>NC_132780.1:100349937-100974937 GCF_048418805.1 Vulpes vulpes
TGAGCAAGGTATAGAATTGTCAAATTTGTATGTTCTACGTTTGAAACTCACATAACATTGGATGTCAACTATACTTTGATAATATATATTTTTTTAAGTTGTAGGAAAAAATGAAAAGAGATGGTGATTTCAAGGATATCTTTTGTAAAACAAGAAATTTTAACCATGGTCACAAGAATAATGCAGAAAGTTTCTTCAATAAGCACAGTTTCAAGGGTCTAAAAATATGTAGACAAATACATTACCTCCATACAGAAGTACGAGAGAAATATTAATTTATTTAAATTGTCTATACCTTTATATTAATTCTATGGGTCATTCAGGCTCTCTCAACATTTTTTCAGTTCTTGCTTTGAGCCTTTTCTCATGACAATTTTAGGATTTTTTTTTTAATCGACTAGAATCCTTTTTGTTATCATTTCCCTTCTCCTTTCTGCAGTAGAGGTTCAAAGGGGATTTTTAATAAGCAAGTTAAAGTTCCCCAAGCGATTCCTTTTGAGAAAATCCCCCAACTTTTACCTTGTTTACACTTACAGTGGGCTTGAGTAATTCCACATGTAGCTCTGTCTCCATAGTAACTTCAGTAGTTTCAGTTCTGTCTTATTTTGGTTGAAACCTTTTTTCTCTGCCTTTCCTTATTTTCTTTGCTCCGCTTTGAAAGTATTTAGGTGACTTCACAATCTTCTACTTCCTAAAGTTTTTCTAACACTATTGACTTACATCTAGGTTGAAACGAAGAGCTGCGTAAAGCGCACTGTGATTGTTCTTTGGATGATTTGTGAGAACGTCCATTTACCATAGTAACTATGTCCCATGTGTTGAATCTTCATGGCCGCAGGATATTTTACATAGAATAAATGGAAACAATTTCTGAATGGAAACAAATTCTTCTAAAGCTAAAGTTTTTTTAATTATCTGCTGTAAAAGGTACCACCACACTCAGATTTGTTTGATGGTGGTGGTTTTGTCATTGTCCATCTTGAAGTTACTGCTTTTATCAAAACTACATTGCAACAGAAGACAGAAAAATAGATGGGAACAATAATCACTGTGAGTGAGAAAGCAGCAGCCCCATGCGTATGCCATTCCTGGCGTAGTAACAGGAAGCAGGTATTTAGCAGGGGGAATATGTGAACACACCAGTTACGAAGATGTGATGGTGACAAAAATAAAAAATGTAAGAAGTTTTGCCAAGAAATTTATTTTTTTTAAATGAGAAATCAGGTTTTCATACTGATTCTGCTACACAGAAGCAATCATTTTATCATGAAAGGTTATGGCAAAATTAGCCAGAATCTTGTCAAGACAAGAAGAAAAGTCAGTATGAGATAAGCAGAACCCAGATCCATAGCTTCATTTAAACAGGGGTTTATAAATCTTGCCAGGAATATGTAGCCCTCAAAAAATTATAGGCAACATCTGTGAAACCTTCATAGAAAGTGTTTCTAGTCAGGTTTATTCTACATGAGCCAATCATAAATCTTTGTTTTTGTTGGTTGCAATGAGAGAACTCTCAATGAATCTCAAGTAAAAGTAGAAAGTGTCTCTCACATAATGGAGACGTTTAAGGCAAGACTCACCGGAGACACAGATGGATACAGGGATTCAGACAAAGGCATCTGGGCTCACGCTCTCATCTCCCTGAGAAGCTCATGCCCAGTAGCAGGTACCATGGCCATTGCCAGCCCAACTTCACTTTATTTTCAAATGGCAAATGCATAACGTAGGGCTCTTCATCCCTGAAATCTGCCAACGCACCAGAGACAGCAGTGGTTTGATTAGCTTAGACCACACTGGGCCAGTCCCTATGGTCATAGGGCCACTGGGTAATCTCATTATACCTCATCCATAGGGTGGGAGTGATTCCGAAGTGAAGAAACACTAGATAAGCACCAAAGGGGGTGGGGTGGGGTGGGGAATAGTAGATACCTATTACAGACTGGAACTTCGTCTATCTCTGAACATGAAATGACCATATTAAGGGTTTTTATTGACACTCACTACATAAAAATTGCTTTTTGTTAAGAAAAATGTTACATAAATGGTATAT
This sequence comes from Vulpes vulpes, assembly GCF_048418805.1. Lineage (NCBI taxonomy): Eukaryota > Metazoa > Chordata > Mammalia > Carnivora > Canidae > Vulpes > Vulpes vulpes. The sequence continues at coordinate 100,351,988 of NC_132780.1, forward strand.
TTTCCTCTCCCATTGCCACAGATCATCAATTTTCCTAGTCACATCTTAAGTAATAATTGCACATAAATTAGAGAAATCCGTATATGTATTTTAAAAGCATGTTTAAACTTTTATCTTCATTTCTACCATGTTCTTCTGCTAAATAAGTATGTTTATTTTCACTTGAGCTACCTCATAAAATTTTTCTGCATTTCCCTGTTTTATCTAAAAAATATAAATCATTCTATTTATCAGCTAATATTAATATATTCCATACCTAGGATATGAATCGGTAGAAACATCTCCCTTGGACTCATGCCCAACTAGTTAATAATTAAAGTCTCAACTGTGTAATCTTTAGGCAGACATTGGCTAATATCACCTGGTGACTTTTTTTGTTCCTTCAAATGTTCTGCAATGTGTCCTACTTTCGTGACAGAGGCTTCTTTTACTCCTCCAGAGATATAGAAAAGAAAAATGACAAAATGAGGATGCAGAACAGCTTTGTTTTCACCATTATTCTAATACCTATGCATCTTAAATGGTTGGTGAAATTGCCAAAAGAAGGTAGAACATATTTTTTAATGACTCTTTTGACAGGCAAAGACCTCACCCAATAATCAAATTATTTTTTCGAGTATTTTTTAAGACCAATTTTTCCTTACGTAGGAATTCCTTGCAGTGAAGAACATGATCCGATATATATTAAGCAAACCACACAGCAAAATGGTTTAAAGGTAAGCACTAAAGTCAGTCTATTGAGATCAAATCTAAGTCTACAGGCTTGTGGCAATTTAACACAAAAAGTTTCATTTGTTGTTAACATTACAATTAGTATTTAACCTATCACAGTGGGTAAGTTGATCCTGCACAATTATAAATAAGGATGATTCAACCAATTTCAAATAAAATTGAAATATATATACATATTTACAACTACACACATAACTGCATTAATTCCAGTTATTCCACAGCGATTCAATATTTCTGTGCTTTGTGCTATGCTCACAAGCACAGCTACCATCTGTCACCATGCACCATTATTATATCATTGACTACATTTTCTATGCTATACTTTTATCCCCATGACTTATTTATTCTATAACTGGAATTCTTGGTCTCCTATTCCTTCTCACCCATTTTGTCCATCCCCTTCCCCTTTACAAGCATCAGTTTGTCCTCTTGTATCTGCTTTTGGTTTGTTTATTCACCGGTTTTGTTTTTTTAGATTCCAGATTTGAGTGGACTCATAGAGTATTTGTCTTTCTCAGAAAATATTTTATTAGCTAAATAATATCAACATCTACCTAAAACATATTTGTTATCTTTAAATTTTGTAGAGAATATGTTTAGGATCTCTCATGAAAATTTAGAAAGATTATGTATATTTTCAATAGATGTTAATTGTTTTCAGACATGTTACAAATTTAACATTGTTATTGTCTCGATGTGATATCCGTGTCACTTGATTTTGGAAAGATATAAGGTGCCATTATTTGGCTAGAGTTTTATTTGTCCTCTTGGCACACCCTATAACAGTTCATAACTTCCAACATAAGTGAAGTTAAATGATCCCTGTTAATGATTTATATAAGACCTTGAAACATACTATTTATTTTTAAACAAGAGTTCTCTATCATTGCTTATAATGCTATTCTGATGGCTTCGATATGGAACTACACAGTATAATATGACTAATTTGTTTCTGATCTATTGAAATATCTTACATTTTATGTTAACATGGATCCACATGTTTAATCACACATCCATTAGCACCTGCATTCTTATATTCCATGCTTCAATAAACCTAATGTTTTTAAAAATGTTTATATGTGAATATATACATGTATATATGCGGAAATACTATCAGTGCTCAGAAAAATTTCTTAATAAGCTGTGTTATCATAAAACCTTTCAATATAGAGTAATCAAACCATCTGGGAGAGGAAATCTACTATCCAAAGGGAGTAAAATCATGTACTCCCATGTTCATTGCTGGTGTCACTCACAATAGCCAGGATATGGAAACAACCTAAGTCTTCATTGACGTGAATGGATAAAGAAGATGTGAGATAAACACACAATAGAATATTATTCGGTTTTTAAAAAGGAAGGAATTCCTGCCATTTGTGATACGTGAATGAACTTGCAAGATATTATACTAAGTGAAATAAGCAATACACCGAAAGGTAATATTATATTATCTCATTTATACGTGGAAACTAAAGAGAAGGAAAAAAAAAACCTGAACTCATAGCAAAAGTAGAATGGTGATTACCAAGGGCTATGGGGAAAAGGGGAAGAAAGAAGAGAGAGATGCAGAGGAGGCAGAGAGAGAAAGAGAGAGAGAGAGAGAGAGGATGGAAGGACAGAAGAAGGACATTGCCAGGAACAAAGGGGAGGAAAGAGGATGATGGAGAGATATTGTTTAATAGATACAGAATTTCAGTTTTGCAAGATGAAGAGTTCTTGAGAAAGATGGTGGTGAAGATTTACAAAAATACAAATAATACATATATGAGATATACATAATACCATTGAATTAGTGCTTAAAAATGGTTAAGATAGTAAATTTTGTTATGTGTATTGTACAAGAAAAATTGGAAAAAAAATTTTTTCAACCTCAGATGTAAAAAGAAGATAGAAGGGACACCTGGGTGGCTTGGTGGTTGAGTGTCTGCCTTCAGCTTAGGTCATGATCCTGGAATCCTGGGATCGAGTCTCACATTTGGCTCCTGGCAGGGAGCCTGCTTCTCCCTCTGTCTGTGTCTCTACTTCTCTGTGCATCTCTCATGAATAAATAAATAAAATATTAAAAAATAAAATAAAATAAAAAGAAGATACAAGTAATTTTCTAAACTTTTCATAATATTGTAAATAAGAAGTGATTTTAGGACTTTTTTTTTTTTTTTTTTACAGAGGTAGTCATATTCCTAAAAGAAGTGCTCTATGTATTTGTTAGGATCTTCCCCCTAAGAGTTAAAAAGAAGTTGACTACATTTCAGAGTTCTATAAAGTAGTTTTTCTGTCAGTGAAAGTAATCGTTACACAAGAATAAAACTGACATTTGAAAAATTATGATTGTCTTCCTTTTTCACAGTGAAGTCTTTTAGAGTGTAGTCATTACTGAAAATGTATGTTTCAAAGTGTAAAGTCAGAGTAACATTTTACAATGCAGATTTATTTATTAATTTATTCATTTTTACTCAGATGCCATGCCACGGATTAACTGTTGTGTTGATAGAAATTTTTGCTACTTGAGATAAATTCAAGGACTAAAAAAAAGATACTTAGACAACAAAGAATAAGGGCAGTAGTAGAAAATAGTTCCTGATATACAATTAATCTCTCCTGTCACAGTAACACTGAATTACTAAACTAAATTAAAAAACAAAACAAAACAAAACAAAACTTATCTTTATTCAGTGGTTAACTCCTGGTGCAAAGAAGTATACCACAATGTCCCATATGTTCTGAATATCTTAGAAAAGAAATAGTCATGATATCTGACATAAGGTAATTAAGCATCAAAACCACAACGACTACCACTAAAGGCTAAGAGTTTCACTGTATGAAGGAAATGAGAAAAAAACTTTCCGACCCCACTCAAAGTAGATATTGATTGCTCTCTCTTACAAGAATTTTGAGGTGAATATGCTGTCCTATAGCTTTCTCATACATTCTGATCTCATAGTAGTGAGTGCACACAAACAAACAAAACCAGTCCATAGGAAGGGAGTTTAGGGAAGTTGGACACAACTCAACAAAAGGAGAAGTCATTGAACATATTGAAAGGAAGCAGAAACTTCCCAGACATTGAGCTTTAAACAATGAGGGCTTCAAGATCTTGAATACGTCTAATGAGCAAAGAAGAGATATGTTGAAAACAGGATAAATCAATTAGAATATGAACTTCTTCAACAAAATCATCGTTCTAATTGCTCAAAGAAAATTTCCCAGTGACGTGATTGATATTTATCACCAGTTCTTTAGTAGGAAGAGACTAGAAATTGTCAGAACTTGATTTACAGTGTTTATTTATCATTGATTTTATTTACACATGTATTTAACAATGTGTCTTGTTTTCATTATAGAGCACAGAAATATTAATTTATCTTATTTTTCCTATTTAGCTGGTTTAATCTGTTAATCTATTTTTGAAATTTTCATTTTTAATTTTTTCATTCCAGAATATTTGTTCATCCTTAAATATTGCATATATTCTGTAAAAATATTTTTGGCTAACTTATGCCTTTGGCTTTTCATGAAAGAAAATACTGTTTGCTTTGGGAGCTATACAAATACTATTATAATGTGCAAGAAAGCCTATGTCAAATTTCTGTCAGTTCCACTACTATCATTAACTAGACTAGGCAAATATGATCCTTAGGATGCTTTTTCCTTCTGAGTTTCAACCTAAAATAACCAAGGATATTCTTCTTTTCCTCAACCTATCAAACCCTTCACCCAAGTAATCTTTGATTTATGCACAGAAGTCACTGATATACATCAGAACTTTACATCAACAAAGTATAGAACCCATCCCCTATTCTTGTTCTTGTGTCATGTTGAAAATGTCATGAGGTTAACTGACTTGTCCAAATGGTTCATTAGATAGCCTATCAAGTAGATGACTAATGTGAATAGATAATATTCAAAAGAAAACTTAAATCTCAGCTAAAACACATATTTCTGCTTTACTTTAATGGAGAAATTAAAGCCACATACAAAATCTTCTTTCTCACACAATTATCCTTGAGTTCCTTATAGTCTCATGTCAAGTAGCTTTATGTACCCCATTTAGGGAATCCTGCATCAAGCAAAATCAGTTGAATTCTACCCAGGTCACTCACTGTGCTCAGTAACTGGTTAGAAGTAGCCTAGAGGAGGAGGTGGGTCCTCACATAAAAATATATAGAACATGTTAAAGCTGGGCAATGTCAATTGATGTTGTTGTTGTTGTTGTTGTTGTTTCTATGTCAGGGCTTGTTGAAATGACATTTGAGAGATGAATCTCCATAGTTGTTTTATAGGTCAAGGAAGGCGTCTCTAGAGATTTGATATCTGAGCAGTATACAGAATGAAAAGAAGGGATCAGTAACTGATCTGACCTGGCCATTTTCTCTCTTCAGTGTATCAAAAACACTCAGCTACAAACATCCAATTCCAAAGTATTTATAATTATTATTTCCTCTTTATACCTCAAAGGCCAAAGTTTTGAATTATGCAGTACATTCCTTTCAACGTGTATTCCCTCACAGTTCTCTTTATTCTGCAGCCCCAGTAACACCATAAGATTGGTATAAAGCTGCCCTTATAACATCTATTTCAACAGCCTCGTAGAGTAGAGTGCTGGTACCATATGGGAACCCAGAGGTGGACATTTTCTTTAGAATAATGTCAAAAGTAGGAGATACTATTGTAGAACTGGGGTCCCATTAAAAATTGGGGATTATAACTTCTGGATAAAAGAAGTCAGGTAGGAGCACTTCACTTGTAAAAGCAAGGTAAATATCATTTCCTTTTTGGGCAACAAAGCCAAAAAGTTGTATCTGACCTATAGGGTCCTGCATAATATCACCTTAATCCATTGCACCCACTTTATGGCAAAAGAAATCCGGATGGTGAACGTAGGACCATAGGATCCACTGGGTCTATCATATACTGAATTATGCAGCTTCTGCTTTCCGGTATAGCACAGCTGATGGTGTTACTAGGCCATCACTATAGACATTATAAGTGCAGTTTTATAACACTCTAACCTGGGAATAAACACAGTAGGTGGTTTCTTAGGTCATACGGTTTAGAATACCAACTTTTTCAAGATTTTGTTGCCTTCCTCTACTCTACCTCCACTTTTCTGCAAGCTTTTGTTTAATGTGGGCCATTGCTATTTTCCTTTTTTCCCAGGGACCATTCTGGCAAGGTATCAGAATGGCCTTAAAAACCCTTTCTGGGCATTAAACCCCAAAAGTCACAAGAGAGTGCTCATATATTGACAAAAACCATTACCCAATTTAAAGTACACACACACACACACACACACACACACACACCTTTTATTTAGCACTTTTAAAATAGTCCAGTTAGGTCATGCTGAGACTGGATCACAGTTATTATTAGTCAACTGGCAAGGAGAGGAGGTAAGCAGATCGTAAAGAGAGAATAAATTACAATAGGAGATAATAAATTACAATAAATTACATCATGTAAAACCTCTTCATAAGCTTTAAGCAAAGGGTTGCCATTATTTTTTAACAATGGGCACCAAGGTAGTCAGGGATCCTGGTGCATCTACCCTTATATTTCATGTCTTCCTCCTTTCCTTTTACGGTGTTGACTCCAACATAGTGGATGCTTCTAGGCTGAGAATTAACTCTTCTCTGAATTTCTCTCTTTTTTAGGATTTTATTTACTTATTAGAGAGAGAGCAAGCAACCACAGAAGGTGGGGGGGGGCAGAGGAAGAGGGAGAAGCAGTCTCCTCATTGAGCAAGGAGCCCAATGCAAGACTTGATCCCAGGACCCCAAGATCATAACCTGAGCTGAAGACAGATGCTTAACTTACTGAGCCACCTAGGTGCATCAGTCTTCTTTGAATTTCTACCACTTATAGAATTATGCCCTATGCCTGATAGTCAGCCTCCTTCATCCTCTAGCTGTAGCTGCAGGAGATAAAGATTTCCTTAAAAGCTGCTAAGGAGGAATTCTTTCACAAACTAGTTTAATCTGTCAATTGAGAGATCTGAGACTATCACTTTCTCAAATTAATTAATCATTGGCACCTAGCAACAGCCATCTAATTCTACTATTCCTATAATCGCTACCTCTTCCACATCTCTCAGACACCTGAGATGTTACTTTGCTAGCAAATCTTTTTTTTTTTTTTTTTTTTTTCTTTTGTACTGTGGGCGACCATGGACTAGCTGGAGTAACTGAACCAAACCAGGCCCGGACTTGCGTCCCTCATTAACTCAAAAGGCTTGAGAGGCTAAAGGGTGAATAGTTGGTAGACGCTTGAGAAAGGGCTTGAGCAATGGTTCTCAGGGCTCGCTTGTATGTGATCGCCCACATAACACAATAGATAAAACTTATTCTGACCTGGTCATAAATGTAAATAAGGGTCTGTCTGTCCTTGCTGGTCTGTTTACCATACCTAATATTCCTTTGAAGTATGCACATCTGGAGCAACAAGCTTATCTATTTACCAAGGTCTTCTGGCACCTGTGAGTCTGTCTTGCATGCTGAGAAAGGGGAACTTTGGAGGGTTTCACAAACCTGCTAAAAATAAACACCTTTTTGGCTTTGTTTTGCTCATGCTATAAAATGTTGTAAAACCTTGAATAAAGCTGGCACTGCTTGGATATCATCCACTGTGTCCCTCCCGTCCCCATCTCTTTACTTTTTTTATTTTCCTCATCCCCTTATCCTCAGGACCCTGATCGTGTTGCCGCAGGGCGCGCAACAAGTGGCGCCCGAACAGGGACCTGAGCACATGCAAGAGAGGTGCACATATAGGTAAGTCGTTGCTGACAATCAGGTAAGGGGAGCCCGGTTACTTAGGGCCATGACAGGATGATAAATAAAATTAAATTCATCGGACATCTAGGTCTTTTCCAAACAAGGAAAAGTACTAAAATGTTGATTTAAATCTGTTGATGAACATGCTTAACTGTTTCATAAATTTGCCATCTAAAAAGTTCTGATGTTCAAAAATCGGTTACTCCTTAGTTTTCACTGGACACTAAGGTTCCTAAAAATAAAAAATAAAAATAAAAAAACTCTGCTAAAATAAAACTGATAACTGATAAATAAATAAAAATAAAAAAGCAACTCTGTATGTAAAAAAGAAAATATGTAAGAAAAATGTAAGAAATGGGAATATATTTTTGTTCAAAAAAAAAAGGAGAGTAATTTTGTCCCAAATGAGACTGACTGAAAAAAAAAATGGCTTAAAACAAATTCTAAATACAAAAAAAGGTGTAAAAGTGTTATGAAGGGAAATCCTTGAAAAGGAATATTAGGTATGGTAAACAGACCAGCAAGGACAGACAGACCCTTATTTACATTTATGACCAGGTCAGAATAAGTTTTACCTATTGTGTTATGTGGGCGATCACGTACAAGCGAGCCCTGAGAACCATTGCTCAAGCCCTTTCTCAAGCGTCTACCAACTATTCACCCTTTAGCCTCTCAAGCCTTTTGAGTTAATGAGGGACGCAAGTCCGGGCCTGGTTTGGTTCAGTTACTCCAGCTAGTCCATGGTCGCCCACATAGTACATCCTATTCCAATCCACCATAGACAAAGTCTTAGCAATCACATTGCTAGAACATTCCAAGCACTGTCAATATTCTACTTGCAACCAGTGTTGAAATCCTCCTTGCCATCCAGAATCTCAGTTTTAGGAGCTCCTTTCTAGAATGACTCCTCATATGCACTGTTTTAGGTTAAGTTTTCTAGAAACAGAGTCCACTATGGAGATTTCTTTCAAGTGGATTATTAGGGAAAAGCCCTCAGGAGAAAGGAAAAAAAAAAGATGCAATAAAGATCAAAGGCAAATTTTAAATGGTGATGTCATCTCAGCTGGAGATTAGTTCCAGTCTGATCCCACATGGAATCTGTGGAACATAAATTTCGCCAAAAAAGTCAATGCTTCCTTGCAACAAGTTACTTTGAACTCTTATACCAGTCAGTTACTGGCCATGGTCTGCCCTCAAAAGAGGTGAGAGCAGGGAGAGAATCCCTGCTGAAGCGCATGCTATTTGGCCAAGAACTATCTTCTGGAAATGAGGGCAGGCAAGAGTCATCTGCTAAGCATAAGCCTCACAATAGCAGGGACACAGGTACACCAGTTGGTTGAGAAGCTCAGGAGGGACACATTCAGCAACAAGTAGCACATGAAAGAGAGTCATTAAATTGTAAGATCATCTTTGTGAGAAACACTACTCAGGCCCATAACACAATTAACAATAGTGCTCCTTTTATATGGTAGATAAACTACAGTTTAAGGGGGAAAAAAGAAAAGGAAAGGGTAGATATCTCAATTCTAGAAGTATAGAGTAAAGCTGAGTTGAGTTTACAGTATGGCGACCTTTAGTGAGGGTGTGTCATAATAGCAGTTCAACTTCATTCTCCATACCTTATGGGTGAGTTACAAATTTCCCCCTAGAAAATAAATGCAGGTCATGAAACATAAGAGATTTATATGCTCAAGCCAAAATTGGGTATTTTATATTGGATATTTACTAAAATGACTCTTCTATAGAAATCAATTAAAATGATAAATACCATTACTACTCATTTGCCTTGGGGAATTTAAATGATGAAATGGAAGAGCAATGGGAACCATCCTAAACACAGAGATGGTCTTTGATCAATTACCTAGTTCAAGAGTCCAAAAAGTCACAAATTTGTCATCATCTCCAGTACGACGTACATGGCCTGCAGCTACACAATCAGCAGGAATTAATTAAAAGAATGTCGTTAGTGGAAATCTCAAACACCAACTACATTGCGTGAGGGCTGCTACATGATTTGTTATGGATAAAAGAGAAATGTTTTCCTTGAACCAATTCACTTTTATCAAATCAGTGATCTGTAGAATTATTCAGTGAGAGATCCTACTATCAATCTATTCATTAGTCAGTGAGACACATTATTTTGCCACTCCAGTTTAGGAAAAAAAAACCCACATTTCTTAATATAAAATTCATGGGAAAACACATTTCTTGAGATGTTAGGACATCTCATATATATCCTGATATTTCATAAATTTTACGAACCCTAATTTCTTTCTCAACAATTGGTCTACTGTATGAGGGATTTAAGCCTTGTTTAATTATTGACCTTTAGGAAGGAAAGTCGTATCTAGATGATACACGGGGAAGAGATAAAAACAAATTTAGGAGGTAGCTGTGTGAAGTTTTCCTCTTTTCTTCTTATTTTTTCTTAAAGATTTCCACTGTGGTTCTACATAGAGGTGATGGAAGACAAAACAGAAGCCTTGATCAGGCCAAGTTCAATGATAATTGAAAAGGGCCGAAACAGAGAAAAAAAAGTAATAGCTAATAAATATCAACTTCAAGTATGTATCTGGAGCAACAGAAAAGGGATAAAGATATCAAAGGAAAAGCAATGAATACAGTGTCCACTTGATCAAAGAATATAAAAATCCTGAACTCCCAATAAATAACAAGTAATGGCTTAAATAACATTCTATACACCAAGAAGAATGGTACAGTTAGAAGAATGATTGCAAAAGTAAAACCATTCTTAAGCTAGGCTATTTAAAAATGCCAAGTTATCACCTCCTGGTATGGTGCACTGGGCACAGCAGGGCATTCCTTTTGTGATATTTCTGCCAAAACTGCATAACCTGAATCTAATCATGAGTCTACATCAGACAAAGCCAAATCGAGGGACATTTTAAAAAATAACTGGCCTATAATTCTACAAAATAACTGGCCTATAATTTCAAAAGATGCCAAGGTTCTGAAAGACTAAGAAAATTTTAGGAAACTAGAAGCTTGACAACTAAGTGCAATGTGTTATACTGGAATGGATCCTGGACTAGAAACAAAAAGAACATTTTGCAAGAAAGAACACTGAACAATTTTAGACATCTGAACAATGTCCCAATGATTAGATAATAATATTGTATCATCTATTTCCTGGTTTTGGTCACTGTAGCATGGTAAAATAATTTTTTTTGTCATGCAAACTAAATCCTTTAGGGGAATACAGATACTACTCTAAAACAGCTGATCAAATGATAATACACATGTATATAGAGAGAAAATAAATGCGGTGAAATGTTAACATTTGGAAAATCTTCATGAAGTTTTTGAAAATATTTTTTGTATTTTTCTTGCAAATGTTCTCTCAGTATCAAATTCTCAAAAGGCTTAGAAATGGCAATTGATATCAGAGAAAGAAAAAATCATAACAAGTAGAATAGAACTCACTTCTAATAAATAGAAGTTTATTTTTGGCTTAAAAACTATAATCGTATAATATGCTTACCCTGTTAGTTTTTTGGAACTTTTTTTAAGATTTTATTTACTTATTCATGAGAGGCACACACACACACACAGAGAGAGAGAGAGAGAGAGAGAGAGAGAGAGAGAGAGGCAGAGACCTAGGCAGAGGGAGAAGCAGGCTCCATGAAGGGAGCCCAATGTGGGACTCGATCCCAGGACCCTGGGGTCACCCTGAGCCAAAGGCAGATGCTCAACCACTGAGCCACCCAGGGGTCCCAGATTCTTAGAACTTTTTTTTTTAACATTTTATTTTTATTTATGCATGAGAGACACAGAGAGATTGAGAGGCAGGGACACAGGCAGGGGGAGAAGCAGGCTCCATGCAGGGAGCCTGACATGGGACTCGATCCTGGGTCTCCAGGATCAGGCCCTGGGCCGAAGGCAGCGCTAAACCGCTGGGCCACCCAGGCTGCCCTTTTTAGAACTTTTAATTGTGTAAATCACATTGATACCAGTACATGTAATAGCATAAGAATATAAAAGATAAATTTTTAAAAAACTGAATAAAATTTTAAAAAATAGAAGGAAAACTTGCCTTGAGACATTAATATGCTCATATAACAAATAATAATTTTACTACATCATTTCTTTCCTAGTGGATAGAACTCGAAGCTGATATTTCAAATGCATGAATTTATATAAACAACAGCACTGCAGGTGCAATCATGTTTGTTGGGGTTAAAATTTCTCTGTACTTTCCCATAATTAACTAGTAGTAATTTAATACGATCGGGAAATTTAGTTCTCATTTTCAACTAACACCAATTAAGATAATTATATTGTACAGATAAATTCACTTTTTGCTTTTGATATGATGAATCACTCATTTCATTTTCATTTCTATTCTTGAATTGTTTGAGTCATGTCACTTTGTACTGTACAGATGTTTCTTCTTAGTTTCAATTCAGTGGTGAATGAAATGATTTAAGCAGTCCATCAAACATTGTGTTCCTGTCACACAGAGAGATTGCTGCACAGCAAAGCCACGAATTGCAGTTCTAAACTTTTTATATTTACAGACCATCAAAACTTCCAAATTGGTGTGGGAAATCATATTACTTTTTTTTCTCCTTTAATATTCCATCTCCTAAGATTTGGTAAAACATAGAAATGGGATTCAAATGTTTGTATTCCACTTAGTTGTGACTATGATGTATGCCATCGGTTTGTGTCACTGTTGTTGTACCTTAAGATTGTAGGACTAAATGCTGGTGTTATTTAAAGTAAGCTAAATGCGGTAATTAAAAAAGGTTAAGATTACCACTGCCTTAAATAGTAGCAGGTACACAAAATATACCACAGGTTGTAATCCAGAAAGCATCTTACAGGGGTGCTGGGTGGCTCAGCTGAGTAAGCCTCTGCTGATTTCCATGCAGGTCATGAGCTCAAGCCCCTCATTGGGGTGGAGTCCGCTTGAGATTCTCTTTCTCCTGCTTCCTCTGCCCTTTCCCCACTGGTGCACCCGCACACTTGCTCTCTCTCTCTCTTTCAAGAAATAAATGCTTAAAAAAAAAAAAAAAAAAAAGCACCTTACCAATATCATCTAAAATAACCAGTCTGGGGGCACCTGGGTGGCTCAGTGGGTTAAGCCTTGTGTGCCTTCAGCTCAGGTCATGATCCAAGAGTCCCAGGATGGAGCCCCCATCAGGCTCTGCTGATGGGAGGAGTCTGCTTCTCCCTCTGCTCCTCACCGCTCTCGTGCTCTCTGTGTGGCTGCCTCCCAAATACATAAATAACATCAAATAAATAAATAAATAAATAAATAACTTCAGTTTTAAAAATCTATCAGCTCTCTCCCATATGTAACAAATAATTTCAGATAGAAAATAAACCTATTAGAAGTTATTTGAAGAGTTATTTCTAGAAGTTGTTCTAGATATCAGAGGATACAGTTCATACAGTTTACAATTAAATTACACTGAACAGAATTCTTTCAGGTGTAGTTTCCAATACGTGTGCTATAAATCTACTAAAATAATTCCTGTACAAGTCTCACAACATTGTCTAAAATCTGGTTTTATATATATTTTTTTAATCAATGTGACTTTATTTTTTCCATTTTCATATTGAGTGTTCACAATGTGCTAATGGTAAGGTACTGGAATATCATTGTAATCTGATTAAAGGTGAGAATAATTATTTAACTATTCGCTATTTAATAGTTACTATTTAAGGTATATAAATGGGAAACCAAATACCTTGAAGTCTAAGATAAAAATCTAAGATCCTATTCTCAGCCTGGTCTGGTGGAAACATCACTGAGAAGTCCTAAATCTAACCATAAACTAGTACAGAAGTGAGCAAGAAATCTCAGCTTTAGGATTTCTGTATCTTGGTCTTTATTTTTTAATCATTTATTTGTTAAAGATTTTATTTATTTGAGAGAGAGTGAGCACAAGCGGGGTGGAGGGGGGCAGGGAGAAGCAGCGTCCTTGCTGAGGAACCCAGTGCGACTGGGGGCTCCATCCCAGGACCCCAGGACCCCAGGACCCTGAGACCACGACCTGACTCAAAGTCAGATGCTTAACCGACCGAGCCACCCAGCGCCCCTCTGCATCTTGATCTTTAAAATACAGTGGCCCGGCTAGATGAAACACGAAATCCCCTTACATGTAAATCCTCAACGTTTTTCTTTGTGAAAACAAAGAAATTTGATCAGTCACTTGCTGAAGAGTAATTATCATTTTTGTTAGGTTAATTAACATTTAGTTTAAAATATGTCTCTGGGATCCCCGGGTGGCTTAGCGGTTTAGCGCCCGCCTTTGGCCCAGGGCGTGATCCTGGAGTTCTGGGATCGAGTCCCACCTCGGGCTCCTTGCAGGGAGCCTGCCTCTCCCTCTGCCTGGGTCTTTGCCCCCCTCCCCCATGCCTCTCATGAATAAATAAATAAAATCTTTAAAAAAATAAAATGTTTCTGGATCCATACACCTTTATATAATTATAGTCTGTTAAAAGAACTCAAAGTAACAATACCCTTAATTTTGAATACCAAATTTCCCATGAAGTTGTATCCAAAATAGCAAAACTTTAAATCACAAAGGAAAACATAAATACTTTGGGTTAGCTGTTATAATCTGCTTCTGCATATTCTCACTACATTTATTTGAGGAAGAGTCATGCTATACTTAAACATGATATATAATTTTCCAAGTGATATGCTACTCACACAAAATAATATGGCAAAAGAGTAAGAGTTGTGGTATGTTGGAAAGACCAATGGAGATTGAATAGAAAGATAATTTAAATGCAGATTGTGACAATTATATCAAATAGCATGTATAATTTTCCTGGAACCAAGTCCTAGCTTTTCAGCCAAAAAAAAGTGAATAACTGATATTTCATCTATTGATAAAGTGAGGATTCAATCAGCTAATATTGACTAAATAAATTTTAAATAGTAAATCATGATAGAAATTTAAAATATATTTTCTCCTTGAGGAAATTTATTTATTCAGATTCTAAATAATGTCTGCTTTCCAGAAATATAGCTATTTCCCCATTTAAAACATGTACATCTGAAAACATTTATTATAAATATTGGCCAATGCTCTGCTATAGCTTATCTTTATTTATTTTCATTTTGCTATCGCTTGCCATCACTTGCTTTAGAACAATAGATATTAGCTTTAAATTGGTTTGATTTTATTTTCATTTAAATCTTGAGCTGGTGACTATTTACATTACAAATGAATTAGGGTATTAGAAAGATATGTCTTATGATCATGATGATCCTTGATTAAAATAAAAGCCTGTGTAATAATTCCCTTTTACAGATGAGTGAAAATTAGGAATTTCTTTTTCTCCAAAGGTTCGATGAATAAAGGTGGGTGTTTCAACAGGCAAAACTGTGTTTGGGTGTGATCCTCAGGTGTCCTCTGTTAGCCTGACCTCAATTACTTCTTTTGGCCTTCAGTTTTCCCTTCATGTGGACCACTTTGGTAAAGTTCTTTGATCTCTTTCATGAGGTCTCTTTCAGCCCAGCAGTTCTCTGTGTTTACATTACGTTTAGGTTATGTTTGTCTTGGGTACAGAGGAAGTCTTCTGTATTTGCTTCTCTATGCTGTGGTTCACAGAACCCAACGAGGCTAAGATCATCTCCTTCCACCTGCATATAAAGGAATCATCCTGTTACCAAAGATGCAGAAACTCTGAAACTCCATGTGGCTCCTCAAGATCCTGTACTAACACCACAGAATCATTTCTTGCTGGAATCTTGCACCTTTGTAAACATACCCAGAAGACCCTCTGCTTTCCAATCCTTCAAAGCTCTCTGGAGATGAGGTCACCGCTTCCCTTTAGGATTTAACACCTTGGAATAGCAGACATAGGCCCCATTGACATGGAACAGTGGACTTTCTACCCACCTTGCTTTCCTTATGGGCCCCTTTCCTCCTTCCCACCTAAGCAGTCTGTCTAGTGTCTGGAGTTCCCACACATGGAAAGGCCTTATTCAAAGGAAATGTCACATGGGTTAGGTCAGCTTCTCTAGATGCAAAGCCTGGGATAGCCATTTATTTTTTCCATCTACCCAACTGATTGTCTTAAGGAGGTGCCCTGAGAGGGATAAGGTGAGGTGAGATGGGGGGGGGGGGGGCTGCTAAGCAAACAAGCATGTGTCTCCTCTGAAGAGGAGCTTCAGTCTAATACCATGAAGAGGCTCTAGAACAAAAATTATGTGACAGTTGATCCTACATTAAGGCCAGGTCATTTGCTGAGGTCTAGGGTGAGAGCAACGTTGGTTCCATCTGTCGGAGGAGAAGAGTGGCAAGGCTCCCAAGAAAACACAGCTGTTAGCAACCAAACTATATAGCAGCTGGGGAAGTGGCATGCAGCCACTCTTAAAGGGGCCGTGGGCAACCACTCCAGCATAGTTGATTATTATCTACATCTTTACCTGAGTTCCTCCAAAGAAAGGCCCTAAGGTACGGAGGTAGGTGCAGAAAATGTATTTGGGAAGTGATCTCAGAAAATACTTATGACTGTTATCACAAGGAATGCAAGCATGGGTAAGTACCCCCAGCAGTCCTTGAATTCCAGACAATCTTTTCACTGCCCTGATTATGCAGCAATAATCTTGGCATATGATGTAAATAATGTTCAGTTACATCTTCTAGGATAATAAATGCTTTTTTTGGATCCTGACCTAGCAGCATGAGAAGCCCACAGTGAAGAGGGAGGTGTTACGGTGTTCCCCATACTGGAGACTTGTGTTTTCTGGTGAAATTAGTCTATGTCTCTATTCCCACAAACTAGAAATTGCATAGATGAAAACCCAAATTCCCCATATGGATTAGGAAAATGATGAAGACAAGGAGCATTTCTACTTCGACTTTTTGGTTGCCAAGATCTTGCATTTTAGTTACTGGGAACAAAGCAACAGCAGCAGTGTGAGTCGTTGTTGGTTGAACAGGGTACCCCGTCTCCACATCACATACTCGTCAATATAACACTTTTCCTGAGCCTTTAAAAGGTTACCTCATATCACATCCGGTCAGCAGCTGAGTGATATGAACAGAAAGAGTTGATCCTATGATGACGTGCCCTTCATTGTTTTGCGATTCCCTGGGTCTGAGGCCGTATTATGGTTGATCCTATTACCCTCAGTCCTCTGAGAGTGGTGCTGACACAGTCAATGTGGACGGTCAAGGGAAATTTATTTCCAGAATATGTGACAATCCCAGAGAATACAAATTATTACTCATCTCTCTTTCAAGAAAGAAAATCCAATAAAAAAAAAAAAAATCCAATGTAATCAACTTGCCACCATGTCTCCATGTCACTTGCCACCATGTTGATTCTCTTGAGAGATAGTAATATATTGAGGGTTAAGGGTTCAGGGAAATAACCTCAAGAGGGGTCTGAGGATCACAGAATGCAAAGCAAAAGAATATGAACCAGAATGATATGTGTCACCTGGTCTCCACCTTCCAAGAGATTGACTGCAGCATTTTGGGTCTTGGGTACAAAACACTGAATCTAAGACTCCTAAAGAGATCTGGATACTCCCTTCCCCAGTGTTTGTTGCTCTGTTAGATGTCTGCATTACCCTTTCGGCAAAAGTTGGGGGAGGAAAAAAATATGTGCATATTTATATATGTGTGTGTACACATACTTGTCGCATGGCAGGTCTTAAGAGGACCAGATCTCTTCTTCAGCTGATGGCCTCTGAGATTGAGAACAAAGTCGGTGTTTAAGCAGAGGGTGGGGTTGTGATTTTTCCCTATTTTCACTTATTCTATTTCAGTTATATTAATAATACAAAGAATATATTAAATAATCTATTTCCATTATTTGTTTAATTTTTATGGAGATGGTTTATCTACAAAAATGAACTTATTTCTTAGTTCTCAATGGCTTATAATTGGATTTCCTAAAACTACAGAATAATCCTTCTTTTTCCTTCCTTTAATTATGTAGTTTGGTAGTTGAATACTGACACATTACTATGATACAGAATGCACTGAGTTCTGGCTACATTCAGATTTAGTCAAGAATGGATATTGAATAAAATAAAGTACTTTTTTCTGATTATGATAATTACATGCTTTTCCACTTTGTTTTTTTAAGCTTACATTTATTTATTTTTTACGTTTTTATTTAAATTCCCATTACAACAATGTAATATTAGTTTCAGGCGTACAATTTAGTGAATCAACACTTACATACAACACCCAATGCTCATCACAAACAACAGGTGTCCTCCTTAATCTCCATCACCTATTTAACCCATCCCTCCACTCTCCTCCCCCCTGGTGACCATCAGTTTGTTCTCTAGTTAAGAGTCTTTCTTGGTTTGCCTCTCTCTTTTCTTCCTCTATGATCATTTGTTTTATTTCTTGAATTCCACATACACAGGCACGTGAAATGCTCAACATCACCCATCAACAGGGAAATACCAATCAAAACTACACTATCACCTCACACCTATCAGAATGGCTAAAATCAACAACACTAAAATCAACAGGTGTTGGCAAGGATGTGGAGAAAGGGGAACCTGCCTACACTGTTGGCGGGAATGGAAACTGTTGCAGCCACTCTGGAAAATAGTGTGGAGGGTTCTCAAGAAGTTAAAAATAGACCTGCCCTATGATCTAGCAATTGCATTACAAGGGATTTATCCAAAGAATGCTTTTCCACATTAAATTTATTTATTTGCAATGTATTTGTTTTCAGATGGTTTCATTCTAGTGGGAGACTATTTTGATTTACATCATAAAAGCATTGCCCAACAGAATAAGTATAACCATATCAAAATTAATTTGGAATCAATTAATTTCTGTAAAGATTGACAAAGTCGCACCTAACTGCAAAACCTCCCAAAGGTGTTTGAAAAATTGTCTCCTTCAAAAAAGAGAGAAATATATGACAAGTGAGAAATATCTTTAAGGGTACAAGCTTCCAGTTACAACATAAATAAGTTTTGGTGATATAATGTACACATGATGACTGTAGTTGACGATATTGTATGCTTGAAAGCTGCTAAGAGAGTACGTTATAAGAGTTCTCACCACACACAAAAATAATTGTAACTGTGTAAGATGTTGGATATGTTTCACTAACCTTACCTTATACCTTAAACTTGTAAGATCTAAGATCTTATATGTCTGTTATATCCCAATAAAGCTGGAGGAAAAAAAGAAAACAAGATAGCCTAAAACTTTATATGAAATTATATGAAAGAATCACACATTTGTGAACACATGACTGGAAGATTTCCTTTTATGAATGACTAATTTTGTTGTACATCGGAGAAGATGGGAAGCCCCCCCAACCCCCCGTGGCCCGGTTGGTAGGATGCTGAGGGCTGGAGAAGAGAAGGCTGAGTGGACCCAGCTTCCACTGGGTCCTAGGGTGACAACTGTATACAAAGTGGCGAGCCTTGAGGAAATGGAGAAAAGGATAGAAGTTTCCCTTAATCCTTACACCCTCTTTCCTTCATTCTAACAGACTCCTTTTGTTTTATAAAGGTCCATAGCTGAGAAAACATATTCGATTCTCACTGAGCCCACTGACCGGAAAAAAAAAGAAAAAAAAAAAAAAAGAAAGAAAGAAATCTTTGCTATTACTAGATTGATGTCAACCTTGGAGACAAATCATTGCATTGTAAATGTCGCTGTTCCCTGTTAAGGTCACAAGGGGCCAGCATCTCCGATGTTATTTGTGTTGCTTGTCACTCTGCCCTCAGTAGAGATGTTAAAAGGAGACAAGGAGACCTGACACGTCTGGAAGCCAGGCCCGGGGGGAACCCTGGACCCTGTTCCGTCTCTGGCCCACAGCAGGCCGGAGATGGGCGACGCTAACCAGAAAACAAGGATGTATTTCAGAAAATGTTGGCAAGGACAAGCAACCAGAACTGCTCCTGGCAGGCTGTCCCTAATCTGAGAATGGCATATGCTGATGTCCGTTGGCCAGCTCCCACATGACAGATGTCTTTGGACCAGGTCAGACAAACAGAGCACGAAGCACACAATTTGTGCGCCCACTAGACCCGGCCTACGCTGTCCCATGGAAGGCCTGCTTCCGCAGCAGCCCATTTCCCTACCCTGACCGTGGTATCCACCTGTTTTCTTCACCTGGGCACGTTGTTACTGATTTTGTTTTCGTCTTGACAGCCCCCTCTTCCAGGATGAAACACTTTTATGTGACTTTTAAAATTATTTATATGACTTTTAAAAGTTGGTTTTGATGTAATTCCTTCTTTTCCTTTTTGTTCTTCTTTGTCTTTCCGTACTAGTATCTTCTTGAGGGCCCAGCATGGGGTGGGCATAGTGTCTGAGGACCGCAGGTAACAATAACACGGATCTTCGGATCTTCGTCTTTGCAGAGCTTAAAATCTGCTCTATCCGAAAGGAAGGCGCCCAGTTCGCTCCGGTACAGCACAACCTCTCCGGCGGTGAGCCGGTTCAGAGATGCTCTGAGGACGCAGGAGAGGGGCACCACCCTGTAGGCACTGGGAAGTTTTCCAGAATAAAATGACTTCTTCCAGGTCTGAGTGTCAACTAACCATTAGCCAGGTGGATGTGGGAGAGAAGGGGCCACAGACACAAATCATGGGGTCATGAGAAAGTTCCTCTCAACGGAGATTTTTCAGAAATGAGAAGAAAGCTAAGAAGTTCAGGACAGAATAGAAGCAGAGGTGAAATCTGGAACTCCTTATCAGGAATGCCAAAAGGTGAGTTTTTTGTTTGTTTGTTTACCTTGTGGGATGACATGATTGGAATTTTAGTTTGAGAGGCAGTATATGGACTGGGTGGTGGTCCCAGCAGAAGGGCGCTGGGTTCTCAGGATGAGGCACCGTACGCTGCCCCCAGACCTAGTTCACTCAACTGGAATATTAATGAGAGTCTTAATGGCACAACCTCACAGCATTGTCCTGGAGATCACCTTAGTAAATACACGCAGAGGCCTTAAAACCTGTTGGACGAATGGCAAACGACTAAATAAATGATGGTGGTTGTTACCTTTTATTATGTATTCCAGTACCTTTTATTATGTATTCGGTTTTTATTATGCAAAATACATCAAAGATGTATGAACATGAACGGGACAGCGAAAAAATGTAAGAAGTTTTTTCAGTAATCCAGCAAGAAATGGTGCTAAGCTAAAGGAACCCAGAGGCAGAGGACGGTGGAAGGAGGTGGATTCGCGGCCGAGGCCAGAGCGAGGGCCCTCGGCGGCGGCGCGCGTGCGACGGGGAGGCAAAGGGCGCCCAGGGGACGTCCAGGGCACAGCAGCAACAGGTGCATTTGAAAAGAGATTAAAAAAAAAAACTGATCATAGTGTCTAAGTGACCGGCCCCAACGTGAATCACAGCCAAGAACTTGTGCTCCCAGGCCGAAGGAGAACAAGAAAACCAATAGTGGAACCGACAAAATTGGGAACAGGCCATTAAAAAAAAATGTGACATAGCACTTCACACCCTTAAATCAGCGAATTCCAGGAAGTTGGGAAGAACCAACAGAAATGGAGGGAGGAAAGAACTTTGTGCCCGTCGTTGAGATCTTGAAGGAAGATTCCTTGGTGGAAACCAGAGAGCACGCCTGAGCCCTGGGCGTGCAGCCTGCTGGACCCTGCGGCAGGCGCGGGGGCGGGGCCTCGGCCTCGGGGCGGGGCCAGCGGGGGCGGGGCCACGGGGGCGGGGCCACGGGGACCTGGGGGCGCAGGCAGCCGCCCAGCCACCCACCGCTCGCTTCTCGGCGGGACACAGGCCGCCCGGGCTCGGGGTCGCCGCGCGTCTCGGCTCCTTCCGCGGGAGGATGAGGCCTCGCCACGGGAGCAGCAGCCGGCTCGGGATCGCTCTGGTGGAGATCAGAGCCCAGCTGAGCCGGCTGCCCATTCTGAGCCAGACTGTAACAGCCGTTTTGCAACGTCCTCAGGTTTCTGGGCTCGAACTTTCGGATTTTATTGCAGGAGGTGGAGGCTGCACGGGGCGGAGCTGAGAGCCCTGCATGCTGCGGGGATCCCGGGCAACCGGGAGGACACGGAGCAGTGGGCGTCCTTGTGAGCCCCGGGTCACGGCGAGCCCCGGGGTCCCGGTGAAGCTCGGGGTCCCGGCGAGGCTCGGGGTCACGGCGAGCTCCGGGGGTCACGGCGAGACCCGGGGTGGCGAGCCCCGGGGTCACGGGGAGACCCGGGGTCACGGGGAGGCTTGGGGTCATGGCGAGCTCTGGGGGTCACGGCGAGCTCCGGGGGTCACGGCGAGCTCCGGGGTCACGGCGAGCTCCGGGGTCACGGCGAGCTCCGGGGTCACGGTGAGCCCGGGGGTCACGGCGAGGCTCGGAGCCACGGCAAGGCCCAGGGTCACGGCGAGCTCCGGGGGTCCCGGCGAGGCTTGGGGTCACGGCGAGCTCCGGGGGTCACGGCGAGCTCCGGGGTCACGGTGAGCCCGGGGGTCCCGGCAAGGCTTGGGGTCATGGCGAGCTCCGGGGGTCACGGTGAGCTCCGGGGGTCCCGGCGAGGCTCAGGGTCACGGCGAGCTCCGGGGTCACGGCGAGGCTCGGGGGTCGCGGGGAGCCCCGGGTCCCGGGGAGCTCGCCTTTGGTTACGGGTGGTCGGGGTCGGTCCCGGGCTCCCGGGCGCCCACGAGTCCCGAGGCTCGCAGAGCTTTCGTGGCGCCCCCCCCCCCCCCCCCCCCCCCGGCTGGTGCCGGGACTCGCACCCCCTGAGCGGGACACGCAGCGGGCACCGGCCGGTGGCCTGCAGTGTAGCCTTCGTGGTTCGGCTCTTCTCTCCGGCCCCTGCGTTGGGCTTCGGGTGATGAAAGAAGGTGCGGGGCGAGCACGGAGGCCCCGCCCCCGCCCGCTCTCTTTTTAAGATTCTGTCTATTAATTTGCGAGCGAGGCACGAGGGGGGCAGCAAGGGGGGGCCCTGGACCCGGCCCTGCCCGGCTCCACCCGAGCCACGTGCCAGGGCACGCACAGGGTCTACACCGCAGGGCGCGCGATCCCGGAACCGGGCCCCCCGTGCGGCCGCGTGGGCGCGGGGAGCCGCAGCCAAGACCCGGACTGGCCGTGGAGGAGCCGCCCGGAGCCGGCCCGCGCCCGTCACCCGAGGTGCCGTGTAAACGCGTGGGCGGCGGGCGCGGCCTCCTGCGGGGCTTGTAAACCGCCCAGCGGCCGTTGGTTCGCTCCTCCTCCTCCACTGACACCTCGCGTGTGTGTAAGGAACGACTTAGTTCTACCACATACATCATCCGTTTTGCGATTTTTTTTTTGTCCTTCTAAAATACCAGTAAAAGTCATCGAAAATTATTTCAAATAGCTTTATAGACTTTTTAAAAATGAACATATGGCATCTTTCTGTTGCAGGCATTCCGTTTTGTGTTTTAGCCTCTTAAATCTTTTTTCTCCTCATCTCTTTATTGCAGTATAATAAACATAACATGAAATTTACCACGTCAACCGCCCTTAAGCACACGCACGGTGGCCTCCAGCACAGTGATGCCGCAGCCCCCAGCACCATCCATCCCCAGGACCCTTTTCATCTCGTGAAGCGACACTTTTTCCTCATTAAACAAGGACTCCCAACGTTCCCTCCTCCCAGCGCCTGAAAACCACCGTTCCACTTTATGTCTCCATAAATTTGACTCCTGTAAGTACTTTATAAAAGTGGAAAAGTACAGTATTTGTGTTTTACCGACTGGCTTATCTCACTTACGGTAATGTTCTCAACTTTCTTTCATGTTGTAGCATGTCGTAGAATTTTCTTTCTTTTTCAGATTGAATAATATTCCACTGTAGGTTTTTTACAACATTTTGCTTATCCATTCATTCTTCAGTGGATACTTGGGCTGCCTTAAAAAAAAAAGAAAGAAAGAAAATATGACTTTAAAAAACCCTGAAGGCTTCTTGGTAAAAATCAAGATCGTCCTTTTATTTTCTGGAACTGCTTGTAGGCCTTTTATGCAAATAGCTTACTAAGGAGAAGAGTCTTCAAATTCATTTTTCAAGTGATTACAGTGTGTCATTAAGGGTTAAGATGACATTTGAGGTCAACAATCCAGTTTCTATTACACATATCTAAGTCTTTCCTAAGAGAAAAATAATTTTATAAGCTGTTATAATTCTGTCCAGACCTAGTTATATAAGCTGATATCTCCACTTAAATGTCCAAGACGCTTATGGTCTTAACGTGTCTTCGTTACAACCTCATTCCTAATCAACTAGCATTACCATTCACTCGTAGCATAGGACAAAACATCAGAGCAATCCTTCTTTACTTTATTTCCACAGCAATATTCATACGATTCTAAAATCCGTCCTGGGGCCCCCCGGGTGGCTCAGTGGTTGAGCATCTGTCTTCGCCTCAGGTCGTGACCCCACGGTCCTGGGATCGAGTCCCACATCAGGCTCCCTGCATGGAGCCAGCTTCTCCCTCTGCCTGTGTCTCTGCCTCTCTCTGTGTATCTCTCATGAATGCATAAGTAAATAATCTTTAAAATAAAATAAAACAAAATAAAATGTGTCTTCTTTACCAAAGTGTATGTTGGAAACATTACCACAACTTCCTATGACTTATTTTCATATTTGTCTAGGCCACTATTTTTTTCACTGTTCTCTTTTTCCTGGACTAAATTATTGCAAAACTTCTGTCCAATCCCTATAGCATATTTTCCATATGAGAAGCATGAATAAATTGAAACACTAACTAACCTGCCTAAGATTGTGTAAAATCAAACTCCTTATCAGGAAATCCTAGGCCTTGCACAAATATCTCCTGTTTACTATCCAACTATGCTCACCCCTGTGCCATATGCCTTGGCAGGTCTGCAGTAGTACGGATAGCTCCTCAAAGCAAGAAAACTTTCAGTAACCACAGTATGGATTAAGCAATGATCTTGAAATGCCAGGTTGAAGTTTCATTATCAGCTTCGTGTGAATCATCAGGCAATCTCTACGAAATGTTCCATTTATACCTGAACAGAAATGATGTGTTGGCGTGTTAACACAATTAGGTTCAATCTTTTTAATTCCTCATCCTTAGGGTTCTGTGGCTTTCACACCAAATCAACTTTGGCCAATTCAAATCCTAGCATTTCTTCAGTGATGTAGGATCATATATTGTATAGGGATCATATGTATTCAGTGGCTCTAGGGAAAGAGAAAAAGGAAAGCTTATTTTCCAGCTGGGGATGTATGAGGAAAGTACAGATGTCATACGTAATCAGAAACTTGTGTCAAGCCTTTCTCTTCTTGAGTCAAATTCCCAAAGAGTCAAGGAGCAAAGATGAATAGAATGAGGGGGAAGACCCACATTCAAAGATGAATAGAATGAGGGGGAAGACTCACATTCATGGATTTTATTTATTGCTCCCTTTTTGGGGACATCTTCTAGAATCATGAGTTTCCCAAGATACAGACCATGGTAGCATATGCCAGAAACAAATTGGGTGATTGGGTAGACAAGACATCTGCAGAGACTGGAAGACTCGGGACTGTGCCTGTTTCTTGATCCATCAGTGCAAACCATCCTCTCTTCTGGTGACATGGGTCACATAAATGTATTCCGTCTCCTTCCTTCTCCTGCTCATGTCACACAGAACAGAGTGATTAAATGTTCCTTGCACATCTTTATAGTAGAGTCCATGCTAGTTTCTCGTACTGTTTTGATATGAACAATTTTTTTGACATCTTTTTCCTGCCCTAGCAACTTGCATTCATCCTCAGGGAAAGAAAGATACTTATCTAAATTTGAATATAATTATGGATTGAGAGAGTCTAAACCAAATATCAATTCAGTATAAGTCTGTAGTTGTTAAAGGAAAGTGTGATAACCTCCAATTTTCTATCTTCTTAATGATATCCTACAGTTATATAACACTGACACCTTGTAAAGAATGGACAGCATGGGGGAAAAATAACCCATAAAACCACAGGGCAAGAAAACAATGGTGGCATTGAAAACAATTGGATATTTTGAGATTTAATAGAGGTCAAACTAGAACCGATCTTTCTTGAAAGCACTATGCAGTGCAATCAGATGGAAGAAAATAAGTTTGCAAAAATCGCTACATATTTATATAAATCTAATTTTCCCTGCTTTTTCTGGTCAAAATAAAACAGACCTTTAGGCTCTTCATCTATCTTTTTAGTTTCATTTGTCTTTTCTAGCTCTGCCCCGTGTTTCTTTACTTTTCGATTCAATAAATTTTATGTATCCTAGAAAATGGTTTCATATGAAATTTGGAAAGCTGATAGGAATTTTATGAAACTTTAAACTGTGAATACTTGCATTTTCAATTTGATAGAAATCTAATACTGACTTGTTTTAATTAGACTTTGATTGGTTTGCATTTTCAGAATATTCCATGGCTGAGGTCAGTGATGATAATGAAAATGTCAGTATTTGTTTGGGGCCAGTGAATCAATGGACAAAGAAAAGGTGCCACTTTTTCATGACAATATTAGTTAATGTATTGGTGATGGGTCAACGAGAGAGACACTATCCTGAAGCTTATTAAATGTATGATTTTGTTGAAGATTGATGAACCTATAGCTAGGGTTTTGTACTGCTCAATTAATAGCAATAGATTTGTTGAATAGAGAACATTGTGCATTCTCCACATAACTTCTGAAACAAATTATTGTGAATAGAGTAATCAAAATGATATATTAGCAGTTTGAAGATGAATAAGATGTTACAGAGAACTAGATAAATTTATAGAAAAACTAGGAGTGTGTGTGTGTGTGTGTGCGCAATTGAGCTGCAGTAACAGAAGAGTATAAAGGAAGAGAGAAGTTCCCTTATGTACAGCCTGCCTATAGACCTAAATTCTATATTAAATGCTATAAAAATAACATGATCAACCACCCAAATCTTTTTTTGTTGTTGTTAGATTTTATTTATTTTTTTCATGAGAGACACAGAAAGAGAGAGGCAGAGACCAGGCAGAGGGAGAAGCAGGCTCCATGCCGGGAGCCAGATGTGGGACCTGATCCCGGGATCCAAGATCATGCCCTGGGCTGAAGGCAGGCGCTAAACTGCTGAGTCACTCAGGGATCCCTCAACCCCCCAAATCTTATCATCTTCAAATCAGAAGAGTCTTCCTCAAAACACAGCTTACTTGTTTGTTTTCTCTCATTCTTTTTTTTCCTTTTTTTTTTTTTTTTTACAGTATAATGGGTTAATAGATAAAAGTTGAGTTTTATCAAAAGGTATTGAGTTAAAAGGATATTGAAAACAATGTGAATTTCTTTAGTTTGAAATTTATTTGAGCGATTATTACCATTTTATGTAATAAAATATTCAAGAACTGTATAGAATATAGGTTCATATTTACTGACAAAGTTCAAAGCAGTAATTTTCCTTTGCAAAGCATGGTTAATAATAACTCATTGCTGTTTTATCCAGGTTATAATCTGATTTTCTTCCATTTTCTACTCAGAAATTTGTTTTCTAAAAAGGTGTGCATATGAAATATGTAAATAATAGTCTAAATATGAATTTTTCTGAAATTGTAATCTCATTCAGTATGAATCGCATTCAAAAGTTTGTGTTTCACTTTCCTCCTCTACTAATACAATAGCAAGCAAGGTATGTTTTTTACTAAACTATGATTACTTCAAAATCTGTGCCCGGTTACCCCAATGTACTTAGACAAGTTGCCACGTTATACTTACGCTATTCCATGTGTAAGTTGAAAGGCATGTGTGGTTGAAGAAAATAAAATCTGAGATCAATAGACAACTGAATGAGAAAAGTTTACTCGAGGACAATAGTGTAAACATTTCTACATTTTATTCAATAATTCCAGCTTACCACTTTAACTTTTATTCCTAGGTAAAAGTAATTCATTATGATGTGAATATAGACAAAGTTCTTCACTCCTCATAAGTAAGATCAACAAACTATTTAACATCATTGTAACTTTCCTATCTGTGAGCAAAAACAAGAACATATTGACAAATCCTGTGGTATTTTTATTTAGGAAGAACAATTTTAAGGTCCCAAAATGAATTTTTGAACTATATATACACTATATCTCCTTATTATTTTTTTGTCTAAATTTCAACTGATCTAATTTGATTGCAGTGTGTTTCTTTTTAATTTTTTAGTCAGATAGTAGGAAGAAATTTAAATGAGGTTTTGTTTGTTTCTTTTACTTAATGTATATCTTTTTATTATCCTATATCATCCGTAGATTGGAAAGAGAATGTGGTTTAGGGTATAAGAGCACATTTCTAGAAATAGGGTCTGTGCATGAATTCACTTCTCTGAAAAAAATAGTCACTTCAACTCTTATTTTAAAAATGAATATGATTGTAATGATGAACTGTTATCTGAAAGCACTTACACCCTAACTGGGCACAAGAAAAGCACTAAGAACTGTCAGATCTTAGTGTTTGCCTATGGTTAAAATCCTGTTTGCCTCACATCAAGGCTCAGCATCCAGCAGAGCAGAGGAGGCCCTCACACTTCCATTGAATTTCTTCAGCATCAGGATCACATTCTCCTTCCGTTGTTAGGATGTCCAAGACCTCTGTTGTAACTGCAGTGAACCTGGTGTCAAAACTGTGACTGAGAATGTGCGTGTTGCTCAAAGGGCATCACATTTTAAAACTATGAAGGATAAAAAATCTATCCCTTGACAATAACTACTTTGTGTCAGCACAAAGCTACGCAATATTAGATGTATATTCACGCTTTGAAAAGCTAGTCTTCACTGTTCCATGACTAATAATCTCAATTATTGTGCATCTGAAATTATGCTGCATTTGCCAATCGATACTTCTTGGAGCTTAACCTTTTGAATTTGATGGAGGAAATGAACAAGCTCATCTGCCACCATGAGTTTGTTATGAAAATGATCAGGGCAAAAAATTGAGATGATTATTTTTACTGATGGATAGAGTGAACTCTAAAATATATACGCCAGGAAATCTAAGGAAAGGTTTTATTCTGAGTTTGAGGATGCTAATCAATTGCTTAATTAATTTTAGTAGGTTAGAAGTTTGAATTTAATTTATAGATCTGAGGGAAGATTTTCATATAATATTAATACATGGTCCCCAAATAATCTGTATTTCAAAGACATTATCTCCACCTGTGTTTTGCTTTTTTTCCTTCCTAACTTCCAAAGTATTAGTGACCCCTGATGAAAATTTTTATTTTCATAAGAGATTGATATTCAATTAATTAATAAGTAGACATTTTTCCTTAGGTAAGATGTTATCTGACAGAGAGAACTTCAAAACTTAGTAAGAATAGAAAAACACAGTCTAGATAAAGGTAATTATAAATAGAGTTGATTGGGGAAAATAATATTGAGATATTTAGAAAATGGAAAATGTGATCTTTATCAGTGAAAAATTGTTTTTAAGGTTTATATCCAACCTTAAAATATGTGGTTTCTTTCTTTTTTCTTTTTTTTTTTTTCTTTTTTTTTTTTTTTTTTGCTTTAACAAGACATATGTAAAGCAATGGACTAGAGGGTGGAAATTCAAAGACATCCCAGAGGAGAGCAATAAGATGACTAAGTTTTAGGAACACTAATATACAAAGATCAAAGATGATTAGATTACTCTAATTGGTGAAGATGACTCATCAGAATGATTTAATTTTCCTTTCCAGATTTGATAAAAAGTTATACTGTCTCCACTTTTTGTTTGTGTGTTAAAAGTGAAGACTGGCCTACAGTGAAGTTCCTGTGATCAACTTTGGTATAAAACGGTGTTTCTGAAATCAGTTGTCACTGAGATATTGTTATTATATCCTCATGTGTTGATATTATTACTGTATATGCAATATTTTGTGACTATGTCATTATTCATTGAATTATGGAGTAATATTTTAACATTTATATTGTGAGACTCTAGGCACTGAAACTCTGAAGACAACTAAGGGATAGCCTTTGTTTAAGGAGCTAACAGCCTAGTAAGGAGACATTTCTGTGAAAAATTGCAACATAATGTAATAACAAGCTTTGAAATAGATATATGCCTAAGATGTTAAAATTGCACAGAGAAGGAATCTCATTAGGTTGAGAGAAAAGTCAAAGAATTCATCCTGTAATGTCAGATTGGCATTATAGCAGTGTCATAAAACTTGAGAGAATTTAAGCCAGGCAAAGAGCAGGCAAAAAAATACTGCCATAAAAGATGAGAAGGAGCATATTGATTTTAAGAATTATAAACTCTGTGGTCTACTGTTATTAACAGAGGACAGAGGTTGAGACTGATAAGAGTTTTAGCTGGAGCAGTTTGAAAAATCCTGGAGATCTTCTGTGATGTGTTCACAGATTATGTGGGGGTTATTGGCAACCAATAAGGATTTTAAATAATCAAGAAATTTTAAAATTATGTTTTAGAAAATACAAGTAAAATTATTTGGAGAATGGATCAAGATTGCAAAATGGATACAAATATCTTTTGTCCTTCCTATCCCTAACTTCATTCAAAAAGGGAGAAGGAAGGAAAGGATTTCAAGGTGAATAAATCAATTGATTTATTGCACTATTAGGAAAAAAAAGACAAAAATGTCCCCAGGAAACTAGAATTTTGAGTAATTCCTAAAAGATGAAGGACTGATGGGAATGATTTTATATAGAAATAAAACTAGAAGAAGCTATAGCACAAGATGACTGCAGGTAACCACAAGGATGCTCTGAGCTTACTCAACCTGTGGGAAAAGCTGCAGGGAGTCTTTGATCACATTTAAGGGATTATTCACTGAGAAAAACATCAAGACCAGATAACATTCCCTCCATGCATCTTGGTTGTTGAAAGTAGCAAGGAATATTAGTATTTGCATCCAGATCCTAAAGCTGTGAATTGGATATAAATTATGGAGAGGCAGGCATTTTCTAACATTCAGCACATCACCTTTTCCATGATAGTGGGAAAAAGTTGTTTTAAATAAACCAGTAATTACAACAATAAAACCCGAGAGAAAAATTCAAATACAAACGAACATAGAATTATGGATCTTCCAATATCTTCTAATATTTAGAGAGAAGGCAAACAGTAAACAAAAAGCAAAAACCTAGCTCATAGGTATTGAAGGGATTTTGGAACATTGCCCAATGTATTTTTAATTCAGAGTATTTATTATGATTATGATTATGTTTGCCCTGCACATCTCAAGCTAAAACAATTAAGGATAAGGTATACATTACTGCAGCAGAGAAAAAAAAATCAATCACTGTTCAATTTTCATTTTAAAATAAGTGCAAAGAATAAGGAACTTTGAAAAACATCTTAGGTTTAAGGAGAGAAGAAAAATACTAGTATATCCCAGGATGCCAAATAGCAGAGCTTTCAGAGTACTTTATTCAGAGTAGTCATGTGGGATATGCAATAAAGGAAATTTCTGCGACAATATAGAGTAGAGGTGTTATTTTGCTTGGTGGGTGTAAGGATGGAAGAATCAAGAAATTTAGAAGCTTTAGGAATGTACTAATCTATTTGTCAAATTAATTCAAATTAATTCAGCAAACAGACCAAGGATCCCAACCCTTTATAATATAATAAACCCTTTATAATCTTGTTCTAATAAACAACAGGTAGGAACAGGGAAAAACAGTTCTTGCTTTGGGAATATAGAAACTTGAGGTATTTTGAGAATTTGAACTTTGAGGTAAGCTATGCCTAACGGCCCACTTTAACTGTGAGAACTGAGCAGCAACACAAGACCGGTCAAAAAGACCAGAAATAGTGGCGTGTCATGGTTCAGATGAGAGAAAGCCTACATAGTACCTCTCCTCCAAATCGTACACAAAATGTGTGAAGTTGAATTTCTGCATATGGAAGTCAGAATGCACAAACTTTATAGTTGCTTCTCCCACTTAAATTTGTTCATACAATACGTTTTTTGGCCGGTGTCAGGTGACACTTGATGGTGTTAGAGCTTCAAATTGCCTTTGGAATTCTATTCCAATGACTTTACAGCTTGATGTTCTAAAAATAACTCATTCTAACAATGTTAGATTAGGTATTTCCTTCTGTAAAATGGGAAAAATTACAGTACTTAGCTAATAAGGTTATTGAAGATAAATACAAATAATATGCAGTTGACCCTTGAACATGGGTTTGAACTATGTGAGTCCACTTACACATGGATTTCTTCATCAATGTCGTACTGTAAATATATTTTCTTTTCCTTATGATTCTCCTAATAACATTTTCCTTTCCTAAACTTGTTTTATCATAAGAATACAGTATACAGTACATGTAAAAAATGTGACTTATTCAAATATTTGTGTTATCTATAAGGCTTCTGGTCAGCAGTAATTAAGTTTGAGAGGGGTCAAAAATTCTACATGGATTTTCGACTGTATGGGGGATTGGTTGTTCAAGTGTCAACTGTAAATCATAAGAACTATTGATATATAAATTGGAACACAATAAAGTAAGTTTCACATGGTGCCTGGGAAATGAAATATGGGTGATGAAGAAGATACGATTGTATAGCCCTACTCATACAAGTCACGGGGAGACAGAAATGTAAGTTACATATGTAAATTTACATTTTCTAATAGCCACATTAAAAAGAATAAAAGGTAAATTGTGGGTAAATTAATACATTTTAATTATTTGTTACTAAGTCTTTGAAGTCTAATGTGTATTTTACAATCACAGTACATCTCAGTTCACACTAGACACATATCAAGTCCTCATTAGACACGAGGCCAGTAATTATCATATTGCACAGATATGACTAGAAGTGATAGGATAATATTCCTTCTGTCTGGCACATGCATAGCAAGTGAATGGCTTGCTTTCCCAAGCATTGAGATCAGTTCAGTTTCTAGAAAATAGAGTTCCTCAAAGCCGTGGTTTGTATGTATAAAAGAATGACAAAGAAATGCATGAAAAAAGTAAATCAATAATAAAATACAAGTGCATAGAACAACAAAAAATGGCAAACCAGTTGGTGCAGTACCAATAATATGGTAAAAGAATAGCCACAAAAGTTAGACACATTACAAAGAAAAGAAAAGATTCTATATGTCATGATAAGCAGTTTGAATCTTATCCTTAAACTTTGGGACAATCTGCACTAGGGAATTCTGTAACAGAACCAATAGAAGATTATACATATACATTATATATATATATAACATGCATATATATCATCTGTCTCATTTACATAAATATGTATATGTACACACAAGAGAGAAAAAGAGAAAGGGAAAGATTGTTTTTAAGAAATTGGCTCACACAATCGTGAAGTGTGGCAAATTCAAAATTGGATTTGACTCAATAACTGGTTTATCAAAAACAAGCGTAGAACTGAAAGCCATTATATAAATATACATTCTAGTTTACTGACATTTTACAGAACCTCTATAATTCATTATTTTTAAATTGCAGAAAGGGTAATTGTGATGCATGTAAAATTCTAAGATCAGAATCACCAAGGCAGCCTTTAGATAGCACCAAATACAGAAAAACATTATTAAATATTAGGATTATATTAATCTTCATTATGTAATTATTCCCCCCTTTCATTACTAAGGATGTGGTTTAAAATTATATTTGCTTAACTTTGTTCTGACAAGACTTTGTCTCTTTGCCTAACATAAATCAAACCCCTTGCAGCATGTAAGGTTTCAATCAATAGAGTACACTTGCAGTTTCCAGAAAGAAGTCATGAAAGAATTCATATTCCACTAGATAATTTTAAAATAGGTTTATTAATTGAACTGCAAGCATTCAGTTTAGTTTGTGAGGTGATATCATGAGCGTGAAGCTAGTAATGAGTTATTGTTTCCTCACAACTTAAATAGTATTAACAAATTACTAGCTTGAAGAAAACGGGCTAAAAACTAAAGTCCTCATAAAACATGATTAATGTTTAAAAATGAAATTCAGTGACTTAACATAAATTCCACCAAATTTGTTAACAAAAATTTGTTTCTTCTACAATTGAAATAGTGACTCACAGTTTATTAACTATATCCTGGGATTAATTTAAGTACTTCTAGAGAATGTATTAATTATTTTAGGGCTCTTGGGTACCATTTGGCAAATTCCTACTTTAGTGTATTAAGTGGTTTCTAAATTATTATAGTACTTACTTGTCTCTTATGTTAACCCTGAACTTTTCATTATTAAAGATAAATTTAGCCTAGGGTATTCTAAGTTGAAATATCAAATAAGAGGCTAATGATGGCCGGAGGTTGATGGATCCCTGAGAGTCGAGCATGCTTTGCCTTTCCTGATAACTCAGACAGGGTGTATTGTCAAACCTCTACGAGGGTGATTAGAAACATTTGCTTCACTGGCACAAAAAGAAGATTCTCTTCCTATTCTATCCTCTGCCCTAAGCATTCAGTAGTGCACAATCTGCTACCCACACATTTTCTGCAAAGGCCTTATCTTGAAGAGTTTTCTTTTCTCTACAATGTATTATAGATTTTCCTTTATTATTCTGTAATTATTTTAATTATGGCATTTTACAATAATATGCTCTAAGTTTTAAATATTTTCTAAATGATGGGCCAATATGAGGGCAACTTTGAATCACTCTCCAGCCTGGTCCCCACCACACTTTCTAAACACATTCAGTGGTGTCGGGTTGGTGTATATTCCTCAAATCTCTTCTGATACCACCCAGTGTATATCATATGCACGCATGTATATAAAATATGTATCATATCCATATACACCTTAAGAGACAGACATATTATTGATGCATATGGTATGAGTAAGTTTATATAAATATATATCACAAACTCTGTGTTTGTCCATATAACAGAATGACCAATCTGATAGCACATAGGTGTCCCATTCAATCTTTTTAGCCAAGGGGAAGAGTTTCATGAAAATAAAATTGCAGTTTGTTCTTCTGGTACCTTATAGATGGACATTTGGATCAGTTCAATTCTCTTGGATAAAGCTTAAATAAACAATAAGATTAATATTATCTCAAGTAACACGAAATGTGGAGGTCATGTGTTTTCAAGGATGGGTAAACCAGGAGCACTGGGACATCCTCAAACTGCTTTCCGTAACTGTGCTTAGCAATCTTCACCATTTTAACATTTCCATTTATGATCACAAGATAAAGCAGTTAAGCCTGCCAACATCTTCTCATGTAGCCACATTCATAGTAGAAAACAGCAAGTCACTTACACACGACCAAAACTCATATCAAGTACTAATTCCTAAAATATTGTAATGGTTGATTTTAAACCTCAACTTGAGGACTAAGGGATGCCCAGGCATTTGGTATAATATCACTGGCTGTGTCTGTGAGTGTGTCTCAAGAAAAGATTAGCACTTGAATGAGTATGATTATGATCTGTCAAAGTAGGTTCGTGAATTGCCACAGAATACCAGAGCAGCGGGTACATGGGAATCTCTATACCTTGCCCTCAGTTTTGTTGTGAACCTAAAACTGCTATAGAAAAAGAAAGTCTTAAAAAAAGACAAAGAAAAGAACAAAGGAAGGAAGGAAAGGGGATATCAAGTACCAAGTCTGGGAGAAAGTTTCAATGTATTTTGGTAACTGAAAAGTCACCATACTGTAAGATTCCATATGCCACTATGGGAAAGGAAAAACTATGGAGAAAGTAAAAAGATCAGTGGTTAACAGGGGTTCAGATGAGGAAGGAAGGCATGGACAGGTGTAGTACAGGGGATTTTTAGGGTAACTAAACTATTCTGTATGATATTGTAATGGTGCAGGATGCTGAGAGTGGAGAAGGAGATAGTTCATGTGAGGGGCAGGGAATGTAAGGGAACTCTAGTTTTTGTTTGCTTATTTATTTTTAGAATCAAAACTGCTTTAAAATTAAAGCATACTAATTTAAAACACAGGGAAAAAGAGAAAATCTTGTAATAAGCCTTTCTGAGAGCTATTGTCAAAACAGAAAACTTCTGGGAAATAAATTTCTTGAAAATATGGATTCAGAGAATTAATGGCATCATTAGGAAAGAATTGCAACTAGCATACGAAAACTGAAACAAAATTATCTTTTTTTCTTAACAACTAAAAAAATATTCCTATTTGTTAAATAGAAATACATTATATAGGAAAGTATAAATGCATAGGTTAAGGTTTTCCTTTTCTTTTAGGACTTTTTCATATAAGATTAGGAGACATGGCCTGATTGTCAGTAAATTATGATGGAACTATTAAAAGAAAACATAAAGAGGAGTATCACAGAAAACAACAAATACTGAGATTATTAGGGAGCCAGGAGTTTTTTGTTTCAGTTATCAACAATGATTTTGGTAAATTATTAAAGTCATTTAGCTCCTGAAACCTAAAAGAAAGCATATATACTATGTTTCATAAAGAAAAATTAAAGATAGATCATTGATAGATAAAATAGACATGGATGAGGTATAAACATAGGTACATTTATAGACATATGAATTGAAGATATGTTAGCATAATAACACAGAATATTGAGAAGAAATTTTAGAGTAAAGCACATATCAAGTTGCAGTCTTCTAGACAAACATAAGTAACGGGAGGATTCAATAGTACAATGAAGTGAAACTGTACTAACCTCAGGTAATATCCTCCTATGATTGATAAGGAGGTCAAATAGATGAAGGAAAACAATAGAGACAATCTGTCCTGATTTCTTTAGAGCTTTTTTTTTTTAAGATTTTATTTATTCATAAGAGACACAGAGAGAGAAGCAGAGACACAGGCAGAGGGAGAAGCAGGCTCCATGCAAGGAGTCCGACGTGGGACTCGATCCTGGGACTCCAGGATCACGCCCTGGGCTGAAGGCAGACGCTCAATCACTGAGGCACCCACACGTCCCTCTTTAGAGTTTTTTGATCCTATACCACATGAAATCATCCTTTACAACTTCGCTAAATCTGATCATTGACCCTTGATGAGTGAACAACTTTTACTTCGATCCTTACAGTAGTTTTCAATAAATCTGCCTCAGTGTGGGGGAAATTTAGATTATCTTTTAAAAAGTGCAAAAATGCATTTTAAATGATCCTAAATGTTTTGAGGAGAAAATAATAGATTCAAAAGTTGGATAAAGTTTCATAGGGAGAAGGGAAGATATAGGGAGAAGGGAAGATACGTATACCAAAAAGAAAAATATATAAAAATATAAATACAGGTGTGAAATTTTAGAAGAAAGAAAAATATATGGTGATTCTTAAAAATGATTGACAAGAATCAATCCTGATAATAACAAGAATCAATCACTAAATACCTACTCATTGAAGCCATTATTAGTTTACACACTGAACAGACCTCATTCACGACTCTCAATTGGTCATTACAAAATCCACTTATAAATTTCTACACTAATATAGATTAGAACATCATTTGCTCAAAATTTCACTTAAAATACTTTAGCCCACCGGGGTTGACAAAAAATTTTGAAAATTGTGTAATTCTATTATGATACCTCTGTATAATAAAATAATAAAAATACACATATTGCAAAGGGGCCGCCTATAACATCACGAGACATGGCCTTACTTTCTTGGTTTTTTACTTAACTCAGTTATTTCAGTCTGGGATAAGATGTGCATATGTGTCTCAGTTTTCCTTGCTTACCTCTGGACAAGCCAACTGAACAAGCCAACTGAACATATTTAATCACACTGGATAGTGGATCCTCTGCAATAAATCTTCATTGGACAAGTGGATCACCCAAAATAAATCATCCGTGGGTGAGCGAAACAACTTTGCTCAAACATCCATGGAAAAAGAGCTCATCCATCATAAATCAAAGATAGATAAGTAGATCAGCCTTGATTTGCTGCCTCCACCAGTGAATACAGTTTTGCTTTACCTAAGGTATACCATGATTTTGCAAACAGCTTATAGTTTGAAAAAAATATGGGAGAGTTAATTCCCTAATATTGCCATTGAAAGTCTATTTTCCAGTGAAGTAGTAGCTCCATGGATAAAATAAAGAGCAAAATGAGTTGCTAAGTTTTGTTCAGTCACATTAATTTAGCAATGGAGTATAACATAAAAAGAACTTTGGAAATATCGAAAACTGAGTTCAAATCTCAGTAAGTCTATTAGTAGGATCTTAAACAAATATTTTTTGTTAACACAATTACAATGATAATAACCAACATGATAGGTATTGTGAAGAGTAAATGAGATGTTCAATAAATACAAATATGTATTGCTCACATATTTTAGAATATCTCTGCTGTCCCTAGCACTGGAATATTAAATAAAGCATATGACACACTATTCCTATTTTCCCTGAGGTAGAGAGAAAAGTGAATTAATCGCAAAATAGTATGATAGTAGTTTGGGCAGACCTATGAATGAAGAATTATTAGAACAAATAGCATAATTAAACTGTAATCAATTGGCAAAAGTTCTAAGAGGAAAAAACTTGACCTTCAAGATGAGTCTTAAAGCTTAAAAGACACATTTGATGGTCAATAGAGAAAAGTATATGTGTAAAGATTAGCAACTATGAGAATATACTCTGTGGACTATAAAAAAAAATGTAAACGTGTCTACTTCTGTGTATGCTTACGTATATGGGTGTGATTAGAAATTAGCTCAGCAGCTTTAGGTGGGGATCAGATCATGAAAGGCCTTCTATGCCTTGCTGGATACTGTGGATTTCATCCTAAGCCAATGGAGCATCACTTAATGGATTTTATGGGGGAATTATTTAATCATATTTGCATTTTAGGAAAAAACTGTAGTAGGTAGGGAAGAGTGGACTGAAAGAAATCAGTTCAATTGCAATATACCACTGAATAGTAGGATATATAATTCTTATATACACCAGGAAATATGAGGATAAGAGATAAGCCAGTTAAATGTGTATGGGAAACTATATATTAACATATAATTTATTTTTTTTATTTTTTTATTTCTTACATATAATTTATTTTATACACTCTCCTTATATCTGTGTTACAGGATATATGTATATATCTTCTATATCAGCTGCGACTCTTATCACATCAGCTGAAAAAGTCACTTTTTCCACTTGCATTTCATATAAATTATTGTTCTACAAACTGCAACATCAGATGTATCTCGACAAAACATTTCCTGTAGAGTTAACATACTACATAAATTCAATAACTCGGTTTCATCTTTGTAAATAGGAATAGATGTAAAAAAAAGAATAATAATACTAATGTTGATCATTTATACATGCAATGATATTTTTGTTCTGGACAGAAAAAACATCGATACATATTTTTAAAGATCAAATATTTTTGTATAATGGATCTCCTTTATAGTAATATATATATAAATTGATGTGTAATTCCACTATTGAATTTATCATGACTTACTCTTGCAAAAACAAGCTTTCAACCTTTCGGCAATGTTAACTGGTTTATTAATTTTCCACCTTTCTTTTTCTGATACTTTTCAAATTTCCTTTTATATTCATTTTAAGACTTACTTATTAGTTGATCATATAGTTTGTATATTATTCCTAAAAGAATGTCGTATTAATTTAGGCTGATTTTATTTTAATCATTTTTTTCCTACAGTGACACAAAGTTTCAGATTTTATTATCTAATTTGGAGAGTTTGTGCCTTGTGAAGTAAAAGAGAAAATCATCTTACTTTCTCCTGATGAACTTAAGTTTTATAAAAAGCATGCTTTAAGGATTTTGATTCTGGTTGCATGTTTCATTTTTGTTCACATGGAGTCTCAGAGAATTATGTTGTATAAGCAGAAATGAACATGATCTTTGTTAGTCATAGACAAGAAAACTATTTTTTACTTCTTTTCCAAAACTTTACCCAAAACATCTCATGATATAAGGTTTACTGAAATATATAATTATACAGTAAGTATAAACATTACTCAGTGTGTATTTGTATAGATATTTTTACAATATATTCATAACAGGTATGATAAAGTGCTAAGGGACTTACCTACAAGGAGAAGAGTTTTCTTCTTAAGCAAATAAGTTCACAATGTAACAAAATGGTTTAGATAATGTGCTACTTGCCTAGGTTTTAAAATCTAAAATTTTCATATAAGTAAAAATGGATATCCTGGCTTGTTTTTCTCCCAAGCCGAAGACATCCTTTATTTTGAAGATTTACATATTTCCTTCAGCCTCCCACTCTAGAGAATAATTTTGAGGTGCATCTGAAATTCCTGGGGCAGATTGAAATAATCAAAACACAATGGCAAATATCAGACAGCCTTAATAACAAATTTCTGCTGATTATGTCTGAACAT
This sequence comes from Vulpes vulpes, assembly GCF_048418805.1. Taxonomy (NCBI): domain Eukaryota; kingdom Metazoa; phylum Chordata; class Mammalia; order Carnivora; family Canidae; genus Vulpes; species Vulpes vulpes. Next base: position 100,391,624 of record NC_132780.1, read on the forward strand.
GTGTACTGTTATATATTTTAACTTGATTACAAGGAAAGCTATCTATATGAATTATGTCTTGTTCCTATTAAGACCAGAATACCTACATTGGGGAGACTTGGGAGGTTAATTTAAGTGCAACTTTTGTTAGGATTTTAAAGTGGCTTTTTCAAGACAATTCAAATGAGGCCCAACACGTAATATATCCAAAATTCCTCTCCTTCATACTCTCTAATGGCTATGGAATCAATAGCCTGATCTTTGATGATGCATATAATGTGCCTAGAATGCAACAACTTCAAAACTTTTAAGGGTGTAAAGCGGTTTGGTATTATGATGGGTTACGTTCACTAACCAGGTCCCAACACTGTCGTGGGACAGTAAGACAGAAGAGACACCAGGTGTGACAATCTCTTTTCATTGTTCTTTCAAAATAAACTCAACATCTGATTTCATACACATGATATCAATTTTTGTAAACTAGTCTGGTTATTGGGATGGTTAGTGGGATGATACGAGCTATCATACATCCTATCCTATCCGATCAAATCATATCAGGCACACACAGCACAAACTGCTTAGTGATTGAAAACGTGCAAATAGACAGATAACCAAGCCCCACATGTGTGAAGTTCTATTTCTTCTGCAAGGTATCTGGCTGAACTTTCTTATGTTTAGTTGTAAGATCACATGGAGTTTCAGGTTCTGGATTTTAGTGGACACAACATATTTTGAAATATTTATGGATGGTTCCAAGCAGAAGCTAGGTAGAAATGAATTTAAGTTTCAGACTAGTTCTGAAAACTGTCATTCCTCTACTCACTGCTTCTAAAATATAGCCTTCTCATGTGTGGAAAATGAATAGCTTGCCCCCATTTAGGGGGCATTTCCCTATCAAAGTAATTTATTGCAAACCAGCCATATACCTCTAATTCATTCCACTGGGTAGCAAGCCCTCTGTCTTCACCTGCACAAGGAGACTCTTCTGTGTAATGTGCATTTTATCCATTGTTGGTATGAAACATGTTTTTTAAAAATTTTTAAATGTTTTATTTTTTTTAGGAAACTTGATTATATCATTTTTTTTAATGTCCCGTGTTTAGGCTGCATTTTTAATTGCCCAACTTGCCATGCTATTTCTTGTAGTGGTATAACTTTCACCACATTACACACCCAACATTAGAGTGAATAATTTTTCAGGTCTGCTTGCTTCCTAAATTAATGACAATTTGATGATGTATGAGTTTCATTGCCCTTCTGTTCTCAGACATTAGGAAGCTTTCTCAGCAAACTTTTGTTCACTTTCTGGGTCTTCTGTTGTCAATTTCCTTATTTGTGGTATTTTTTCCCCCTACATTTCCCGCTCATACCCTTGAACTTTGCTGAGGAAGTATTCTTCCCATTTTCCATGAGAAGTTTTACATACTCATAACCAATCCTATATTTCTTCCTCTTCCTTTTGCCTGTCGTCAACGTGCCAATCAATCTAACCTGCAAACACAATCAAATTAATTTTCATCATGCCTTGCTCTTTCTCATAGTTCTTACAAAGTGAGCTCAAATTAGCTCTCTACCTGGGTTGCTTTGCAAGCCACCTCTCTTGCTTGTTTTGTTGGTGACTTTTGCCTCTTGGGCATCTTGTATGCTTAGTACAGTGTCACTTTACCAAAGAGTATGGTCTTCCGAAATTTATACTACATCCTTATTGTCATAAAAAAGACTCAGCATTCTGCATCACTAAAAAGGTTATGACTTTCTGAAAGCTCAGGTGATGGCTATCATTTCTTAGCAATAAAATATTTCTTAAATTAAGGTATGTATGTACATTGTGTTTTTAGGCAGAATGCTATTGCATACTGAGTCGATTAAAGTATAGTGTGAATATGACTTTTATATGCACTGGGAAACAAAAATTCATTTGACTGACGTCATTGCAATATTCCTTTCATTGCAGTGGTCGAGAACGAATGTGCCCTATCTCCAAGGTATGCCTGTACTAGTGGCTGTCACACTACTGTATCACTGTGCTAATATATACCCTCCTGAGGCTTAGAAACAACACAAATATAGCTGTTTACTGGTTTATATGAGCAGCGGTGCCGGCACAGGTGTAAAATGCTCATTGAGAAGAGATTTCTGTACTTTGCCCATGCACAGATTCCATGACCAAAGAAATGTCTCTGTAGCAGCAAATGACCCTGGCTCGTGTTCTGCTGAGGGCTCCACATTCACACTGGTCTGAACTCCCAGACAATGTTACAGCTCCTCAGGTTTATATGGGGAAATATTTATATGGAGAGATACTAATATTTACCACCTCATAGACTCAGAAATACCCCGCAATTGCTCTGTCTATCCTGGGGCTGACCCACTGCTCCTATTTTATTTTTAACCAACTGATGATTTCGATTGAAGCTCATTTCCTGTTTCTGAGTGTGCATCTGGCTTCCTCCTGGTTATGTGAATCTCAAAAAGGAAAACCTCGTAAGTCTCTGAAGGCTTTATCTACATCTTCTCACTTGTCCATCTTTCCATGCAACACTTTTACAGTATTCTTTGCAGGAATAAATAAAATATGTTAAGCCACAATTTACCAAAACGTCTAGTTGAAGTGCCTTTCAAGATGTATTTTGCCCACCTTCCTGTATATCTTCTACAACATGACTTCCAAATTCGTATCTTAAAACCTATCTTCTATCCTGAGCATTCATTCCAACCGTCTGTTATTCTTATTCAATTAGCGCTACATGGATTCCTTAAATTATTCTCTAAAAGTTTCTCATAAACCAAATTCTAAATATGTTTCTCTTCTTTTGTTTCCCATTTAGGATCCTACATGATCTCTATCACACAGAAATGCCTGAATTTTCTTGGCCTCACTCTCTCCTCTTAATTCCAAGACATTATTACTACCCTCCAACATGTTTCTCATCTATTGAAAGCAGTCCCTGAATTTCTCTTCACTTCCTCTCCCAGCCCTTATTGTATCTTTTTCTGATTATTTTAATAGCCATGGACATGAAAACATTGCTCAAACTTACTGCTTTTATCCTATTATATTTTTTCTTTTCCTATATCTTGAAAAAATTCATTCACTTCTCAGGGTCAAAGCCAAATACCATATCCGATTGAAGTTTTCCTCCCATTGTGCACACCTAAGCAGAATAATATATTCTTCCTTATAATTTGGTGCCTGTAAAGCAATAGTTAAATATTTATATTAATAGTGGTAGGATCGAAGACCTAGTTATACCATCCCCTAAGAGGGCTCTTAGTGGAAATTTACACATATGAAGACATCTCTGAATTGAAGTCAAAGTACCACTTAATTTACAGCATTGAAATTTAACAGTATTCCTTGATACTTGTAAAATATGAATGGAAAACAACCTAGACTGTAACTAACCAAGCTACAAAGTCCTTCTCCCAAAAGTAAGAGGAGCTAAGAAGTAGTGGAAGTAAGCAGTCCTGGGCAGCAGTGAGAAGTGACAAGTTTTCCTAGCATTAATAAATGTTTGTATCACTTTGAATTATGTACTGAACTTATATTTAGTACAGACAAGAAGTAGGTACATAATAGATAAATAATACCAATTTTATAAACCCGATTCAATATCATTGATTAAGAAACTTATTCATAATATCCAGTTTTCCCCTCTTACTCCTTAAATTGTCTCCATTAGTTCCCCATTATCCCCAAAGTTAAAGCTTTTGAGCTCTTCATCCTTCTTTAAAGGATCATCAAGATAATATAATTATATGATATCTCATTGAAATACCACAGCATAAAGCACAGCTGTCAATATAACATAAGTTTCTAAGTGAAGGCTACTTTTATAATGAAATGAAATATTTCCAGAATGTCTTATATAAAACCAAGTACTGAAGTAGAAAAATCATTGCTGCTTCTGTGACTCAATATTCTGTGGGACGACTTTAATATTTGAACAGGTTCTTATAATTTAAATAATATGGATATTCACGGAACCAAAATTTACAGGGACAGGAGTACACATGACTTAAGCAGGTTTTAAACATAGCAATTTAATCTATTTTTAACTGATTTGTTAAATTTCATTAATTTATATATCTAATAAAATAAATAACACTGAAAAAATAATTACAGTATCAAATAAACATAAATCATAGAAGTGTATGATATAATTAGCATGGAAAGAAGTAGAGAAGACTTGAAATTATATCTGACATGGTCTTGACACCAGAATTCCATGATCCTTACTTTCTTCATTTTGATTTTGAAAAATAAAACAAAAGCACTATTCTATCTCATTAGAACAATCATGTTAATAAATGAATATAATTTTTTAGAAAACGTATTGAAAATCTCAATAAGTGGTCCAATGCAAGTCACTGATATTATCTTGTTGCGGAGTTCTGTCTTGACATAAGAGTACGGGAACACAATATGCTTTAACCAATTAGAAGAACCCCAATTTTTTTTATCTTGTATGTAAAATGAAATGTGCTTGTTCATCAAAATCTGAAGACATCCATTGCAGTGTTTCAAACTCATGGCCTTAAAACAAAACAAAACAAAACAAAACAAAACAAAACAAAACAAAAAAACCTCATGACCTTAATACTAGATAACGTAAGGAAATGTGGAGAACAAGGGCTTCTATGTTAACTTGCTGTTTCTTTCAATGCCAAGCACAGATATCTTTATATATTTCTGTAATCTCCCCCCGCCAAAACTGTTTCTCTAGGGTCAAGTGTTGCACCCTAATATACCGTGGCCTTGGAGCACTAACATTCAAATTATGTGTCATACTTACCTGGATTCTATATAATCTGCCCCATTCCTCTGACCTTACCTTCTGCATCTCTACCCATTCATTTCCCACTTGTCACACAGGGCTTTTTTTTCTTCTTTTTGTTTTTTTTTTCAATGTTCAGTTTCCTTTAATGACCCCCATGTCCCTGAAGGCTTATTTCCGCTCCTCAAATACACTGAGCATGTTCTCACCCCAGGGCTATTCCAGCAGACTGCTCTCAACACTTTGTAAGGCTTGTTCCTTGATATCAGATAAGTTTGAGTTCAAATGTCACTTTCATAGAAAAGGCTTTATTGACATAACTATCTGAAGAATCTTCCTGGCCATAAAAGCCCCCAAGTCACTCTCTATCACACCATTATATTTTTCCCTTAAAAATTTAGTGCTTTGGAAATTATTAGATTTATCCATTCATTTATTAGTTTAATGTCTGTATCTTCTCCATAGACTGTGCGTATCCTATTGCAAAGGGGGACATTTTCTATTGTTCTTTTATCTCCCTGGTATTTAAAACAAATCCTGACACAGGGAAATTTAACAGACACACATAGTATTGGTGGAAGCTCGGTTGCAATGGTTTACAAGACTCAATTTTGCAAAACATGTCTTCCTGAGTTTCTCAACAACACGTCGGTAGCTTGAAATTGACCAGGTGGCAGCTTTTTCTTCACAGAATCAAACAACACTACAAATCAGGGCTTTTTTTTTTTTTTTTTGAGTCTATTGTTAAATATTTACTAGCCTATCTGTATATGACAGAGGTAATGAAATTCTCCTATAACCGTAAAATTCCTTTCCTGTAACTAACATCTGAAGTGAGGAAAATACATATGAGAAAAAGATTTATTCTTTCTGTATGCAGTTCCATTGTGGTGGAAAAAAAAAAAAACAGGAAACAAAAACTATGCCTCTAAGCCACTGATGAGAAAAGCAACACAGGAGACCATTAGGAAATCATCCATCTCATCACAAGGTTTGATGCCAAATAATTCTGAAGAATAACCAATATTCCTGACTATGAATAATTGATTCCTGTATCCTGAGAGTATTCCAATTTCTAAATAATGATCACAAAAACCATGTTTGTCCATAATACACCTCTCATTTTTTCTAGCCACAAGTAATATGCTAATATGTCCATTTATTTGAAATTACAATCTGTCCTTTCTGATGTAAGGATGTGACAGGAGCTAATTTCCGTACTTCTCTGGTCTCAGATGTAAGTCCAGCCATTAGGCACCTTATTATCCAAAGATGATATGGCTTTTTCATGGTAAAACATGTTGGGTTGAGTATTGAGGACTTCAGTACTACTGAACAGAGTGCCTATCATTATGAACACAAGGACTTACTACCGTATTCATTCTATTAGCTATGATGTTGTAAGATAAACTACTGAGGGAAATAATTAGGACCTCATTTATTGTATATTTGCTATGCCAGACATTGCATTATGTGTTCTGTGTTCATTTGTATTGATTTGTATTCAATCAGCTCGTTGATATTATGAATAAGTTATTATTTTAATTTTAAATATGAGAAAATGGATAATTAGACAAATTTTCCCATAGATTTCATATGGGTCTTGTGCATACTGTCATTCCACAAAAACTGAAGTTACTAACAACAACTCAGAGGGCTTGGGATATTCAAAAGGCAAAGAATCAATACATTCCTACAGGAGCCTGTCCTCTAAAATGAGAAGTAGGGCATGTGTAAATACGCAGGTGTGTGTTCAGGCACATGTCTCTACTGTAGATCATTCTGATGAATAATTTGCTTGCTTGATTGACCTATTTATTCATTGGGGAGAAAGACAAAGTATCGAACATGAGTCACACTTAGAATGGTTGGATTAGGTAATACAATTACATATGAATATTTTAAAGGAGTTTGTATAGAGTTTTACATTTATCCAAGGAGTAAATAAATATATAATTTATAACACTTTTCTGAACTAAGATATGATGGAAATTTGCATAAATGCCATAAATGAACGGGCTTTAGGAAAAATACTCCAGGTCGCAGGGTGTACAACCATGGAATTAATATGTCGAAAAAAATGATTAAATAATCAATTTGAATTTGTCATATCCCGTCTCACCAGAAATTTACCCTATGTCATTGAAAAGCAGAAAGTAGTTATCTGTTACTTCAGCCTACCTTATTTCATTATGTTTGTTTGTTATCGTTAAATAAATGGTTTCCAGAATATCCTCTAATATTAAGAATAGTTCATCTCTTATGGGGCTGGGATTCGAAGATATTAAAAGTTAAGGGGAATAAGCTTTCCTGCTATCTGGTTACAATACACACACACACACACACACACACACACACACACCACAACAAAACGCAAACCCCAAAGCTTATTTAATATAATTTGTATATTCATTGCATTGCCCTCAATACAGAGCTGATGTAGAAAGTAGAGCCCCTGATTCCTTAAGCAGTTAAAATATTTTTCTTCTTTCATCTTTTTTTTAAAATAAAAATTCAAATTTAGAATAGCTTTAGATATACAGAAAAATTGTAAAGACTATATAGGCATGGGGGGCCCCTGGGTGTTTCAGTAGGTTGGGCAGCTGGTTCTTTTTTTTTTTTTCTTTCTTTCTTTTTTAAGACTTGTTATTCATTCATTCACGAGAGACGCAGAGAGAGGCAGAGACACAGGCAGAGGGAGAAGCAGGCTCTCTGCAGGGAGCCAGATGCAGAACTCGATCTCAGGACCCCGGATCATGCCCCGAGCTGAAGGCAGACGCTCAACCACTGAGCCCCTCAGGTATCCCAATGGCACTATGTTTTTAACGTCAAACTCAAATTTTTCATTGCTAGTATTTATGAAACAAACGGACTTTTGTATATTAACCTTGTATCCTGTACTCTTGCTCTAATTTCTTATTTGTTGTAGGAGGGCTTTTTTTTTTTTTTCTCTGTTTCTTTCATAGATTATTTGGCTTTTTCTACACAGCAATCACATCATCTGCAAAGAAAAGCAGTTTGTTTCTTCCTTTCCAATTTGCATATATTTTATTTATTTATTATGTCTTATTATTCTGAAGGAATTCCAGTTTGATGTCAAATTTCAGGGGTGAAATAGAAAATCTTTGGCTTTTTCCTGATAATAAAGTAGGATTTCTAGTCTTTTGTATTAAATATAATATTAGTTGTAGGTTTTTTGTAAATATTCTTTATCATGTCAAGGAATTCTCCTTCTATTCATATTTGGTGAAGGTTTTTGTCCTGGATGAGTGCTAGGTTACATAAAATGATTATCCTGTTTCAACTGATAACAATCCATATGATGGATTACATTGATTTTTATTTATTATTTTTTATTTTTTATTTTTATTTTTTTTTAAAGATTTTATTTATTCATAAGAGACACACACACAGAGAGAGAGCAGAGACACAGGCAGAGGGAGAAGCAGGCTCCATGCAGGAAGCCTGATGTGGGACTCGATCCCGGGACCCCGGGATCACGCCCCGAGCCCAAGGCAGACGCTCAACCACTGAGCCACCCAGGTGTCCCTACATTGATTTTTAAGTGATAAATGTACCTTACTCACTCTGAATAAATCCCAAAATAAATAAAAATATTGTACTGTGTTTCCACTAGCTCACCTCTCTTACCTTCTGTTTCCACAGAGATGAGTTCATCTGTCTCCTCTTTTGTAATAGCCTTAAATAAAGTCTTCCTTGTATGTTTAACTCTATCCAGTGCATTTTCCTTAAAAATATCAGGCTCTCACATTCTTGTATTAGCTGTATGTTTGTCTCCCATACTGACTTCCTCATGTACTTCTCCACAGATTGTCTTATCTACTCTTATATCATGTGTCATTATATTTTCACTCTATGTCTTATGATGATACTTTAAAGGGGGCAAGGAGAACATTCTATAAACTTCTGACGAAATCTTAGTCATGTATTGCACTTTTGTCTGAGAGATCTATCTCTGCATCTTTTCCCTGATATTCTCTACTTTTTTGCTTGGTGGCTATATTCCCAATCCATTTCTCTCAAGTGATATAAAGCCATGACCCCTGTTGACTGTGCCCCCCAACTTTACTGCAGCAGCAAGGCTGGAAGAGGTATAAATTGGCAGAAATTTCTCCTCACCCTAAGAGCAAATTTCAGATTATGCTGGCTAAGTTCTTTGTCCTAGAGAGTAGCCCATTGCTATGGAGAAGTCTTTGAGAGAGTTTCATAATGCTTACTTTTGCTTTCTCCTGTTAGAAGTTAAAAAGAGTCATTATATATATCTCCACTGTAAAAATCTGGTGAATATCTACTGTAAAAATTCCAGAGAGTAACCACAAGAAAGTGTTGGGAAACCCGTAAGTCTGAATCCCCTGCGAGTTTCTTCTCATCGTGATCTAAACTCAGTCTGAAGCAGTTCATTAAAATTATGATTTAAGTCTTCTCATTAGTTTATACTTCAGCAGCTTCTGCTCTAATTAAATTGGTCTTGGTTTCTATATCTTTCTGGATGAACCTGTCTCTCAGGATTACAGGGTCGGAGTTGACCCAGTGACCTCAGTTCTTTATGGCTTCAAAAAAGTTGTTGCTTATCAGTTAATCCAGGATAGCAGTAAAGACCGCTGATCTAATTACATAATAATTATTCTAATTACTATTATCAATTCTAACCTTTCTCCCTACTTTAACAACATAAACCAAGCCTTCATGTTATATATAAAAATGACCTGGTGATCTGAAAGCTGGGACAAAGAGAAAAAGATGTACAGTTTTGGAACAACATAAGAAGAGATTTAAATCAGACCAGAGTAGAAATTTTCTCTTACCTATTCTCATTAGAGCTTATCATAAATTATTTTAAGGATAATGAAAATATATAATTTATTATTTTACCTATATCTATACCTTTTATATTCATATGACTATATTTACATATCTCAGTTCAGAATTTGCATTCAGCTGCTTTCAACAATTTTTAAAACCTTCACTAAATTTATTCATTACATTGGAATAGAGAGTCTTCCTGATTGTGGTACTTAAAAGACAAAAAATAGATATTCATATTTTGATAACTTCATTAGAAAAATATGTTTACCAGTATTGCTTACACATTGTTCTTTAAAAGTTTTAGTTTTGTGGTGTGTGCTAAGCATTCTAGGAGCATTTAAATGTAAATTGTAGTTAGCATTTTATTTTATTTTTTTATTTTTATCTTTTTAGTTAGCATTTTAAAGTAAATATAAATTAAATTTTCTTCATGAATATAACAATATATGGGGATCCCTGGGTGGCGCAGCGGTTTGGCGCCTGCCTTTGGCCCAGGGCGCGATCCTGGAGACCCGGGATCGAGTCCCACATCAGGCTCCCGGTGCATGGAGCCTGCTTCTCCCTCCGCCTGTGTCTCTGCCTCTCTCTCTCTCTCTGTGACTATCATAAATAAATAAAAAATTAAAAAAAAATTTTAAAAAAACAATATACTTTTAGTCACACAATGACTGAGAATGCCTATACTTCGTACTTTTTTCAACATTATTGAGATATGTAAGCCACATGCATTTGACATACGTAGACATCTGTGAAGCCATCAACTAAATACAGGAGCTAATAAACACATCTGTACATCTATCCCAGAGGTTTTATTCTGCCCCTTGGAACCCGAAGCAATTCTCCCCTTCCCTCTTTATTATTATTTTTTAAGATTTTATTTATTTATACATGAGAGACACACAGAGAGAGAGGCAGAGACACAGGCAGAGGGAGAATCAGACTCCATGCAGGGAGCCCGAGACGGGACTCGATCCCGGGTCTCTAGGATCACACCCTGGGCTGAAGGCAGCGCTAAACTGCTGAGCCACCCGGGCTGCCCCATCCCCTCCCCTCTTTATTCCTAGTCACTGATCTGCTTTCTACACTATAGATTAGATTGTATTTTTCAGAATTTTGTATAAGGCAATGAAAGACAAAAAAATATGTAGTATTTTTGGTCTGACTTTTTTCACACAGGATAATTATTTGTATATTTGTCCATATGTCCTATAAAAATAAGTAAATCTTTTCTGATACTGGGTAGTATTCCCTTCTGTGGGCATACCACAGGTTATTTAACTAGTCACATTCATGAGCCTCAGGCTTCTGTCCAGTTTGGATCTATTACAAATAATACTGCTGTGAACACTTTGGTCAGTCTTTGCATGGACACGAGCATTCATTTTTTATGGGTAAATACCTAGGAAAGGAAGAGTTGGTCATGTGGTAGGTGTATCTTTAATAATTTTAACTTTTCAAAGAAACAGTAAAAAAAAGTGCTTCCCCAAGTGTTTGTACATTTATATTACAAACATTAGTGCATAAGATGTCCAGTTTCTCCACATCTTTGCCTCTAAATGCCATAATCTTTCTTTTTTAATTTTAGCTATTCTGGGGAATGTGTAGTATATCTTATTGCAGTCTTAATTGACACCTCCCTAATGACTAATGATGTTGTGTCTTTAAACATAATTATTTGCAATCTGTATATCTTCTTTGGTAGAGCGTCTGTTCAAATCATTTGTTCATTTTTCAACTTGCATTAACTTTTTTGGCTTAAATTGTAAGAATTAATTTTTTAAAATATTTTTAAACTTTATTCATGAGAGATATATAGAGAGAGGTAGAGACACAGGTAGAGGGAGAAGCAGGCTCCATGCAGGAAGCCCAATGTGGGACTCAATCCCAGGACCCCAGGGTCATGTCCTGAGCCAAAGGCAGGTACTTGACCACTGAGCCACAGAGGTACCCCAAGAATTCTTTATATATTATAAGCCTATTTTCAAATATGTTTTCCAAGTATTTTTAATTTGATGAAACAAACTGATTATTTTTATTATAGCCCATGATTTTTTATTCTGTATTCAAGAAACATTCCAAAAATCAATGTCAATAATACTTTTCCTCTATTATTTTCAGTAACATTTAGAGATTTGGCTTTTATGTCTATGATCAATTTTGAATTAATTTTAGGTCAAGATACTCAGTGCTTATGTGTCCAGTTGTTTCAGCACTCTGTTGGAAAGACTATTCTTTTGTGAATGAATTGTTTTGGCACCTTTGCTGATGAATTGGCCATATATATTTTAGGACTCTAGAGACTTTATCATGGGTTTTCTTTGTTTTGTTTTATTTTTTATATTTTATATATTTATTTGAGAGAGAGAGAGAGAGAGAGAGCAGGGAGAGGGAGAGCGAGAATCTCAAGCAGACTCCATGCTGAGCCTGACATGTGGCTTAATTCCATGACCATGAGATCATGACCTGAGCCAAAATCAAGAGCTGTACACTCAACTTACTGAGCCACCCAGGTGGCCCATCATGTTTTTTGGTCTATATGTGTACCTTTATGCCAACAACACACTCTTTTACTTACTGTAGCTTTATAATAGAATAAATCTTGAAGTTAGGTAGTGCAAAACCTCAGATTTTGTTTCTCTATTTCATAGTTGGTTTGGTATTGTTAGGTTGTTTGTATTTTCACATAATTTTTGAATAACTTTGCTAATATCTACAAAAGTCTGCTGGGATATTGATTGAAGTTGCCTTGATCAATACATCATTTCCTGAGAGAATAGACATCTTAACAATAATGAGTTTTCCCATCCATGATATATTTTCCATTAATTTGGTTTTTCTTTAATTGTTATCATCAATGATTTCATATTCCAGGATACTGGACTTGCATATATTTGGTCAAATGTAGTCCTAAATATATCACATTTTACAGAACATATATCTTGATCATAGAAACAATACATTCAGTCTTTCACCATTTAATGTAATGTGAGCTTCAATTTTTCTGTAGATGAGTATTATATGGATGACTATCTTCTTTGCATTTATTGTTCACTGAGGGTTTTGTCAAGTGTGATTGTTGAACATTATCAAATGCTTTTTCTACTCTATTGAAATAGTCTTTAATTTTTTTTAACTCTGTTTATATATTAAATTTTATGGATTAATATTTCCAATATTAAACCAGACATATTTCTGGTCTGAAAAAAATGATCGTGATATATTAAACTTTTCATATATTTTGCTAAACTAAATTTGGTAATGTTTTGTTGAAAATTATTGGCTTTTCAATTAATGTGGTTTATTGGTATGTAGGTTTGGAGCTTCCACCTACCCCCATTTTAGTGTTTTCTGGTAATTTGGCCTTATAATAATGAATTTGGAAGAATTTTGTCCTCTTCAATTTTCTGTGAAAGTTATTTTAGAATTTCTATTATTTATTTTCTAAATATTTCATAGAATTCACGAGTCAAACACTATAGGTCTGGAGTTTCCTTTGTGGGGAGATTTGCTACTAGAAGTCCAATAATTTTCATAGATAGTTATCAAGTTTCCACAAGTGAACCTTGTTATTTTATGTTGTTCAAGGGATGTGTCAATATCCTCTGGGTCATCAAATTAATTGGCACAAATGTGTTTATAATAATCTCATGATTCTTTTTTTTTTTTTAATTTTTTATTTATTTATGATAGTCACAGAGAGAGAGAGAGAGGCAGAGACACAGGCGGAGGGAGAAGCAGGCTCCATGCACCGGGAGCCTGATGTGGGATTCGATCCTGGGTCTCCAGGATCACGCCCTGGGCCAAAGGCAGGCGCCAAACCACTGCGCCACCCAGGGATCCCTCTCATGATTCTTTTAATGTCCATAATGCCTTCACTCATCTATGGTATAAATATCTGTGACTTTAGTCTACTCAAGTTCTGTCAATTTTATTGCTGCTTTTCAAAAGTTGAGCTTTTGTTTCATTGATTTTTTTCCTTTTGATGCAATGATTTCTGATTTTTCATTGCTATTATTCTCCTGCTTTTATTGACTTAAATGACTTTTCTTTTTTTCAGATATTTTTGGGTGGAAGCTTAGGTCATTAAGTGAGATTTTTCTCTCTTTTCTAATACAGACAGTCCACAATTTATGATGGTTCAACTTGTGATTTTTTTTTTACTACAAAATGATGCAAAAGCAATACACATTCAATAGAAACTGCACTTTAAATTTTGAATGTTGATTCTTTTTCTCCCAGGCTAGCATTATGTGGTACGATAGTGTCTCATGATGCTTGGTAGTGGCAGTCAGCGGAAGCTCCCAATCAGCCAAGCGAACATGAGGGTGAATAATCAGAACACCTGAAACCATTTGGTACCTATAAGACCATTCTGTTTTTCACTCTCAGTATAGTATTCAATAAATTATATGAGATTCTCAGCACTTTATTTTAAAATAAGCTTTGTGTTAGATGAGTTTGCCTAACCTTAGGTGACAGTAAGTGTTCTGGGCAAGTTTGAGATAAGCAAGACCAAGCCAGGATGTTTAGTAGGTTAGATGTATTAAATGCAACTCCAACTTAAAATATCTTCGACTTACAAGGGGTTTATATCAGGATGTAACCCCATTTTAGGTCAAGGATGATCTGTCGAGGCATTTCTTGCCACAGTTTCTATAAAAGCTGTTTCAGATGCATCACGTGAATTGATGTCATTTTTCCATCTTCATTCAGATTAACTAGCTGCTAACTACTTTTCATATATTTTCTCTAATCCATTACTATTCTAATTGTGTTGCTTTCCAAATATTTGGGCATTTTTCAGGTTTATTTTACTGATTTTGATTTTTGCTTTCATTTAGTTGCAGTTGGAATATATATGATTCAAATCCATTTAAATTTATTGAAGCTTGTTTTTATAGCCCAGAATATAGTCTACCTTGGTAAATATTATAAATAAACTTACGAACAATATGTGTTCTGTTGATTTTGGTCAAAATGTTTTCTGATTATCAACTAAATTAAATTAGTACTACTCAAGTCTTCTACATCCTTAATTATTTTCTGTGTACTTGTTCAATTAATTATTGAGACAGGGGTGTGAGATTATGGAAACATAATTTGATTTTATCTATTTCTGCTGCATTTTTATATCATTTGGTTCTTGATTTTGAAACTCTGTTATTAGGTATGTCAACATTTCAGGGATTTTTATGTCTTCTTGATGAATTTACCTTTTTACATTATAGAATGACTTTATTGCTGGAAATATTTTTTTCTTTAAAATCTACTGGTAATAATATACTACTACTGCTTTCTTTTACTTAGTGTGAATGTTGTATATTTTTTCTATTTTTATTTAGATGCATTACTGTTTTAAATTTAATTTATTTACCATACTATAAAGTTGGATCTTATTCTTTTATAGTCTAATTTGATCATTTCTGCCATAGATCATTTATATTTAATATGATTATCAATTGTGTTTAAAGCTAATATCTTATCCTTTGTTCTCTATTTTTCTCATCTAGTTTTTCTCCTCTTTTCTCTATTTAGCATTATTAATAGCTTGTCTTTTGCTATTGTCTTTAAGTCTTTCATCACATTTTTAGTATCGCTCTGTTTAAAGACCTTATTTTTTAAAGTATTAAATTTACTGAATAGAGTG
Source organism: Vulpes vulpes (assembly GCF_048418805.1). Classification (NCBI taxonomy): domain Eukaryota; kingdom Metazoa; phylum Chordata; class Mammalia; order Carnivora; family Canidae; genus Vulpes; species Vulpes vulpes. Next base: position 100,406,855 of record NC_132780.1, read on the forward strand.
TTCCTATGTGCCTCACACCTAATTTGTTCTATTATTAATTTCTCTTGAGACTTTGATGTACAGCCTATTTAAAAGTCTATCGTTTAACTCCAAATATTTTGTGATTTTCCAGTTATCTCTCTGTTATTGATTTCTAGTTTAATTCCATTGTGGTCAAGAACATACTTCGTAAGATTTCTGTCCTTTTAAATTGATTTTGGTGTGTTTTATGGCCCAGAATGTGGTCTATCTTGGTAAATAATCCATGTGAGCTTGAGAAGAATGTGGATTCTGCTGTTGTTGGATAGAGCAGTCTATAAATGTCAATTAGGTCTAGGTGATTAATGGTGCTGCTCAGTTCAACTATATTCTCACTGATTTTCTGCCTGCTAGGCCTATCAATTATATTATGAGGGGTTGCTGAAGCCTCCAACTCTAATGGTGGATTTGTTTATTTCTCCTGGAAAGTCTATCAGCTTTTCTCGCACCTGTTTTGGCATGCTGATGGTGCATACGTCTTAAGGATTGTTGTCTTATCGGAGACTTGAAGACTTTAGCATTATCCAATGTCCTTTTTTATCTCCAAAAATACCGCTAGTTCTGAGTCTGGTTTAGTTAAAATCAGTACACTTATTCTAGATTTTCTTTTGATTAGTATTTGCATGAAGTATCTGTCTCCATCCCTTCACTTTTAATCTGAGGGTTTTTATGAACAAAGTGGGTTTCCTCTAGCCATGTTCTTTCTTCCAGAAGAAAGTTCTAATTGATGTACTTAAAACATTCACATTTTAAAAATTATGAATATAGACATTAATAACTGCCTTTTTGTAACTATTTTCTATTTCTTGTGCTTAGTCCTTGTTTCCATTTTATCCTCCTCTTTTTGTTTTGTCTTTTCTGGTTTTAATTCAACATTTTATATGATTCCATTCTCTTTTGCTTTTAGCACATCAGTTATGCTTATCTATAAAGGCTTTCGTTTTAGTGATCACCCTAAGTATTCGATATACATATATAGCTAATCTAAATCCTTTTTTAAATAGCATGTCATATATAATGCAGGTACCTTATAAAAGAGTGTTCTATTTTTTTTATAACATTGTACTTATTTCACTTATGAAATAAATTGTTGCTATTATTATTTTCAACAGTTATTATATCAACTAAGACTAAGAGAAATAATCTTTTATTATGCTTCCATTTTACTCCTCCCACAATTTCCCTTTCTATATATCCATCTGAATTTCTGACCTATATCATTCTCTTCTGCTTCAAAAACTTATTTTAACATTTTTTGCAAGTCAAGTCAACGGATAAAATTTTTTGTCTTTCATTCATAAAGGCTAATTCTGCTGGATATAGAATTCTATATTGATCTTTATCTTTCAACACCTTAAATATTTCAGTTCCCTGTTTTTTTGCTTTCTGTTTTTTTTTTTACACAATATGTCTGATTGCATTTTTATTTTTGTTCCACTATAGATAATGTGGTTTTCCGCTTTTGCTTTATTCAATATTTTCTCTTTGTTTTTGGTTTTCTGCTGTTTAAATATGATAGTCTTATTTGGCATTTATCCTGTTTGATATTCTCTGAGCATCCTGGATCTGTGGTTTGGTTCTTTATATCATTTTGAAAACTTTTGGCCATTATTACTTCAAATATTTCTTCAGCTCCTCTCTTCTACTATTCCAATTATACTTCTGTTGTTCTTCTAAAAATTTTCCACAGTTCTTGAATATTCTGGTCTTCCCCCCCCCCCCCATTCTTTTTTTCTCTTTGCATTTCAGTTTTGGAAATTTCTGTTGACCTATCCTCAACCTGCTGATGTTTTCTTCATCTATGTCCAAGCTCCTGATCAGCCTATCAAAGATATTCTTCATTCCTGTTACCTTGTTTTCTATTTCTAGCATTTCTTTTCTCTTCTTTTCCTTTCTGCTAACATTACCTTCTGCTCTTTCATATTGTCTACATGTTTCATTGGATTCCTTAGCATATTATTCACAGTTATTATACATTGGCAATTTCAAAATCTGTGTCATAGCAGAATCCATTTTGATGTCTGCCTTGCCTCGATAGACTGTTTTTTTTCTTACCTTTTAATGTACCTTGTATTTTTTTTTTCTTGAATGTCAGATATAGTCTGTTGGAAATAACAGGTAAATAAGCTTTTCTTGTGAGATCTTATACTTATCTGGCTAGGAGCTGTGCTGTTGGCTAGGAAGAGTGTTTTTTGTTTGATTTACCTGTAGATGGCTGAGGCTTTATTTAGTGTCTTCCTTTGGTTTCCCTTGATGTTTTTGTGTCCCTAAGAATCTCTAAAATAAGGTCTATACTCTAAAATCTATATTTTTATACATAAAATCTATATTCTTACATCGGAGTCCTGTTGGTGCAGTTGTAAAATTCAGGGAAATGGGCATCTTCCATATCTTATAATTAAATCTCAGTTTTGTGCCTCTGTCTCCACAGAATGACGTTCACAAATATTTCTTAGTTTTTTCTTCTTCTGGTGTTGATAGGAAAGCTAAAAGGAACTGAAGTTGGCTGATTGTTCTTCTTCCACAGAAACAAATTCTGGTGAAATCTTTTCTCTGTTTAGAGTAGGGCTTTTTTATGTAGAATACACAGTGTAATTTAATTGGTTGCTTTTCTCTACCTCTGCCTGAAAAACCAGGAGATTTTTCTTGATTCTTCAATCTGAGAAACTATTTGGGTCCCTATATATAATTGGAATGGCTCCTCTAAAACCATAGATCCTAGAAGTTTTTCACTCTCGTGGTTGTTCACACTCTTCCCCCAGGAATTCATCAAAATTCTCATGTAAGCCTTCCTCCTGTCTCATCTCTCTAATACTTAATTCTGTTTCTGTTTTACTTTGACTTTACATACAATATAAATTCTGTTTTGTTTTTTACTTGTTTTTAATTACCTATCTTTGAGGAAATTTAAAATTAAGAAAGCATAGTATTTTTTATTTGCTCACATATATGCCATTTCTCTTGCTCTTCCTTCCTTTGTGTGGATCTAGATTTGCATCTGGTATATCTTTTATGCCTAAAGAAATTCCTTTAATTTTTTCTAAATTACAGATCCCTTGATGATTATTTCAGCTTTTAATGTCTGAAAAAGCCTCATTTCATATATATTTTAAAAAGAGATTTTTATCTAATATAGAATGTAGGGTGATAGTATTTTCTTTTTTTTTCTTCCAGCACTTAAAGATGTTGCTCCACCATATTCTCACTTGCATTGCTTCTCCCAAGAAATCTATCCTCAATGTTATCTTTTTTTGTCTTTAACGTGTTTTTTTTTTCTCTGATTGCTTTTGAGGGCTTCTCTTTAATAGTTGTTTTTCAGCATGCTGATTATGAAACCTCCAAGGAGGTTATTGAGTTTTGAGTTTGTTAATCTTGAATTTTGAGGTTGATAATTTTGATCCAATTTAGAAAAGTACATGTCTGTTACACTCTACTCTCTTCTCTTTAAGCAACTCTATTTACTTTTACAGGAGTAGGAATTTTTCCAAAGTTTGCTAATGCTTTGTCCATTTATTTGTAGTAGTCAGCTTTAGACATAAAGAGAAACCTCTGTAGATAACTGGACTCTGCCCTCTGCCACCTTGTCATCTCCTTAGGGATTCTTCCTCTCTGGCCTACGAATTCAAACTATTTTTCACTTCTTGAATACTCATCTCTGTGTCTTCAACTCAGGAAAGTCAGTAGATTCTATTAAGTTTCCACATATTTACTCGGTGGTCTAATAACGCTCCCCAGTAAGCTAGGGAATTCTGTAGTATGACTTATCTAATTTGTTTTTCTTATATCAGGGATTATTGTGCTGTCAGTACTGCTGTCCAATGTCTGAGAACCATTATATAATAAAGTTTGTTTATTTTCCGGCTGTTTATGATGGAGATAAATTTAATCCATCCCGACTAGAAGTAGAAGAACATAGTCTTTACACCTTTAAGCACACTAGAGATCTATGTGTGTCCGTGTGAAGCCATTCCATCATCATATGTGTTAAAATCACTTCCTCCAAGATATTGTTTGCCTTAGAATTATTATTTTGCCAACCAAATCATATTTGAGTGGATAGATTTTACTTCTATATGTAAAGTTCTGTAAGACCTTCTCTTCACAGATATATAATACCTACTAATCTGGCATTTTTTCTTAATAATTTAATCTCATTTATACTGGTTAAGGCTTATGCATGATTTGGTATATGTAATATTTTCTTCAAAAATTAATATTCTTTCTGTATTTACTCTGATTTTCTTTTTTCTTTTTTGGTTTGTTTGTTTGTTTGGTTTTATTTATTTCAAATAGTCTGAGACTCTTACTTTCTAACAAAAGTCCAGATTCTCTATTCTGGTTTAGTTATTTTTTGCTAAATTTAGCTGAACGGCTTGATTTTATACTGATTCTGAAGAAAAGACACTGCTTTATAGGAGGTAGTGTTGTAAACAATTTTTTATTCATTCTGTGTAAAACCTTAAAATATCTTAGCAGATCTACGTAATTAAGTAGTTGGGGATCAAAAATGAGTGAATTAGTCATGTATTACACATTTTCTGATTTTGTGAAAACTCAGGAATTTTCACATCAAACATTAAGTGCTTGAAGATGTTTTTGAAACACAGAAGGATATATATAGTCCTTAAAAGATGGAACTAAAATTGCCTATTTAACTCCAAACTCCCATTCTTTTTTTTTATCTATCTATCATCTATCTATCTATCTATCTATCTATCTATCTATCTATCTATCATCATCATCTATCATCTATCTATCAGCTATCATCTATTTATCATCTATCTATTCATCTATGTATCTTATAGGAATGTTTCATCTCTTTATGAACCACCTTTGATTATCTTCTCTGTATTCTTAATTACCTGAGAATTTTATAAGCATCAGAAGGATATTAACAAATCTGTGTTCCCTGACGAATGTGATGATAATGAATAAATATTTATTAAAAACCTTCCTTTTAATGATATTCTTTCAAGTACTTTATAATGATACTGATCAAACATAGAACCCACCATTTGTCTCTAATAATAAACTTGTCCATTTATTTATATACTTTCTAACAACCTCAGTCATTGCTTGAATATTAAAATTTCTTTATTATATGTAGCCCAGTTGGCTCAGTTGGTCAAGCTTCTGACTCTTGGTTCTAGCTGAGGTCACGGTCTCAGGGTCCTGGGATTGAGCCCTGAAATAGGTTAAAAGTTCTCTCTCTCTCTCTGCCCCTCCCTCCACCCTCCACTCACACACACTTTCTCTCTCTCTCTCTCTCTCTCAAATAAATAAATAAATCTTTAAGGAAAAGTTTAAAACTTCTTTATATGTGATATTTTTCACAATGAGTGCCAACATTCTCCTATATTTTGCATTTTACAATCTCCCAAAGTGTTCCATTATCTGTCTATATGGTTCCCACAAAAATTTCAGAGGAGAATCATTATGACTAAGCATGTCTTGGCATTTTGTGAAAGGGGTACTACAAGTACGGAAAGAATTATGTGATGCCATATGATTATTTTCTAGAATGCCATGCACACTCATTCTCACCTGCCAATTCAGAGGTCTTCACTTTGCTATCACATTCACCTCCAGTTCTTTCTGTTTAGCTACCAGTCATAAAGTTTGTATTTACCTTACAAATATGTAGCTACAGGTAGTATAGCAATGGAAAAAAATAATTTTATGCATTGACATTATGCATATATATGTATGTATACACACACACATAGAGAGAGACCACATATACTTTGTTTCTGGAATATTTGATTTTCAATTTTTAAACTTTTATAAAAAAGGAAGTATGCTATATATAACCTGCGACATTTTTTGTGTATCAAATATTATGTTGATAGATCCTTTGGATTGTTGTTGTTTATGAAATTTTATTCATCTGGACTGGTGATTTAAATTCCACTGTATGGATAAAAAATCACACATGGTTATATTTTGTTTTGTAAATATAACAAAATTTATTTGCTATTCTGCTGATTAGCCCTTGGGTTCTACCTCCAACCTGCCAGTATTTTGTTATTACAAGTAGTACTACTCAAAATGTTTTTTCCTACATCTCCTGTATATAATTTTGATAGTTTCTCTTAAATACATATCTAGGAGTGAAAAATCTGGGTTGTATATATGAATATACACAATGACAAACTTTTTTTTTTCTAAACTGATTGTATCAATTCTGCATCCACCAACAATGGATATGAGAGTCTATTGACTCTCCAATGTTTGAAATTTTCAGATTTTTTTTAAACATTTACCATTAAGTATAACATGGTATTTCATTGTGATCTGGATTTTTATCTCCCTGTCACTAATGAGGTTAAATATATATCAATGTATTTGTGTATTATATGTTTTATCTTCTGTTAAAAAAAACCTTTCCATTTATTTTGCTCATTTTATATTAATTTTTGTCTTTTAGTCTTTTATTGGCCATCTTGAAAAATTTCTAATACCCCCACCCTTTTTAAATAAGTGTTGCAGTTATTTTCAAACATTGGTAACTCATCTTTTCCCTTCCTAAAGGTGTCTTTTATTGAATATGAGTTTTCTTTTTTTTTTTTTGAAGATTTTATTTATTTATTCATAAGAGACACAGAGGGAGAGGCAGAGACACAGGCAGAAGGAGAAGCAGACTCCATGCAGAAGAGCCCAATGTGGGACTTGATTCCGGGATTCCCGGATCACGCCCTGAGCCAAAGGCAGAGGCTCAACTGTTGAGCCACCCAGGCATCCCCAAATATGTTTTTCATAAAACTGTAGTTAAAATAAGCGACCTATTTTTTTTACAGTTGGTGCTACATAATTAGTGCTACTCAAGATATCTAACTATATTGCCTATTAAAAGTTTTCAAGACTTTTTTTTTATGTTTAAGTAGGTATACATCTTTACCTAGTTTCTTCTACTGTATAATGTAAGGGATCCAATTTTCTTTTTTTTTTTTTTAAGATTTTATTACTTATTTATTCATGAGACACACACACAGAGAGAGAGAGAGAGAGAGGCAGAGACACAGGCAGAGGGAGATGCAGGCTCCCTGCAGGGAGCCCAATGTGGAACTCCGTCCCAGGACTCCAGGATCATGAGCTGAGCCAAAGACAGAGGCTCAACCCCTGAGGCACCCAGGGGCCCTTCTCCCTTCCTTAATTCAAAAGGCATTATGTTTAATGTGCTTTTTTTTTTTTTTTTTTTTGCTTAGTCATGTGATCAGTCACTTTCAGTAAATAAATATTCCTATTATTTTTGCTTTTTCATTTGAGATTTTTAGGGAAATTTCTCCAATTCTACTTCCTCACATTTTAAAAATAATACTAATGCTTTTAATTTTTCCTAGTTCTGTAATACTCTTATTACTCATCTATTTAAACAGTATGTATTTTTTATGTTGCAGAAATCTATTTTGGAGTTCCTTCAGAGACTCTCTTTGTCTAGTTAGGGACCATTAGTAGCCTGAAAATAAACTACAAGTCCTCTATAATAGGACTTATCACAGCATCCTCATTATAGCATAAAAATGAAAGCACCTATATGTTGAGCTCCAGTATACTGGCTAAATAAATTATACACACATCTACAAATAGTATAATGCAAAATTTTAAATGACGATATATGGTTTTATCTGTCACAAAAACTTAAGTATATTAGATATATGCATACAATGTTTAATGGTGCCTTTTATAAATAACTTTCTAAGGAAAAAAGTCTAGAAATGTTCAATGCAACATATTAATATTGACCATCTCATGGCAATAGTAGGTGATTGAAATAATTATTATTGATACTCTGAACTATAATGTTTCTTTTAAAACATTACTATACTCTCCTTATTTTCATAGTATAAAATGAATAAATAAGTACAAAATTAAACCCAATAATGAAAATAATATCATTTCTCTTTGGGTATGATGATTTAATTACTTTGGCTCTACTTCCCAATTTTATGGCAACATAACAACATGAAGTTACGGACTTTGAAAATGGAGAAATGGATTCATGAACTAAGAAATCAGCCTTTCCATGGAGGAGGCTGGAAACTGATTCCCCCCTAGGGTGTCCAGAAGGAACACAACCCTGACAACCCCCTGATTTTTAGCCCAGTGTTATCCATTTAGGACTCTGACATCCAGCATAATAGTATAATACATTTATGTTGTTTTTAGACACTAAATCAATCCCATGGAAACCAAGATACCAAATAAATTACAAATTTTATTTTATTGTATATCAAAAGAAATGGCTTTTCTTAACCACCACAGTAAATTAGATCCTTTTTTTTTTCAAATATTTTATTTATTTATCCATGAAAGACACAGAGAGAGAGAGAGACAGAGACACACACAGACACAGACACAGACACAGGTAGAGGGAGAAGCTCCATGCAGGGACCTTGACGTGGGACTCGATCCTGAGACTCCGGGATCACGCCCTGAGCGGAAGGCTGAGGCCCAACTGCTGAGCCACCCAGCGTCCCAGATCCTATTTTTATTACGGGAACAATTGTGCAGTTTTCCAATAAATTACTTCTCTTTTTAATATATTCTTTAGTGTGACCCATCTCTCAGTTTACTAAAAGATGACTTATAATTACTTTTTATGATAATGACGGTGATGTATTTACAACATTGATGATGCATTTGCTTTTTCTTCAAGTATTTTCCCTAGGCTGGGCACATAGGAGATACATTTCATGCATTTAATTCATGACTCTACATGTAGTAAATGTTCTGCTGGTGAGAACACATGGTCAACAAAATATTAGTGATGTATTAAATTTATAGCATAAGAAAATAACAGTCAAGAATCAGAGCCAATGGAGATCCCTGGGTGGCTCAGCGGTTTAGCGCCTGCCTTTGGCCCAGGGCGGGATCCTGGAGTCCCGGGATCGAGTCCCGCGTCTGTCGCCTGGCATGGAGCCTGCTTCTCGCTCCTCCTGTGCCTCTGTCTCTCTCTCTATGTCTATCATAAATAAATTAAATGAATAAATAAATAAGTAAATAAATAAATCTTTAAAAAAAAATCAGAGCCAAGACAATTAGCCACACTCAAAGCTTGTGCTCTTGAGTTTTGATTTGCTATGTGGCTTCCTTCATGTCGATGCTGAAACTCCTCTCAGATACTAACCTCAAGGGCCATCCTAGCTGACATTCCAATTCAAGTCTTCCATATCTCTTAGGTGCTATCTAACTCCACTTTTCCTTTTGCCAGTTTTCCCACTCTTCATAGAAGTATTTATTAGTGGACTTGTTAAAGGAATCCAGTTCTCTCTTTGTGGCAGGGGAATGGAACTGTGTAACACCCCCCCCCACCTCCTGTCAGGTGCTCTAGACTCTTCAATTTGTGTTTTTCACCACTGTCTATGCCTAAAATCACATCCCAGAAGGCAGGGTCCAAACGTCTGTGCTTATCCAACTTAGATGTGTTTCTTCAATGGGAATGAGAATGAAGAATTAATGTACAAAGCACAATACTCATAAAGATTTCACCTTATTATGAGGTGCTATATTAACTTTAGTTATTTTGGCCATTGTATAAAGTAGCCCTGTCCTTTTTTTGGTTCCAAATTATTCTACACTTTTTTTCAGAGCACTAACTTCATTTTAATTAATATACATTCTTCCTGGCATCTGACAGTATTAGCATTTTCTGTTGAGAAGTTTCATCTGTTTGTATTTTCTTCAATATCGTAAAGGGAAGAAGGAAAAGAGCTAACAATTATTATTTGTATACTTGGTTTTGTTTCCATGTCTCTATATTAATACAACATCCTGATCTTAATCCACTTCCTAAAGAAGACTTACCATGAGCATAGCGAATTGACAACAGAAAATGGCCACTCCATTTTCTTTCTGCCTGACACCTAGTTTGTTTGTTTGTTTTTAAGTGGGGATCCCTTTAAAAGATATCTTATGTGTGTTGTATGTGAAAATTTAACCGAAGGCCACTTTACCCTGCATACTTGTAAAACTTATTCCTATAATTGAAAAGTCATACTTCATACCCATGGAGATTCCAGTGAACTCTCACCACTTGAAAATAATAGCAGAAAACTGCTCAAACTGTCATCTTTCTGAAGATATATTAGTTTAAATGTTGAAAAAATTAACATAAAATTAACTATACTGGTCTTAATATTGAACTTACTGTTTTAGAAAGATAGATACCAGACAAAATAAACTAATTACAGAAATGTTTTTGAACATTTCATAACTGTGGAATAATTTTGTGAAACCAAAATATATCATAACCAAAGATCAAACTAATAGTGTGTATTAAATATACTTACTATTAACTAATAAACAATAGAAAAACTAACACATCACTTATCTTAAGTATGTTTTCCAAATTGTGCATTAAAATCAACTTAAAAAGCAATCTACTGAGTTAAATAATGAACTTTAAATGTTTATTTATAGCACTGCATTTTATGGTTCTACGATCACACACAGTTCTTTGTACTGATTTTGCAAACAGTAACTTCAGTGTTATGTTTCATTCTTGTCAATTGGAAACTTAAGCTTTTTTCCTCAAATATACAAGAATGTAATTTATTTATTTAGAGATTTATTGCATTTCAAACTTTGTCTTTAAATGCATCTTACATCTTTATTCTAATTAGCATTTTATATCTATCAGTGAAACTAACATGCACAAATAAAATTCTCGTACATAATGTATGCAGTGTAACAATAACAACAACAACAAAATATTCACCAGGTTCTTTCAATTTCTATCCAAGAAATTCTCACCTTCCTTTGCTTAAAAACACAATCCAAAGTTAGCTTGGCATAAAATTCCCCTCATACTTTACTTTTTCTGATTAAACTTCCAGGGTTCCTTAGCAAACACCATGGAAACTAAAACTGCTAGAGAATTCACCTTTCCTAAAGACATCGTACCTTTTTTATATCTCACATCTTTTCAAAAACCTTTTCAAAAACTCTCTGTCAGCTTGCATGCCTATCTTCTCCTATCTCAAAATTATTTTCCACATACGTATCAAAAATTACTTCTTTGTCACCTTGTGATTCACTCCATGGGAATCACATACAGTCATTGACTACAAAGAGAATTGAAGCAAGATTGGGGATTTCTAATTTACTGTGGGATGTTTCCAGTTAGAAAAAGGCAAAAGCAGCTTTGCATTTACAGGAAAGAGTTTAATGTGTACAGATCCAGGATTAGAGTATCCAAAGCCTTCTCTTTAGGTGATTAGTTTCTCTTCAACTAACAGGTAAAAACACAATGAAATGTAAGCTTTGTTCTTCACCCTATTTTCATTTCAAAAATTTTTTTCACCGTTTTCAAATGGTGTATATTTGGTTAATCATAAAACTGCTAAAAATGAATTTCTAAGAAAGTAAGTGAATAATCTCAGTCTGAAAATATATTTAATGTTCATTTCTAAATAGCCTTATGGAACTAGACAGTTAATGTTAACATCAGAAACACCTAGGCTATAATCATATTCTTATACTTACTGTCTGACTTCAGCTGATTTTTTATGTTATCCTAAAGTCAGTTATTCATGTGATATTTATTTGAGCATCTACTATGTATTGAGCACTTTATTCAGTGTTTGTGACACATTTATTTAAAAATGAAACTCGTCTTTATGGAGCTACTGTCTGGGAGGGACAAACAGATATACAATAAACATAATAAATATATCAATCTTATAGTATGTGAGGGGAAGAAAAATACTATGGAAAAAATAGTCTGGCAAAATAATTTGGAAATGTGAGGGTGGGATAACAGTTTGCAATTTTAAATTCAAGGGTTGAAGAAGTTCTCATTGAGCAGTGACAGATGTAGCATTATCTCAGGAAATAGTGTTGCTGAAGGAGGGGGTGACCTCATGGAAAGGTCCCAAAGCAAAGGTTTGGCACCTTCTAGAAAGAGAAGGGAGGCAACACACCTGGCCAGGTGCAAGCAAGAGAATCAGAGAAGGAGAGGATGCAGTTAGGGAAAAAGGGAGAGGCTGGACTGTACTGCCCCTGAAAGAGTGGATTTTTGAATTTTGTTTTAGGCAGCCTCATGGGACTATAACACTTTATTACTTTTAAAAATACTTGAAATTAACAGAGTAGCATATTGTTTTAAAATTTAGGTGAATAAGTGCATTGTGTGCACCCTCGCAAACTTGCCCACTTGAACACATTTTACTAGCCACCCTTCTTCACGTATAGAGGTATAAAATGTAGGACAGTTTAAGGACACATTATATAGCATGGATAATGTCTGTAACACAATCTTAACTTTTTTAACATGCAAATACTATCTATCCTTTCTCTTGACTAGAATTATCCACTAGAACCTAACACTTATCAGCACATTTACATATTTGTAAAACAGCTGCCATTATTTGTAAGTCTTACCAAAATTTTTAGTGCTTTAATATATTCTCAAAGCTATTAACACAATTACTAATTAGACTGTTGGAGTGCTCTTTCAGGCACAGAAAGATAAAAGAAAATCTCTTGAAGATATAGTCCATTTTGCTATTTTATAGTTCACATACTTTCAATTAAAAAAAGATTAGAGTTAAACGGGTATTCCAATTATGGAAATTTTATACTGCAATAAAGAAGTGTATTAAGAAAAAATCGTATTACGAAAGTGATGCTTCATTATAAATAGGAGAGTGGATAATGGGGCATTTTGGTGTGCTGCATGAAAATACATATTATGTAATTACAGTGTAAGCAAAGAGGTATATGACCCTTAAATATAATTTATAATGTGGACATATGTATATCTTTATAAGCTAAAGTCAGGATCATTTGATTTTACTAAAATGACCCTGTATTTTGTAAAAATTTAAAAACTACCTTCAGAATTCTCTTTCTTTAACTTGAAGAATTTTCCCCATGACTCAGTTCAGTTTCATGATATACAATGATCCTGACATTCTGTTGGCTTTCAAATGACATTATCTTACCAGCTTAAAATTAGTTTACTGTCAGTCTGTTAGCAGGATGCTTCAGAGATACACCAGAACCAGAGATGCGCTGGGGAAGTATTGAGTATTCTGAGTTTTTGCTTATTGCTGCTATTTTATAACCTCTAACACAGACATTAGTCAAAGACTAAGAAATGTTAACCTTTTGTCATCAATCCACATATCATCATCTTTAAGCTCTAAAAGTAGTATGATGATAAATCACTAAAGCCAAAGTACATCCAGATGAGATTCACCTCCGAGTATTCAGTTGTTACAAAAATAAAAGAAAAAAAAAAAGACTTCATTTACTCTGGTTTTATCACAGTTTTAGGTACTATCTGTTGGAAGAAGAAGCAAAGAGCCGCTGACCAAGCACTTCAGCTACTGTGAATTGGTTTGATTCTAGATTTATGACTCTGAGACTCAATTTTGTCTATTAGCTCTCAAGGCTACATGAGCCACAAATCCTGGCTCATCCATTCAATTATGTCTTCATTCATTTTCTAAAAAAAGGAATTTAAAAAAATATGTACTGAATGAAATATTATTCCTGCTTCCAAGCATCTAATAGTCAAATATAAATGAAATAATCTCATAAACCCATAATTAAAAATTATTAAAGAGCAATTTGGAAGCACACAGAAAGAACTTTGGCTCTACATTCTGAGAATGTTAAATTTCTTGATAATATTAACAATTACAGAATCAGTTAATTAGCTAATGTCTAAATGTTATTAGATGGTCATACCATTTCTAGCACTCCCATCAGTTAACGTCTCTAAGATACGCGTACTATGTTGGGTTACTGTAGTCAAGCTTCAAAAGCAATTAGATTGGCAAATGTTGACTGATGCAAAAGACTAATCCATTGTGGGTTCGTATGATTAGCCTGCTTAGTGGCTAATAAGTAAAGATGGCCATAGTCTCAGGTTGGCTCCTCAGAGACTGACACTGGTACAAGATCCATGTAAAAATGATTTATTTAAGGATATCTTTCTCCTGGTTGAAAATGGTAAAAAGTGAGGACTCTGAAAGGAAAGGAAAACAACGTATGGTGGATGTTAACTCGAACTCAATATTATATGGAAGCAAGCTCTGGAGCATAGAGATCATGCCTCACAGTTGTTCCCATCAGGGGGAAAACACCATAGTACATTAATTTTTCCTCAGGTCCTGTTTAAGAGCTAAAGGTAAAGAGGTGGAAAGGTGGTATTATCGCCCAGGGATTCCCACTCTGCCGCCTGTGAGTAAAACAGGCCCCGGTATCCTGAGGACAGGTTTTGGTGATTGAAGAAGTTATGAAGTGGTGACAGTATCTTCTTGGATCACTTGGAATTTTTCAAAGTCTGAAGTCTTTCTTAGTTCTTTTTAGAGATAACTTATGTTGGTATTTTTATCGCAGCTGCCATCAAGAATTTCTAAGCAAAAAAATAATAATAATTTCTAAGCAATTAGGGACTATACTTTTATTAAGTATGTTTTAATAATCTTTATTAAGTAATATTATTAATAAACAAAGTTTCAAAATTCAGAGAAATATGATGATTTCCTGCCCATAAAAGAACCATATATTGGTCAAGTAAATATCCTTTTTCTCTTACTCTATTTTTTAATAAATCTTAATAAATTCTTAACATATTTACAATCCTGAAGTTTTTTTAAGTGGTTGCATGAAAGTAATTTAAAGTCTACAACTAAATTATTTTATTAATTTCCATGAAAAAAACTTATTGGACATTGAAATCCTACAGATGACATCATGTATAAAGGTGAAAGTTATTCTTTTGCCTGAATTTAAAAATTAGGAAGAGAAGTCTTGAGCTCACCTGTTTTATTCTTTCATTTGTCCTGGAGTTTCTAGCAAGTGAAATACAGCAAAAAATATATTTATAATAGTAATAAAAAATAAAAGGGGGTCATAAAGATTAGAAATGAAAGGATAAAAAAGGATAAAACTATAGATTTTTGCATGGCATGACTATAAACACAGAAAAATCCAGATAATATGAAAAAATAAATTATCAAAATCATGCAGTAATTTTAGCAAGGTCATATGACCTATAGTCAATATTAAAAATTAATTGTAGTCATATATATCAACACAAAATGCTGCATATTTAAAAATTGTGTATTTATTAGAACATAAAAATAGAAAACAGAAATTTAAAAATACAAGAATTCTACACTACAATTTCAAAAATTGGTCAGAGATTTTAAAGAAAACATTTTAAAATTCAAATATGACTTTATTTTTTTTTAAACATTTTTTTATTATTTATTTATTTATGATAGTCATACAGAGATAGAGAGAGGCAGAGACACAGGCAGAGGGAGAAGCAGGCTCCATGCACCGGGAGCCCGACGTGGGACTCGATCCTGGGTCTCCAGGATCGTGCCCTGGGCCAAAGGCAGGCGCTAAACCGCTGCGCCACCCAGGGATCCCTCAAATATGACTTTAAATAGAATGTTCTAATTTATCAAAAAAATATTTTATAATTCAAGGAAACCTTAATCAACCTACCTGGTATGTTCAAAAAACATTTATAAAAGGAACATTGAAAGTGTTAATTAAAAACAAATAAATCTGACAATAATAATAGAATGAATCTATGTACACTGTCTTTAGTAAGTCAGTCCTATTACTGAATTTCAAGAAACTTTATTTTTTTTATTCTTTTTTTATTTTTTAATTTTTTTTATTTTTTAATAAATTAATTTTTATTGGTGTTCAATTTACCAACATACAGAAAACACCCAGTGCTCATCCCGTCAAGTGTCCACCTCAGTGCCCGTCACCCATTCCCCTCCAACACCCGCCCTCCTCCCCTTCCACCACCCCTAGTTCGTTTCCCAGAGTTAGGAGTCTTTATGTTCTGTCTCCCTTCCTGATATTTCCCAACATTTCTTCTCCCTTCCCTCATATTCCCTTTCACTATTATTTATATTCCCCAAATGAGTGAGAACATACACTGTTTGTCCTTCTCCGATTGACTTATTTCACTCAGCATAATACCCTCCAGTTCCATCCACGTCGAAGCAAATGGTGGGTATTTGTCGAAGAAACTTTATTTTTTTAAAAAGATTTTATTTATTTATTTGACAGAGACAGAGCTACCACAGCAGGGGGAGCCGCAGAGGAAGAGGGAGAAGCAGGCTCCCCGCTGAGCAGCGAGCCCTCTGCAGGGCCATCTCAGGACCTGGGATCATGACCTGAGCCGAAGGCAGATGCTTAACCAACTGAGGCACTCAGGCACCTGTCAAGAAACTTTAAAACGTACTAATTTGCACAACTTGAGTTTTTTTACTTATCTTTCACAAATATTTTTCAGTTTTTAAATTTTTGCCCAAAGACATTAACTATTGACGTTGACAAATGGAAGTACATAGTGCGAGTTTTCCAGATTCTGATTAAACAATTTTATCACTGGGGTTTCACTCTGGGATTTCAAAAAAAAGAAAGAAGGAAGGAAGGAAGGAAGGAAGGAAGGAAGGAAGGAAGGAAGGAAGGAAGGAAGGAAGAAGGAAAGAAAGAAAGAAAGAAAGAAAGAAAGAAAGAAAGAAAGAAAGAAGAAAAGAAAGAAGAAAGAAGAGAAAGAAAGAAGAAAAAGAAAGAAAGAAAGAAAGAAAGAAAGAAAGAAAGAAAGAAAGAAAGAAAGAAAAAAAGAAAATTTGAATCTCCAGTATTTGCAGCATTTCATATTGATGTAGCACATTGTCAGGATATACCTTATATATGCAGATTATCCATTCGTGTATATAGTATTAGAGATAAGTAAATTTAAAAAGCACTTTTTCTACTACCCAAGCAGTAGTTTCATGTTTTTAAGAATCATTTCTCTTACATCTTTGGGAAAAAGGGGTATTTTCTTGAATCCAGTCATGATTCAGCCACTCTGCAGGGCTGGTTGTGAGGAGTAAATATTTGTGGCAATCTCTTGCTGAAACTCGTTTCCTGCTCAGTGCTCAGAGTCCCTCTTCACCATTGTTTTCCATGCCATTCTCGAGTGAACCTCATTTATTTTGCATTCTAAAATCAGGATTACACTCTCAACACAATATTTCTGAGCAGAATTCCTCATCATTTTCATCAGAGCTACTTGTATGTTAAGTCACAGAGTACAAGGAGGCTTTGCAAAAGAAGGTCAAGTCTAGATTACGAATCTTTACTTCAAATACATATTCCTACTTTAATTTATTTCACATATCAGGATACAGCGTTCTATTTCACACCTTTTAACTTCTTTAGCGAGTTATAATCTCCCAAAATGTACTGCACATGTCCAAAGTATACAGTTTGATATGTTGTGGCTTATTTATTCACCCGTTAAACCATAGCTACAATCAAGATAATGAAAATACCAATGATTCAAAATACATCTCTGTGGCTCTTTTAAATCTATCCTTGGAATTGTTCTTACTCCCACATTCCAAGTAAACAACTGTTTTGCTCAATAAGATTGTAAATTAATTTTCATCTTATAGAAATTTATATGTACTCCTTTTTTGTCTTTCATTTACTCAGCATGATTGTTTTTAGATTCATCCATGTTATTGTGTTGATAGTCCTTTCCATTTTTTTTTTCTGGATTCTGTTCTATTGTGTGGCTCCATAAAAGTTTATAAATCTACTTACTTATTGGGCTGTTTCCATATTTGGGCTATTTCAAATAAAGACACAATGAACATTAACATACAGCCCTTTGTATGAATGTATGAATGTATGCTTTCACTTATTTTGGATAAATGCTTACCAATTGAATATGAATAATATAATAATAATATGATTAATTTATCAATGTTGTTTTTATTTTTTTAAAGATAGATTTATTATGTATTTATTTATTTATTTATTTATTTAAGAGAGAGAGCAAAAGATATGGAGGGGAGGGGCAGAGGGAGAGAGGGAGAGACTATTATGCAGACCCCTTGCTGAGTGTGGCTCCATCTCACAACCCTCAGATCACAACCAAGAGTCTGACCCCTAACCAACTGTGCCACCATTAGTTACTTTTACTAATACTTCATATTTTTAAAGGAATTACTAGTTTCATGGTAAAATTGAGGGGAGGTTACAGAAATTTCCTCTATGTCCCCTGCTCCCACCCATGTACAACCTTCCCCATTTATCAACTTCCCCCACCAGAAGGGTACATTTTGTTGAATTGACGCCCCTGCACTGATACATCATAATCACCCAAAGTCCATAGTTTACATTATGGTTCACTCTCAGTGTTGTGAATTCAATGGATTTGAACAATTTTGAATGACATGTACCCATCTTTATGGTATTATACAAATATTTTCAAAGTCCTAAAAATCTGTACTCTGCCCCCCCTGCCCCAGCCCTGGGAGACACTGATCTTTTTTTGGCTTCTAAGTTTTGCTTTTTCCAAAATGTTATAGAGTTGGAATCATGCAGTATGTAACCTTTCAGGATGGCTGCTTTCTCTCAATAATAAGCATTTAAGGTTCCTTTAGGTCTTTTCATGAGCTTGAGTACTTGTTTCCTTTTGGCACGGAATAATATTCTATTGTCTGAATGTCCTACCGTTTATTTTTCTATTCGGCTACTGAAGGAGAGCATGATCATTTCCAAGTCTTGGCCATTTTGAATAAGGCTGCTATAAATATCTATGTGCAGGCTTGTGTGTGTGTGTGTCTGTGTGTGTCTGTGTGTGTGTGTGTGTGTGTGTGCAATCTTAATTCCCTTCAGTAAATACCAAGGAGCATGATTGCTGGATCATTTGGTAAAAGTATACAGTTTTGTAAGAAAAATCATGTCTATCTTCCAAAGCGTTGGTACCATTTTGAGATCAAGTATAAGATGATCGGAGAGAAGCAGCTGCTGGAATCAGGAACTAATAGGGACATTTAAAACTAAGTTCTTTTTAACTGATAGATTTGGCCATAAATTCAGGTTTTAAATTACTTATTAAGCTCATTTAAAAAGAAATATATGAAAACAATGAATACAAGTAAAATGGCTGTAATTAGAGTACCTGATTGGACAAAGGTAACAAAAGCATACAAAGTGACCTAAAATGAATAGAATTAATTTCAAGTAAACCTCTCTTACGAAAAAGATAAGTCTTCTAATCTTAAAGAACAACAATATATTTTCATGAACTGGATACATCTTGTCAGGATAAAAAGAATGATTTTTCTTCTGTTGGAATGGTAATTTTCTACTCTGGACTCATTTTATCATATTATGTTAGAGAGAGAACTTCCATATGAAATCTGATTTAGAACTCAGACATGGTATTCAGTTTCTTAATCATAATGGAAATACAAACATTAATCCTTTTTATGAAATTCATCTTAGGTAGATAAAAAGTGATTTTTGAATATTTAACTTCCGTTCCAGGCTAATGAGCACCACTCGGATACACCTAGTGACATTAAAGCACTACGCGCACACACACACACACACACACATGAATTAGTTTAAATTACTACTTCAAATTCATATAAACAAAAGCTTATGAATAATTGGATGAAGTATCCAGAGCGCTATAAAGAACTAATATTGGGTTTGTCCCACTGAGAATATGACCAGGCCCTCTCACAGTGTATTTCTTGCTGTGACAAGGAGGGCTACGCAGGGGATGGCTGCAGAGCCACCTTTAAGATCCTATGTGGTTAAGTCATGGCTAAGAAAATAAGTTTCTTAAGAAAATACTGCCAAAAGTTATTTCAAAAAGGTGCTCGTCCATCGTGAAGACTTTTTGAATAAATTAAAGATTGTATGGCCAGAAGATAAAACACTCTTTTTACATGTTCCTTGACAGTTAAGCAGCATACAGGACAAAGCCCCTCCTGTTCCAAGCAGATTGGAAAACAACAGGTCTAATTACAGGATATTTTTTAAAATAATGCACAAGCACTTTTTTTATTTGTCAACTTCATTGCAACCCATGAACATGATTATAATACTTACTGTTCTGTAAAAGAAGAAAAGAACCAGGAGAGGCATCAATATATGTGCAGTGGATCATGTAGGAACTCCAGATGGATTCAAG
The DNA here is from genome assembly GCF_048418805.1 of Vulpes vulpes. Taxonomy (NCBI): domain Eukaryota; kingdom Metazoa; phylum Chordata; class Mammalia; order Carnivora; family Canidae; genus Vulpes; species Vulpes vulpes. The sequence continues at coordinate 100,426,842 of NC_132780.1, forward strand.
GGAGATACTCTATGTAACTGGATTTCCTTACCTATGAGAATCCCTTCTTCATAGAGTTGGCTAATAGCTTATAAATATTTTCGTTTAACATCCTTATCCTAATTTTCCTAATGGTTTTTCTGATTCATTTTTTAAAATTTATTTATTTATTTTAGAGAGAGAGAGTGTGCACGCACTTGCACGTGAGTGGGGAAAGGCCGGTAGGAGAGAATCGTCAAGCAGACTCCACACTGAGCACAGGGCCCACCCAGGGATGGATCCCACTACTCCCGAGATCATGATATGAGCCAAAACCAAGAATCAGACTCTAAACTGACCCATCCAGGCCCCCCACAGTTTCTCTTTGATCCAAACATTATTCTGAACTATGTTTTTACTTCTAAACAAGTTTATTTTAATGACTTTGTCATTAAGTTCTCTCATTGCATGTTGGTGAGGAAATAAGATTACCATTATTTGAAGATGTGTCAGTTTAATAATATACGGGAGTCCAGGCAAAAACAAAAACAAAAACAAAAACAGATGACACATTCAAACAAGATAAATTTAAGATCATTTAGGAAATAAATTAGTAATGAAGATAAAGGCAGGATTTAGGGAAAGCAACACGGAATAGCGCAGTATCCCAGGATTGTAAACATCCTGGAGTCATCATCACTCCTAGGATTAAAAGGTGATGAAGCTGAAGAAGTCATGATAGAGACAAATATCATACTAAAGGGTAAATGTTCCCTGATTTTTCTTGACTGTGTATAATATTAACATCGATTTTCGGGCAGCCCGGGTGGCTCAGCGGTTTAGCACCACCTTCAGCCCAGGGCGTGACCCTGGACTCATGTCTGGCTCCCTATATGGAGCCTGCTTCTCCCTCTGCCTGTGTCTCTGCCTCTCTGTGTATCTCTCAAGAATAAATAAATAAAGTCTTTAAAAAAAAACATTGATTTTCAAATATTCATTTTCTCTGTCATTTTATTTTTGTAGTGACTGGATATCATGTATAGGAATCATTTTGCCATCTTAAACAGTCAAGCCAGATAAATAAATTTCAAAGGAACAAAGATTTTATTTAGAAACAATAAATCAGTGACATTATAAATTATTTATCATGAAAATTACTACATTCATGGGGAAAATAAATGAACTAAAGAAAAAAACAGATGTTCCTATAAAAAGATTTTTTTGTTCCTCAAATACAGGGATATTATGAATTGATGAAATAATAACTGGATTTTACTTCCTACTAATCTTACAAATAAAGTAGGCAAATGCTGACATACTTTTACTGAAGTGGCACAGGGGAAAGTTGTTATTATTGAATTTAACAACCAAAATATGTTTTTTTACAGGTCATAATTTAACATTCTTTATATAGCATGTAGATACAGAAATACTGCCCACATTACCAGTATGATCATATTTGTTTTTACAAGTAGAATAAATTATGTTTCCTCTATGTTCCCATATGATTGATATAAGCGGTAATACAAAAGCAAGGGGGATGGTTAAAATGGAATCAAAAATAGTAAAAATGGGCAGACTGAAAATTTATGTCAGGTTTCAAGCCTCCAAATTAAAACTTTTTTTAGGCACACCTGGGTGACTCATCTGGTTAAGCACCTGCCTTTGGCACAGGTCATGATTCCCAGGCCCTGGAATGAAGCCCTACTTCGGGCTCCCTGCTCAGCTTCTCTCCCTCCTCCTGCTTCTCTTGCTCTCTTTCTATTAAATAAATAAATAAATAAATAAATAAATAAATAAATAAATAATAAAATCTTTTAACAAATGACTTTTTTTTTTTTAACATTTTAAATCTATTTGAGTGACTTGGTTGATGCTCAATCATTTATTTATTCCACAAAATGTATTGGTTGTTTATGTGGGATAAAGCATGGTTGGGGATTCAGGGATATCATATAAGTAAAATAAACAACATTCAGTACACTCTAGTAAAGAGAAAAATAATAAACATCAGGAGCAATATTCTGTTAAATAGTGGTAATTACAGTAAAAATTCAGGAATGTGAGAAAGACATCACTGAACATAAGGGAATACGTTAGGTACATACTATGCTCAAGCGAGTCCACTCCGAAGGTGGTGTGGTGATATTTATGGAGAGATCTGAGTGGTGAGAAGGCATTCCAAGAAGTAAACAAAAAGCAGTAAAGAGGCAAAACCCTGGGAAATAGTTCATTAAGTATAATGCAAATGAGCCGAGGCAGGAATAAGCTTCATATTTTTCAGACACAGCAAGACAACATTTATAGATAGGGTTTTAGGAATTAAAATATTAATAGAAAATTAGTGCAGAAAATTAACCAGAGCCAAGATTTTATCAGTATTTATAAACCATGGTAAGGCCTTTTTATATCATTCTCAACATAATGGGATTTTAATTAGAGAAATAACTGCTCAGATTTTATTTTTTGAAAAATAACTTTGCCTGATGTAGGAAAAATGCACCATAATAGAGTAAAAATGGTAAAAGGAAATACATTCAAATATTCCAGAGCATTAATTCTTAAGTTGGATTCAGTAGGTTCAGAGCCTAAAATAGAAATTGTTTGATATTTATTGAAAATGTCCTCTCAGAAGTGATTGATTTAAGTAGAAAAGCAGAATAAAGAAAAGCAAGGAACTTCTTAAGAATGTGATTTCAGGTGAAATTCAGCTATATTATTACCTCATTACCTATATTATTATAGGGAGCTCCTGAGTCTTTCCCACTTTGGGATAAGGAAATGGGCTTTTGCCGTTAACCGCATAGTCAGTCAATGCACCAGTAAACCATCGAGCACAGACCATCAAGAGGTGTGACCTTCAAGTGCCACCAGAAAAGGTGACTTCCAGGGACTATCTTCTGGAAGGTTCAAAGACAGCCTTTAGTCTAACCACCCACAGGTCGTTAAAGTATGGCTATCATGAAAGAATTGGTAAGTAGAAGGCCCACAAAGCAAATTTTGAAGAGAAAAAAAGATAGTATTAAAAAACAATAAATTAAGTGGCTCTATAATGACCTATCATAATGATTATATTTGTGGAGAAGATAGTTGTACTAAAGAAAAACAGAAGTAGACATTTCCGTAGAAATAGTTGCTGTCCAGTGGGACAACAGAGTAGACCCAATGGAGGGACCACTTTATTTTTATCACATTGGTATTATTAGATAATTAAGTATGTATTTATGAATCAGTAAGTTTTCTATTAGAACAAATAGCTTTACTACAAGATGTTAATGGAAATACCACTATTGAATCATAAAGCATGCCGGCAGTGGTACCTAGATATAAATGATCCCTGAAAAGAATTGCCAAATGGTCATGCTAACCATAAATTCTTCCATTGTATTAAATTAAATCTGCCATTCTAAGAAATTAGATCACAAACAAAGCTACTTATCTACACTACATAAGTTTAGGGAAGTGCCTCCATAAAATCATAATTCAATATGCTTACAGATATTATCAGAAGTTATAAAAAACTCAAAAAAGTGGAATATTTATGAATCTTTTATAAACCTGTGATTAAACATACAGCCCATTATATTGTTTAAGAACTTTTAAATAACATTAATATAGTATATTTCTCTTTGAGTTCAGTGCCAAATATAAACATGTTTACCTATCCTGAAAAATAAATATGCTCATTAAAATTGATAATAGCATGTATATGATCTGTCAATTTTCCTTTCCCGTGGTTAAGAAATCCAGAGAAAATGAATAAAGCAAGATATGCTTAATCTTGGCTTCTAATACAAATTATCCTTTTTTAAATCATCTCATCCATGATTCTTGAGTTTTTAAATATTATATTAATAATCAGGCTTTTATATGCATTTTATTGTGAATTTACCACCATCTTATTGACTGAGACTATAATAGGCATTATAAGTAATGCTCAGTAATCTGCATTAGAAATTCTACAAATTATAAGGACACAATGACAGTAAAACTCAAGTTTCTATAAATATCTAGTTTTAAATAAAGTCAAAATGAATGTTTATAATTCATTAAGCAAATGCGATGATTAGTTTCTAATTTTCAGAGGTCAATGTGTACTATGTGATATAACTACAATATAATTCAGAATCATAATAACTGTGTCTGTCATAATTCATTGTTACAAAGAAATGTATTTATTCAAGAAAATGTATTTGCTTAAATATGTCATTTTCATATAAAGTGTTATCATTTGGTAAGTATAAATTAGGCCATGTTTGGCTTTCATCTTTAAAATATGATTGCACTGGGCATTTATGACTTCCAATTATTGAAATATCTAAATTAAAGAAGTAAGTATAAGTAAGAGAAAAGGTCAGAATCATAACATTTGTTGTAGGTCTCTGCTATCATTTACTAGCCACGACTTCTAATATTTTTGTCAATTTTTAGAGGCCAATATTTTCAAATGAAATAATTTGAGAAACATGAAATTAGCACTAGACATTTATAGTACATTGAATTTATTATTTATTTTACTTACTATTGGTGTTTATGTCTTTCTTACATAATAACATCATTTCAAATGAGAATAACTTTTTTTAATGTTTCTTCCAGTGCTTATCATAACACGTTAACTATTATAAAACAATTCAAATGTCTTTTAGTTTCAACTATTGTCCTGAAAGAAACATTTAATAGTCTATTTTCCTTTAATATTTAATTATTTTTTTCAGTGGTAAAATGAAGATTTTAATAGACTAGACTTCTGATTTCATCACAGCCTGTGGGTACACAATTCCGTGGTCTGTTTGCACGTGCATGTTGGGGCAGTAAAGAGAAGAGCAAAAAACCGTGAGTGAGGGATGATGAAAGGGGTTACCAGACCACCACATTATAATGTCAACGTGATCAATATAATAAACTTGATTTCCATTTGTCTCTTACTGAGTTCTACGAAGTCCAATTTTATGGACGGTTGGGTGGTGACAAAAGACCCAAACAATGGTGATCTGCATGCTGAGGTGAGTAGCCACATCATGTCTCCAGTAACCCATATGAGTTACTGGTGGATCCCTATGGGTCCCTAGAAGTGCACAGGAAGAGGTCTGACCATCAAGCTACATTGGGATCCTGAGCACAAGGGCAGGGCCTGCCCTGCCCTATCTCTTGTCTTCCAGAGGATAGGATGGCTTCTCCCAGAGTGAGTGTCCTTGCACAGCAGAGCCAAGGTTGACGGAAAAAGAAAAAGAAAAAAATGGTAACTTGGGCAGAGGACAAATCCTTGGGTTCTATAGATGCTCTGCTTTTTATTCCTTTTAGTTTTATATTTTTATAAGATCCGTGAGGTTTTTTTTTTTTTTTCTTTTTCAGGAAATCTATCTTTTAATAGTCTGGAAACCCCACTAAGATGACCGGTAGATTGATCTGACTGACCACAATAAACTTTCTCTCCACAGCAGTGCATTTCACGGGCAGCTGAGTCAAGTAACATCTTTTCCAGCCTTCTGTCCAAAGTAAACAAAATTTTAATGATTTTGTTTTTCTAATTTAGTATTTCTCTATAATTTTTGTATTTTGGTGTTTTTATATTTTTTGGTTCATTTATAACTGATACTTTATTTGGCACTAGTAGCAGCAATGATTGAAGATTTGGTATTATGATCTGACATATGATGAGCTCTGTTTTCTGTTGGACGAAAAACCACAAAAAATTTGGTGTGTTACCCTTCTTTGTTTGCTTGTTTATTTTTCTGTTTTGAGCTCAAATCTCAAATCTCTTAAGGCTTTCATTTCACCAGGAAGAAAACAGCTATTTGATAACTGGACAGGTGATTTTTTTAATGTTTCTGTGTTTATCATTGACACATAAATTAAGTTGTAGAATTGAAGTTATAAATTATGTGCCTGTATGTGTATGTGTCAGGAATTCAGAAAGATCTTTATCTCTTACTGTGTATGTCATACTTCCACTTCTAAAAAGTATTAATAATCATATTTTAAAGTCTTTTTAAAATATAAAAGTTCTATTCCCATTTTTATAGACAAATATATATGTGTCTCTATTAAATATACATATATATGTGTATATATATGTGTGTGTATATATGTCTCTCTCACTATATATATATATATATATATATGAGAGAGAGAGAGAGAGAGAGAGAAGTTTCCAGAAACTAAGGGCACTGAATATCTAATATTTTATGTGTGCTATACATATACATGTGTTTATAGGATGTACATATTTATAGAAACAATTTTAGAGAAAACTTTTAATTCTTAGAAAAATAAGTTAAAAGATAAAATAGGATATCCAGTTTTTAATTTTTCAAATTCTTTTATACATATATATTACTCAATGTCTATTTTTCGAGTTTCCATCATGTGCCATGGCTCCCCAAGGTTGATGAGATTAAAGAGAACCAGAGAGATAAACTCAAGCCTGGATCTTAGAGAGTATTTAGAGAGGACCTAAGAGTACTCAACAGAAATGTGATCAGAGCAATAGAGAAGGCCAAGGACCATGAAGCAATCAGGCAGGAGGAATGGGAATCAAAAGTATAGCAAAGAACCTTGCATGATTTGTAGAAACACAGCTATTTTGAGATACCTTAATTGGCCTCCAAAAAATGGATGACAGATATTGGCTTGCACAAGTACCCACTGAACTATCCAGTACAGTAGCCATTACCCACAGGTCGCTATTTAAATCTAAATGAAAAATAATTAAAATGAATTGAAAACTCAATTTTTTAGTTGTACTAGGCACATTTCAAGTGTTTACAGTTTATACAAAGATAGACACTTTTCCATCATCGAAGAAATTTCTTTTTGACAGTGTTCATTATGTGAGGATAGTTTGTTCTCATTTAATATGTATATCTAGGAATATTTTTCATATATGTTTCTTTTGTTTAACTAACTCCCTTTACATTTTTTAAAAATTTGTATGCTTTGCAGAGGGAATGTTAAAGGAAGATAGACATTTGAGAAATATATCAATTGTTTCTTTCTTTCTTTCTTTCTTTCTTTCTTTCTTTCTTTCTTTCTTTTTTTTTTTTTTAAGATTTTACCTACCTATTCATGAGAGACACAGAGAGAGGCAGAGACACAGGCAGGAGGGGAAGCAGGCCCCATGCAGAGAGCCCGATGCAGGACTCATCCAGGAACTCCGGGATCACGCCCCGAGCCGAAGGCAGACGCTCAACTGCTGAGCCACCCGGGCGTCCCTCAATTGTTGTTTCCTACATAGTGTGTTTACATTGTTATTAATTTCCCTTCTTGTTATCTTGACCTTTAAAAAATAAATTAAGACAAAAGAGTGGTTATGTAATCTGAAAAATCTTCAAGGCTTAGTTTAAAGGAAGGAACAATGTTAAGACTTTGCAATTTTCTCATTTTCTCATCTGTAAATATGCCATCAGCACTTGTAGATGCCATCTATTCATCTGAAGATATTGACAAGTTGTATGGAACAGAAGACAGTCTTGACAAATTATAGACCTTTTGGGGAGAACCCCTAATAAACAACTTATACGAGTTCATATATTACCATCTATTGTATTACTTTTGTCATGGGTCATCCATTTACTGTATTCTCACCAGATTTCTAATTTTGTGGATAGAGCATATTTTCTATTTATCTTGTAAATCAACTCAATATTCATGAACTAATTTGCACTCTACATACCATGTGCCTTGAGGGTACTACAAAAGATTAGTTCTACTTAGATTTTAAGATATCGTTTTCTCACGTAGTTTTCAAAAAATATGAAGAGAAACCAAGATATATTAAAATGGGATAACTTTTTTGTGTTGGCTAGTAAAAAGTTGGCTAATAGGTACCAATTTAACTTAGAGCATATTTTCAAAACCCTTTCAATAACTGCTAAAGAATTGTTCTGTCTGTTGAAGAATAAAGTTTATTAGTGTAATTTGACAGTGTTGTAATATTATATGACAAACAAATAAGTCCCATTATTCAAGTGACACTGATAAAATATTATTAAAATCTTAGTGTAGTCATTTAATGTTTGCAACCAATTTGGAAAAACTCATATGGGGGAAAGTTTTCACTTAATGGAACTCAAATTAAAGATGAAGTGTTTACTGCCTATAAGCTTTCTTTCTGTCTCCTCATAAATAATAACTTGAGTTCTGGAGGAAAAGAAATAACTTAAGGGAAAGAAAAATACTAAGAGCAAATTATATTTTTATTTTATAGAAAACAAAATTACCTGCTTTCATTAAGAATAATGGCTTTCAAAATTTAAGGCCATGGAATTCTTTCTTCAAATGAAATCTTTTCACAAACTTCAGCAAGTAAAAATATATTGAAGAGGTTGGAGAAGGAAATTTAGGCCCGAGCATCTGTGGCCCCAATGATCTCCAAATGAGCCCCAAAGGGCATTCTATGACACACAATTTGTAAGTCTCTAATGTGAAACACTGTTTATGCCATACTTCTTTGCTTTCTTTAAAAATAGGCAAAAATCCTGTTTGGTTTTTAGGGTTTGGGCTTTTTTCTAATCACTACAGGGAAGAGAAAATTACAAAACCAAAGAGTCCTTCCCAAAGTCTCAGTTTTCCTCCATTTTCTTAAATGTCCGACTCTATTATTATATTTTATAGTCTCCTTGGATTTCCTCTCAGATTTTTTTCACCAATGTATAATTCAATAAACCACCCTCTTCCTTCTGATTTATCTTTTTTTGAAACCATGTAAGCACCTATGACCCAAGTAACTTTTCTTCCTATGATGTAGTATAGTTTAGTTCTACAGATATTTTTCATGCTAGAAACCGCTGGTTACTAGAGGAACAAAGATTATTCATCCATTGACTCGGACAGTCCTCAAGAAGTTTAGAGTGAAGTGTGGAGAAGCAGACAGATGAAAGGAAAACATCAAAACAGCTTGGTAAGTGGTAAAATAATGTGCTCACACATGAATGAAAGTGCTTAAAGGGTGGAACACATTTTTTTTTCAATGTGTAGTGTTTTATTAGTTTTAGGTTTCTGAATTTATTTTACAATTGTTCATTGTAAGAGTATTTCTTAAATGATTTAACTGGTTTTCTGTAATTAGATGTATTTTTAAGTACATTGTATTTTAGTACATAAGCATTACTGAACACCTTGAGTGCACAATTCACCTTTATTTTTTTTTAAGATTTTATTTATTTATTCATGAGAGACACAGAGAGACCCGCAGAGACACAGGCAGAGGGAGAAGCAGGCTCCATGCAGGGAGTCCGATGTGGGACCCGATCCCAGGACCTGGGGGGTCAAGACCTGAGCCAAAGGCAGACAACCGCTGAGCCACCCAGGCATCCCACAGTTCATCTTTAGATATTGTTTTTTATAGAAACCTTAGTATGAAGTTTTATAAATGGAGACAATTCATTATGTCCACTAAAATAATTATTTCATTTTGTTTTAATTACATTAATAGAATGTAAATAAGTTAAATATACCCAAATTCAATCACATTAAAACTGTCTGAGTAACTTTGACTCATGTTTGAAAGACATTTACATTGTGCTCACTTCAGCAGCACATATACTGAAAGACACATTTGCATATCCTTTAATTACAAATTCCTAAGCCACCTAACATTCCTAGATTAAAACATGTAAATTAAAAGACTTCCTTTTTTGATATATGATATAAATATATCATATATAGATATATATGTATCATATATATCAATATATATATGATTATAAATAACTTAAATTTAATGGTTTTGTAATTTCTTCTTAAAGATTTCCAAGTGGCCAGATTACAAGTTAAATTTACATGGGAGAAAACGCTAGAAACGTACTAAAAAATTTAAGTTCTAATTCTTTTGTATAAATCAACAGCAACAATAAAACACATACAGGGAGCCCTAGAGTTAGAAACCTGAGAACCAGAATTTAAAGGCCCAGCTCATTAAAATGATTTAGAATCATCTATGTTTGTTACAAAATATCTACTTGTGACTATAAACTATCTTTGCATATAAGCAAAACATCATTGGAAATAATGAGTAAGATGCTGATGAAGTTTTGGAATATAGGTGAGGTTTGGTGGGGTGAGATCTGGAGCCAATGACCAAGAAAGAATTCTTGAGACGTCTCTGGTGCAAAATGGTGGTTTTATGAAAACCGAGGGACAGGACCCATAGGCAGGAAGAGCTGCTGTCTTGGGCCTTGAAGGGTGGCTGTATACCTGGGAGTTGGGAGGGGTTTGAGGATAGCATACTTTGTAAAGAATTTTGGAAGCAAGGTCTCCAGGACCTTGAGGGGGCTGGTTATCATTGGGAAAAGGTCATGTATTACTGTCTAATAAAACCTGAGTCATGAGACCCTTCAGGTGTATATCTGTGGGCCATGTGCTTGGAGGATGATTGCCAACATGTATCTTGGGGGTTTAGAGATAAAGGAAATTTCTAAAGGAATTTTTATATGTTAAAGTAGACTTACTGGCTCCTGGGGGTCATGCTGAGATTGCCTTCTACCCTTAGCAAGGTATTAACATGGCAGCAGCTGAGCTCCCAGAGGAAGGTCCCTCTGCCTGTTTCAAGGGCTTGTCAATGTACTGCCCAAGGTTTGTGCTTTGTCCTCAGCTGGCCCTGTTCCCCCATCAACGCCATGTGCTTCTCATCATACTATTGTTCTAAAGACCAAATTGCTACTTTGAATGGAGATTTTTAAATACATATCAATAATAAGTTTTTAAATGAGAAAATAGGTCTAACCTAGGTAAGTACCCAATAAAATATGGTTAAATCAGCCTGATTGGCCAAAATGAATATAAAGTGTATTCAATGACAGGGTCCTTGATTTTGTGAAGCTTATGTTCAAAGAGGAAAGAGAGACTCCAAACAAGTTAAGATTAAATATAAAGCCAGGTGGTTGAGATGACCTACTTATTAACCATTCGTGCTCCAACTCCCCAAGTAAGGAATTGGTGGGAGGCAGCTGCCTGCACATCTCTTCGCAGACACACACAGACTCTTTTGAGGTATTCTCTCCAAAGAAATTAATCAGAAAATATGTGTACCTTTTTAAAAAATGTTTTATTTATTTATTCATGAGACACACACACACACACACACACAGAGGCAGGGATGCAGGCAGAGGGAGAAGCAGGCTCCATGCAGGGAGCCCGATGTGGGACTCGATCCCAAGACTCCAGGATCATGCCCTGTGCTGAAGACGGTGCTAACCCGCTGAGCCACCTAGGGATCCCCATGTGTACCATTTCTTAACTAGTATTTTAAAGTGGCTGGTGAGGCTGTTGCTCAAGTTTTTACCCTCTTGGTTTTAGATTCTTTACCTTATAACTCTACCTTTGGTAACTGCTGGATGACATTTTTGTTAGTTTCGATTAACTGAGATTTGTTAGATCCATTTTTAGAATTCTACTCTGGCTTGTTTATTTTTTCTTATTTAACTTTGCAGATTTTTTTCTAATTTCACTTTATCATGCAACTTCAAAAAAAGGATTATTTTGTTTGTTTCTTTTTCTGCTCTATTGAAGGCTATCTCTTGCTGGTTGAGAGGATGTTCCAGTCAAATGCTTCTCTGTCTGTATATGGTTTTTGCTTCTGTTAGAAATGTCCTTTCTCCTTTTTCTCTTGCCCTTGTTGTTCTTAAAAAAAAAAAATCCCCACTAATCCTTCAGGATTCAGTTAATCATGATTTCTTCTGAGAACCTTCTGCGACTCTAAAAATGTTTTTCTGTTCTGGCTTAGAACATCATTTCTTACTAATATAAAACTTTACAATAGAACTTAACCACAAAACAGCAATTGAATATTTTAGTTTATTTTTGTAAGTAGATTTAAATTTTTAAGTGAAAAAATATATCTAGATATTTTCAGCCTCAAGAATAGTGTCTAGAAAGTAGTAAACCTTCAAAAATTTGTAAATTGACTTCAGAGGTACTAGGTCATTTTCTCTGAAGTTCTTCACCCAATGCAGATGGCCAGTTGTTTTACCATCATTCTACCATGTGTCCAGAGCTCCAGTGGGCTTGTATTAGGTTAACAGGTATGTGCGGAAATAGTGACTAGAAGGTCCATTAGGTCTATTAGAAGGTCTATATCTTTTACAGCTCCAAATGATATCCATCTACATTACTAGTAATAATGATGCTATCATTTTTGTTTTATAATACAAGGTAAAATAAAGAAAGAGCAAATGAATTTCCAAGTCACTTCATTTATCTGTTGCTATTTTTCTCTCTGCTCCTTCCTTCTAGCCAGCTCTCTTCCCGTGTATTGGTGATTGAATGAATGTAAGATTGAAGGACAAAGGGCTCTGGGAACTCCCACAAAGCTGGTTGTATGAGAAGAGATGGAATAGAAAGATTGACAGCCAAGTCCTGAAATGACAAGAATTTTATTTAATTTACTTTTGGTTTTCATCATTGTAAAAACACAGATAACCCTTAGGATATGCAGGTATTTCAGTGCTTGCCACTGTAAACAGATATCTAAATGATAACTAAAATAGAGAAAAAAGAACCCTCTTGCACTATTGGTAGGAATGTAAACTGGTGCAACCACTCTGGAAAGTGGTTTGGAGGGTCCTCAAAAAGTTAAAAATAGGACTGCTCTATGATCTAGCAATTGCACTACTAGATATTTACCCAAAGGCTAAAAATAATGATTCAAAGGGGCACATGCACCCCGTTGTTTTTAGCAGCATTATCAGCAACGATCAAATTACAGAAAGAGCCCAAATCTCCATCGATTGGTAAATGAATAAAGAAATGGTATATAGAGGCACCTGGGTGGCTCAGTCTGTTAAGTGTCCGCCTTCAGCTCAGATCATGAGCCCTAGGATCCTGAATTAGAGCCCCACATAGGACTCCCTGCTCAGCGGGGAGCTTGCTTCTCCCTCTCCTCCCTATTCATTATCTCTGTCTCTCTCTCTCAAATAAATAAATAAAATCTTAAATAAAGAAATGGGATATATGTGTGTGTGTACATGTATGTGTGTATATATATATATATATATACATATATATATATATAAATATTCACATATACTCAGTGGAATGTTACTCAGCCATCAAAAGAATGAAATCTTGCCATTTGCAATGACATGGATGGAGCTAGAGAGTAGTATGCTAAGCTAAATAAGTCAGAAAAAGACAAATATCACATGATTTCACTCATGAAGAATTTAGGAAAGAAAACAAGCAAAAGGGGGAACAAAAAAGAAAAGAAAAAAAGAAAAGAAAAGAAAAGAAAAGAAAAGAAAAGAAAAAAAAGAAAAGAAAAGAAAAGAAAGAAAAGAAAAGAAAAGAGGCAAACCGAGAAATAGACTCTTAATTACTAAAGAACAAACTGATGGTCACCAGGAGGGAGGTGGGTGGGGATGGGTGATATAGGTGATGGGGATTAAGGAGGCACTTGTGATGAGCACCAGGTGGTGAATAGAAGTATTGAATTACTATATTGTACACCTGAAACTAATATTACACTATATGTAACTATTTATTTAAATAAAAAAATTAAAACGCAGATTGGAAGAGAATAAGAGTAAATTAAAATATAAATATTTGCCAAACCATGACACAAAGTGAAAATTAATAGATTTGTGAGAGAATATTTATGACAGACACAGATATACATAGACAGTAGTTTGATGGAAGTGTACATATGTAGATAGAAACCTCTCAGAGAAAAGGGTTAGTTACAAAATAATTTCCACAAATTAATTATGATCCAAGTTAAAGAAGAACAAGAGATAAAAATAGGCAAGTTATAGAGAAAACTCAGCCAAGAAAAGTTTGAAAACAGGGAAAACCTAAGTAATAATCAAAGAGATATGCGTTGAAATATTAGTGAGATATCATTTCTTAGTCACCATTCTAAACAAAAATAGAAAAATTCACCAATATAAATTTCAGACTGGACATAGAGCAACATCGTTCATAGGAGTGAAAGTAAAACGGTAAAAATGCTTTGGGAAGCCACTAAATATTATTTAATAATGTGAAACAAAACCTATTCTATAACTCATGAAATACACTGTTACTTATAAACCCTAAGGAAATTCTGCAATGTGAATGTATGTGTTGACATATATTTTCAAATGTCATCCAGAAAATAATAAACTAAAATTATACACAACATTAAAAAATGTCTTAAAATACAGTGATGTAGTATAAAAATATCAAGGAGCAACATTCACACGTATCAGATTTACGCAAGGTTTCTAAACATGCAAAAAGAACACCAAATATTTTTATGCTGCTATATATAGCTTAAAGTTGTACAAATATAATCAGAGTTATAGACACCGAATTTGAGTAACGGTCATCTCTAAAATAATGCAAGGAAATGGGGTCAGTTAGGTGTAAACAAAGGAAATGTCAGCTGTATCTGTAATGTTTTAGTTATCAAACTCTATGTGGACACAAGTATCTGTTACACTGGTCCCTATGCTTTGTTTACACAAAATAATTGAATTTAAAAAATGACAGGAAAACACTGAGTCAGAAGCTCATTTGTGCAAAGTGAGTTTGAATTAGGGGATCTGATAGACAGCAAGAGCCCTGAAAAAGCAGCTCTTAGGAAAAGCATGAAGAGCTAAAGGTGAGTAAAAGAGAATCCACATAGGTTAGTAGAAGATAAAATAAAATAAATAAAGATAAATAAATAAATAAGGTAAATAAAATAAAATAAAATAAAATAAAATAAAATAAAATAAAATAAAATAAATGCAAATGAGAACATAACACGTGGTTCCTTCTACCAAGGGGGTAAATATCCATAAAAGCAAGACCATTGCAGTAGCCCAACGGTTCTCTTCACCTTCCTTTCAATACAATCTCCTCTCTGCCACTGCACGGCTCCAGGTATCCCTGCAGGTGGGCACCCAGTGGATGCAAAACAACGGGACTAAATGACAATTGTCTGAGGGTGAGGCTACTGCTCTTCCACGGAGGGTAAGTCAGTCAGGCAGTCCAGACAGCCAGGAGAGAGTGGGATGTCCCAGATCTCTCATCTCATTAGGCAAGACCAACTAAGGATTTGTTTACTAAAAAAGTGAAACTCAATTAAAATGAGGAATCATGCGAGGTAGGGGCAAAATTAATGAAATGTGCTTTGACTATTTTTAACTTAAAATTGCCCTACACATCTATTTAAATTTTAATTATATTAAAATGTCTCGACTATAAATAAATCATCCCTATTGCTTGAAATTGTTAACCAGGTAATAGATCCAAAACTAAGATATCACTGTCAACTAGAGGTAGATTATCTTAATTGCCAGGTCTTAAAATTTGAATCTGCCAAGGGTCAGATTCACTTTCTTGAAATAAAATATCTTTATTAATTATGGCATTCTATTACCCAAAGTCACAGGACATGTTGTTTTCAAAATGACTTCCTTAAATTCGTACAAAAATTAAGAAATAAAATAAATGCAAATGAGAACAACCAATGCTATAAATTAACAGTGATTTCAAATAATCATTAAAAAATGATCACTTTCAAAAACAACCCAAAAAACAACTAAAGTGATATCATTTTAAATTTAGAATATATACAGGCTTTCCAAGTCAAACTCTTTCAGCGTCTCCAGAACAATTCCGCCTTGTGTCGCTGTGATTCTCACTGTCCTAATTTGTGAAATGCATGTAGTAGTCATTCCTACCACGTGAATGGTGAAAAGTGAATATGAAAACACGCGGAGCATTATGACCAGTGCTGGACCTAAAATAAGCAATCAATAATTGCTGGCTATTTGTAATTATTATTATTAACATACATATTTTTAGAATGCTTCTTGTTTTGTGAATAAGTTACTGTGAATGGAAATTGTGCAGATAACACACGTAGGCTTCTTTTTCTTATGTCTCCAGAAGGTGAATTACTAAACACTTAACATTAAATATGAAGTTGCTTCATGAGTGGAATTCTAGAATACCAAGAATGTGTGTGAAAGATAAATGTTCTTTATTTGTCCTTTAGATTCCTTTCCTAATATCCTTTGCTAAAGGTCTTTTGCTTTTGACTAATTAATGGCTGAGATTGAGTTCAGATGTGAAAATTATATGAAGTTAATTTTAGACTCTCTTGAGTCTTCTATCTGAAATTCATTACCATCTATCTGGTCAGGAAATTCTTTTGCTTTAGAGAGGAGTCTCATAGTTACCTGTTGCTAAAAATATTTAGTGTCTTGGGCTCTCATCCTTTCTGTGGAAACTGTTGCCTTTTCTTTTGTTAAAGGGAATCTATTGTTAACACTTCTTTTAATTTTCACTGATTCTTTTGTCAAATTACAAATTACAAGTGGAGATGAGTTGCTAATCAAGCTGCCAACCTCCAAGGAGGCTAGCAACGTATAATGAGTCATGCTAATTCTTTTCTGAACAAAATTTCAGAGAACACACTTAAAATACAAAAAAGCTGTACTTATTTCCACATCCATCATCTATTTCCTACATCAATCTTTTTTAAGGCAGGTGATTGTGAATCATAATAAAACTAAGCAGGACCTAGCCATGGATAAGCATGTAGGTCTGATACGAAATTGGTGCTATCAAAACTGAATAAATAACACTTTTGCTCCTTACTTTCCTAAAAGATTAAAAAATGTAATATTTAGTTACACACACATCAAGTTCTTCCTTTTTGCAGGAGAGTATGTAATCAATATTACTGTGGCAACAGTGACATCAAAAACCTATGCACTCGGGCAGCCCTGGTGGCTCAGCGGTTTGGCACAGCCTACAGCCCGGGATCGAGTCCCATGTTGGGCTCCCTGCATGGAGCCTGCTTCTCCCTCTGCCTGGGTCTCTGCCCCTCTCTCTCTCTCTCTCTCTCTCAGTGTGTATCTCTCATGAATAAATAAATAAAATCTTTTAAAAAATTAAAAAAAAAAAACCTATGCACTCAATACTCACGATTTTAAAATAAAAATGTAGGCTGGGCCACTCGGGCCCACACTGCCTCCATGGGTCTGGGGGTCTGGACTCTGTCTCCTTGGGGGCCTCACGTATGCTCAGTGGTTAGCTTGCCTTTGAGCAATAAAGCCTGGCAGTAGTTTGTATGCTAAAAAAACAAATAATAATAAAACAAAATAAAATAAAATAATAATTAAAATTTAGTAGCCTCCCCTTAACCATGGTTTTGCTCTCCACAATTTTAGTTACTCACACCCGACTGCAATCCAGAAGCGACGATCCTCCTTCCGACCTGCTGTCAGAAGGAGAGCTGGTGGCCCACCACTACGTGCCTCCGTCACTGACCTCCCTTGATCCCCTCACGCGGGCATTTTACCATCTCATGTCGTCACAACAGGAAGGATGAGTACAGTGCAATAAGGTATTTCGAGAGGAGGAGAGACACAACATTCACATAACTTCTATTACAGCTACTGTTAACATTGTTCTACTTTATTATTAGATGTTGTCTCTGTCTTCCTGGGCCTCATCTGTAAGTTAAACTTTATCCTGGGCAGGAAAGTAGAGGAAAAGCCTAGTAAATTCAGGGTTTAGTATCATGTGCAGTTTCAGGCATCCACGAGGGATCTTGAGGGTCCCCCCCCTGCAGATGGGGGGAGGTAGTGTTGCAGCTCGAGAAAAAGCTGCCCGTGGTTCTCCTGAGCCGTCAGTGTCAACCGAAGGCAGATGAGTATGCACCGGGGTTTAAAATTCCAAGATAAATTATCAGACAAGACAAATCAAGAGGGAGAGTTAGAATAAGTCTTCAAATTAGAAAGGCAGGGCTCAGAAAATGAGTGGCGATAAAACAGAAAAGGCTGAAACCAGTGTTATTAAGCCATTCTCACAAGCACCAGAGTCAAAATTAGGGACTGAGAAGAGATTTTAGATTTACAGCTTGTAAAACTTTTAGCCTCTACTCTTAATGGACTTAGCAGGGTAAGTGGCTCAATAGTTGATTTTTAAGTTAAACTAGAGAGACAGAGCCTCAGACCTAAAAGGAGAGGCCATCGGGCTGTTAAATGGCTGATTAATGCCTGTGATGGAAACAGCTCAGCACCCAGCCTGCGAGCTGCAAGCTCATTTTTGACCATGTAACCCATGGGTTACCCCAGAGGGTGATGACTGTGGACAATCAGTGCATCTGCTTGACAGCAGGGGTGGCCTGGTCCAGGCACTCCTCCCCAACAAGGAATGACAGATTGATGGAATTGAGTGGGATCCGGAATCAGCATCAGTTATCAGGCTGTTGTAGCAGGGCTGGTCTTGAAAGAGCAGAAATACCAAATCCATTTTGGGAGACACTCATCTTTTCTGATAAAAACCAGTAGATTGGCCCATTTCAAGGATTGTGAAGCAAGATTTTCTTCGTTTGGGTAAAAAAAGTCTGTGATGTCCCTGTGTTCATATAAACTTAGGACTTCGGTGCTGTTTTATAAATGTCTTAAGGTTGTGCCCTATTCTTTCAAGTTGAGGCCTGGGTTGGGAGGAGGCCCCGGTATTGGAAGAGCGAGAAGTGTTCCTCAGCGTTAGGCAAACGTGCATGGTCTTGTGATACAAACAGATGCTTTGGTTGCAAAATTATATATGTTATTGTCTTTTGAGCAGTTGACAAAGGGTATATTTTAAGCCACTATCTGTGTAATTATGTGTTTCTGTGGATAGCAGAGCTTCTTATTTCAGGGCCATGTGATTCATATGAATAGTGGACAGGTATTGCATGGTGCGAAGGTTGTCCTGCCATATGCCCCTATCCTGACATATGGGATAGAGTCTCTCTGGAAGGATATTCAGCAAGTCTTACTAGAGGTTGTCTCTGGGAGGAGAACTATGTAGCTTGGGGAAGGAATGGGAGGCAGATTTATTTTTCATAAACACTTTTTAGAGATTTTTTTTTTTTTTTCAGAGAGAGGTGGGGGTAGAGGGAAAGAGAGAGAATCTTAAGCAGACACCACGCCCAGCATGGAGTCTGACACAGGGCTCTATCTCACCACCTTGAGATCATGACCTAAGCCAAAATCACCAGTTGGATCCTTAACGGACTGAGCCACCCAGGCATCCCTAGAGATTTTTAGTTGTATGGGCTATGTGTACCAATACCTATTCACAAAGTGAACAAAAATAAATTTAAAGAATGAATAATAAAGCATTGGTATGCAGATAACCTATTAGATAAGATCTGAGTTTCTGCTTTAGGTAAACACTTCACTATTAAATTCCTTTTAGTCAGCTCTATTTGACACTAAAGGACCTTATTTTTCCCTTGAAGACAAACATGTTGTTTGGGTCTTACTTCTGAGAATAAAGTGCTACTTAAATCTAGAATGTCACTTCAGGGGTCACCATATTAGGTAAGCAATATTTCCTTCAAGTTACATGAACAATCATTTATAGTATTTGTAGTTTAATTTAGGAAAAACATCTAGGAGAATTGCTAGTGACCTCCATATGGGTCTTGCTACAGATGTAATTTCCTTTACTTTACTGCTGACCTGAGAATCTAGATTCTTTTTTAAAGCCTTGATATATTTTCTTCAAAAAATGCTATGAGCTGTATCTGCAGTCTAGGTTTTAAAGGTTGGTAGAAAAATGAGTTGTTAATAATTTGAAACAAACTGACTTCCTTAGCACAACACACACTATAACCCAAGGTTAATGGCCTGCTCTATTACCTGTTGGTGCTTTAACTCTTATGTTCATATGAATACATTTCCTTAAAAATTGGCATTTTCAGTGATTGAAAATAATGCTATTTTTCTTTCCTTTTTTACTGAATAATGTTTGTTTCTTCAGCTTTGCTAATAACAAACTCTACAGTGAAAAAAATCTCTCCAGTAACCTACAATCAACTCTGTGACTGAGAGACTTGTTTCTAGTGCCTTCATTCCAGAGGATGTCCTCCTGTGTCAGTCTGGGCAGGAACATCCAGCAGTGATGGATTCAACAGGGCCAACGTCAAAGGGCAGGAGTCAGACATTAAGGGACATTCTGTTTTAAAAAAGCATTTAGAGGATTAAGAAATTCAATGCAATATCAAATAATAAAATGAAAATCTGCCAAATCCAATGCAAACATAATAAAGAAAAAAAAAGAATGATCAACTACAAATCATATTTTTAACTAAAAATTATATGCAATAAAACTGATATTAGATCATGCAAAAATGTATCACAAAGAAAGTTATTATATAAACAGGAGTTTTCATTTTCTGAAATCATATTTTCAAGGGTATTTTCAAGGCAGAGACACAGGCAGAGGGAGAAGCAGGCTTCCCATGGGGAGCCCCATGCAGAACTTGATCCCAGGACCCTGGGATCACAAACTAAGCTGAAGGCAGATGCTCAACCACTGAGCCACCCAGGTGCCTCTTGATCTCTTTAAACTTGAATAAAATTTACATTTCTAAGTGGACCTTGTGTTAATAATCACGTGGAACTTCATGGTATTTTATCCTAAAATTTTAATTTTTAATTTCTTTATATAATATCTGATTTTAATATAAACTTGAATTAATGGTCATTTATTCCTAATCCATATAAGAGAATTGACTTACTTATATACATGTAAGAGACCATGTAATGATGTCATTTATCTACCTATCAATATAACAAAATTTTCAGGTATCCATACATTCAGTTACTAATGAATGGTGTGTGTGTGTGTGTGTGTGTGTGTGTGTGTGTTATAGGAGGTATTTATAAAGGAATACCAATGTGTTAGATAGGAAATATAGGAAAAAACAAGACAAGAGATTTGGTTATTCATAGCCTATATCCATTTTACTTTTGAGTTTGCATGGGGTGCAGAAATTTCTTGACCATGGTAAGTATAATTCTCTTGGAGATTATGGATGTTAAGAACATCTTATTCTAGCTTGTTACTCATCCCTATGGGACTTACATAAGAAGTTTTAGATGTGATGATAGAAAATAATTACGGAAAATATTTTTATCACTGGATAAACTAGTTATAATATGGTATTTGCCTGCAATGCAATACTACATGGTATCATGAAATAATTAATTGGATATACACAAAGCACTATGAATAGATTTAGCAAGTGTAGCTCTGTATATCAAAAATAAATGGAGAGGGGATCCCTGGGTGGGGCAGCGGATTGGCACTTGCCTTTGGCCCAGGGCGCGATCCTGGAGACCCGGGATCGAGACCCATGTTGGGCTCCCGGTGCATGGAACCTGCTTCTCCCTCTGCCTATGTCTCTGCCTCTCTCTGTCTCTCTCTCTGTGGCTATCATAAATAAATAAAAATTTTAAAAAAATAAAAAAAAAATAAATGGAGAGATGTTGAGAGTGTGAATAAAATGAAAAATACTAAAATAAAGCAATAGAATGTTCTTGCCTTATACCAGCTGATAATGCTTTCATGACATGTCTCAACAGATAAAGACAATAAGTTATTGTAAGACTGGCCTCCTGAAAAATGAAATATACATGGAATGTGGCTCATTTGGAGTTTATACTTTTTTAAAGATTTTATTTATTTACAATTTATAATTTAATAGAATTAGTAAGAGATTCATATGACCAACTACCAGCATTAGGTAGAAAATGATGAGTACGTATTGAAACACATGGGTGTTCCTTTATACATTCTGTTGACAAAGCTTGTTGAGTGTCCCTCATGGTCTAAGATTCAGTGGAGAGCAGATTGATCAAGGTTGCTGCTATACTGAGACACTGAAGAAACAAGTAATGGAATATTATACCATATAGAGACACCACCCTAAATAGAGGATGAAAATAGCATGAGAGGCAGGGTGACTGAGTAGTTTCTTTAGATTGGGTAGTTAGGGAAGGTCTTCTGCAAAGAGATGACTTTAAGCTGAGGTGCCCGTGACCAGAACCAGCCATACGGATCTGGGGAAAATAAGTCCAGGCAGAGTGGGTAGAAAGGATCTCAGCCCATTTGAAAACCTGAAGCCTAAAAAAAAAAAAAAGAAAAGAAAAAAGAAAAGAAAAGAAAACCTGAAGCCTCATTGACCAAGAAGAGGAAAAACCAGTAAGAGTTTTGAGATACACAGAGGGAGTAGACACTTAGGTTTTATTTTCCAAACTAAAGGTTTTTTGTTTTTTGTTTTTTGTTTTTAACCTAAATGAGAGTGAGAACTACTAAAAGTGGTTTAAGAGAGAATTGGGATGGTCATCTGATTTGGGCTCATAGAAGGTCAATACGGCTGCTGTTCAGAAAGGATTGTGTTGAGATGGGTGATGTTTGGGAGATCAGTGGAGTGCAGGAGTGGAGGAGGACACACATGCCTCACCCAGCTGTCTGTCCCTCTTTTAGCCAGACTTCTGAGACGTTCTAACAGCTATTACCAATATTCCCTTTCATAAAACTAGGTCATAGGGCCACATCTAACTTTAAGAGAAATTAGAAAATGCGGTGTTTTACTTGGACAACTAGTATTCTTAAAAAAAAAAAAAAATCAAGTAACACTGTAGTCAAGGAATATGGAAAAAAAATAGATAACAATTCAGCATCTGCCATGGAAAGAAAGATAATTTAGTTTGGGATATATGGCTTGGGGATGAAATTGTAGAGCATGATCAAGTCTCATATTGGGAAACAGGAAAGAGGACCCAATCTGCTGCTGAGATTCTGCAGGTTCTTTACAAAAATTAGGGCAGCCCGGGTGGCCCAGCAGTTTAGTGCTGCCTTCAGCTCAGGGCATGACCCTGGAGACCCTGGATCGAGTCCCATGTCGGGCTCCCTGCATGGAGCCTGCTTCTCCCTCTGCCTGTGTCTCTGCCTCTCTCTGTCTCTCTCTGTCTCTCTCTCTCTTTCTCTCTCTCTCCTGTCTGTGTTTCTCATGAATAAGTAAATAGAATCTTAAAAAAAAAAAAAATTAAGCATCCCCAGGTAGCAGGTAGTGAAGAAGTAAGGATATTGTATTTGCATTCTGGACAACTGGATTCCAGTCAGGGTTGTCATTATTTCGCTGTGTGACCATCAGCATGTACTTCACCTCTCTGAGCCTCGGGTATGTTGTCCCCACGATAGTGTGCTCTGGGAGAGGCCCTTCCAAGGCCACGTAAGAGTGACAGTGTGGAGGGAGGTAAGAAAGAAACCAACTCAGAATTCCAGCATTCCAGCCCAGTTACAACTAAGTAGTTACACTTGTACTGGTTTTATATAATTAAATTAATGGAAGTTTTCATCCAAATAAAAAATGTGACAGCATCAAATAATTTCTAAATCCCTTTGAACTATAGCATTCTATGATCCTATAATGTTCCAGTGGGTATGTCACAACTGAGAGAGGAGAATATGGCCCAGTGGCTTCCGCCACTAGGGACAGATACATAGTAACTGTCCAGAAACAGAAAAACTAAAATACAATGTATATAAAACACCCATATTGTTGGATTTTTATACAAGAACAACCTTATATTCACAAAATAACTTTATTTTTTTTTCCATCTGGGAGGGTTTTTTGTCCATGCCTAATGTTATGTTTACTGTCTTAAAATATTGTTTGAATTTAAAATATAAAATTTTCTCAGATCTCCACAGAATGTGAACTTCACAAGCATTAGGTATTTTTATTTCAAAAATCACCTGATTAACTTTATTATAAAAGAATACATCTAATTTCATATAAACTAAATGTCTTTTAATGAACAGTAAAACATATATGCTTCTGGCATGCAAATTTAGGAAATCATAAGGACTGTTAAGTATATTTACTTTAAATTTTAAGATCTTTTTATTTTGCATAAACTGAATATGTAAAAGGTGGTAATCAGGTAAACAACAGAATATAGACTCGGTAAAAACTCCAACCAGATTTTGGGTCCAGCTGCTACTTTTAAAATTTTTATGATGCAGTATAACATACAATCATCTAAATTCACACTTCAGATTAAAAAAGAAAAAACAAAAACAAGTTTGAGAAGGTTCAAGAGAATAAGTGTTTCTAGCAAATCATAAAATTGCAAGGCTCTCACCAAATAACTCTAGAACCAGAGAACAAGAACACTCACAGAATATTACATGGGCCACTTAACTGTTGGCATTGCTTTTTGGCTTTTATTAAAGAAAACAAAAAGTATTGGGGGCATTTTAAACTTGCTTTCCACATTTAACCATACTTGTTTAAATCGTATTCAAGGACTTCACTGAAAGGTAAAAATAATTAAAGAAAAGGTGCTATATATACTAAAGAGAGAAAATGTTGAATTTCAACCTCATCACACAATACCAGAAGCATTAAAAAACTTCTCTTCCATTGGATCTGTCACTTACCATGATTTTACCATTTTATTGAGTATGTAATGCATTCAAGATACTAGCCTAAGGGATCTGTAAACATTATCTCCTTTCATACTCAAAACAATCATGTGTTCAATAATTTTATATATCTAAATGTACCATCTATTTTAGGCTTCAAGCATCATTATGCCAGGCATTACCAGTAAGAAAACTTTCACATATTATCTGTTTTTTTTCAGTGACCAAAAATATGCAAATATCATAAATAAACCAATTTTAATGTATGGAAGACTCCGATAGCAAAAGTAGTTTTAGATTTTAAGCTTATAACATTTTCACATACCTAATTTCATATAATAATCACAAAGACCTGGATGAAGGCAATACCACTATATATTATTTTTTATATGAACTTAATTCATGGCACACCCAGGTTCACGCTAATAATGGCAGGTAGCTCTTGAACAATTCCTCTATCTCCATCTTTAGTGTTAGTTTCACCATCACACATTTGCAAATTGCAGTAGAAATGTCTGTATTTCAGATCTTATTCAAGGAGATACTCTTGGAGAATGATTTATATTTATCATATGTCCATTTATTCTTGGAAATACTTCCTTTTTTGTGTTATTCTATCACTTGAGATAAGTCTTAACAAAGTACAAATGCAAGATACTAAAAAAAGCAAAAACAAAAGCAAAAACAAAACAAAACAAAAAAAAACAAAAACAAGCAAACTGCTACTCTGGTAAAGTCTACCACATCTCTTGGAAAAATAAAATAAAATAATAGATACCTGTAGTGAAATTTCCAAACACATGGAAGGGATGTGAATATGCAGACTAGTAAAATAATGTAATCATTTCTTTCATTTTTGTAGCTGCTATTAGTGACTTCTCAAGTCGAATCT
This sequence comes from Vulpes vulpes, assembly GCF_048418805.1. Taxonomy (NCBI): domain Eukaryota; kingdom Metazoa; phylum Chordata; class Mammalia; order Carnivora; family Canidae; genus Vulpes; species Vulpes vulpes. The sequence continues at coordinate 100,451,878 of NC_132780.1, forward strand.
CTCAATTATGATTATACTTTATGCTATTATTACAAGTGTTTATATTATGTAATTATTTATTACATGTTATAACACATTAAATATATAGTAATATATATTTTAAACAAGCTGATGTCAAAGACGTGGAATCGGAAACTTTAGAATTTTTAGAATTATTTGTGCTTTATTTTTAAAATAATTTTTGAACATTAAAAAATTACTTGACATATTTTTGAAAATATCGAGAATATTGAATCAAAATACTTTTAATTATCTAAATCTTAAGCATAGAATCAGGATGTTATTCATAAAAAACATAAAACACTAGTTGAATTAATGCAATTCTTTAAAATTTATGAACACTACACCTTAGTCAATTTTAGACTGAGTTCATATAACACACAGGGTGAGTTGCAGTTGTTAATTTTAATAATTCTAATCACTGAGTTATATATGAAATAGTGATTCATTAGGCTATAAGATTTTATTTGCATATTCAGTCAATATATTCACCACCAAATATGTTGTTATATATACTAATATATATACATATATTGTTTTTCTTTCTTAAGTAAACTCTACACCCAACATGGGGCTTGAGTTCATGACTCCAAGAAGAAAAGTCCCATGCTCTACTGACTGAGCCAGTCAGGCACCCCCCAAAATATATTTTAAATGCCAAAAGAAATCTCCTAAAGTTTTATCACCTTAAAAAAATATTCTTTTGGGAGATAGATTATCAGGTTCTTCTCCATGACTCTATCACAGATATCAACTATACAGCCATTGACTGTACTCTTAATGTGTGGACATTTATTTCTTCTCTAGAATGGAAGATTACATAAAATTATTTTAAATGTTGTACATTATTCTATAATTACAGGAAGCAATCCTTTATGGAGTTCCATATAGAAGTCAAATTGACATTAACAACTCACTACAGAATGATTAGTTTTCATAAAGCATGCCAAAACTTTGAATATTTTATCATTTACTAATCTAGATGTTCAATTACCCTGTCTTTTCTGGGACATTACCAGAACCTATTGTCCTTACTAAAAGTTCATTTCAGAATTTTATTGATATGTCATGAAAAAAATTGCCAAAGTCTCTGCTAAACTTCATAAACTTGATAAACAGACATTTAATATTATTATTTTCTGACATTCATAGTTTAAAAAGTTTCTGTGGTAGAAGCAATAATTTTTATTCTTCAGAATAAAAAATATTGTAACAGTTTTAGTAAGTATAAAAATGTTTCAGTGAATCTGTAAAATGAAATTCAGAAAGTGCTATTTATTTCCAATTTTATGAAGTCTTCCTCTGTGCTTCACAGTGAGTGAGAACCTAACTTGGAACTTTACACTGTCAAAATATGTGATGATTTTAAAGTGTCTGTACTTCAAGTAATTTCTTATTTTTTAACTTATAAATAATATCTATAAAAATTTAGGGCTTCAAAATAGTTTTCTTAATTTCATACAAAAGTTTCAAATGCTTTATCAATTGAAATAAATACTTAAAAAGTACTGAGAAAGCATCCATCATGAAACAGGATTGAGGTAGGAAAAAGAGTAAGGACTGGGGTAGGAAAAAAGAGTAAGAACCACAAGAACGTATGAAATTAGTGCAGATGCTTCTCCCCTATAAAACAAAAGCCTTCACTGATAATGAAAATAGACAAAGACATTAAAAGAAAAGAATTCCATAGATAAATATCCTTTGCGAAAATAGAAAGCTCATCAACAAAATATTAGCACATGGAATCCAGAAATATAGAAAAAGAGTAATGTATCACCACAAATTGGGTGAAGCAAGGCTGTTTCAACATTTAAATTGTTTCCACAGTTAAATTAATTCATCATAAGAATCTAAAGAAGAAAAACAATTTTCTCATAGATGAAGGACAAAATTTGTCATCTACTCATGACAATATGAAAGCAAACCACAAAAACAAACAGGATGCAAAATAGTCTCTCTCCGTAATTTGGTATGAGATAAAGATGTTTTTTTCTTAACATTCCATTCAGCATCATACTGGAAGTCCCAAAACAAGGCAAAACAAACAAAACAGGAAAGAAAGAAATGAAAAAGGACAAGAATAGGAGGGAAAAAATACAACTATCTCACTATCTCTATTTACAGATGATATTGTCTATATTTTAAAAATTCAACAAAAATACCAAAAGAAAGCTCTTAAATCTAATAAATGGCTTTAAGCAGATGGCAGGAAATAATATCAATACAAAAATATCAATTGTATTTCCATGATATAGAAATAAACAGTGCCAATTGTAATAGCAGCAGCAAAAAAGGTGAAAATCTTAAATGTAAATTTAAAAATATTGCAGGTTCTTTACATTGAAAATTATACAGTACTCATGAAGGAAATCCTAGATAAAAGGGAAGTTAAATAGATGGAGAGTTATACCTTGTTCATGAATTGAAAGGCTCAGAATTATTAAGATATCAATCCCCTCATTTGATCTATAGATTTATTATACTCCCAAACAAAATCCCAGCAGATATTTTGTAGCTATTGATAAGTTCTTCCTAAAATTTATATGGAAAGGCAAAGATACCAGAGTAGTAAAACAAAAGAATATATTTGAAGGACTTGTGCTGCCTTTTTTGTTGACTTAATCAAAAGCTACATTAAGATATTGTAGTATTAGTGAGCAGATAAAAGCGTAGATCAATGGAGTATAAGAAAGGATCCAGGGACAGAGCATACAAATATGGTCTTGAGATTTTGGCAAAGCCATAATGTTAGGAGCATTTGGACATCCACATGCAAAAAGTAATATTAAAAACTCTCGACTTGTATCCTATACCCAGACAAAAACTTACTTAAAATAAATCAGTCTTTTTAAAAAATATGTTATTTATTTATCATGAGAGACACACACACAGAGAGGCAGAGACACAGGCAGAGGGAGAAGCAGGCTCCCTGCGGGGAGCTGGATGCAGGACTCCATCCCAGAACCCCAATATCATGACCTGAACCAAAGGCTGGTGCTCAGCCACTGAGCCACCCAGGTGCCCCCAAATGCATCAGTCTTAAATGTGAAACATAAAAATGTGAAACCTCTACCTAGAAATGTAATAGAAAATGTTTATTATAATGTGTTAAGGGAGAGACCTTTAAGATTTTTTATTTATTTATTTATTTATTTATTTATTTATTTATTTATTTATGAGAGAGAGGGAGTGAGCGTGGGTGCACAAGCAGAGAAAAGGGTAGAGGGAGAGAAGGAGGCAGACTCCCTGCTGAGTGGGGAGCCAATTGCGAGACTCGATCTCAAGACCCTGAGATCATGCCCTGAGCTGAAGTCAGACACTTGACCATCTGAGCTACCCAAGAGCCCTATGGACCGAGTTCTTAGATGGGACACCAAAGCACAAAGATATTTGCAAATCACTTAGTTGACGAATGAGTTTTATTCATAACACAGAAATCTCAACACTCAACCGTAGAGAAAAAAATGTATAATTAAAAATGAGAAAACCTTTGGGTAAACAGTCAAGCTGTATGGAGGGTAAATAAGCACATAAAGACACCCAATGAATTAGCTTTTAGGGAAATGTCATTAAAACTACAAAGCTATGGGCAGCCCTGGTGGCCCAGCGGTCCCGCCTTCCGCCCAGGGCGTGACCCCGGGCCCGGGATCGAGTCCCGCGTCCGGCTCCCGCGTGGGGCCTGCCCCCCCCTGCCTGGGTCCCTGCCCCTCTCTCTCTCTCTCTCTCTCTCTCTCTCTCTCTCTCTCTCTATCATGAAGTAAATAAACAAATGAGTGAATGAATGACTACATAGCACCACGGCGACCAGCGTCCTCTTCCCTTCTAGGACACTCGCGGGTCGCCTTCCTGACCATCCCGACTCCCTTCAGTCGGCCCCGACTCCCCAAGGCCGCCCACCTTCGGCCCTGGCCGTTCCCCACGAACGACGGCCCCGTGGGGAGAACATATGAGCCTTGTTCTCACCAAAATTACCCAAATTCTGACACGGAGCAACGACCCTGGTCCGGGCCGGCCGAGCGGTGAGAACCGACCACTGCGGCCGCAGCGTCGGGCTTTGAGAGCGGGCGCGGGGTCCTCGGGGCGGGCGCGGGGTCCTCGGGGCGGGCAGCGGGGTCCTCGGGGGGTCCTCGGGGCGGGCGCGGGGTCCTCGGGGAGGGCAGCGGGGTCCTCGGGGCGGGCGCGGGGTCCTCGGGGCGGGGGCGGGGTCCTCGGGGAGGGCAGCGGGGTCCTCAGGGCGGGCGCGGGGTCCTCGGGGAGGGCAGCGGGGTCCTCGGGGAGGGCAGCGGGGTCCTCGGGGCGGACAGCGGGGTCCTCGGGGCGGGGGCGGGGTCCTCGGGGCGGGCAGCGGGGCTCCCCGCAAAGGGGAGCAGAGGAGGGGCCGCTGGGTACACCCGCCGCCGCTGCCGGGAGCGGGATTGGACCCGGGGGTACGAACCGATCCCGGGTGGGGCCGGGCCGGGGGAGGAGGGAGCAGGCCCGGGGGTGTCCGCGGCACCGGGAAGTGGCCTTGCAGGAGGGGTTCCCAGGAACCGGGCGTGCCACGGGGGATTCCAGTGCAGGAGGGGCTGCCTCGGCACAGCCTGCAGGTTCTGGGGCAGAGGAGGCTGCGGAAGGACAGAAGGACGGAGTCCCGGCCTCAGGCTCCCCACGCGGATGCTCAACCCCGCCCTCCGCCCAGTTCCTCGGGGCGAGAGCTGGACTCCGCAGCCTGTGCCGAATCCGTCGCTGGCAGTAGGGGTGGGGGGGGATGGGGGGAGGGATGGTGGGAGGAGGGGGAGAGATTGGGGAGGAGGGAGGAGGGGAGAGGAGGGGGAGGGATGGGGAGGAGGGGGAGGGTTAGGGATGGGGCGGGATGCGGGAGGGATGGGGAGGGATGGGGGAGGGATGGGGAGGAAGGGGAGGGATGGGGGAGAGATGGGGTAGGGGGAGGGATGGTGGGAGGAGGGGGAGAGATTGGGGAGGGGGGAGGAGGGGAGAGGAGGGGGAGGGATGGGGAGGAGGGGGAGGGGGAGGGATGGGGAGGAGGGGGAGGGATGGGGAGGAGGGGGAGAGATTGGGGAGGGGGGAGGAGGGGAGAGGAGGGGGAGGGATGGGGAGGAGGGGGAGGGATTGGGGAGGAGGGGGAGGGATGGGGGAGGGATGGGGATGAGGGGGAGGGATGGAGGGAGTGGGGGAGGGATGGGGTGCTCCTCATCCCCGAGAACAGTCAAGCGTCCGGAGAGGCCTTTGGGAACTACTACTCCCAGCCCCCGGGACGGGTCAGGCCGAGGGACCCCTGTCCGTGTACCGGGGCCCCCTGCCCCCCTCCCCCCCACGGCACCAACTGTTGCCACGTGCCTCTCGGTTTCTCAGGAACTTGCCCGGGTGGGAAGGCGCCCCAGGTGAGGCCTGCACCGAATCCAGATCCCATCATAGTGGGGTAGTCCGTTGGGACTACCTGAGGCTGTTCCTGTCTTTCCGAGGCATCTGCAACCTGATGCCCCGCCTGAAACAGCCACACAGGCTTACTGAAAAGCCAGACTATCTGGTGAATGCTGCTGGATCACGAGAGAAAACCAAGTACTTAATAAAAAGGAAATAAAATCCAGGAAAATAATACGTCGCGTGCTAGTAGTATTACCCCAATAGCCCCTCGGGTAGTGCACACAAAGCAAACATGCTGACTGGCCTAACCTGCTACATTGAACGTGGGTTTTTTTGTTGTTCTGTTTTCACAGAAAAATGTAACACCGTCAAGTAGTAAACATTTCTCTCAGTGACTCTCCCCCTTTGTACTCTTCTCCTCTCCAATCCCTTTATTTTTTTTTTAATTTTTATTTATTTATGATAGTCACACAGAGAGATAGAGAGAGAGAGGCAGAGACACAGGCAGAGGGAGAAGCAGGCTCCATGCACCGGGAGCCCGACGTGGGATTCGATCCCGGGTCTCCAGGATTGCGCCCTGGGCCAAAGGCAGGCGCCAAACCGCTGCGCCACCCAGGGATCCCTCCAATCCCTTTAATTCGTTCTCTCAATTACTCCAAAGGCTGGAGACTCTCCAGCGGAGCATCTCACCTGTAATCCCCCCTCTGTCTTCTGCGAAGCACCTCAAGCTCTGGTCATTTCAGCCTCTCTCACTTTCTCTCAAAATAATTGCCCCTATAGATCTTTTAACCTGGACCCAAACTTAACTATAGTTTCCTATTAATGGCTCAGATTCATTAACAATTTACCATGTGTCAATGGCTGCCCTCATTTTTTTTTCCCTTTTCAATGGAAAGTTACATGGGGAGACAGTTTAAGTCAACACCAGGATGCGTACTGATTGCACCTACACTAGAAAAGGTTTTTCTTCCCCCCTCAATGGGATGGGCCTTCTTTTAGAGTTTTATCCTTGTAAGAAAAGTACATTCACATCCTAATATCACATTCTTGACACTAAGAAATAAATAGTGCATTTGAAAAATTGCTGTTAACCTCCATGGAGCCCTGGCTCCCAGAGACCAAGGTAAGTATTTCTATACCTAGATCAAATAGAACCTTTGGAAGTAAACTTTCTTTCATCTTCCTGACAGAAGTTGTATTGTGACTTGGAGCCTGGTACCTGCAAAAGTTAGGCTCTGATCCTCCAATGGAAACTGAGAGATAGGAACACTCTTTTCCTTGATTACAATTCAAAGAGGTGGCTCCCAGGTCCTTGAGGGGACAAGCCTGGGCTGTAAAATGGGCAAGAAGCTTTTTAAAAAGATTCGCATCTCCAGGAGGCAGTGAGAAAATTTATAATTACAAGTTTTCTGAAGTTTGTCCTCTAAAGAAAAGTCAGGCAGGAAGAGGCCTGCCCAATATTTGCCAAGCTGAGAGGGACATTTATGCTTCGTGGTTTGGAATTCTCACTTTCTTTACATATTTCTACTCAAATATTACTTCCTTATGTCACTTACTTTCTTTCTTTCCTGCTTTCTTTCTTTCTTTCTTTTTTTTTTAAGATTTTATTTATTTATCCATGAGAGAAACAGAGAGAGAGGCAGAGACATAGGCAGAGGGAGAGGGAGGCTCCTTGAGTGGAGGCTGCCCTACGTATCTTCATAACATCTTTGTTCTGTTTTCATACATAAAAGAGAATTGAATGATAAGACATTTGGTGGCCAAATTGTTACTTCCCCTCCCTTGTCATTGGAAATGACCATTTAGATTTTGGTACTTTGTTGAGAATTAGCCTGGGTATTTGTAAATCTTTTCACCTTTCCCCAATTCAGCCTCTTTATCTCAGGAAAATGTCTTTAAGCCTTTGATTTTTTTCTTTTGTTACATTTGTTGTTTTATTTTTCTTTTGTCTTTTTATTCAAGCATAGTTAACATACAGTGTGATATTAGCTTCAGGTGTACAGAACACATGTTTCAGCCATTCTATGCATGTCGCAGAGCTCCTGAGGGTGAGTGTACCTTCCATCCCCATCACCTATTTTACCCACCCCCACACTCACCTCCCTCTGGCAATCACCAGTGGTTCTCTGTGTTTAAGGTTGTTTTTTTTTTTGTTTTTCTCTTTCCCCTCTTGGTTTATCTGTTTGTTTTGTTTCTTAGATTCCACATGGATTGAAATCATATGGTATTTCTTTCTCAGACTTACTTCACTTAGCAGTCCATCCTTATTATTGCAAATGGCAAGATTTCATTCTTTTTTTATGCCTAATTACATATATATATTTCATATATATATAATTTCATATATATATATTCACACCTTCTTCATCCATTCATCTCTTGACACTTGGGCTGTTTCTGTGTGTTAGCTATTGTAAATAATGCTGCAATAAACACAGGAGGGCATACATCTTCTTGAAGGGGTGTTTTTTATTTTATTATTTTTATTTTATTTTATTTTATTTTATTTTATTTTATTTTATTTTATTTTATTATTTCTTTGGATAAATACCCAGTAATGGAATTACTGGATCATATGGCAATTCTAGTTTTTGGAAAAATATGGAACATGCCATGAATTTCCTTGTACAAAGATCATGCTAATGTTCTCTGCATTGTTCCAATCTTAGAATATGTGCTGCTGAAGCAAGCACTGTTGTTTTAATTTTTAAATTCTTTACCCCCCAAAAATGTTTGAGCTGCACTGCTTCCCTACATACTGGTCACATGCTGTCTCAGCTTTCATCTTTAGTCCCCTTTTTTCTGCACTCTGGGAGAATTTCGCCTACCATCAGTGATTTAATTTTCCATGATAGTAATTCTCCTTATTACTATATCCATTTTTTTTAAAATCTGTTAGTTCATTATAGAGTTTATTTTTTCCTTTACACTACTTTTTAAAATTTTCACTGTATTCTTTTCATTGTAAACTGTCCCTCCTCACCCTTTTGCCAAGGCATTATATATAACTTCCTAATTAAATCTTTGTACTAACAGGTTCCCTTCTCTTTTCATTATTTTTATAAAATAAGTTATTCAATTTAAAATTCAGCAGATGTTCATAACTTCTGGTGATAGTAGTGGTTTTCTTTTTATTGGTTCATTACATTTTGGAAGAGGGAACTTTTGTGATTCAGATTCACCATTTGCAATAGGAATTCTCCAAACCCTAATTTATTTTTTGATCCTTTAACTTTTATGATGACAGATCAAGTTTTGGCATTACCAAATTCTCAGTGACTTTCATTTCACAGTAATGGAATTAAATTCAAATCTCCCTCTAAATAAATCTACAATATGGCTATATCCCAATATATAAACTTGCTGGCTTCTTGTACTCTGCACAGGGCCTCTGGTCTAACCATGGAACTACATTGACTGTCACCTAAAATCATCCCACAAATTTATTCCCCTGCTAGTTTGTACAGATTATTACCCAGACCTGAAATGTACCACCTATCTCTACCTCCAATCAATTTTTTTTTTAATCCGCAAACATTTATCTCAAAGATACATCCTTCAAAAACTTTTTTCTGATTCTTCCACTTCAATGTCTTTCTGCTTCTCTTATGTGACTTGTCATGTGCCATATACCATGGTTGTCTGTGAAATCTATTAGCCTTATTACCATAGTAAGATTTTCTTATGGAGAAGGTTACTTTTAGACCCTGTCCATCTTCAGGAAAAAAAAAAAGGTAGAATGTACACTATGATTGTTTTTCAATAAATATTTCTGACATGTAAGAAAACATTCTTTTGTCTTTAAACATTTCAATGACTTCCCAAGGCCTACTAAATAAAGATAAATCATTAATATAGTATTAACTATTCTCCCCTTCTTCTTTCCTGATAGTCAGGGTTCAACAGTGACTTAGTTTCTTTTTCTTTTTTTTTTTTTTTAATTTACTCATTACTAATACTCCAGACAAATTATGAGAAACTTGGTTGTTTCTGGAACATCCCACTCTTTCCCATTTTCATGCATTTACTCATGTGTTCTTGTCTTAGAACATCTTTACCGTTGAAAAAATTATTCTGTTATTTAATGGAAGATTAATTTAATCTTATTTTAGATTTAATACAAAATTAAGTTGCCTTTTCTTCCTTTATAGCTTTATTATCTACCTCAGTCTTGAGTAATTCTTCCTTTTCAACGTCCTATGGCTTTTCATTCATAATATAGATCATATTTTTTATTTGTATGGCTATCAATTCAGTCTACTGTTTAATTTCCACTCTATTATAAACATTATAAGTGATAGAATTGCGTTTTTTTACTTTTATAGCCCTCCTGGAACACAATTCACAGGTTTGCATATATGAAAGATTCCAAATAACTGCTTTTTAAATTTATATTGATTGGAGAAGAAATATATGAATGAAGGGCAAAACAATGTGATTCTAATAAAAACATTCCAAATCTTAGTATTGAAATATAGTAATTAAACTAATTACCTAGAATTTTTGAAAGTCTGATAGATATAACATGAATTGCACAAAAGGTGATATCTCTATAAGTCCGTATACTATTCTTTAATCCTTTTAAGGAGAGAAGCTTTTAAATACTCCATAGTATGTCGCATCTGGTTCAGTGTTGCTTTATAACTGCACAGCTTTACAACAATGTATATGGAAAGCTCTAGTTCTTGTAATAACTATACAAAAAAGATTTTCCTGTTTTTAGTGCCAGATTCTAATGCTATCAGTTTCCCATGCGATGGGGATGGAATAGTAGTTAAGGGCATACATGCCTTTTGTTAATCATCTATAGGATGAATCTTTTTAAATTAAAACCCTATTTTTTCCAGGCAGCCCTGGTGGCAGAGTGGTTTAGCACTGCCTGCAGCCCAGGGTGTGATCTTGGAGACCTGGGATCGACTCCCGTGTTGGGCTCCCTGCATGGAGTCTGCTTCTCCCTCTTCCTGTGTCTCTGCCTCTCTCTCTCTCTCTCTCTGTGTCTCTATGAATAAATGAATAAAATCTAAAAAAAAAAAACCCACTATTTTTCCCATTATTAGTCTACTCTATCTTTAACCTTTTTACCCTTTAGTGTTCAAATAATTGGAAGACAAAAACCTTCCTCCTTCTGTCATAAAAGAAGGAGTAAGCAAGAGTAGTCTTCAAAAGCATAATGTTTTTCCCTATTCCAGTCACCATAAAACTCTATGAGGGGTGTGGATTTTATGTATATAAAGTCCATGTGTGTATGTATATATAAAGAGACACTATATATAGACATAATACAGTAGTAATAATAGAGACAATAAAGACATAATAGAGTAGTAATTCCCAATGATTTAATTTGTATATTTTGGTGTTGCTGATTAATTATACAAACCACTATTGAAAGTACACAAGTGTGCATTTTATATTTTTGTCATTGCTATTGATCCCCAAAGTAAACTTTTCCTATATAATAGTCCTATTCATCTTTGCATTTTCAGAACATGAGTCATATATGGTTTATAGTGTTGGAGACAGTTTTATGGAGAGTTTTATAATATATGTGAAAATCTTCACATATGCTATAGGTCATCCAGAGGAATTCTATCAATAAACCCACATCATAGAGGCACCGAGAAATGGTAAGTCAAAGGAAGAAAGAATTGGGAGCAGACCCACTCTATTTTTGCAGCAAATCTTCCTACTTTCGAGTATATTTATTCTCACATATAGAGAAACCTCAAGACTAGTGAATAAGTAGTGACCAACTTCAGAAACCAGTATACTACTGCAGTGAATTAGTCTCCACCAGCATATATTAGAGACCACTTTTTGGAATTTATAAGGGAATTTTTCTTTTTTATTAAGATTTTATTTATTTATTCATGCCAGAGAGAGAGAGAGAGAGAGAGAGAGAGAGAGAGAGAGGCAGAGACACAGTCAGAGGGAGAAGCAGGCTCCCTGCAGGGAGCCCAATGTGGGACTTGATCCCGGGTCTCCAGGATCAGGCCCCGGGCTGAAGGCAGCGCTAAACCGCTGAGCCACCTGGGCTGCCCTATAAGGGAATTTTCCTAAAGGAAAATTCAGATTTAGAAAATTCGCCAAGTCAAGCTTTCATTACAATATATTTAACACTAGGTAGAAAACAAAAAGCCTGAGAAGATAAAAGTTAGAGAAACTTTTGTTACGAATACAATACAGTGTAAATAATTACTGAGAGGAAAAGAATAAATTGGAGAGAAGGTCATCATTCCTGCAAACAGGATGATTTTTCTCATGAGTCACAAAGGGCAGAGGGACTCTGAACTAGCTATTCATGCTCTTCTAAAACAAACAATGACAAGAAAAGTGTTTGGGACTTGAAGAATAAATTATGTTCTCTAGAATACAAAAATAAAAAGGAGCTTAATAACCAATAAAATGTAATATGTAAAAGGACTACAAAAACTAATGTGACAGAAAAAGCATTATTTTCATTTTTTAAGCACATCAGCATATATATTTTTAAAGATTTATTTATTTATTTATTTATTTATTTATTTATTTATGAGAGAGAAAGAGAGAGCATGAGCAGGAGACAGGGCAGAAGGAGAGACTGAGTCTCCAGCCGACTTCTTGCTGGGCACAGAGTCTGGCCCCCTGCCTCGCAGATCCCAGCACCCTGAGATCATGACCTGAGCCAAAATCAAGAGTCAGCCACGTAGCCGACTAATCCATCTCTGCACCCCAAGCACATCAGTATATTTGAAAACAATTTTAATTTTGTTGTTCCTACTTGAAGATAATTTCTGAGTATGCAAACTGGTGGCCAAAACGTTAGTAAATTGGGATATAATTTTGCTTGTAGTCAAATGATTTCAGAAGCAAAATAACAAAAAGAGTTTTAATATGTTCTAGCAGAAAAATCCTTAATTTGTAATAGAGGCTTATTTGATATGCTTAATTTGGAGGGATGCTTCCAACTGCTACTACTTTGGGCCCATGAAGTTTTAAAAAAGCGCTTGACTGTTAGTTTTTTTCAATGTAGGAATATATTTGAACTTAGCTGTTCTTTCAACGAACTGTAAAATCTTTTTGTCACCATCGGAGAGCATCTACCGTACGAGAGCCACTAAAGAAGCAAGTAGACAGAATGAATCCAGCTACTTGCCATCAGCCATTGGCCACTGACCATCCCAGGCCAGTACAGGGGTTTGTGAATGCAGTTTTGGGAACAGAACTAGCCCTATCTGCCCAGTCCTAAGCCTTATCTCACTAAACTCCTGGCTAGTGTCACCCACACCAACAACATTAACAACAAACTCCCAATTCAGTTTCTCAAAGAGATTAAGGTTTTGTTTATTAAAGAGTTAATTTTACTGGATCCTTTCCACACTGGAAGCCTCAGTGATTCATTTAGGCTGAAATTAATCTGTTCTGGGTATGGATTGGACTTTCTTTCCCATGGCTCTTCTGACAGTACAATAATCTGAGAACTTAGAGAATATTTGATCTACTGACAAGAAATCTTGCATAACATAAGTATAGAGCAAGGAAACTTTTTGAAAAGGGAGGTATGGGGGCACCTGGGTGGCTCAGGGGTTGAGCATCTGCCTTCAGCTCATGTCATGATCCCAGGGTGCTGGGGTTGAGTCCTGCATTAGGCTACTTCTCCCTCTATGTCTCTGCCTCTGTGTTTCTCATGAATAAATAAAGAAAATCTAAAAACAAAGAAAGAAAGAAAGAAAGAAAGAAAGAAGAGAGAAAGAAAGAAAGAAAGAAAGAAAGAAGAAAGAAGGAAGAAAAAGAAAGAAAGAAAGAAAGAAAGAAAGAAAGAAAGAAAGAAAGAGAGAAAGACAAGGGAGGTAGGGTGCTCCATACATGAGGATGGGATCTACTTTTGCCACATGTGTATCTTCAAGAAACTTCATCCTGAGAGAGCAATAAAAGAGCCGTTGAAGACGCTGCTGTTGTACTGGTTTGGAGATGATCCCTTGCAAGCATCTGTTGCTGTCATGATGGTGCTATGTCCCCAAAAAGTAGGGCCTGATCACTGAGGGATGAGAGTGGAAGAGGTTCTGCTTACCACTGCTCCTTGTGATGCACCATCGGTGGCAGTGGGGTGGAGGGAGTGTGGCTTCTTGTCCTTGTGTTCTGGATTAAGAAGATTGAAAGGTTCTGTTTCCAGAGAGAAATCTCTTCCATCAATGGACAGATCAATAATTAAACCTTATGCTATGGCTGCCACCCAATTCACTGGGCCCTGTGCCAAGGGACCAGCAGGCCAGGAAAGGAGACATCATCCTGGCAGATTATTGACTGATCATCAGGAGAAAGTACAGCTGCCGCTACCCAGAGGGACAGAGAGGAATGTGCTTGGCATCAAGGCCATGGTGTGCCAGTGTAGGCTCTACAAACCTGGTCATCAGAGCCTGGTATCCGCCTCTCTTCCCCATTCCTTGTCCAGTTACACAATACTGATAGCTTGAAACCGACATGGTTGGAATATCTCACCACAGAAATCAGAAGATGCTTTAAAGCAGGGCTTCTGTTTTCTCTGTCTCCAGAGAGCTAGTTGTTAAACGTGAGCCAGGACATCGTTCATCTGCGTGAGCTTCAGAGCCATCGCTTGGTACTTCCTTTGCCAATTTTAATTTAAATTACTGAGTGCGACAGTCATAGCATGAGAAGAGGTTGGTGATCAAGCACCACAAAGATGAGTGTCCCGGTCTCTCCTCCAGGTGCACCACTTACACGGCCCTGCTGATGTAGGTGAGATTCAGAGGGAATTCAGGCTTGATATCAGAGGAAAAAGATAATGAATAACTTAATGGGAAAACCTACAGTCCTCACTGCTGTAGCTGTTTTTGAGATGATTATTATCTTTTTCCAGAAAAAGTTTTTCCAGAAAAAGAGACTGAGCAAAATGCCTAAAGATGCCTTCCCGGGTGTATTGAACATATTCTAATACAAGTGGATTTAAGGCTGTAGTGATATTGTCACGTTCCCCTTAGGTTCCCCTTGAGGACTGAGGCACTCATGCCCCAGGTGCTGGGGTTATTGGCTACTGAGGGCAAACAACTGAATCCACCCATGGGAATTATTCTCCATCTAAGATATGTCCTCTCTCCAGGGCCATCCCACATTCAGGGAGTATCACCAGATTCCAATAAGGTAACAGTTGATTTTACCATTAAAATCATCCTTTCACCTTAAACAAAACTTTTTTTTTTTTTTTTTTTTTTTTTGCTAGATGTTTAGCGACATCACAGAGTATGTGAAGGAGTGTCTGGATGAGCTTATAAGGCTCTGGAGAATGTGCGCGCGTGCGTGTGTGTGCACACATTGGAACACATGTTCACCTCAATTGCTTTTTCATAAATGGCTGAATTCATCAAAAAAAATCAGTCTAGTATTTGCTTTCCTTAATATGTTACCTGGTCGTGATACAGTAGGAGAGAAGGTATCTTGTCCTCATTTATCTTTAATTATTGAAGCTTACTGGTAGCTATAAAACTAACATAATTATGGCAAACACCATATTAGCTTGGTCATTTTTGCCACACTTGATCTCTTCCTTGAAAATACTAACTGAAACCTGAAAGTCCAGTGGCAACCAAGTCACAGACTGTGTTAAAGCATCACCCTCACAACTGCTGGCATCACAGCTATGCAGGATGAAGATACCTTGGCCAGGAAGGAATGCTCCTTTGAGGGAAAGAAAGGGAGATGAATCAGTTGCCTTATTTCTTTCATGATAATTACGACGAAGATTTTGCAATTAAGAAATTAATTGGCTGGACGCAGAAGGTTAGGTGATGGAATGTACTAGGTCTTCCTTTTATCTCCTAAATAACTCAGAATCGATAACTAAATAACTCTGTATACTATCCCTGCTGGATTTCCTACCTCGGTTTCTGATCTCTTGCCAAAGGATGTTCAAAAAGAAACTGCTACTTATCTATGGTAAAGAATAATCATATAAGGGTGCTGCAAATCTAATCCCATACAGAATAAAAATACATTATGAAATGAAGCTTATTTTTAAGTCACATCCCCCACTTCCCTTGCTGAACATTCTCCTCGGATCTTCATATTAAAACTTACTTTTTGGTTTCACTGTTTTATGTTTTAATCAGAATACTTGTTAATATTTGGGGAATGATCATTGTGGAAACTAGATATTGTTTAACAAAGTATAAAACAAACAAACATGTGCCAAAGGTGGGGGAAAAAAAAAAACCCAACCCTCCTTGGGTCCTTACAACTCTTCTTTGTCATGGGGAATTCTTACATAATTCCTTGCATTATCTCTGTTTACATTACATTTGAGTTTAACTTTTCCAAACAGCATGGATTAACTTACTGTATTGCCATCTATGTTGGTTGTAAAGGACCCAGGAATGAAGGGACATCATCAACTTCCTTGTTAGAGTTAGGAAAAAAAATTACATGTAAAATAACATACAAGGTAAAACAATATCAGTGGCTATTATTCACTGCATGGTTACTCTGTCTTACTTTTCTTATGTATATTTCATGTGCCATATCAACCTACTCAGGAGAAATAACAATAATTCATATTTGAAATAAAAAGGGCTCATAGAAGTTAAATAAAATTTTTCCATTACAAGGCCAAATTCTGAATCAGATATATGATCATGTTTGAATTGTTTCCATCTTCTTTCAGCAACATAGTATAATACATAAGAAATATAAGGGAAACGAACTGAACATCTAAAAACGTAGTCTTTAGCATTTTCCATATATTTACATCTTACTTATTTAAGAGAATCAAAATCAAGGTTCATTATGAATGAGAATCACTATTTCAATAAAGAAGACTATTCACCGATGATTTGTCCACTTCAAGACACGTGGAGATACAAATAAGATAGTTATTTGTAGGGTGGTGAAATTACAGATGATTTCAAATCTAGATATATATTAAAATACATATAAAACAGTATAAATGAAAAACTGGGTATTTTAAAAATGCCATTAAAATAATATTCAATAATGTAACTGTTCATAAAGTGAGAGTATCATAGAGGAATTGAGGCACTGGCAACCAGGGAAAAATTCAGCGGGAGCGTTGCTCTCCTCACCTTTGATAAGTAAGAAGAAGTTTGCCAGCTAAATGAGCAGAGAGAGAAAACACCAGTATAGAGAATATTTGGAAAGATGGTTTTGTAAGAAGGAATTTAATGTGTTCAAAACACTAAAAAAGCCCCTTGTAGCAGGAACGGGACGAGTCAACAGTAGATTGATGCACTATGACAATGAATTGTTCCCCGAAGGTAACCTGTGATTTCTACTAAGAAGTGCATGTCAGATTGGCTCCATCTTTTAATTCAAATAAGTGGTAACGTGGAGCCATTTTAGACCAGTAGTTCTCACCTATTAGAGGTCGAAGAGTCTTGCCTGGTCTCCACGACACATTTAAGAATTCAGGACTCTGAAAGGCAGAAGGAAAAGACTAACTGGCTATGGGACTTGGGACCCAAGCAACAACAAAAAAGTGAGTTTTCAGTGGTGGTGGTGGGGGGTGCTTCAGATATCCCAGATTCCGATCTGGAGAACCCAGCAATCTAGAAACACCTTTGAATATAGACACAAGAGACCCCTTTCCAGCAGGTTAGAATCTAGGAACTCACAGAGACACTGGAACCGAGGCCGTGACCATTTTAACGCAGATGGATTCCTACCCAACATATGTCATAGGACTTAAGAAATGACCTGAGGCAGAGATTGACTCCACTTCTGATGGGAAGGGCTTGGGTCATGGTGTTACCGAGCGCCCGAGGAAGTCTGCTTGTGCCTCCCGGCCTACTGACCTGGAGGCCTGAGTTGCCACTGAACTCCCTGCATGTTCTTCAGCCTGGTCAGGACTTTCTCCCTTGGCCCTAAATCCCACACCACCACTTCCCTTATGACTTGCCCCAACTCTCACCTGTTCCGTTTCTTCTTTCTGACAATCCTCCATGTAATTCCAAGGAAAAGAGCCAGGAATCATTTAACTCAATTTTCCTTCCCATCTCCACTTAGCAAGGCATTCATTTAGGTAAAAAAAAAAAAAAGTCAAGGTTATTCTCATTCCAAACATTCCATTTCTGCTATGAATACTCCAAATAGAGACTTGATTGCTGAACCCTCTCCTTGTGTTAACCTTAATAATAAGCCTATCAATGATTCTACCAGTAAAAATGTGTTTTTCAAGAATAGCAGAGAATTGGCAAGCCTGCCCAGACAAGCCACAGCAAAACCATAGGCAAGTCTGGAAAACAAGGGAGGGGAAAAGTCCTTCTATCCAGGAAAGGTGGGGGAGTTGTAAAGACTTCTATACACTAGAAGTCCTTGGGAATAATCCTGGAGTTTGAAATATAGTTGCTTTTCATTGGCTCAGTTGGGACACCCTCTCGTTGGCTGGGCTGTTGCCAAGGGAGTAGAACCGTTCTTCCTTCTGCTGGGATAGCCAAGTAGTAGCTAGAATAGTCTAGTCTTGCAAGGTCCATTTCTTCCTGTTGGGTCTGCCTTTGAGGACCAGTGATAGGACAGGAGAGCTCCTCCTGCTGGTCTTCAAACTCCATTTTTAAATGAGGTTTTCTTGATTTTCCCACTTGGGACCCCGGTTGCAGTCACTGAACGAAATCGCACACTCTCAGAAATGAGATGCCTTCAGAGTCGGATGACAACGCTTCCATTTGAGGATGAAGTTTTCACATCAACAGCCTGCCTGCATCTGATGAGTCTGCAGGGATGTCAGAGGGGTCATTCTTAGATGGGCCACACCACTCTATCCTTACAGGGCTTTCAACATTCAGAAGCCAAGGGATGACACCTGTTACTCTACTCTCCTGCTATGTCACAATCACTTACCGAGCTGCATGTGCCTGGACGGTTTACCTTCCTGAAGCTGTTTCTTCTTTGATAAAATGCTCGCAATATTTTTTTTTTCTTGTGGACTGTAACAATTTTTGTTTAAAAATTCTTTCAGAATCACCAAGATGAATCCCCCCCCTTTTCAATCATTGCATGACTATTAATTTAGACCACAGCCAAAACTTGGAGATAGCACAGAGCCTCAGGAGGATGTTATGTTGGGGGGAGGCAATATAGCAAAGAGGAGATGGGAAGAGAGATTTCAGAGTCATGGAGAAGGAACCATCAAGAAGGAATATTCAGAATACACAACTTAAGACACCAGGTTTCTTAAAAGAGTTCTAAATAAAAGAGGTTCTGTTGTCCTTGTGACATCTTCGGGGGCAAGAAAAGAAAGATGTATCACGGAAGGCCTCAAAAGGACTCCTCCAGCATCTTTGGTGTTTAACATCTTTAAATTTAACATTTGCATCCTCTGTCTTACTAATCTGACCTCACCTCATACTTCACAAAATATCAGAGGTAACATCTTCTAGAAGACTGTCTTGGAATTTCCAAATTGTGCTGTGTTCCACTCCTCTGGTCTCCATCATATTTCTAACCTAATATACTGAAATCATGAATAAATTTGTCAGTTATTTTCACAAAGGGGACCATGTGTGTTCCTCTCTGGCCTCTCAAAACCTGGAGAGTACCTGGCTGCCTGGCTCACAGTAGGTTGTTTTTAATATAAATGGAACTAAAATGAATTCCCTTAATATTTGCATATATCTGCATGCCCAACCTTTTGTCTTCAAGCTTCCAAATGCTATGATCTTATTATTTAAATCCTATCTCCAACTCAAGTTACATTTTTCAGATTCTTCTATTCATTTTTCAGACATTGATTCCTTTGTTAAAATCAAATACGAAATAAAGGCCAGATTTAAGAATTCTCTGAGCAGACAAAACAATTTAAATCATGCCGTCAAAACTAAATCTAGCTTATTTCACACACATGGCAAAACTCAGGTTATTTCTGGTAAACACCTTTGTTAATCATAAAAGAAATTTAAGTCATCTTACTAAAAATGGTATAAGCCAATTATTTTTAACCGACCTCCTGGCATCTGGAAGCCCCCACTGTAATGACCAATCTCTGTAAAGGTTAAACCATTCCCGGATTTTCACTTGATAAGCCATCCTGTAACATCACGTACCTGAGCCACATACCAGTTTTAAATTTGAAAGCTCCCAGTTTTGTGAACTGTTCATGTACACCCAATAAACTCTTGCTCAATACTATTCATTCATTTGGTGGTTTCAATTTTGCTATTTCTGAATTTTGGGCACCTTTAATTGGAATATTGTTGCCCAAGGACCTTGTTGGAGGCCTTGCTTTTTGTAGACTTACCTCAGGTCTTATCTATAAGAGATCTATTTATAAGAAACTTGTATTGACCCCTGCGGTAAGAAGAACTTTACCCTATTTTCCCATTGCTTTCTTCCTCCCCATTTCAATGGATAAGCTCAATTCCTTTTACTGTTCTAAGAGAAATCCTGTTTTTATACCATGAAAAAGGCAACAAGTTAGAAGTCAGAAGAATTTGAATTGTGTCCTATCTCTGCCATTAACTAGGTTGTAGACTTAACCAAGTCATGATTTTTGTAAACTTAATTCCCCTTATATTGAAAGTATATAAGCACACACCTAAATAAATTATATCGTACTCTCTTACATTTTTATGTAATATTATATATTTAAGATATAAAAGAATAACTAGAGCTTAAAGAAGCTTATTTATTTGATATTCTTAACAAGTGTGGCGATTGGAAACAATATTTAATAGAGTGAAAAGGAGCATAAAATCAAAATATGTGTTTACTATATTTTCTACTATAGAAAAATATGTTAACACCATCTAGTCACTCCTTGTCCCAGAAGAATGTATAATGTATTTGTTAGATTATGCAGTACACTTCTTTATGTATAGTCTATAAATTTCAAACTATAAGCATGAAAAAATAAACTGCAACAAAGGATTTATTAGCAAAATGGTCTTATTTTTTATCAGTTCTTGAGGGAGAGACTATGCTTGCTGTAATATCAAACACTGATTATGATTGATAGAGCCCTTGCTATGCTAATAACTTTGTAGAAAGAGACCTGTCATAGTATCCACTAGAATCTAAAATGCCTTCTTCACTTCCCATCTCATCTTCCCACTTCCATAATTCAATCCAGTGAGTTTCTACAATCACATCTTTAACTTCCCCTGTTTATTACCATATATATTCATAATACATAAAAATCATGCCTCTCAATTGGAAACCATTCGGAATTATATAATATTATCATTTATTGTTAAGTGGTTTTTCATTATTCTTGATTTCTACTGGATATGGCACGTTGCTATTGTGGTGATGGTATTTCTTTTTAATTAATAGTTACAGGTTTTAACTAATCTGCGATTTCACTTGGGAAAAATAAGAGAATGGTACTATTCTATTATTTCTGAGACTAAAATATCTTGACAAAATTATTACATTTTTGGGGATCCCTGGGTGGCTCAGCGGTTTAGCACCACCTTTGGCTCAGGGCGTGATCCTGGAGTCCCAGGATCAAGTCCCACATCAGGCTCTCTGCATGGAGCCTGCTTCTCCCTCTGCCTGTGTCTCTACCTCTCTCTCTCTCTCTCTCTCTCTCTCTGTGTGTGTGTGTGTGTGTGTCTCATGAATAAATAAAATCTTTTAAAAAAATATTATTACATTTTTTAAAAATGTAGTTCAATGTCATAAATATCATGTCCTATACTATAATACTATAAAACACCATCAAATCAATCACATCAAATCAAACACAAAATTAAGAAGAAAAAAAAAAAACAACCTAAAACTAAATATGTGTGTGTGCATAATAGCTTCATTTTGGTAATATAGTAAAGACTTAATTTAAAAATTAGAGAAAATCTGCCTGAATTGGTGTAAACCCTAGATTATAGATTTTTTTTAAATGCAGCTTTAATTTACCACTATCAAGTTTATACTGTACATCTTGGGAATAATCCTTACTTTGTAGAGTCCCTTGGGAGAATGGTTTTACTGCTTAGATAAGAACTATTTGAGATTAGCATTTCAATTATTTGAAAGCAAATGTGAGCCTCAAAAGTGCTTTAAGAGCTCTAAAACACTATTATCTTAAGTGGTTAGAAATAGTATTTCAGTTTATGTATACTATTAAGTTGATTAACAAATCCTTTCCTAATAGAGCTCATAGAGATAAGTTTCAGCCTAAAACAAGGCTGAAGGGCTACAAATTCTGAATTAGATCAATGCCAACTTAAGACCAGAATGTACTGTTGTTCTTACACCTACATGGAAATGCTTAATGTCCGGGCACCCTGAGTTACTCCAAGAATGGTGTGAAGTACGTGCAAGATTATTCCTAAATTACATATCGACATTTTATTGCTTTAAGATATCTTAAATATTTGTATAATAAAATAAGGGACTTTTATACCTCATAGAGTGATATTCCTACAGTTCTGAAGTTAGGAAGAAAAAAATTTATTTAAGCAGCAAACTGGCACAACAGGAAATGGACACTCTTGAAATGCAAGCAAAAGCAAGACCCACATATATATTTTTTAAGATTTTATTTATTTATTCATGAGAGACACAGACAGAGAGGCAGAGATATAGGCAGAGGGAGAAGCAGGCTCCCCGCAAGGAGCCCGATGTGGGACTTGATCCCAGGACCCCAGGATCATGACCTAAGCCAAAGGCAGATGCTCAACCGCTGAGCCACTCAGGCATCCCAAGACCAACATATTTCAAAAGGAGCTCTCCAATATTAAGTTTATGTGTTAGATTTTTAAACTGCCATTGGTATTTTAAAGATAAAATAGTAGGATAGTGATATCATGGGGAAAAAAATGATGCCTCTATAAACAAGCCATGCTTGTTGACTCATATGGTTGATGGGCATACCCAAATTCCTTGGTAATAAAAGCAAGGATGTCCCCAGGCAACCTATTAATTAATTTGTAGAATAGACAAGATGTTGAGGATATATTTAAAAAACCTCTAAAAGATTTATTAAATACCCAGAACTGACAGAGTCAATGGGAGAAGTAGAAATAATAAGTCTTCTGATCCCCAGATGTCCTTCAAGTAGCATGCTTAGCTCTCTACAATGATATGAATTACCAAACACTTTGTCCTTCTTGTCCTCTTTTGACTCATTCAGGCTCCCAGTCAGTGGCGAGGCCTAGATGAAACACGTAGCGCCCAGGGCAGTTCCACAATGCCATTGCCTCGATGCGCAATGTATACCTAAGCACTCACTTTCTGGTATTACCAAGGTACTTTCTTGATAATAAACCCAAGTACTTATTTCTTAAATAGTATTTAAACCTGAACATGATAATATATTTTGCTAATTTTATTTCTCATCTTATGCACCATCAGTTTTGATATGATTATTGAATTTTGAGAGATATAATTGGACTCACATTTCATCTGAAGCAAAACACTAATGTTCTGTGTTATAACCAGATGACTCTGTAATCTTTCTTGCTCAGAAGAGGCCGCTGTTGTGATTAACCTAGACACTGGGCACTGTTCCATAGGATGTGGCTTCCTTCCTACGAAATTGCTAAAGTCCTTGAACTGTGTGTGGTAAAAAATTGAGTGAATTACCTCTGAACTTATAATTAAGTACGTGACAGTTGATTGAAACTTCGTCCTTCAGGAGAAGAGCTCGTAGGTGATGCTGCATGACTTATATGTTTAAGTAGATGTGCTATGGATAAACTGTGATTACACAATCTTTAAAACTGGAACTCCCCCTATTAGATTAAAAGAACTTCCCTTATTTATATGCCCTTAAGTTGCAAGTACTACTAGTTGTGTTATCACTGATCAGTTTGATAATTACGTGGGCACTTGTAACCTGACCCTTCCCAAATCAATAAAATATTTCTTTAAAGCTATGTTAGACCAGATACATCAGAATGTATATGAATCTTATGGACATATTCCTTAACACCCAAAATAAAATTGCACAGATATCACAGTTGCAGTACATTTTACATATTTGAAATAATGCCGTGATACTATGGATGTGCTATATCATCAGCATGTCTATTTGATCCATAGACATCAATTTGCATAAAACACTCCCTATGCCTGCAGCATTCTAATTAGAAGGAAAGTGTTAGAACTTTCCTAAATAACTGGTGTCATAAGTTTAAGACAAATAGATTTGGGAAAATAAAAAAACTCAAAACTTGTCAAATCAAGGTTGGATAAAATTATTTTGAATTATGAACATCAGTGATAATGGTTCAGATGGGAGAAACAATCCAAAACAACAATAAAAATTCAGTTTCAGGCAGTATTTTCTTCTTCTTTCTCTAGCAAATAGAAGAATATATATACAAAAAAATAATTCAGAAAATGCTGAGTGATGATTATTGATTAATAGTTTTTGGTTAAATATCAGCTTCAGTATCTTCTTTCTTCCAAATACTCTGTCCTACAGAGGACCATTTAAAATTGACAAAGTGGGGATGCCTGGGGGGCTTAGCAGTTGAGCATCTACCTTGAGCTCAGGTCGGGATCCTGGAGTTCTGGGATCGAGTCCCACATCGGGCTCCCTACATTTAGCCTGTTTCTCTTTCTGCCTATGTCTCTGCCTCTCTCTGTGTGTTTCTCATGAATAAATAAATAAAATCTTTAAAAAAAATAAAATTTAGCAAAGTGAACGCTGTGATAAGAAAATATTTTCGAAGTTACAGTTTACCGCAACAAGCTCAAGGCCTCCATTTTCAGCAGAGCACGGTAGGAGAGACTCAGGAGAAATGCTAGTGTCAGGCAAGTGTTCTGACCGCCGACAGTGAGGTTCTGTCAGGTAGAAACCCGGTGTGAGCAGTGGAAGGAATGCCCTGCGGAGTCTCCATTCCTTGACATGAAAGGTTTCAGAGTCCCAAGTTCTGGAGTGGGGGAATGATGCAGTGGCGGGGCGGTTAGTCAGACGTGAGCTGGAAGGTGAGGATGGTGGTAAACAGGTTACACATTAGAAGCCCAAGGACAAACATCCTGATCTTGTGGCCTCCCAGACCTTGGGGCTGACAGACCAGAAGCCACAGGTGTGGAGCATGTGCTCTCTTCTCCCATCTCTGCCCCAGGGTAACCCCGAGACTCCTTATAATGCATTTACATTGTGGGTACAGCCCCCTCTCCCAACGGAAGAAGGCTGCCATGACAGTTCTGGTACAAACCTTGTATCAGAAGGTCAAAAACTTCCCTCCCAACCTGTGGGACGAGTCCCTTAGATGTTTGGAAACAGCCTCCATCAGAGACCAAAGCACTGTGGTCACTGTTCCTCCCAACCCAGAGAGACCAATAATACCCAATCCCAAAACAGCCCAGGGTCCATGTCCACCTTGCAGAACCTGCAGGCTGTCCCCTAGAGAATGTACCGTTCCTTTCATAAACTTTCTTCTTCTTACCTTCTTTCCCATTGGATGGCAAGATCTAAATCTTTATCGTGTGGATGCCCAGAGCCCAGACACAGGGCCTCCCGTGCTGACATCGTTTTTGGTGTTGGGACTGGATTGCCCCAGCCCTTTCTTGACTGGCTCCCATCTCCTCAAACCCTTCAAACTTGGATTGCTACTGGATGTTCACCTTCAAGGTCTGTCGGGCCAACCTCCCCAGTCTAGCCCAGGCTTCCCTGCAGGTGTTTTCACTCATTGTGATTTTAAGCCTCTCCTTTATTACTGCTGGAGACCAGCAGTTTGCCAGATGCTCATTTCGCAGTCTGGTCTCCTGTTTTGCGCTTCCTGGCTGCATCTGTGCCAGCCACCACCCTCTCCACTAGAGTCCTTTCTTCACCCGTGCCTCTGACCTCCGGGAGCCTGACCTTCTCCTCCTCACCTATCTTGTAATGCATCAGATGCGGGGCTTTAGGGTTTCCCACAGTGGAAGCCTTAGCAGCAGCCACACCTGAATTTCTGTCAAAGTGGAGGACATTCTTCCATTGGGTAGATGCTGGAAGAGAGCTTCTCCCAGTCTCTCTCCTCTGGAAATACTGGCCTCTCCAATCATCATCCAACACCTCTGCCAAAAGGCTACCCATGACTTAGAGGCAGTCTGTGTCCAGCTGGATGCCCCCAGCAGGAGACTCCACTCCAGCCCTGGGTGCATCACTCTAGGTCTCCAGACTTGGGCACAAAAACACGGAAAGATGAAGGAGCCCATCCAGCCCATCCTTCTCAGGACTGCCTGGAACAATTGGCACCAATTAAGGCTGAATCCTGAGGACCCTTGGGAAGGGCACCTAACCTGGCATCCCCCTAGCTCAAAGGGATACCTTTCCTCTTACCCCAAGAGCTTAGACCTCCAGATGCCAAGCTCTCCAGCTCCCCTGTTGTGTCTCTTACAGATGGGTAACCCAGCCTCTGCAATTCCTCCTGAGTTCCCCTGGGTGGCAACCTAGCCCATTGGTCACTCTGACCCTGAGACCTTAAGGAGGAAGAGACTCATCTTCTTCTGCCACTGTTGGCCTGAATATAAGCCGGATGACACAGAGGTTTGGCCTTTAAACGGGAGCCTTAACTGGAACACCTGACTTCAGCTAGATTTCTTTTGTAAAGAGCAGGGAGAGTGGAGGGAAATTCGCTATGTCCAAACTTTCTTTGCCTTAAGGAACATAAAGGATCTCATAAAACCTGTAAGATCAACCCTCATCTTCTCTATCAAAGGGGACACCCTACCAAGAGACTCTCATTCCCTCCTGGAGAAGGAACCCAAAAGGCCCTGGTGCTGCCCAAGCCCCTTTCCACCTTCTGTCCCTCCCTCTGTGCCTCCTCCCGGCCACCTGGTTTGTATGCATCCTCTCCCTTCACCGCCTCCATATCTCGGAGACTTCCCACCCTAAGCTGTGCCCTGTGGTCTAACGGGCCAGGGAGTTTAGACCTCGGGTTATTCATAAGTCCTTCTCTTTAATAGACTTTAAATGGATTAAACAAGACTTGGGACTCTGAAATCCTTCAGGTCAGGAGAGGAAGGTTCCTCTCGGCATTCCTTCCACTGCTCATACCTGGCTTCTTCCATCAGGTCGTGGAAACAATGAATTAAGACTCAATCGGCTTTGGATGTCTCCAAACCAGATGTGTGTGAAACTTCAGCTCTAGAAGAGGAAATTCAAGAAGAGGGATGGAAGCCAGTATGTGATCATGCAACTAGTATGTTATTTGTTCTTTGTGACCGTGTTATTTCCATTAACTGTTTTCCTTCCCAGCTCCAATGTGCTAGCTATGATTTTGTACTATGGCGCCCCAAAGGTTGGCTTGGGGAAATCTATTTCCTGGTTTAATAATAATAATAATAATAATAATAATAATAATAATAAAATCAGTAGGGATATCTGAGTGGCTCAGTGGTTGAGCGTCTGCCTTCAGCCCAGGGCGTGATCCCAGGGTCCCGGAATCGAGTCCTGCATCAGGCTCCCTGCATGGAGCCTGCTTCTCCTCTCTCTGCCTATGTCTCTGCCTCTCTCTGTGTCTCTCGTGAATAAATAGATAAAAATCTTTAAAAAATTCAGTAAACTCTGTATGTCATATTTGATCCAGAAAACATTGTGCCTCATGGTTTTAGAGTTGATATTAAGGATTGTGGTTTTGTATGTGTTTGTGTGTGTGTGTGTGTGTGTGTGTGAGAGAGAGAGAGAGAGAGAGAGAGAGAGAGAAAGCATCCACAGAGAGACAGAGAGACCGGGCTAGGAAAAAAGGGGAGCAGAAAGTAAACTTCTGTAAGGGAATTTTCAAGTTAAGAAGTTGTTTAATGATCACAATTAACCTAGATCCTTAGTCAATTTTAAATCTGTTTTGCCATCCACAAAAATTATTTTCGCTCTGTTTGCTAGTTTAAATAGGGGTCAGAGACACTTCAGGGGAATCAGCACCATCTGCACTATCCCCCGATCTAAACTGGAAACAAACCTTCCTCTCGTGAACCTGTGGTCCCAGCTCTTGGCCCTCTGATCTGTGTGTTAGGACCCGCCATCAGCTGCCATCCCCGTCCCTGTCCCCCACACTGCCACGCCATCGCCAGCTGGCCTCTCAGATCCATAAATTTAGTTTGGGGGAAACTGAAGAGAAACCAATTTTACTTCACATCAGTATATGTGATATTTGTCCTAAGTGTGTGCGTCGATCATATTTTCATTATTATTTTTATTGAAGTAAAATTTACGTGCAGTGAAATACACAGTTTTAAGGATAGAGTTTGGTTTTTGTCAAGCTTACACCAACAAAAGCCAAGCCTCAATCAAGATATAAATATTTTCTTATCCTAGAGTGTTTCTTGCTGCTTCCTTTTTTAGACAAGACCCTGCCACCCCCAAAGTTAATGCTGTTCTGATTTTTATCATCATAGATTTGCTTATTCATGTAGTATCGCCAACATTTGGTAAAATCAGTATTCTTAAATTTAACAATTTTGGTGAGTATGAAGTACCTTATTGTGATCTTATTTTTCAATGTCCTAATGACTATCAATAAGCCCTTTTTCATGTGGTTTTCATTGACATACATATATTCTTGGTAACCATTCTTTCAAAATCTTTTTTTTTATTTTGAATTTAAAATTTGATTTTTATTTAAGATTTACCCATTTTAAGTGGATTGTGTGTCTCCTTATTAATGAATTATTCTTGATCTTATATATTCAGATCACTTGATAGACATATATTATGAGTAGTTTCTCTCAGATTGTGGCTTTTATACTCATTTTCTTATTGCTAAATTTTTACTTATTGCTAAATTTTTTGTAGTTAACAAATGTGATTAGGTCTAACTTATCAATTTGTTTCCATGATGGTTAATGCTTTCTGTGTTCTCTCAGGCAAATTTTCCTACCCCAAGATGGACAACATATTATCCTAGTCGTTCTCCTAGGTGCTTTCCATTTTGAGTTTTTATATTTAGGTCTCTAATCTCAGCTCAAGATACTTTTTGTGTAGGGTAAGATAGGGTTTTTTTTTTCTATGTGGTTATACAGTTGTCCCAGCACCCTAATAGGTAAGGTTTTCATTTGTCATACATTTCTTTAGGGAATCTGTGGAACTTCATATAACCGTGGATATATGGGTACATACCTAGATTCTGTTTTTGTCCATTGATCTATAAGCCTTAGCTAGCACAATAAGCCAAGAAAAGGAAAACAGAGGCAGATAGATTGAAAAGAAAACTATACATATTGGCAGATGTTATGATTGTGTATATTAAAAAAAAAAACAAGCAAAAATAAACAATCTAAGAGTCATCAAAAACACCCTAAGAATAAATAAATGAGTTTTCAAGTGTCTAGAATAAAAGATGAACACATGGAAATCAGTTATATTTCTATATGATAGCAACAAACACATAGGAACTGAAGTTAGAAATGCATACCATTAGCAATTGCTCTGAAGGAAAAAAATGAAATACTCATGTATTAATACAGCATGTGAATGAGGGTTTCCCAAGGAACTGGGAGAAAGATCAAATAATGACAATGCTCTAGAAACGGAAATTTATGAAGAACTTCAAATGTAGCCTGCTTCTTCCAGTGGCTGCAAGGCTGCTGGTTACCAGAGTTATACCATGGTTGGTTTTCAAGGCTACCACAAAGTTGAGGGTTAAGTTCAAACACTAGAATATAATGCCTTCTATTCTTACTAAGGGTCAGTAATATTTTCTTGAATAAATAAGCCTCAGGTTTGCTTTATGCTTTGGTTAATTTCCAGAGTTCTGTAAAACTTGACTTTTGCATCTTTTCCTTTTTTTTCTTTTTTTTAAGATCTCATTTATTTATGAGAGAGAGAGAGAGAGAGACATGCAGAGACACAGGCCAAAGGAGAAGCAGGTTTCATGCAGAGAGCCCAACGGGGGACTCAATCCCAGGTCTCCAGGATCAGGGCCTGGGCTGAAGGCTGTGCTAAACCACTGAGCCACCCGGGCTGCCCAATCTTTTTTTTTTTTTTTTCTTAATTGATATTATGGAGAAGTGGATTTACAGAGGTCTTTATTCACTATTCTGGAAGTGCTGTCTCTTTGTATTATTTTAGCAGCTTTATTTTTTTATTTAAAAATAAAAAGTTTAAAAATATTTGATCATTCAAGACACAAAATCATTTTGGAAGCACAGAAGAGCTGGTGAGATATAACTCATTAGATAAATATAACTGAAGGTAGAAACTCATATAGAAAGTGCTTTTGCCTAAGAACATTTCCCAAACTGTTGGAGGTGAGCTGTAGTTTTAATAATTTAACAAAATATGAGTATAATATGACAAAACCAAGGTTCTGACCAAAGGAAAACTATAACAAGTGACAACAAAGGGCCAAACTGTCAGTTTAATATAAAGTAAGCCCACCTCAATCACTCTCCTCTCTTAAATGACTGCAGGAAACCCTGCCTTGGTACAGAGCACAGCTAGGAAAACGACTGTGCCAGAGAAGGGAAATGATGAACCAATCCTCAACTGAATTCACAATCTGCTGTATATGTGCCCATAAGTTATCTAATGCTCTTCCTTTTAAGATATAGAACCTCATTTCTTTCCCCTTGATGATAGGCTAAATTTAGTGATTTTTAATAAGTAGAATAAAGGGAGAGTGATGGTTTGTGATTTCAAAATCTAGATTTTTCTGCTTTTCCTTTCTAAGGATTTTCTAAGGATTGCTCACACTGGAAGTAAAATTCTATGTTGAGATGAGCTCTATGGAGAAATACATGTCACAAAGAACTTGACAGCCAAGCGAAAGAGCTCCTTTATGAGCAGATTCTCCAGCACTGGTGAAAACTCAGATCTCTGTAGATCCAGACAACATCTCACTCCCAGATAATTAATCTTCAGAAACATTGTCACCTGATAACTTTTCTGGTAATAGATATTTAATACACAGCCCAATTTTTTAATATTCAGGAGGTTAGAAAAACAAGTTGTAAATTAAACATGTTATCTGCCCAGTAGGCCTCTGGTTTCTTGATGAAAATAAGAGAAATTCTCTCTGGAGAAATATACCTTAGTTCTCACAGAATTCTGAAAGAATTCCCAAAAAATATTATTCTCAAAAGAAAATGAGGAAATTTAAAATAAGATTTTCTTTTTTAAAAAAAATTTATTTATTTCTTTATTCATGAGAGACACACACAAAAAGAGGCAGAGACACAGGCAGAGGGAGAAGCAGGCTCCCTATGGAGAGCCCGATGTGGGACTCGATCCCAAGTCCTTAGAATCATGACCTGAGCCAAAGGCAGACGTTTAATCACTGAGCCACCCAGGTGCCCCTAACATAAAATATTTCTAAGCCACAAAGAAATTAGATATCTGAATTGGAAATGTATGTAGTAAAAGATTTGTAAAAATTATACTGGAATTAACAGAAACAGATATGAGGGAGGAACAGACTATTCTTGCTATTTTCTGAAAAAAATTAAAAAGTAACTTGAGGGGCACCTCAAGGAATACATATATAATGGAATTATTGCTCAACCATAAAATAGAATGAAGTCTTGCCATTTGCAACAACATGGATGGAACTAGAGAGTATCATGCTAAATGAAACAAATAAGTCAGAGAAAGACAAATATCATATGATTTGACTCATACTGCGAATTTAAGAAACAAAAAAAAAATTAGCAAAAGGGAAAAGAGAGAGAGAGGCAAATCAAGAAACAGCTTCTTAACGATAGAGAACAAATTGCTTATCAGAGTGGAGAAGGGTGCAGAATGGGTTAAATAGGTGATGGGGATTAAGGAGTGCAACTGTTGTGAAAACAACTGTGGATAAAACAATACAGCTAAAAGACAGTTGTTTTGAGATTTGCTTTTTGAAAATATCCAACTTGTTTTTACATGAGACATAGCTAAACGTGTAGTTGACAAAAATGTTAAAACGAAATTGCAAAAGATGCATTTCTGGCAGAGATAATTGCCAAAAACAAGCTTATATAATTATATTAATGTAAAATTAATGCAGATTTTTCTATAAGACCAAGCATTTTCAAACACAACGAGTTATTAAATAGTGATTTCAATTCCCCAGAAGGAAGCATTTATTTTAAATGTGTAGGCAATTGATAATAAGGTCTCAAAATATATAAAGACAAATTTATGTAAAGCAATTGTAATTATTGTTAATGATAATGCTAATTGTTGCAGAGTATTTTCCCTGTGAATATCACTTGGTTGGAGCATCCTCTATAATTGGATTCTATAATTACTTCTTGGGGACTCTTTCAGTACTTATTTTGAAGACTAAGTCTCTAACTGATAACTAAATGTATTAGTGTTGATGATCATCTGGCTCCAGCCCCTCATTTTTAGAAATATAAGAATTGAGATCATGGATATTAAAGAAGAGCTGCCTAAATAGTAATTTTGTAGAAGAGCAAGAGATTACTCTTCTAACTTTCCAACCAAAGTTCTTGGCACTATTTTACAATGTCTGCAGTTACCATTTCTGCACTAAACTGAAAGAGGCAACATAAATATTTCACTCTCTGAAAACTATAATTTCAAGTAACCATTTAGTTTTGGCTTCAAGCTCTACATGAACTTTCATGCACTGGAGACCTGGTCTCACAAAATAGCTCACATTGCTTTCTCCACAGAGCCCCGCATTGTGATTGTGTGCACATATGGGATCCAGAGAATATGATGGGAAAGGCTAATAATGTGCTAACTGTACCAAAAATAATCTGTGACAAAAGAGTAATATTTGGAGCAATAGCAAATTATCACTGCTAGAAACATATTTATAATGAGGACTTCACTAATGGATTTAAGACTTAAATATGCTACTGTTTTAAAAATAAGTTTATTTTTCTCCACAGGATAGATGATGAGACTTCTGACTTAAAAATGAAATTATAGGTTAGAAATTTAATTAGAGGACTTTATTTCATGTGCTTTTTTAAATAAAAAAAAAAAACCACACAGTACCTCAAATATTTAAATTTTAAGATTTATATTTAACAGTAACTCTTATTTCCAAGGAAGAGCTACACACTTTGTAGACAATTTTTTTCTTATATTAATCAGGTAGAGTAATATTTAAAAGCACAGGCTTTGGTATTAGATTATCTGAGATTAAATTTCATTTATTCTTATCTGGGGCTATGGGCAAGATATCTTATCTTGCAAATAGAGGAAATAACTGGATTAAGTTTTAGGTGCTGTAAGAACTAAACTAACTGTATTAATATATATTAAGTCTTTAAGCAGTACCTGCACCTAGTTATCCCTGTCTTAGGCATATTTATTATTTTTTGAAAGAAAATAGATAAGTAGTACGTATTCCAGAATAATTAACAAATAGAAAAAGGAGATTGTCGTCTAGAAAAGGACAAACGTAGAGAACATACTACGTATTACTGGACAGGAGACTTCCACAGCTCATCCTATCCTCTTGCTCTACCTCTAAGAAGCAGTCAGTACAGACTGGCCAGAAATGAGGACGCTCGATGCTAGGGGAAGGGGCTGTAACCCAGGAGAAAAATAAAATCACTGTCTGTTGGAACAAGTACTGTCTTCGCCTCCCTGGCTAGCTTGATTTGGGCTGGTCTTTGTCAAGTTATATTAACATCCAAGATTTCGGTGTGGGATTAAAGGGAAGTGGGAAAAGAAATCAATCTGCCTTATTGCTCTGCCACTTTTGCTACTTAGCTGCGTCTTAAATCTGCCACTTTACCTTCCTTACTTACCATCTCCCTAATCGGTATCGCCATCAACTTTCACCTAGACTATTTCTTTTTTTTTATAAAATTTTTTAAGATTATTTATTTATTTATTCATAGAGACACACAGAGAGAGAGAGAGAGAGAGAGAGCGGCAGAGACATGGGCAGAGGGAGAAGCAGGCCCTATGCAGGGAACCCGATGTGGTACTCGATCTGGGGTCTCCAGGATCACACCCTGGGCCGAAGGTGGCACTAAACCGTTGAGCCCCCCCTGGCTGCCCTACCTTGACTATTTCAATAGTATTCTAACCGCATTCCCTGCAACTATTTTTTGTTCCTCCTATATTTGGTCTTTAATATCAACTTGAGGAACGCCTGGGTGGCTCAGCGGTTGAGGGTCTGCCTTTGACTCAGGTCATGACCCCGGGGGCCTGGGATCGAGTCCCACATTGGGCTCCTCGCAGGGAGCCTGCTTCTTCCTCTCTCTGTGTCTCTGCCTCTCTGTGTGTCCCTCATGAATAAATAAATAACATCTTTAAAATAAATAAATTAATTAATTTAAAAAATCAACTCAAGAAATCTTTTTCAACCGAAAATGTTCATTACCCTCCTTCTTCCAGGTCTTAAGTCACCAACTTTTATGTTTAGAGAAATCTCAAATCATGTGTCCTTATATGAAAGTCTAACCCTCTAGCATCATTCACCAGGAGACCCACCTGCCCCAGACAGTCCGCTGACCCTGTCTTATCTTCAGTACCTTAGACAAGCTTTATTTTGGGTGTCAGGGTTTGGCTGTGCTGTTTCCTCTGCCTGAAAGGCCCTATTACCCAGTCCTTAGCTGGTTAACCCCTACTCATCCTACAGTTACCTTGCCCTCAGAAATCCTGTTCCTGATAACAATGAATCTAACAGAGTCCCCTTTATCAATTAAACCTCAATTACAGGAGGAAATACAAAACAGCTCTGGATATTCTAATCAAAAATAGATTTATTAGAGAGAATTTTCAGGAGCTCTAGAGGGTTAAGCGGTCAGATGGCCACTAGCAGTTACTCCCAAGCAAGGGCCGCAGCTGCGAGCAGGGAGAGCCCGCAGAATCGGAAGGCCGTTACCGGTACTGGCCTCGAGATCATACTGCTGGAACCTGGCATCCCTAACCTGGATTTACGACCCACTGCCACATCCCCTCAACTCCTACAGAGCAAGTGACTAGATTCTGGAATTACAATGTTCCAAAAGTAATAAAATAATAAATTTCTCTACAATTAAGCTATATGGAGCAATAGCCCAAGAAACCTCATTTTTGCCTCCAACATCTCAGGACTTCCAAGACCCTGAATGCAAGTTTTCTGGCCTCTACAGAATAGAAGCTATACCAGAGGAAGTTTAAAATGGGTGTTGGATGCCCACCACCGTATCCACCGTGTGCCCCACCCGTAGCATGTTCTGCTTACCACGATTTTACTTGCTGCTGCATACAGTAGGCTTTCCTTGATTCGTTTTCTTTTATACTACCTTTCTGCTCCATTAGATTACAAGCTTTGTGAGGACATGAACCAATTTTGTTTACTACTACCTAGTGCCTGACCTGCGGAAGGTCTACAGTAAATTGTTGTTGAAGGAATTAATTGGAAACATCAGGCCTCATTTCTAAGTGGGTTCAATACTCGGCTCACTCACTCCTTTGTTAAATGCAGAAACTTCTTAGCCTGTATGGGCTTCACCGATTTGTCTGCAAATAAGGCTAATAATGTGGTATGAATAGCACCCATCCCTCTCTGTTCTTTTATGTCAAGCAGCTTGTGCTAAATATAAGGCCTAAACTTCTTGAAATGGTGCAAGCAAGATCTTGCTGAGTGTACAATGCAAACAGCTAGCCAACCCCTGCAAAAGTCTCTGTCTATGTTGGTGTTTGGTACAACATATACCAAACATGGCTTCATTGTCCCTCTCAGGCTGTCACCGCTCAAGCACTGGTGACCTCAATATATCAGAGAGAGATCTAGCCTTATTTCAGGCAGGCCTATGTACTGAGAGTCACCTTCCATGGCCCCAGGGATACATTTGAACCAGAAAAATTCTCTGAGTCATTGACTTTCCCTGCGATTCTTGGACCAAGAACAAGTCCACACTCAGTGCATAGAATTCATGCCACTATGTTCTCCCACTGCTTAAGACGTCTCCTTCCTGGTCTGTTCTTCAGGCCTTCAAAAGAATTGCCCATGGTGGAGTCTTTGTGTGGATGTGGTTGTGTGGGTATGTGGGGGGCGGGGGGTGCGGTTGCTAGAGTAAGCAATGAGCAACAGCAACTAGATAGATCCTCCTTCTTCTGTATACATGGGAAGCTGGGACACTATGAAAATGGAGAGCATTGAAGGAAAGAGAGAGGGTAGAGAATTTCCTTTCCTCAAATCGCAGTGTGGTTTGGAATGAGAATGAAAGTCATTATTATAAGAGAAGAAAAGCTATTCCCTGCTCCTAAGGGAGATAGGACCAGGAGTAGGTTAATTCTTCCCCTTTCCTATAACCTGTAAAATCCCTTGTTTATTATTCCCTTTATCCTAATTCAATCCCTGCTCCCTTATACCCCCCAGATATACTACTGCAGCTCTCTCTTAACATGGGGCTGGGCGACACTGCTAGGAATGACCACTCCCGGCCACCCCCCCACTAAGATTCCTCCAGGTGGGTAGAGAAAGAGAGCCTCCTTTCTGGTCCTTAAGGTCCTCCAGGTCCTACCTCTCACGTGGCCCAAGGAGGGTGGGGACCAGATAACATCTGAGCCTAGGAAATAATTGTCTGCCTGACACAGACGTCTTTAATGCAAGGCTAAGTAGACAAGGTGAGGAGATGTAAATTTTTCCATTTGGGTGTCACAGATTACTACTCTGTCCCTCCTCATTCAGGAGCAAAAGTCACACCAGAATATCTGGGCTGCCTTTTTTACACAGAACTGTGGAATACCTCAGAACTTTAAGGGAAAAAGGAAACTAGAGAATCGTGATTCTCTACTGACTTTTAGAGGTTATTTGTATTAATATCAAACCCCCAAATTGGTTTAGAAATCCTGACATTACCAGTTATCTCAACTTTCTTATTTTCCACATTGTCTGGAGCTAACATATTTACACACATTTTGTAGGGAGTATCTGAATTCCTTTTCTTTGATATCACGCCTGGGCTATATAGAATACTGGAGGGAGAATTGGCCTATATGAAATTTATACTGTCCAGCTGGCCCAGAACCTTAACCATTTTCCTAGGGAACTCCCAAAATAATGTCTCAAACATCTTATTTCACTGAGTTCTAATTGTCATAGCTTTCCACTTCCCTGCAGCCTGCAGACAGCAGAGAACATCTCTCATTTCTGAGAAATCCTATATCACGGAACATATATTTGCCCTCTTTCTAGCTCCATACAGCCTTTATTTATACCCATCTCCACTAGAGCCTTACATGGAAATCTTTATTAATGTTTATCTTCTAAAGTTATCTGCTCAAAATAAATAAATAAATAAATAAATAAATAAATAAATAAATGATAAAGTTAACGGCTCCCTAAGACGAATCTCTATGCTATAGACATCATCTCTTCCTAAAAGACCTCGATCTTGTATTTATGCCTCCCTTTCCAGCATCATTAATCTTAATATCCCTCTAGTCAAGCTCCTCTACTGTCTTATATATTACGGCCTATGTTATGCTTTAAACAGTGATTTTATCATGTCACTCCCTTCTCTAAAATCCTCCAAAGACTTTTTCTTTTAATAACTTCCCAATTTTAAGGCCTTCTCTATTTTACTTCCCTCCTATTAACTCAACTCTATATTCATCATTTCTCCCAAACATAGTCCCTACTGTATGCAAACCAGTGTTTATGGTGACTCAGACCTACTGTATTCACAACACTCAACATGTAATGGGCATTCGGTACATGGCTGAGAAGTGGGTGGATGCAAGTTCATTTCTGTTGTCATCAATTCAAATTACTTACCTCTGACTTGGCATTTTCTCATTCTTTAGGCTATCAAAATCTTAGCTGATTTGAAAACTAACTTTAAATCCATTTCCTTTGTGGAGCCTTGTAATATTCAAGTCTTAACTCACACGCTTTTATTTGAATATGATGGTACACACAAGACGTGCCAAACAAATATATGAGTTAGGGTTCAGTCGTAAGTAACAAAAATTCACCAAATATTTCAAGCTAAAAGAGAAATTTATTTAACAAAGGAAAATAGGAAATTTGCACTAACTAAATTGTTAGAAGGTAGTAAGAACAGACTTTCCATTAATGAGGCATACAGGAATGACATATCAGAAAATACCACTAAACTGAAAGGTCATGGAAGCTGCTAAGTCTGCAATAATTAAAGGAGACCACTGTGCCTGTTGATGACAGGAATGTGTTAGCTGGGAAGAAAGCATGAGAAAGATCCTACCAGAGTTATTGGCTCTAAAATTAGACTGTGTCTGTTAGATCCTAACAAAATTGAAACCTGCATCCCAACACCTAGAAATACATACAAAGACCTTGGTTAAAATTACCTCTCCACCCCCAAAACTTAAACGTTCCCATGATACTGCTTGCAAAAGTGCAACATTTGCTGCACTGCCAACTTCTAAAACATGTATGAGTGCATACAAATGACTGAACTTTAATAACAGGAAATGCTAGTCGCAAGAAATTTTGAGGAGTTGGATTTTTTAGTCTTTAGCCTGTGGAATATATCAAGGGGAGGAATAAATGTTGGATCTCAATTCTCTATATTCTCCATAAGTGGATTTTATTTGCATTACTTCATTAATGTTTGACACATAATGATCATATCTTCCCAAATATATAATTACTTGCTAAGCAGAAAGTGTTTGTTTAATGTGGAGGCAGTCATTTGGTTTCTTTTGGTCACATTTAATTTGAGAAGGTTTTATAGGTGGTGTTGTGGGTATCCTCCTGATTTTCTAGTCTATCATTTCATGATTGATTGAACCATACTCTCTGTTCAAGTAGACAGCCCATCCACTTGATGGGAGAAAATTGTGTTTGAGTATTAAATGTGTACTGAGTGTTTCACTTCAAGGGATACTAGAGGAGAGATCTAAGGGTCACATAACATTGACATTTTTCTTTTTCTCTGAAGAGTAGTTGAATGGGCATACTTTTATTCTTTTTAATGATAGGTAGAAACTTGAAGTGCCCTGTCTTACTGCTCTTTGAAAGACTTTAATGAGTTACATGGAGCACTCACAATAAAAACCATGTCCCTAAATCCAATTCTCCATGACTTAGAGAGGGTCAATATCGTTCTAACTTTCCCCCAATACAAAACAACACTCTCTTGACTTCCTTTTTTTACAGTATGCTCTCAGCCATTGATCTCCCACTTAGAATGATGGATCTTCCTTATCTTTTGCTATCACTGGCAGACAGTTCTTAAACAGATGGGACTCCAATCACTCCCTGTGGATGGTCTCCCTAAATAACTACCTGTCGGCTGAGTGTAACTAGATTTGGAGACTGATGCTTATGTTATTGCACAATAAGATAGTTTGGCATGGGCTCTATAGTGATTTTAATAACAAACTTGGCAATACAAAGAACCACACTTGAACTGTCAGTTTCTGGTATGCATAGCTTCTGATTTCACCAGGAATGGTGTAATTGGAGATTTGGCGGCGGGGTATCAATCCTTGATTAACTCCGCTGCCAGATTCCCTAAGGAAGTAAGCAGGGATTCTCTACTGCACATAATAATTCCATCCTTACACCCAGAGAAAACAGCCAAACCTGTCAATAAATGACGCTTAAAAGAAACTCTTCCAGAGAAAATCTTACAAAAATTCAAATTTAAATGTAGATTCTTGTCAATATCCTCATGTATGCATACAAGACTTTTGTTTTTGGAAACATCAGCAAAGATATATAACAAGTCTCTTACTGACTGCAATGATTGAGCTCCAGATTATGATCACCAAAACTATCCTGAAGAAAAAGTGTAATGAGTAATTAAATTTAGAGTTTTCTATGTTGTATTGTTTTTGAAGATTCACCTAAATAGCCTCATACCCAGTACTACTGCCAAGGACTTCTATGGTTTTTGAAGTTAAATATTCCTTTTCAGTCATTCAAATATATCACCATAGGTGAAAATAAATACAAATTAATACTTTTGGTGAATAAAGTGAAAAGAGGCCGGTCAAAAAATCTTACATTTTTCTTTTGACAAGTATTTTCACAAGAGGGGAAGCGATACAAATTAAATTTATTCTCACTTTGAAGATGTAAATCTAAACTGAAATCTTGAAAGTCTTTTTTTACCAACGCCTCAGGCTCTATCAATTACAATGTTGATTTTCTTTCTTCTTAAATTAAACTTTGGACTTTATAAAAGTGAAACAAAGACAATAGCTTGCATTCTTGGTTTAGATTTTTTAAAATTTATTTATTAAATCATTATTTACTTCAATGTAAAAAGAGCCTACTATTCTAGAACACATTAGAAATTATTTTAAGTTATTTTAAGTTATAATTCGCTGAAATAAGACTGCATAAATTGAAATTTTGGTGACAAGTCTGAACTGAATTTGATGAGAATCTGTGTGCCTTATTAGGAATTTCTGTGTTATGCTGACCATGGTAGGGTTATATGGACTCCTTAGGATACTACATATATTAGGAGTGAACAATTCTATCAAGCACTTGTGAGTTTCATTGAAGCAATGGCATTCTCTATTAAGATTTTATATAGAAATGTATAAAAGTGAGCTACCTGGTGTATTATTCTTATATGGGTGAAATTTTATTTTATTTTATTTTTTTCAGAGCTTTAATTCTCTCATTCTTGCCACCTAGGGTAGGAAACTATATATGTATATATATATATATATTTTTTTTTCTCTGCACACCACAAAGACACATGGAAAATAATACAATTAAATATATATATATATATGTTACCCTGAAGAAATCTCCTTTAAAACACACATAATTTCAAAACTAATAAAAACTTCCTTCAAATAATACTTTCAAAAAGATAAAGTAAGAAAATTTTTGCATATTTACCATTTTAGGAATTATAACTGAAAATTACCAAGAAACACTTTTTAGTATGTAGCCTACAATCCACGAGCATTATTATATTCTTCAAAAAGAAATAAGACAAAGATGACTGCAGTAAACAGTATGTCTTCTCTCTTTGGCTTATAAATATGTTTATGGCAACATATTAAAAATAATCCTCTTAATTAAAATGGTGCAGCAAATGACTAAATCCACATAACTCATTATTTGTCTTTCTTTTGACTAAGTTAAACAAGTCTATCTTTTGTATTCTTATAGATTTTTCAAATTTTTATTTAATATAGTCTTCACATTTCTTTTAACCTGAAAATACACGATTATGGGGCTAAGCAATTATAAAATAAAAGCAAAACCCTGCATCACAGCATATTTCTAGATTTCTGGTGATCTGAGAATCATTTCCAGTTCAAAAGTCTGTGAATATCATTGGAATATTTTATATAAGAGTTAACCTCACACTGATCATCTTGCTTATTATAAAAGCATTGACTAATAGAAATATAATGTGAGTCATACGTGTCATTTTTCAAATTACTTTTATTTTTTTAAAGATTGCACTTATTTGACAGAGCACGAGCAGGGGAAGTGGCAGGCAGAGGGAGAGAGAGAAGCAGGCTCCCCTCAGAGCAAGGAGCCCAATGCAGGGCTCCATCCCAGGACCTTGGGACTATTACCTGAGCCGAAGGCAGATGCTTAACTGACTGAGCCACCCAGGCATCCCATTAAATTACTTTTAATATCTTGTATTAAAGCCAATATATTAAAAATATTTCTATCTCAAAAAGTAAAATACAAAATGCATTTTAAAATACCAAGTATTTGAAAAGTATTTGTTATATGTGTGGCTTGTCTAATTCAAATGATAAATTTTCACCAAAAATATTTGATCTGTACTTAAGATTTCATAAACTTATGTTTGGAAAAAGTAACTTCACATATCCAAGTTGTTTGAAACATACTTAAAAATTTCCAATAACTGAATCAATACTAAAAATAAATTTGCTTTAATATTTGCATCAAAATGGACAAATGGGTTTATCTTTTAAACATTGTTTTATTTTTAATTTGACTTTGAAGCAAAAGTGTATTAGTTTCAAAAATATTTCTCCCCAAGTCATATCAATTTACTAACTCTCATATCAACTCAATAGCTTTAAACATCAAATTCAAGTAGAAATTGAACTGGTAAAGATCACTCTACTTAGCCATATCAGCAAAACATTCTTCAAATATTTTTTAAAGTAGTTTTGCAGCCACTTTACATAACACAATCTCTTCTGCATATTTATCCATATTAGAAAATTATGAGTCATTATTACAGATTTATAATGTGAAAAATTTCAGTTTCTACGTATGTCTTAGTATCAACCTCTCTAGGTTACAAACAACTCCCACCCTTAAGGCTTCACATTACTTCATTCAAATACATTGGGATATTGGTGAGAAAGCATGAATCACTTGACCATGTTTTGGTACTTAATAATTGAATATTGGCAAGTATTCCTTTTGTTTCAAGAAAAACTTTAATTGGAGATTATAGTAGTGTAAATTTGTCTGAAACATTCCCATCACCCAAATTATAATCATCGGCAATAAACACAAAATCATTTAATTAATTGTCATTAATTCATTGAAATCATTGAAATAGA
Organism: Vulpes vulpes; assembly: GCF_048418805.1. Classification (NCBI taxonomy): domain Eukaryota; kingdom Metazoa; phylum Chordata; class Mammalia; order Carnivora; family Canidae; genus Vulpes; species Vulpes vulpes. The sequence continues at coordinate 100,493,528 of NC_132780.1, forward strand.
ATTTCTTTCAGAATTTCCACAAACTGGTGAGGATTCAAACATTTGCACGAATACACTAAATGTATTTTAACAACGGAACACTATTCATGACACTTTTTTGTTAAGTTTGCTTCAGAAAAACTGAGCACAGTTATTTTCAATGTGTTTCTAAGAGTGGAAAAAAGCAATACAGGAAGTTCAGTCTCTTTGTTTTAAAATTTCAATAAATCCAGAATTTGTCTCATGTAGCTGGAGAACAACCCACCATGTGAGAAAACAAAGTTTCCGTACCTAGCAGATACTCTATGATGCATATTGAAGATTCAAATAAATCTATGATGTGAATTCAATAATTTAGGCCACAATTTGAGAGCATTTCTTTGTATAATTGGAAATAAAACATAACCAAAGTATGAACTGAGAAGTATCTCCTATCTCAGGTCTCCTTTAAGGCTAAAGAAAAATACTTACATTTTTTTCAAATATTGAATCGGGCAGCACGGGTGGCTCAGTGGTTTAGCGCCGCCTTCACCCCAGGGCGTGATCCTGGAGACCCAGGATCGAGTCCCACGTCGGGCTCCCTGCATGGGGCCTGCTTCTCCCTCTACCTGCGTCTCTGCCTGTCTCTCTCTCTCTGTGTGTCTCATGAATAAATAAATAAGATCTTAAAAAAAACAACAACAAATATTGAATCAATTAATCTGATATTACTTGAAAGAGTTTGCATTTGACTCACAATTTTTTTGTAGCTCAATTGAGATCATTCATTTTTGTAAAGTATCTTTTTCTAGTCTTTCCCTCATTTTCTGAGAAGTCTTCTATAACTACTAATAATTTCTTCCACTACTTCTTCATCTAAAAGCAATTTTTTAATGCAGTAATTCAAGCTGTTTTTTAGCTAGTCAAACTTATGAGACACAATTTTGTTAAAAACTCATGTAAAAAAATTCTACAAGACGTTTAGTTCTAATTTTAAGAAACCGATTTTATCTATTCTTTTTTTTACTACTGAGAGAAAACATCAAATTCATTTTATATTTGTTGAAAATGTCTCATAAAATTTTCCATTTTATTTCATTTAATATTTTAAATGAACAAACAAAATGCTTTTTTATTTTGCTCTGCCACAACCAAGTAACTCAACTTCTATTAATCATGAAATTTTCAAATAACTATTTCCAGTCTATTTGCTTTAATGTTCTGTTTGTAGTACTACCTTCTGTATCCCTGCTTGATTCTGTATTACTAGCTTCTGTATCCCTGCTTGATTCTGTATCAAAAGTAGTTTGTTTTAAATTTCATTTTTAAAACAATTTGTTTTAAATTAAATTTTTAAAAAGATTTTATTTATTTGTTCCTGAGAGACACAGAAAGAGAGGAAGAGACATAGGCAGAGGGAGAAGCAGGCTCCCTGTGGAGAGCCCGATGTGGGACTCGATCCCAAGGTCCCAGAATCATGACCTAAACTGAAGGCAGATGCTCAACCACTGAATCACCCAGGTGTCCCTGAAAGAACTATTTTATACAACTTTGGGTTTCAAATTTAAGTTATATTAATTAAAATAAAATAGAAAATTCCATTCCTAAACCACACTAGCTACATTTCAGGTGCTCAGTATTTGCATGTGTTTAGTGGTTGCTGCAGGAGACAACATGGCTTTATTTTATTTTATTTTTAAAAGTATTTTATTTATTTATTCATGAGAGACACACAGAATGAGAGAGAGAGAGAGGCAGAGACACAGGCAGAGGGAGAAGCAGGCTCCATGCAGGGAGCCTGATGTGGGACTCGATCCCGGGACTCCAGGATCACGCCCTGGGCCAAAGGCAGGTGCCAAACCACTGAGCCCCCCAGGGATCCCCACAACATGGCTTTAGAGTAATAGATGTATACAAGTGAACTTGCAAAATATTATTTTATGAATTAAATGAAATAAGAAAGATTGCCAACTGACATTCTTCTACTCACCATAGCTACTCTTTTAATTCATTTTTCATTGTGTTTCATAGTCAAAGATAATTGCTTTCAGAAGTCTGATGTGGGTTTCATAGTCTCTGCTTTGCTTGGTCATCTTCAGAGATCTAAAGTATGCACCACTGTTGAGTTCTAAAAATCCATTAGCAGGAAACATATTAAAATGCATAAAATAACTCTGTGAAGACCTACTCACAATAAAATTGGTTTATCATTATTGGAAATTCCATTCATGTTCTAATTTAGATAATATGAGTTATGTATAATGGTGCATAGCTCATAAGTTGTGAATAGGTGTTAACAGGAAAATGATATTTTCCGTCTGCAATAGTGCAAAAGAGACTAAAATCCACCCCAGGGTATGAAATTACTGTAGACTATTAAAGAACAAATTGTCAAGGATGGCACCAGAGAGATAAACAACTCACACACAAGAGGAAACAAAACCACATGAAAACAAGAACACTGATGACCCTATTCAACTGTGTAAGTGAAGAGAACACTATGCAAGGCTCCATTTTCCAAATGAAGAAGGTAAGTAGTAAACCTAAAATAATATACGTAAGAACCACAATTGTGTTGTACAATTTGTTCATTTCAGTAATATGCAATAGGATACTGGTCAGGAAAAAAAGCATTTTATAAATATTGCTTACACATAAAACATTGTAAAACAATGTTATGCATTTTTTATCACAAATATGAAGAGCAACAATCTTAGTTTAGGACACATAGCACAACCATTCGATTTAAATATGGGTAGCTTCACTACTAAGTAAGCGCAGCATAGCTGACGTCTGTATTGCCTACGATGTAACTGTTTAAAAAGACAATGCATTTGGGGACTGTTAAAAGAATTTACAGCACGATTGACTACATTTAGTTAATTAGATTAAATTCATTTATTTGTTTATATGAGAGAGAGGGAGAGAAAGAGAGGGGAGGGAACGTACAGAGGGGGAGAGAGAGAGAGAGTCAAGTTCAGGACATGGCCTCAATCTCACAGTCCTGAGATCACAACCTGAGCCGAAATCAAGAGTCGGGTACTTAACCGACTGAGTCACCCAGAACCCCTAAATTTAATTTAATTATGAAGAATACTTGCTAAGGTAATTCTAAACATTCCATATTTTGGTTACAGAGATGTAAAAATAAAATTCAAAGAAAAAAAGTGTGTGACTCTGAATCTGGTAACTTCAGTTACTCAAACAGAACTGATCAACAGCTGGAGGAAAATGGTCAGTGATTAGAGTGAAATGCATTTTGTTTTGCAAGAGAAATAAAGATCATCCCACAAATTTGTCAAAATGTCAAAGTGTCAAAGTGTCTTTGAGAAAATAACTGTAGCATTTAGAAAACTCTGTGGAATTTGGGACTTAATGTATTTGACACGATTTTTCTGCCTTATATCTGTTGACTGCTGTTCGGCATGAGTGATAGTTAACGGATTAATCATAACCTTGAAATTAGGATAAAATCAAATCTAATTGGAAGGCTGACTTTTCTATGTTTCAACCAAAAGCTGCCTGCTTTAAAAAATCTGGAACGGGAGCGTATTAAGAAAATAATTTTTTGTTTAATTTGAAGATGATGTACATTTTGGCACCTACATTTTTCCTTACAAGTAACAATAAGCTTTATATCATCATATAGAGAGGGAGAGAGAGAGAAAGAGAGAGAGAGAGAGATGCTTATGAAAAGCATGACATGCTTTCTTTATCTTTCGCAGTAGACATTCCACTCCTATTGACCCTAGTCCATTCTCTGCACTGTTGCTCAAGAGCTATGATTGATACAAATCTGATCATACCTGTTCCATAAAGGATATCACCTGCTGTAACAATGAAATCAAAATGCCTCCATACCCTTTGCTCAGTTTACCATTTGAGCTAACAAGAATTCCTTTCGCTTCTTTGCACTTTTCCTTCAGTTATGCTACTCACGTTCATCCTATTGTTTCAGTTTATCTGATATTTCTATCTTTATTATTGGTTTCTACTAGCTGCTGCCTGTTGAAAGGGAGACAGAAGGAAGCCTAGTCAACTCCTACACGGTTGTATTTCTGACTTCTCTGTAGGGAGTTTCCTGATTACCTGCACACGAAGTATGGTCTCTCTTCTGCGTGGTATGGTAGCAATATTTACTTCTTCCATCACCTTTTTCATATTATAAAACACATTTTTTTCAAGATTTTATTTATTTATTCATGAGAGACACACACAGAGAGAAGCAGAGACACAGGCAGAGGGAGAAGCAGGTTCCATGCAGGGAGCCTGAGGTGGGACTCGATCTCAGGTCTCCAGGATCACGACCTGGCCAAAGGCAGAGCTAAACCGCTGGGCCACCCGGGCTGCCCTATAAAACACATTTTTGATGCTTGCCCAGTCCTCTAGGTTTTATGCTTCCTGGTCATTTATGTAGGTCTTGGTCATCAATTATTTCCTGCAAATTTACCACAGGGCTTATTTTCTTCCTCCCTCCATCCCTTCCTCTCTCCCTCTCTCTTATCTTTTTCTCTTTCTTTCTTCATCCTTTTAGTGTTAACGGTTAAACTTTTGTGCAGTTTCAGATGTATGGTACAGTGATTTGGCAATTCTATGCATTATTCAATGCTCACCACAATAAGTGTGGCATCATTAAACATTGTACAAAATTATCACAGTATTTTTGACTATATATAATATTAATATATAATATATAATAGTATAGTCAAGAATAATATATATAGGGCAGCCCTGATGGCCCAGCAGTTTGGCGCCGCCTTCAACCCAGGATGTGATCCTGGAGACTGGGGATCAAGTCCCAGGTCAGGCTCCCTGCATGGAGCCTGCTTCTCCCTCTGCCTGTGTCTCTGCCTCTCTCTCTCTTTCTCTCTCTCTCTCTCTCTCTGTGTCTGTCATGAATAAATAAATAAAATCTTTAATATATATATATATATATATATATATATATATATACACACACTCTGTTCTGTACTTTTTGTCTCCATGGCTCATCTATTTTATAACTGGAAGTTTGTACCACACAGTGCTTATTTTCAAAAAATATTTATGTAATAAATCCATCTTAGAAGTCTCAGGCTATATGTATTCACATCTGTGGTTAGACTATCAAAATATAGTTAAAATAAAGGACAACTAGATATTTTGAGGACACAGGATTTAGGCATATAAAGCTACTGTGATTTATGATTATAGTAACATCTGTGTACACTATGAATCCTATAACATGTATTTCCAATGATGATACCATTCAATTTTTAAAATATTAATTTTACTATTTGTTTTCACCTCTTCTGACATCAACTATTTCTTTTTATGAGTAATTATAACATACAGTGTTCCAAAGAATGTCAAAAAAAAAAAAAAAAAAGAAAAAGAAGAAAAAGAAGAAGAAGAAACTTAACTCAGCCAATTTAGTATATCTGAAACAAACACAAATAGCAGGAAATGAAAGGAAACTACAAGGAAAAAATGGGTTAATTATTCCCGATTATTTCAAATTCTTTATTATCACCGCTACTAGACACCATCAAAACTGAATGTGTGTGTATATATACAGATACATATGTGTTCAGATATGTGTATACACACATGCATACACAAGCACATTTAAATTCATACACACTTTAGTTACACAAATTCTTTAAAATTTTTACATTTAAAAGTTAATTTTCTAGATGGTGATTTACATATATCCTTCTCTTAAATACTTAATGCTATAGAAATGAATCTAGAATCAAGTTATAAATAACAAAAAAAGAATATTTTGTCATGCAAATTTTCCCCTCACATTTGTATTTATTTAATTAAATTATACCATTCAAATCTAAATGATCACCACAGGTCTTAAATTTTACACAATCTAAGTAATTTTCCCACTGACAAACTAAAGCTAACAATAACTATTTGCATAAGAAAATTTAAATAAAGACATGAAGACAAATAAAAACAATTCCACAATCTTGGGGAGGAAATACATGAGGGCACATTAAGACTCAAGTAAGTATATTAATAACTCATTTAACAATGAATGATGAAATTGTTTAGAGATGTACAAGGCAACTTCTAGCTAGATAAGCAGAATCCAGGGGAAAAAAAAATTGGACTTTTCAGTTGTATTCTAGTGATGAGGACTTGTGTTTTCTATCAGAGGCTAGAGTTAATTTCCAAGGCAAATAACTCAAATGGCACCAAGCAAAGGATGAGCACCCTAAGTAGGCATTTATTATAAGGGTTTAGTGGCTTAAGTTAACTAACAGAAATATACAAAAACAAATAATAACATATTTATTTGCAAAGTCTGCACAATGGTAGATTTAAAATATATATTTATAAGGCTGATAGGAGATCAAGAATCATCTCTCTCTATAGTAACACTAGATTTCTTACAAATTGAGAAGAAAACTTATAAAAAATAGAAGTAAAATTGCATTCTAATTCATAATTCACAGCATAGCAATCAAATGACAAAAGAAAATGGGGAGATGCTAAAATACATTAGGAAAATGTAAAACAAATACAATAAGGTAAACTTCATACCTCTTAATTCATAATTTCTATGAATTCATGATTCATAAAATATTCATAATTTTTTTTACCATACAGAAAAATTATAAAAACTACTGGTAGAGATGGGACAAAAAAGACACTAGCACATTGGTCATAGAAATATGAAGTATTATGCTCTTTTTGTTTATTTATTCAAGAGATATGTTTGAACATAATAGATGTCGGCACTCTTCTGAACACACTGCTGAACAATAACAGAAAATTCCATATACTCTTCTGTACACTTGGGATATACTGTTGAACAACAGAGCTCCTTGTGGAGCTTATATTGTAGCATAATCTCCAATCTGGGAGCATCAGTTAAAACTAAATAACCATGTGTATTTCAACATAGAAATTCTAAACCTGGTTTGGTTTCTCATAATTGTGCTTTTATGCATAAATTATTAAAATTTAAATATTTTAGTATATAATTTTATGAAGGTAAAAAAAATCTAAAAACCAAGTGAATGTTCAACCTTTAAAGAATTGACTCAATTATATATATTCCAGAAAATATTATGCAGTCATTAACATAAAAGAGTTATCTCAGATGACCTAGGGGAATGTACAGAAGTTATTTTTTAGTAAAAATAAGAAAAAAAGAAAAAGAAAAAAGTAGCACTATGTAAATAACACATTCCTACTTTTGTAAAAGTATAAGACCAAAAATCTGATGTGTAGATATATATATATATATATATATATATATATATATATATATAGTATATATTTATGTATATTACTCTACGGAGTTATATATCAATAAAGAAAATACGGTGGATGCACTCTATTCTTAATACCACTGGGGAAATAAAGTAGAAGAGTGACTAGGAGTAAACACACAGGGGGAATGTGAAGAGGGTACATAAAATAGTTTGCATTTGTATATGCATGTTTTCCACATAAATTAAGATAAAAGAAATATTGGTGACTATAGCCACTACTTATACATTGTTCATTATTTCCTAGAAGCATGCTACTAAATTCCACTCCATCTTTCACCCTTGTTTCATGCCATTACTATCCTCTTTTAACAAATAAAGAAATGAAGTTTGAAGCCTTTCATTCATTTCTCCCAGTTCAGAAATCTGGAAAGTGGAGTTGAGAGTTAACACTTGAATCACCTGACCAAAGTGTCTTAGTACGATGTGGTACCAATATTACAGAATATAAGATAACTTCATCAATGATAAAGGGAAAATGACTTTGCAACAATAGTGAATATACGTTGTAGTTGGTTTTCTTTCTTTTTTTTTTTGCAGAAAAAATTCTTTTTTGAAAGAATTAAATATGTATGTGTCTGCTTTGTGATTTTATCATAATTCCATTAAAAGATTATAGCTAAGGATGAGTGGGCAAAAAAAATTGTTTGTGATTATATATGTAAAGTCAGCGGACTTTGTATAACTGTTGAGAAAGCCAGATTTTTTTTTTCTTTTTTGGTGTTGTCTGTTATTGATTCCTCGTTGATGCCATTTTAGAGGAGCAAGCTGTGCTCCCAACCATGTTATTCCTTATGACAGCAAGTCACATTCTTACCTTTGGGAAACTTAAAGGTGTTGAACTTTACAACTGTCTCTGCCTTTTAACTATGCTTTTCCCCTACTCCATTTTGTTCCCATGACAGCCTAGTGTCCAGCATTTGTTGAGCATAGTGTTGCCCAAGAGAGAACTAGTCATGCAGTGATTTTGAGTATTTTCTTTTCTTAGAGGGTGACTCTTCGCGCTTCTTGAGTTGCAATGACAGGAAAATTAAGGTTGCTTGATTTATTAGCAAACAATTTATATGAAGTCAACCTCGTGACTGAGATATCACATCAGAACAGTAAGTCCCATCCTTAAGTGTTTTGATTAAAAGTAAAATTCTTCACCAATCTGTATCCTTTTATTTATAATAGTATGCAATTCTCATTTCCTAGAGATTTTCAAGAATAGAAGAGATTCATACTTGTGTTTTATAGGAAACAAGTATCTGATGACTTCAGAAGGCCAACTTCAGCTATACTATTGGTAAACATTTTACCAGGAAGTAGAATTTATTAAAGTAAATTGGGAAGTTTTCCTTCCATTTCTATTTTTTGGAAGAGATGGAGAAGAAGTATTTAACCCTTCCTTACATGTTTGGTAGAAGTCTCACGTAAGAGCTTGGACTTTCATATGTTAAAGAGATTTTTGAACACTGATTTAGTTTCTCTGCTGGTTATTAGTCCATTCAAGTTTTCCTTTTCTTCCTGTTTCAGTTTTGGTAATTTATATAGAGATTTATCCATTTCTTTCAGGTTGTCCCAATTTGCCAGCATATAGTTTTTCACAATATTCTCTTATAATTATATTTCTGTGGTGTTGGTTGTTATTACTCCTCTTTCATTTGTGCATTTACTTATTAAAATAAATTTTAATTTATTTCCAGAAAATAAAAAAGTGTACTATCGATGACTTTCAAACAAAACTAGCCATGATAATTTTTCTATATGTCAGTCATTATATGTCATTATATGTCATATATATTTCTATATATTCTATATATGTCTATATATGTCTATATATTCTATATATTCTATATATGTCTATATATTTCTATATGTCATTATATGTCATATATATTTCTATATGTCATTCTCTTATAATTATATTTCTGTGGTGTTGGTTGCTATTACTCCTCTTTCATTTGTGCGTTTACTTATTAAAATAAATTTTAATTTATTACCAGAAAATAAAAAAGTGTACTATCGATGACTTTCAAACAAAACTAGCCATGATAATTTTTCTATATGTCAGTAGGTTAATTAGATCTAAAATAATCAGATATACATCAAAGGAACTTGGACCAATAATTTAAAAAATATTTTTAATATCTGGTGTTTCATTTTATTACCTTTATAAGATTTTGAGAACATGTGTATTGGTTTGAGTTTTATCTGTAAAGTATATTGGACAATATATGAAAATTATTATAATTTGTCTGTGCTTCCCTATGGAGGATCTGACCCAAGTCCTCAATGGCTATTCAGATACTAGTTTACTCTTACAGTAGTTGCTGTTCCTTTTAAAAATCATCTGTCGAAAATGATTTCAAACATTACCAAACACCTGAAACCTGCTTCCAGTTTTTCCATTTGTAAAAAATAATAATCATATCTCCCTCTCACTGTTACAACAATATTTAAAATAAAGTAGAAAGTAAAGCACTTTCTGACCCATAGATAAAGAAAAGGAAAATGGTTGATAAAGTATTATTTATTATGAGTCTATTTTTACATAAATTCATGCATTTTAAGCCACTATTGTTACATGCTGTATGTTAAGACAATGCTTCTTTTTGTTTCTGTAAAGGACCATTTACTCATGATTTAGCAACTCAGAGAAACACTTTGTAAGGGAATTCATTTAGTTATGTGAACCCAAGACCTCAATTTTCACAGGTAAATAGTAAAGCAGTTTGACTAATCTTCTAAAGCCCATCCACTTATATTTGACATGGCAATGCTTGTTAGGAAACATTTCATGGGCAAAACTGTGGATAGCAGAGCTATTTGTGTTTTCCCCTTTGGTGAAATGTGAAACTAGTGATATATATAATCCAAGACTGATTTTAGGTAGAGGGAACCAATGTATAGATTTTAACAGCACCATTATAAATAATTGGTCCTATAATCTGTTATACAATGGGATGTATTCTTATCTGCATACCTGAAATATAATTAAGAACTGTAGGAATAAATGCTATTTCCTTATAAACTCACTCCAATTGGTAGCAGTGTAAGAAAATATAATTAAACATGTGTGAGGTTTTTGGAAGCAGCTACATTTTAAAGTGTGTGTGTGTGTGTGTGTGTGTGTGTGTGTGTGTGTGTGTTTAACGTTTTATTTATTTTTTCATGAGACAAGAAAGAGAGGCAGAGGGAGAAGCAGGCTCCATGCAGGGAGCCCGACGTGGGACTCATTCCAGGGTCTCCAGGATCACGCCCTGGGCCGAAAGCAGCGCTAAACAGCTGAGCCACCCGGGCTGCCCACATTTTAAAATGTTTAGGAGGTATGACTGCAAAAGTCTTTCTTACATAGGATGATTAACTCAAAAATAGATAATATAATTTCGTACTTTCTTTCTCTTCATTGTATATCATAGCATATTTGACAAAATCTTTGCTAACGCTGTCATGTATACACATTGACATTACATGAAACAAACTCTTTCATGCTTTGCTGAAAATAACCGAACTGGCTTGGAAACCATGTGGATCAAAACTAGCTAGACTGAATGATTCAACATCGTACATTTTAGCACTAACATCAGATAGAAACATAACAAATACGTAGCTTCTGAAATACAGACTTTAATGAAGTATACGAAAATTTTAGTTCTTTAAAAAATTAGTTGGATGCAAAATATGTTTAAAAATTTACCTTTAAGGGGATCCCCGGGTGGCTCAGCAGTTTAGGGCCCGCCTTTGGCCCAGGGCGCGATCCTGGAGGTCCGGGATCGAGTCCCACGTCGGGCTCCCGGTGCATGGAGCCTGCTTCTCCCTCTGCCTGGGTCTCTGCCTCTCTCTCTGTGTGTGTCTATCATAAATAAATAAATCTTAAAAAAAAAAAAAAAGAAGAAGAAGAAGAAGAAAGAAAGAAAAGAATTTACGTTTAAGAATAATTTTTAAAATTTGTTTTAAGATTATATTTATTCATGAGAGACAGAGAGAGGTAGAGACACAGGCAGAGGGAGAAGTAGGCTCCCTTTGGGGAGCCGGATGCCGGATTCGATCCCAGGACCCCAGGATCATGCCCTGAGCTGAAAGCAGATGCTCAACCACTGAGCCACCCAGGCATCCCAGGAATAACTGAAAAAAAAAAAGAAAGAAGGAAAGAAAGAAAGAAAGAAAGAAAGAAAGAAAGAAAGAAAGAAAGAAAGAAAGAAAGAAAGAAAAAATATTATACCTTTAAGAATCAGTGTCCAGGCTGTTTTTTTAACTTTTGTGCTTTCAAATTAGTTAGTTAATAGTTACTTTTTAAAAAAATTGATCACTCAATTTTCCATTAAATAGAATCACTGCATCCTCCTATAAATATATACCACAGTGTTTTCAAAATTAATAAAATACTATTTGGGTTTTGTAGCCCAAACTACTATCATAATGATTGAGGTATAGAAGCTTTTTCTAAAATAAAAGTTTATTAATGAGTAAATAGTTTTAGACTTTCTTACTAAATCTAGATATACTCTGTATCTTACTACATATAAGAATGTGATGTGGGATGTAGTCTAACCAAAAATGATGATGTAGTTGGCGCAATTTCTATCCACACCAAGTAGAAATGTTTACTGGACAAGGACTCCTGCAATGCAAACACTCCTGATTTACTATCTCAGTTTGTTGGTCTACACATTTATTCACTAAAACATTCTGAGTTGTATCGAGATTATTTTCCTTTTGTTTGCTTTATTTTTGTCATACCTTTTCTGTCTTCTTTGCTAAACCAATAAACAATGTTACACTAAACAAGGACACATTATGACTGACAGGATATAAGGTAATTAAAATTTTAAAAATTATGAAAGGTGCACATTATTACACTATCAGCTTTCCTGGAAGTAGCAATTTATTTAGGAAACCTGAAAATAAAGTTATAAATATTAGGTAATTTCTAAAAAGTGATATATATGTATTAAAAATCAATTAGATGGATGCCTGGGTGGCTCAGTGGTTGAGCGTGTCTTCAGCTCAGGGAGTGACCCTGGGGTCCTGGGATCGAGTCCCACATCAGGCTCCCCGCAGGGAGCCTGCTTCTCCCTCTGCCTGTGTCTCTGCCTCCCTTTCTGTGGGTCTCATGAATAAATAAATAAAATATTTAAAAAAATAATTAGAGGGATATCAAATATCAAAATGAAATATAAAATATTTTAAAAACTAAATGAGTTATAATGAGTACTCATAATTCAATGAGTATCAAAAATTTGTTTGAATATTTTATATAAAGTATGGTTTGAAAGTGTCCCAGTTGGTTTTTCTGATTCTGAACCCTATGTCTTATTTGAAAAGGATAAGCAGTTTTGTATGGTGGTTATTACCAAACTTTCAAAAACGTATTGAAAAATTACTATATGCAAGAGTATGCTAGATATTATGTAAAGAGTTTATTTTTTATTGTTTTTTATAGTATTTTTTTTTTACTAAAATGTAATTGATATATAGTGTTATGTTTCAGGTATACAACATAGTGATTCAACAATTCCACATGCTACCCGGCGCTCATCACACTGAGCATAGTTACCACCTCTCACCATATAGTTATTTCAATAATATTAATAATTATCAATACTATATTCCCTATGCTATACTTTTCATCTCTGTGTCTTATTTATTATATAACTAGAAGTGTGTTCCTCATAATCCCCTTCACCTGTTTCATGCATCCCTCCAACCCCTTAGCCTCTGACAAACCACCAGTTCGTCCTCTGTATTTATGAATCTGTTTCTATTTGGTTTATTGGTTCATTTGCTTTGTTTTTTGTTTTTCTTTAATTCTGCATGTAAGTGTAATTATGTGTTGTCTTTCTTTGCCTGGCTTATTTCACTTAGTATCATACCGTCTGGGTCCATCTGTGTATCATATTTCCTAAACGGCTCAGAAATTAGATTAAAATAGTCCTTGAAAGGATTGTATTTTTCTTTCCAATTATTGGGCTTGTATTGGAAAGTCTCCCACATCATCCCGATCACCTAACCTTAAAATGTGGGTCTGTCAATTTAGCCTTTATTTCCCTCATCCAAAAACATCTGATTAGGCATCTACAAATAAAGCAAGTCTAACTCTGGATAACTTTGGCAGAAATAGAATGAAATAAAAAGCAAAAAAAATAAAAAATAAAAAATAAAAAGAATGAAATAAAAAGCTATCGTGTAGCTAACACGATTGCCAGGAAGGCCAGAGGCCCAAATCAGAATCAAAAAGAAATCAATGAAGCCCAGCTATCGTGGAAATACAAGTCATGCCAGTCCTAGGATGGCTGTTAGGATGGCGGTAGCATTTTTCATGGAACTTCTGCTGTTGCCCAACTAGACTCTCAACTCTGAGGTTACCATTACCAATAATTTCTTGATGACCTGACATCAGGATGGCTTTCCTTGCCCAGGCGTCATGTCCCCATTCTGGACAGGAGGTTGGACTGGCGACCTAAAATCTGTTGCCTCTCAATGTCGAATCAGGGCTGCAGCTGTTCCAATCAAAAGACATCATCAGTTTCTCCATCCTTGATCTGGCTCTGGTTTGGGCCTACTCATGAAGAAGAGATAGGTCATTATGAACAAAAGGGATACCGACTGCCATTCGTTTAGGACATACCCTTCATGAGGTAGGAGGACAAAAAAAATGGAAAAGTGCATTGAGAGGGGAAAAAAAGAATGAAGGTGAAGGAAAACAAAAGAGAAATTGTCAAGAAAAGGAAGGTGGAGGGGCACCCGGGGGGCACAGTGGGCTAAGTGCTCAAGTCCTGATTGCTGCTCAAGTCGTGATCCTGAGATCGAGGCCCTCGTGGGGCGTGGAGTCTGCTTAGGACTCTCTCCCGCTCCCCTGTCCCTCCCCCCCGCTCTTTTGCTCTAACATATGTAAATAAATCTTAAAATAAAAATAAAAATAAAAATAAAAATAAAAATAAAATAAAATAAAATAAAAAAGAAGGTGTGGAAATACCTCTAATTTACAGCATGGTATAATTAAAATAGCCAAGTACTTTAAAGGATAAATCTTTTGGATTTTATATTGGTTTTTAAAATATTTTTCTGAATTAAAATTTAAAAAAATGTTTTAATTCTACGTGGAAATGGAAATGTGGCCTTAAACCTTTTGGATAAAAATGTACTGGAGTTGTGATTGCTAGTAGCAAAATTATGTGACAAGAATCAAAGTGCCAGGAGCAGACGTTACTGAACAGCTTCATCAGACAAAGGGTATTGCGTCAACCTGTTCCTTAATCTGATCAATAGCTTTTCTATGGCTTGGCATCTATTATCCCTGCACCTAATCATCATGCTCCTGCTAGGTTAGCTTTGAAACACTAAGAGAATTTTCATATTTGTTTTCTAATGAGGATGATCATTTTCCATTAACCTCCACTTAAGGCTTTTAAATAAAATATAGTCGCTGATATTCTCAGAACTGTCATTAACCAGAAGCTGCGGGCCTTTTATCGCTTCCCTCTATATTCAGCTTTCCAGCTTACTCACGTTTCCTTCTTCTGTGGGACATTTTGTAAATTCTGCCCACATACCCAAAGCTATAAGCTGGGAATAAAAGGGCTTTATCACTTGTTAGGGAGATCCTTTTCCAGTTAAACTGTTCCTTGCAGCCAATCAATTTGTCAGATCAGAGGCCTATCTTTTGTGAGAGTTCCTCTGAACTAAAGCTGACAGGGTTAGGCCAGGGTCAGCTGTCTGATAAATCAAAGCGAAAGACAACTTAGAGCACTACGGTAGAGAGGGCTAGGGATTAGCACAGATGGTATTATCTGGGAGTTGACATTGATAAAAAACATATTTATAAGAGTTAGCTTGCAAGACTTAAAAAAAAAAAAAAAAAGCCCTCCTATTCCCTGCTCTCCCAAATGACATTCAGATTAATTAGAAAAGTTAGAAAAGAAGGGACTTGTAAGCCATTTATCTACCAAGTGGTAAGATTAAAAAAAAATTAAATCTTGATGGTCTTTAATAAAGAAGCTTAACAAAGATTAGGGGTTATCAATCTTCTCTGTAAGTTATCAAAACTGATTGACCTTAAATTGTATAAAAGCAAGATGCAGTGACAGTGACAAATGCTTTCCTGGAAGGTATATGTTTCAATGCTGAGAAAATTTAGATATTTATTTACTTAGAGCTTACAAATGTCATATTTTTTAAAAAATATTTTTATTTATTTATTCATAAGAGACACACACACAGAGAGAGGCAGAGACACAGGCAGAGGGAGAAATAGGCTCCATGCAGGGAGCCCAACGTGGGACTGGATCCAGGTCTCCAGGATCAGGCCCTGGGCTGAAGGCGGCGCTAAACCGCTGAGCCACCAGGGCTGCCCCAGCAAATGTCATAATTAAAATACAGTAACCATTTCAAAACATCCATAGCAGAAACAAACTGATTCCTATCAGGTGTTATTTCTAATTACATCTAAAACGTGCGATTTATTTTTACATGGGAGGTCTTGCTATGTTTGAGTCTGATAAATTCCAAGATTAAGTTTCAAAATCAATCATAAAAAAAAGTTCTCGATTTATGAGTAACTTATATGTAGAAGACGATAAGTCATGTATCTCCCCAATATGCCGTGTTATCTCAAAGTGAAAAAGCCACACCTAAGTTAACACTGAGTCTCCTTTAGTGGTGAAATACTACAAACATGCTTGGTGGCTCCAATAAAGAAATGGTATGTGGATCATCAACCATCTAAATAATTGTCACAAACTTCACAAAGAAGAATGTATTTCAGGTTAGAGGCCTAAAATGGTAATGTGAAGAATTTTTGAAAAATATAGCAGAAAGTCCCTTCTCCACTTCTTTCACTTTCCTAAGAAGATACCAAACTCAAAGGAGATTTTTTCTGATGCCACAAAACTATTTCCAATAAAGAAAGCTAATTTAGCAAATCATGAACATTTATTTTTAAAAATAAAAAATAAATTAAGAAGTTTATTCCATAGATTCTGAATCTTAATTTGGACAACTTTGATTTGTATGTAAAACAGAATAAAACAGTATACTGTAATATTATATATACTTATAGCTACTGTGTAAGATGCCAAGACAACGCAGTGGAAAAAGAAAAAAAAAAAACTAGGAAAACGGAATCAATTTAAAAAATTCTTGAGAATAAATGAGGCATTTTAAACTACTCTGTGAATGATAAAAGTTTTATTATTAATTTTTTTCCAGATTTTGAAATAAGAATTACATATTTTAAGTGATAATGGCATGCTTATGAGATTTGGCTTGTTTTAAATGTTCCTTCCTGATGGAACCTAGGACATATATTTGTTCAGGTAAATTTAAGAAAATATGGGATTAAATATTCACAATAATGCTCTGCTGTAAATGTCTGTTATATGAAGTCATATTTTTAACTGATTAGACTGCAATATCTAAAGCAACATTTTAAAGAATAGATATTAAATATTTAAAGCTTTTAAATAAAATTTAACTATGTGTTCATCCTTAATTTATAGTCTAAGGTATTTGCTATGTTCATATATTTCATATACTTAATGAATTGAAACACATAGTGATTTCTTAAAAACTTTCACAAGAGGTATGGGATGGCATGGAGGGACTTCATTAGGCAGGTATAAGAAATCAAAATTTAAATATAAAATAGGAAAGACTGTGGTGATTTGGATAAGTAATTCAGTTATCCAATATTGAATCTCTCCTCTTTGTCTTCTTACTCCTTCTCTTCCTTCTTCTTTTTTGGCATAGTTTTTTTTTTTAATGTAAGAATCTGGAAAAAAACATTTACACTTTTTATGACAAGTGAAACGATGCAATCTCTGTAAGTGATAAATTAACTAAAAATAATACCAACAAGTATTTTGTTTTAGAAGCTATAATAACCTGAGGTATCTACTGTTTGGGAGATGTTCTACATTTTGACAAAAAAAGTCTATTTTTGTTTGCCAAAACTTACAGTTTATTTGGCTCAAAAACGCACACTCTTGGAGGAAGAAAAGAAATAAATTAAAGAGAAATAACAGCTTGCTAATCAAAGTAAAACATATTTAAAGCCTAGTGAACAAAACTAAATGAAATGTTCTAAAGGACTTGATACTCATTCTAGCCAGAAACTTTTGTAGGTACCTGTAAGAACAAAGTTTATTAGGGCAGACACGATAAGCAAGCATTTACCCCCACTCTTATATGATGTCCAGGAACTTGGAGTTGTTCCATGAAATACAGAAATGAGATATGAAAATGATTTTTTAGATGGCATGAAAGAGGAAGAGTCTGTCCAAGTGCTTGTTTCTTCTATGGGGGCATGGGCAGGTCATTTGTATTTTGGGGGAAGGAAATAATTGAAGTATAATAAAGACTTCTGTGATGGCACCAAAAACAGAACAATATGATTGTCCAGATTCTAAAGCTATAAAAGGGGTGGGGGACTAATCCATGGTAAATATAAGACATGGTTCTTTGACTCAGAAGAAAAGAGAAACACACGTACCTGACCATGATTATTGAGATGTAAACGATTCCAACAGTAACATTATCAAGTAGGGCAAAAGAAATATCAAGATGTTCATCAATGAAATATTTCCCAATGTTTTCTGAAGCCAGATAGATATTACAGAGACAGCATTTACATTATAAAAGTGGAAGAGAAAACCCACAGATCTAATTTACACCACTAGATACATCCATGGGTAGGGCCAAGGCAGCATGATGGCAACTGTTCACCAAAGATGCACCATCCTGACTAATATCAGAGGGAGATGTTTTCCCAGGCAATGTAAGTGTTTCCATAGGAATTGGGGGGGAGCAAGGAAGATTCGTATACAATGACCACATCACTCTTTGGCATTTTTCTTGATTGTAAGTAGAATAATTAGACCTCACAAGCCGTTACATTACTGATATGGAATGGAATACTCTGGAGTATGTACCAAAAAAGAAGAAGACTGATCATTGTTCATTAATGAGGCTTCCTCCAAAACCTAGAAAAATTCCAAAGCTCTTTTTCTAGATATTTCAAACGCTCCCCTTGGAATAAAGGGAGGCCTTTATCCAACATTCAGATATCTTTTGGGGACATATTTTAGAACAAAACATTAGAATTGTGTTGAGCTTTAATACATAACAGCATTCACTCAAAGTGAATAGACAAAAAATGGCATTGTGACAATATTCACCAAAGAAGCCTCAAATGACACAGATCAATGGCAACTGTGGTTCCAAATACCTCCCGAGAGTTCTTAAGAAATGGAGTAAACCTCCTGGATTTTCCTGATCAGTTCTTCACCCACCTTTCTAATTAAAAATAAAGTATCATGCCATGGTTGTGTTCCTTGTCAATAAAGAATGCAGATGTGGTCCCAAAGAGCCATTTGGCACAGAATTCAAGAATTCAGTGGAAGATTCCAAACAGAATCTAACTTCAATGAATCTGATTTCATTGAATTAGGTGAAAGTCCATTTGCAAATTTTACATATATTTGAATGAGAATAGACTTCATGGTCTTACATCCATTACCAGAGGAGGATGACTTTCTTTACATTTCATGGAGGATTAACTGAAAGAGGTCACTAGGACACTTTCTTGAATGGTAAAACTAAGAACTAGAAGATGCTCAGATTCTTCCTTAAATACCTTTGTTGCTAGCACAGACCATTTAGAAACATATGTCTGAGTAGAAATTGGTTCGTAAAGCAAATCCGAAAAGAGTGTCTCATAATTGACAGAGGGGATGCCCCAACAGTTACAAAGAATGCACTGGTTTTTTGGTTTTTTTTCCTAGCTAGCTTCTGTGTTTAAAAATGTTTAAAAGTCCAGTATAGTTAATATACAAGTGTTATATTAGTTTCAGGTGTACAATGTGTTTTGAACAGCTCATCATGAAGTAGAAAAGAACTCTAGAACACAGGTGGAATTTCTTTCTGCCTAGATCTCCTATAAGCCCCAACTAACCAGCATCCACACGTTCCTGACCATGTTACATATTATTTTAAGTACATCTAGAAGAGAAGGATGTGATTATTGGATTCCCCAGGAGTGGAGAACAGGATTCCCAGGTGTTCAGATATTGGCTTTCCCCTGTGTCAGGGTTCCAGCTCATCAGTGAGATAGAAAAGGGTTACTTAACAAAGATACAGGTTTGTTTACTTTCCCAAACACTCAAACAGATCAGAAAAGAATCCATTTGTGGGGTTTTTTGTTTGTTTGTTTCATTTCTTCTGGGTTCTTAATAGTAAGAACAAAGTGAAGTAAACCCAAAGGATTGAGGGAGACATTATTTTAAATGTCTCCACTCTATAAAAGGAAGATCTTTTGTCAGCTTTTTCATTATTCAAAAATTCTTCACTAATACTTGCTTTTGAATATGTTCTTCAGGTAGAAGTTGCTTACATCCTATGTTCTGAGTACTTTTCCATTTCCTTGAGGGCTTGGCTCTTTTTCTGACTTCCTTGGAATTGTAATCTTTTTAAATGAATTATCACAATTAACTAGTTGCCACTGCTTATGACATAATGATGTTCCAAATACGTTATATGTTGATGTTTTTATCAAATACATTTTTACTATTTATTATATTCATAGTCTATTTTTTCTTTCCCTTATTGTGCTGAAGTAACTGAGAATGGAAATTATGCTATATATATATATAACCATTGCAGTTGAAATAATGCTTTTCTTCCTTATCTCCAGAATTATACATATTTCTTAATATTTTATCCATTACACAAATAAACAATTTATAGCTCTATGTAATATAATAGAAAATAGAAACAGAATTTTCGTTCATACATGGGGTATTCATAATTTCCCCATTTCTCCAATATTTTCTAATCAAATCCTAGTGTAATTCTTACAACTAAGATTAATAAGGATACAGACACATTATGCACCTGCTTAAGTTTACAAAAACCATTAGAGATACAATCAATGAAACATGAACAACTTATATAACTTTGCTCACACTATATATTTGCTCTTTCTTAGAGTCAAACTAGTCTTCCTATGGTTACTTAACTGCACCAAACCCGTTTCTTATTTTCAAATGTCTTTGACAAATTGTAAAGTAACAACTGACAACATTGAGCATTAGTCCTTGAATAAAAGATCTTATTTGTTTCCTTTCTTCAATTTTATTTTTTTTTATATAATTGTATTTTTGAAGTATAGTTGACAAGCAATGCTATATTAGTTTTAGGTGTAAAAATAGTGGTGCAAGGAGCAGTTCTATGTGTGATGCTATTTTACAAGTGTCGCTACCATCTGTCACCATACAGCACTTTGACAATACCATTGTCTAGTTTCCCCATGCTGTATTTTTCATACTCATTATTCATTCCATTATTGGAAGCCTGAAGCTCCCACTCTCCTTCACCACTCTTACACATTCCCCTCCTTCCTTCCCCTCTGGTAACCATCACTTTGTTCTCTATATTTGATTTTTTTAAAGATTTTTAAATTTATTTATTCATGAGAGACACAGAGAGAGAGACAGAGACAGAGACACAGGCAGAGGGAGAAGCAGTCTACACACAAGGGGCCTGACTTGGAACTTAATCCTGGGTCTCCAGGATCAGGCCCTGGGCTGAAGGCGGTGCTAAACCACTGAACCACCAGGGCTGCCCCTCTATATTTGATTCTTTAAATCAATGGTCAGCCAGTGATGACCCATGGACAAAAATTTAGCCAACAGCCTGCTTTCATACTACTCACAAGCTAAGAATGATTCTAATATTTACTTTAATAATTTTAAAAAATCAAAAAAAGATAATATTTTATGCCACATGAACATTATACAAAAATCCAAATTTCAGTGTTCAAAATGTTTTGTTAGAACCAAGTCATAACCAACCACTTACATATCATCTCTGTTCTTGGCTACAACAGTAGAATGGAGTAGTCATGAAAGCAACTGTGTGGCCCTCAAAGCCAAAAGTATTTACCCCCTAACTCTTTACCTAAAATATTTTCTGAGCCCAGTTTAAGCCTATGCTATCTCATTCAGGTAGAGGATATAGATAGGATTGACTAGTTTCATAAGCGGCCAAGATGGAAGCAGTGAAAAGGATTTTAGATTGGAGCAAAAAAGCCAGTTAGAAAAGTTTCCACTAGATGAATTGTTTCTTTTGATTGAACGGAATTTGTTCCACTGTGTTGAATCACTGTAAGACGATTATCATTTTGCTCATAGTTAATTGAGTAACCCAGACCATTTAGCTGGAACTAGACAAGCCAAAAACCAACCACTTTTTTTTTATAGGTTTAGTTTCTCCTTTTTAGTGTGGAAAAAGAGCAAAAAAACAATTCTGTATTTTATAAATCCTCAGTTTAACATCATTGGGAACCATAAGGCTGGGAGATAGAAAGAATGTAATTCTCAATCAAAGCCTTTCTTATTGCCATGCTTTTGGGGATCACACACTACGCACTCCCATTGGCTCATGGCTGATAAGTCTTATAAATATGTGAGTGGACTCATTCCTCTAACATGGCTCTGGTAATGGCATTTAGCAGCTCTTTCTTCTATGTTCATTGTCTTGCTGGATGATTGCCCAGCATCCAGTCTGTGGTTCCACCGCACTTCTTGAGCATGGAGACAAAAGGTAATGCCCAGAATAGCTGCATCCAGTGTAGATTCTTCTCATATTGGCAAAGCAGTAAAAGCTAAAGCATGTGGAGATATTTTTTTTCCCTCTTCTTCTTAATAGTACTGTGACTCTCGGAAATTTATTTTTTGGGTCTCATGTCCTTATCTCTAAAACATGGAAAATACTGAGCAGGATCAAGGAAGGAGAGTTATATCTAATATGCCCAGCACACACCATTGTAGCTATTTCTCTTATAGAACTGATGTGCTGGAAATGTAGCAGAATAAAAATGTGTATCTTTATCTATATGAAAAAAAACTTTTTATCACATTGCAGCAAAAAATAACATTTTTTTGTTATTGACATTGCCGTAAATATCTACGCAACATAAAAGTGAACCCAAGCTCTAAGTCAGATTTCCTGTGTTGAAATCCTCCTCTAACACTTTCTAGCTGTTTTAATGTAGACAAGTTCCTTCACAGAGTTGAGCATCTTTTTTTCTTTTTTCTTTCTTTCTTTCTTTCTTTCTTTCTTTCTTTCTTTCTTTCTTTCTTCTTTCTTTCTTTCTTTCTTTCTTTCTTTCTTTCTTTCTTTCTTTCTTTTTCTTCTTTCTTTCTTTCTTCTTTCTTTCTTTCTTTCTTTCTTTCTTTCTTTCTTTCTTTCTTTTTTTACATTATAAAGCTGGGAAAATATCATCCAACACATACTTGTTGAGAGAATTAAAATACAAAATGTGGAACAAAATAAGTGCTCCCCAAATGTGAGCTATATTAATATAAAAGTAGCAAAACATTCTACAGCTTCACTAGACAGAGTTAGATTTCAGCATTTAAGTGTGTTAACTACTTGAGGTGACAACATCACAATTTATTCAGCAAAAGTCTGGCTCACTACAAGCATACAGCTGCTCATCAGGTACCTGATCTCAAGCTTGCATTGATCCTGGGGGGGCGGGGGGGGGGCAAGCCTGGAGACTGACCGTGATCTTTTTTAGAACCTAAAAGGTCCCTTCCAGACAGCACTGTCCTTGCAGTTTTGAGATGCACCGTCAAAATG
This sequence comes from Vulpes vulpes, assembly GCF_048418805.1. Classification (NCBI taxonomy): domain Eukaryota; kingdom Metazoa; phylum Chordata; class Mammalia; order Carnivora; family Canidae; genus Vulpes; species Vulpes vulpes. Next base: position 100,516,381 of record NC_132780.1, read on the forward strand.
TGGCTTCTGACCAACTCTGTTCTTGCCTTGCCACGCCTTTGGCTTTCTGAACACTGAACCACTTCTTTGCTTCCCGTTGTTTGGCACCTGCAGTCCTTTGTGTTTAAATTTTTTTTTTTTTTTAATTCCTCAACTAGAGAGTCTCTCTCCCATTTTTTTTTTTTTTTTTTTTTTTTTTTTACCAATGCCTTTACAAGTTGCTTAGACTCCCTTTTCCTCAGTTAGGATTTACTAAGTGGATAAACCATCTGGCTAACTTGACCTTTCACATGACATCCAGCTTATGATCTATCCATTTTTTTTTTATGATCTATCTTCAGACAAATTCCCTATTATGAAGAGATAATAAAGACTCAATGGCGATCAAAGGCCAGATATCATACTCGCCACAATACATCCATAGGCGGTACATTAAAATAAGGAATTAATCAAAATATTAGAAATAAAAAAATGTCTTATTTTTGGGAAAAGATACATGTCTCTACACAATATTTGGAACACAAAGGAATTATAATGGAATTCCAAATACAACTGTGGCCAAAAACTACAACATAAAATTTTTAAAATGCAAATAAAACATGATTTTAAGTAATATCTACTATAGTAAATACAGGACAAAATTAATAGAATTTGTCCTACTAGTTCTCCTGCATTGTCTCCTGTAGAGTTTAGTGATATCCACATCAAGGGTTTGGTGATGGACTTAATTCAACTGGGGAAGGGGTAATAGTCCCTGCAGGGGCATGAAGAGACCTGGGGCACTTCCCCATTTGCTTCACATCTGCTTGGCCTCATCCCTCATCGGATGTCCACCACAGCTCTAGGACACAGTTTTGTGTGGCCTTTGTCCCATTTGGAGCTTTCATTGCCTCACCTCAAATATGTACCATACACACTTTGCCCATGACCTGAGAAGTTTACGATTCCAGACAGGTGGATACCTGCTGGAGCTCACTTGACCTTCACGGATTTTTAAACTGGTTCTAAGAAGGATGAATTTCCTCCTCCCCTGCTCCAGGGCAATCCTTAATCAGTAAGAGTTAAGAGCCAATAGATAAATGATTCTCCCTTTCATTGCTAGGCAGACAATTCTGAAATGCATTTTGTAGGAGTACTCAGACGTTCCCAGTAGGATTGTACACCATTACCCACAGTGGTAGCCAACTTTATAATAATCCTTTTTTGGCTTTTACTAATTGCCTTTCCTCCTTCCCTATTTCGCTCTGCCTAGTTATGCAGGCCTGCTGCCTGTGATTGACTTCCAAATAAATTCCCCTCAGGTGAGCTCTTGCCTCGAGCTCTGATTCTGTGGATTCCAGACATGGTTCATGGTATATGACTATTTTGTTCAGCAGTGTGCTAGCACTGCAATTATGCAATTACGGATAGAAACAACTCTGTCTTTCCTGTTTACATTTATGTTACTTAGTTTTGGGTATTATCATTTAGCTTTATTCAAGGGGTATAAAATATAAATAAAATAGTCGCAATAACTGCTTCAGTTAATACATGATCCAGGTATATTTCACTCATAAATCTATTTCTTCCCGGAAGAAGTCATTTTTCTTTTTAAGGAATCCATTATATCCTGCTTCATATTTACACATTAAATTTTATTTTTTATTTTTTTTCTTTAACCAGATACTGTTTCCTATGTTACTAATAAGATAAAAAATAATACTTAATGATATTGTATTTCTTTATTTTATTTACTTTTTATTATTATTTTTTTTCCCACTACACCCAACACTCTCCTAATGCTCTCACACAAGCTTTGCTTCTTCTCTCTTTTGGGTCTTTAAAATTCTCTTTGATGTGTTTTCTTTTAAGCAACACTTCAAACCTAAGAATAATATTGGCTGTATCCATGGGAAATACTTTCAGAAAAGTTGGACTTTTCTTAACTTTCTTTTGGAGAATGTCAAGTTAAACTTCACATTTACAAATACTTCCTATTTATAGACACAAAACAAAATTAAAATTGATTTTTCTCTTTTTTGCCAATAGTTGGAAATGTTATAGAGCTGTATTTTCCAGTCCAAAATACTTCTCCATATATATTACACCAAGACTTCAATAGCTACAACAGCAAACATGTCAAAAAGAAAACAAAAAAAACAAAAAACAAAAAACTGGGCTTTCACATGTTCACAAAGTTTGCACTTTGCTTTTAATCCAGATACAGATATTATATCCACAGCCCTCCTCTCAAATGTTATAAATTCAGTAAAACAAATTAAAACATAAACTATTTCAGATCAAAGAGTATCTTAAAAAGGCAATTAGATTAACATAGAATCTTACTGTATCAGAATTCCTTATTGTTGAGTTGACTATGCTTCAGGTCTAGAATGTTCTCTCTCTACTCACCCACCTGACACATCCCTATGTATAATCTGTCTCCACTCAAACAGATAGAAAAGCCTCTTTCTCAGTACTAGTCTGTTTTTTTTATTTTTATTTTTTACATGTTTCTTTGAAATTTGCAAATAGTTCAATTATAGCAATCCCCAGAGACTACATCTTTTAAAACATCTAAACATCTTTGTGTTACCCACTGCCCAGTCATGCTTCACATACTCAGGATCTCTTGCTTAGAATATTGCAAGTCCTTTTCCCTTCCTATAATAGGACCAGAACTATTTCCACGACACAGATACAATTCTATCGGTACTTGACTATCACATTGGGTCAAAAGTCCTAAGTTGGAAGTTGGCAGACATTACAAACATGTTAGAAGAACTCGATTACATTATTTTTTCTGCCACTTTGTAGTTGCAAAGTTTTATTTTTCTAAGAGTCCTTTCAAACACACAAAACAGAAAATCTCCAAATGGAGATATTTATCTCACAGCGTTCTCATGAAGATCAAATGAAAAGACACCTGCTAAGTGGCTGGCATCCTGTCGGACACATTTCCACCACTAGCCTCCTACTTGATACATGCCAGCAACTGCGCCTTATGTATGGTTTCCCAAGCAAGCTGTGTTGCTAGATGCTTCCTTTTTTTTTTTTTTTCCCCCAACTAAACTCACCAGCACTGAAGGCCTTGGATTTCACAGAAATATGAGTTAATCACCGCAGCTTTCCTTGAACATTTCTGGCATTGCTCCATTACACTTTATCTTACTTTTTCCATTTTGCTAATACTCCACCCTCTAAGTTCAAAAACCCATTTGAAACCTATTTACTCCAGTAAGTCTCTGCTATTGGAAATAATATTTACAATTTATATTAGTCCTCTTTTTTGGAGATGGAAAGACCAAAGAGAGCCATGGAAACATACATGTTATGTAATTATTTTAGGATGGAAAAAAAATTCCTATCGGGGAAGAGAAATGGGAACATCATAAATTCCAAATTTTAAATTAAAGGAAATCTTCTTCCTAAGATATTTTAGCTTATTTTGCCCAAGTCACTGAAAATAAAGACCTTTGAATTTCTTAAAATCCAACAAATTATTAGGCCCTGGTGACATGGAAGTGTGTCTGGGATAGTTATTTGACAGCACCGCAAAACACTTTCCCAGAAAAGGAAAACCTGAAACAGCTGATATCTGTCCTCTGTGCCACCACATTTGACAGCATGAAATACTTTACATATACATAGGAAGAAAAAAACACCCTTTTAGAATCATTCATCAAATGCTTAAAAGCAAAACAAATTAAAGAGTTGGGGTCGTAGCATAGTCATAAAATCTGCTGCAGTCAATGTCTAAGGGATTGCTGCTTATTTTTCACACAATAAAAATGAACCAAAGCTCAAAGGGAAGGTTGATTAAGAAAAAGACAATTATTTGGTAAATGGAATAAAGAGAATGAAAAATAGCCTACTTATGCCATTTTCTGTTGGACAAAATGGAGAAAAATCTGTAGTATTTCAACATTCCCAGATCTTCGGAGAGCCACTCAACAGCTTAATACAGCAGCCAGGAAAGAAACTGCACATGATTACAGGGATTTTTTTTTTTTTTCTGCTGTAACTCTTCAGTCAAGAATACATGATTTGGGGATTAGTAAATAACAAATATTATACTTTATGTAAATTAATGTCCATGACTGCATTCACAGGGGTAAAATACTGGTATGTATTTATGTGCTTTGAAATGAGCTATCTTTGGCTGATATCCAGGGGAAAAAGCACATTCGCAGTGCACAGTCTTATCAACTCAAACCAAACAAGCCCAAGAATCTGAGAAGCCTGGAGCTCCCTGTGGGGGACCTGGGAGTGTGCTGTTCAGAGGCACAAACTGGGAGGATGGGGCTGATGGGAGTTCTGCTTCCTCACGTCCTACATCCATTTCCAAGTCAAGGCCCTGTTGTTATTCTTGGATCCTGCTCAAGCCAATGACTCAGCAAGGTATTGGTACTTGAGAGGTCAGGCTTCCTGGCTGGTGAATGACCTGCCAGCCACAGGGGGTGTGATGGGTGGGAGGACACTGGCACTGGATGGTGGTACTAGGCGGTAGGAAGGTAATGAAGAGTTTAGGGTCATTATCACACAATTGAAAACCCATTAGTAGAGTCTGAGAGTTGCCCTGAAGCTCCAGTGGCTTCCAAAGAAGCCCCCATCTCACAGGACAGAAGGCAGGAAGGACTGAACCTTGATTCTAGGATGTAGTGATCAGGATGTTGGAATTTCCAAGGCAGTTGAGTGTTCAAACCAAGGTGATCTGTCAGAGTGAAGTCAGGGACTGAATTGTGAAAACCTGGAAACCCTACAAAAGACATTGGGAACATGTTGGCAGATGCCCTGTGTCATATATTGGGTTTGATATGATTTCAAATCCATTGATTTATGACAAAAATGAATTTTTTTAAAGTAAGGATATTTTGCTGTGAGAGAGAAGTAAGTGGGGCCTGGATGCTGCTGTCTGTTGTCATCGCTAATGGCCCAGTAGCTCAGCTGCTGAGAGGCCCCGGAGGACACTTCTGAATAAGAACACGTGAAGCAATGACCATGCCAAGGGGACATATAAACTATAAATACCCAGAGTTTGTAGGGCTAATCAGCGTTCTGTCTGCAAGATGACCTTTTGCAGTTTTAAATAGTTCTCCCAAGGAATTGAGGGCCGTGTTCTTCCAGGAGACTCTACGGGGCAGCCTGTTTGCTTTTTCCAGCTGCTAGAAGCTAACTGCATCCTTGGCTTGTGGTCCCTTCCTCCACCTTCAGAAAGCACCACTTACCCTTGTTTTAGGTGTCACATCTCCACCCCCTGACCCTCCTGCTTCCCTCAAAGAGGGATGATCATGGTGTCATTGGGCCCACTTGGAGAATCACCCCAACCCAAATTATTAACTTGATGTCATCTACAATGTTCCTTTTCCCAAGTAAGGCAACATACTTAGTTACAGGTTTCAGAGGATAGGGTAGGGACATCTCTGAAGGTGTTATTCTGACCCACCACAAAATTAAATTTTCTTCAGCCTGTTAATGATTTTTCAAGATGTTGCGGCTTTTACTGCCTCTCACAAATTTTGAGAAGGTGGGTTTCATTTTCATTTAGTCTAGTTTTTAAATCACGTTTGAGATTTCTTTTTCGACTTTTCTGTCATACAGAAGTGTGTTGTTAATCACCACATATTTCACGATTTTCCAATTCTTTTTCTGTTACTGATTTTTCGTGTAATTCCCTTGTGGTCTGAAAGTGGACGTGGCATGATTTCTATTTTTAAAAATGTCAAAAGACATGTTTTATGGCCCAGAATGTGGTCTAGTTATTTCATGTACACCTGAGAAGAATGATTATTCTGGGGTTGTTGGACAAAGTATTATATAGATGTAAAGTGCATCCGCTTCAGTTATGGTGTTGAGTTCAATGATGTCCTTACTAATTTTCTCCCTGCTGGGTCTGTCCAGCTCAGAGAGAGGTATACAGTGTCCAGCTATGATCAGAGATTCATCTACTTCTCCTTGAGTCAGTTTTAGCCTCTCATAGTTTGATGCCCTATTGTTATGCACATACATGTTAAGAATTGTTATGTCTTCTTAGAGAAGTGACCCCTATATCATTACATCATGCCCTTCTTTATCGGTGACAACTTCCCTCGCTGTAAAATCGGCTCTGTCTGAAATTAATTAATTGACAGAAGAACCAGGGTAGTGTAGGGTGAATACCGTATCCATTATTCCTCAAAAAATCTCTTTATTTCTCCAGTTCTACAACAAAGGCTTTTTGCGGAGGGATGAGGGAAATGTTGATCAGCTCATTGGGGGAGAACTGGAGTCTCGGGCAGCGAAGTGTCTCTCATCAAAGGGTTTTGTCCTCTATATCATCATAGTCTCACATTTTAAGGAAATGTCTCAGATCTGTAAACTGGATCGAAGATCATGACTTCACAATGTAGCCACTGAGCTCAGCCTTTTGTTCACGATGTCTCGACCCTTTCCCTTTATACAAGTCACATAAAATCACCACTGGTGGCAGTTTTCACTGCCTTTGGAATACTAGGGTCTATCAGCCACTGTCATAGGCCTTCGTGATTCAGAGCTTCTTGTTCACAATCATAGTGAGGAGTGTCCTTCACGAGGAGCATATCCACCATGCTTCACTAGTATTGCCAAGGGGCCTCGGTGACCCTGGAGTCCTGTCACCATTCATTACAATAGAGAGCTTATCTCCCTTAAAATATCTCCTATGTGCACTCAGTCCAGATCTACAGTGGATTGATAGCACTGTCTTAATTATTTGTCCTTCCCCATCCACCAATAGGCCATTCCTTATTCCTTTAATAAATGGAATGTGTTCATCCCCCAGGGAAACACCGTCAGCCAGTGAGTGAAGACATCACACAGCCACTAGGCAGATGTACATTTGAGTTTGGATCTCACACAGGAGTACCAGTCTATCTCATCCTCCCTTGTAACTAAGCTACTCTAAAGTCATGGGTGGAAGGTTCAGACCAGTCTGTCTCCAATCATAGAAGTCTAGCTTTTCAAAAGCCTCCATACGTGCTTTCTGGTTTTCACCTCATGTCTTGCCTTGGTGGTTGGCCAACTGGAGTCTGTCATTCCCTGTCTTCACTGTTTGGATTACACTGAACAAATAATCCTATTATGTAACTCAGAACTAGAGCTACTGCATGAACCAATATATCCCCTTGTTACCCATATTCTACCTCAATTCCTCTCTCTGGGAAAATCTTACTAATTTCAATGCTATTGCATGATAAATACTATTAACTCTCTACTTACCAACAGCAGTAGCTTTCTTGTTTCCATTTCAAAATCTTATGCTGGAGATCTGTTTTTTTCTAGGACCATTTCTGGTAATGACTATATTAGTACGAGGCCATCCACATGCTGACCATGAGACAAGAATCCACGTGAATCTAGGTTTGGGGGAAAATGACCCAGGGAAAGGAAGGGAGGAGGGATTTTCCATAAACCAGTTTATACCATAAACAACTAGAGATTTTTTCCACTGACTTTCTAGTACTTGGGTAAACACAAATGAGAACAGGGGAATAGTTACACACCAATTCTGTGAGTCATCGTGGAGGGTTATTTGATTGATTACTAGCACATCCAGCATGCCATGCAGGAAGTAAGGAGGGCTTAGCCATTGAAAGCCACAAAGAGAACTGTAGGTGTAGCTTTGGAAGTTGAGCTTGTGTACACCACGTTGGTGGGGGTGGGGGAGTGGCAAAGCATAAAAGAAGAGTTTAAACAGCTTTAGCTATGAGGTGTTTTACATTTTAAACCTAAAACGAATCACAAGAGATGGGTACTTCTGTAATCCTTACTTAGAAATTAGATCCAGATGGGTTAAAAAATTTTCCTAAAAGTAATTACTAAATAGTGGGGGTGTAATTCAAAATCTAGAAGTGTCAGGCCAGATTTCTGAATGTAATCTCCACAGCTAATATCATTTCTATAGATTTTTGAGATGCAAAATATATCTCTGGTAATTGTAAATTACAAATAAACAGTACAATGCTACAGAGTAAATGTTAAAATATATTCTTGTTGTGATCAGGGTTAGCTTTTGAATAATGTATTTAACACCCGAAACCAATAGAAATGATTTATTCTTAGTTGTTATTTAAATATTCTTAAAAATTGAAGTAATCAATATTTTAAAAATATGCATTACTCTTCATCAAAATACAGTTCTCTCCATGACAGAAATCCCTCTAGCAGTATTGTAGTATTTAAAATATATCACTGGCAGAAATTGCTCTATTTGTACAATAATATTAATAAGATAGCTTCTTTAGATAGAAAAATACCACATCTCAGTAATTCTGCTACAGATTAGGCATTCTCAGTGTGTGGCCACCTCATGAACCAATCATGAAATGGCAGTATTTTACAAGTTAAATGGACAAACAGAACGAGTTTTGTTTTGTTGTTTTCTGTTGTTGATGTTGTTGTTTTTTTTATCTAATCGATGCCTTGATCTTAGAATTCTTATGTATGTCATATGAATGTATAAAATCTGCTTTTACTGTTGCTGATTGATTTAATATTAGCTTGTTGACTAAAATGCCGATCTTTGAAAATGACAAATATTATAAATTCTTCTTGCAATAGTTATACTTGGTCAAGTGAAAAATTGTTTATAACTAAAATCTTTTTTAATTTCCATTGCTAATGGCCGTGCTTCTTCATCTCATAGTGCCTTTGTTCAAGGAATGGTTTTCATTTTAATTAGCTCTGTTTCCATTTGCTGAATATCTTGCTATCCAGAACCAATTGGATTTATGCTTTAGCATTTCCTCACAGCACTGCTCCAATCTATACTAATTAATAATTTTTTTTAAAAAAAAACTTTAAAATTTAACCTCTAATTTTATATAGAGCAGCACTTGCACATTTTTTATTCTTTCTCCCAGGGCACTTATTAGGAAAAATGGCCACTAGTTCTTTAAATGATGCTAAATTGCCAATTGATTCAAAGGAGATTGGCTTTCTTTTCACATTTTCCTAGCTATCTTCCTTTTAACTGATATTTAATGTATGATTTCATACCTTTATTTACATATATTCCTTTGTGTTGCTTTGAAGAGTAAGAAAGATCAGCTGATGGATCCATAAGAATGGAATAATGGAGTTAAGTTGACTTTTCTTGACTACTCTATTTAAGATAGGTCTGTCTGCGGATGTAGGATTTATTATTATTCAGGTATGGTGAAGCCACCAGGTCAGGAAATGATTGCCATCGATGACTCACAGTTCGGAGGAGCAGGAGATCGCTCCACTCCACGCAGGGCCCTGCAGGAGAACACCAGTATTAGTCACAGGCTGAGAGAGAGTAGGGAATTTCCAGGAAAGACTTTATAATGGTTTTCCTGGGAAGGAATGGGCAAGGCAGGGTAAGCAATCCAATCAGATTCAGGATTAACAAATTTGAAACATTTTGGCAGGCTCTAGAGTGAGGGGATTGCCTTTAGCTGTCTCACACCAGCCCTGTGAGGAGTTTAGGGCCAGGGATAGAGGCCCCAAGTGAAAGTCCAATAAAGAAGGAAGGAGAAGGAACACCCGGTGGATGGCTTACTTGGTGTATGAACGGCATGCCCTCTAGAGAGTCTGATGCTGTCTGTAGGAATTAGGTTGACCTTTTGTGGTCTGGAGGGCCCAGGTATCAGAGAGAGTAGAAAATGTGGTTCATACAAGGTCTACACTCTATTTTTTAGCAGTTTCTGTGTGAAATTCAAGCAGAAATTTTCACACACTGCCTTAAATTTTACAAATGTTCTTGAGTACATCTGTCCTATTTTTATGGCTGTATTTGTGTGTGTATGTGTCTGAGTGCATGTGCCAGTGTGTGTGTATACATGTGTGTGTGTGTGTTTTAATACATCTGTCCACTGGACAATGAAATTTGTTTTGGTGTTAAATATAAATATTTATCTCACATGTTTTTAAATATTTTCATAAATAATTCTTTATTAATAAATTATATGCAGAATATGTGAGTGCTTTTAAATTCACTTATAACTCCAGTATCCCCATGTGTTCCAATCTTTCATGGTGATCTTTACATCCAGTATCTTAATAACTTATTTAAGAACCCGTTTTCATTTCCTCCCTTACTAATGTCTTTGAGGTCTTGAAGGCAGGAGAGAAGGGGAGCTGTGTTACTCTACCCTCCTTTCTCACCACAATCCTGCTTCCTTTGTATGTTTGATCCTTCCTTACTCTAAACTGAGTATGGGACTCAGCTTCCTTTTTATTACCCCAAATAAGAGATACACAATACTCTTATAATCGTCTCTATTGAAAGTTTGGTGATACACAAGGGTGAGTACTCCACATAATCAGAAACCACTTTGGGCTAAAAGGCAGATAACGTTGTTTTTCAAATTTAACTGGTCATTTAAACATAGGACAGCTTAGGAAATTTCTCTTTTCTTATCTCCAAAGAGTCTTTAATTGAACTCCTGAATTGTCCATGTCTTCAAATTTCTGTCCTTTACTCCTCCCCACTTGCTCATTTTAGAAGCACAATATTTTATCATTTTATCATGCAGATCAAATTAATTATTATTATTATTATTTTTCTTTTTTGCTAAAGCCTCTTCCAAGGGAATTGGCCATTTGAACTCTTTACCAACAATAAGACTGTCAACAACATCACAATAACAAGGACGGGAACAAAAGTCAAAATGCTTTCATAAAGTCAAGGCCTATCTCTTCCAAGCTGGTGATTATAAACACCTAACCAAACTCCAGCTAGTTTGTAAAAACCCTCTCACTCCCATCACAGTATATATTACATAAAATTTGCCCCTGAAATGCAATATCTAGTACTAGAGCACAAAGTTAACCTAGAAAGGATTCACAAATGCCACTTTATCACTCACTGTTCAGGGACTTGAACAGGAAAAACTTAATTATTAATAAGTTCATATCAAATGAATCTGGTCCTCGAAGTCCTAGAGCACTTATCCAGATTTGATCTAGTATTCCCTCTTGGAGAGCATCTTGTAATCTTTTCCTTTCAGGACTTTGTGTGGCTGTGCAAATATAATTTTGTGTTAATATTTTTTTAAATGTCTCTTGTTTGTTAACTCTAAGCTCTATAGAGCAGAGGTAGCTTGTCCTATCCGCTGCTGTATCCCCTCGTGTCTGGGGAGTGTGTAGCACTGGGAGGACTCTCTTATTAAATGAATAAATGTAAGTGTGGTTTGAAGGATGAATATACTCATTCAACTACAGTTTGTTTTTTTTTCAAGGTTTATTAATTTATTCATGAGAGAGACAGAGACATACAGAGACACAGGCAGAGGGAGAAGCAGGCTCCATGCAGGGACGCTCCACCACTGAGCCACCCAGACACCCCTCAACTACAGTTTTAATCAGTTACTATATACTGAAGCCATAATGCATGCCAAGAAATATATTAAGTTCTTTACACTCATAATGCATTTTAATTTTGACAACCTCATAATTATTAGCTCAATGTGTAGCCAGAACACAAGTAGAGTTAATACAATATTTTCCAGGTAGTGACCAGGCTGAGACTTGAACCATATTGGCAGAATCCAAAGCCCATTCCCTATATTTTCTCTTGCTTTACGTATATGTTTTTTAAAGTTATGTACATACTGTTGTAAGAATTTGGATATTAAGTCTTCTTTTTACTCTCCACAACAGAAGAGAGAGAATAATATTTCCTATTTCTTTTTTTTAAAAAGATTTTATTATTTATTCATGAGAGACACACAGAGAGAGGCAGAGACACAGCAGAGGGAGAAGCAGGCTCCATGCAGGAAACCTGACGCAGGACTCGATCCCAGGACCCCAAGGTCACGAAGTGAACCAAGGGCAGACGCCCCATCACTGAGCCCCCCAGGTGCCCCAATATTTCCTGTTTCTCATGGAAAGTCCCCCAGTATAAGCTGATCTCCCAATCAGTCTATGAAGACTCTTTACAAACTCTACAAAGTTTAACATCGTTCGTTACACATGCTTCTTCCTCCCTCTAAAATCCTCTCTGCAATTCGTTGGTAGAGCAAGCAGATAATGAGTCCACCACCTGGTCCTTTTATTTTCTTCGTACTCAGAATAGGACTCTCATCATTACTCTTGTGATCTCATGGCTTTGGGAAAGTAATAAATAGGTGATTTCCCCCAGAACGACCAGAATCACTGACAAAGAAGAACCTCATTGGGTAACTTTGACCAAAGTTTCAGTAAGGGTATCCGGTACTCAGTGGTGCTGTCAAACATGTCATAATGCCATGTCCTAACATGGATTTCAGACTTAAGGAGCCTTGGATATCGTCTGGGAAAAGCTAAAGTGAGGGGTTATTTTACCCAGCTCCAAGGAGGATGGGGTCTTCAACATTGTACTTTCTCTCCTGAATAATTTATATGATTAGGTTTCAATTATCTTTCCTTGACTAAAATACGGTTACCAGTAGTGGTGAATTTGAAGACTATTATTTTATTACTATATAAGTGTATTTTATTTAAAGATAAAATGAAATTTTATTTTGATTTTTTCCTATTATTAGAGACCATTATCCTAAATTCAGTCAGTATCTCCTAATAGTTTTTGGATTGTGTAAACATTTGACTCTTTGAAAACTCTGTGGTCTGTTAAATACTGGTGGGGATCCTGAATAAACAATATTAATTTGTTTCTTTTAAATTACATTAAATTAATATTTACTCCACTTAATTTATTAATATTAAATTTCATTTAAGTTTGTCATGCTCTTATGTTTGCATTATGAATGATGGCACAGTGTGACTTACATTCTTAGCATTAATAGCCTATATTGTCTTATAAGAAAACATTATAAGAATGAACACTTACTATTTAAAATGGATTTACAAATTCAGTAAAACTTTTTAACAATAAAGCATGTGATCTTCATAAAGATAGGCTGTTCTGATATATTGAAGAATCCCTCAGCAGCCATATGGCATAAATCATTCATATCATTTGGCAAAGTACATTATTCCTAAATAATTAGCTTGAATGGCCATATGATGCTACACAATCTATTTCTGCTCATTTTCAGTGTCAGTGGCTTTATTAAACATTGTCATTTTAAAAACTATTATAAATCCAGTTTTGAGAAGCCAGATTATTTGATGATGCCATGGTGAAGCTATTTCAGAAAAAAATTACTGAAATATTTGGTTACCAAGAATACATTATTTTGATCAATGTCTGTTGTTACCCCCTCACTATTCTTCCAGTCTCTGAAATATTCATTTGTTTTCTTTTCTACCATAGAAACAATCTTAAATATTTTTAAGCCAAGATGTTTGAGACTACAGGAATATTTAGTCTCACCAATTTAATACTTAAGTATTACCTTAATATTCCTCAATTTTTATGACAAAAATCTGCCACCTGCACAAATCTGGCCTGACGTAGACACTAAATAGTCTTTGGTTTCGGCTATTACTCCCTATTGTAAAGATTGGCCCATCAGAGCTAGGACAAAACTTTGTCACATGAACTATGTACCTTTAATGAGCTTTAGATGAATCATGCCAAGATACCACACGGAGATTTTGTTTCAAAACCCCATAAGAAATTCATGAGGAAAGGATGGATTCTTAGACCCCTATTAATCTCATCTCTATAAACATTCCTCTTCATGGAAGGGAGATAGTAAATGTCTCGTATACACATATACTTCCTTGCTCACTTGCTCCATCTTAATCTGTGTACTTTCATTTCCTTTGTTTCATTCAGTCATACATGGATCACTCCTGAAAACTGAGTAGGCATTGGGTCAACAAAGAAAAACCTAATTAATTCCACAAATTTCAAACAATAAAAATAACATTTCTATGATCATGAAGCCATGAAATATATGTTAATAATAACAACAAAATTCTTCCTATTTGAAATTTATGATCTCTTTACTAAGGGACTGGAACAAACATTAAACATAAATGAGATAGAATTCCTAAATCTATATCTATATCTATATCTATATCTATATGTAGATATATATAAAAAGGAAGCTACATGTCAGAATTTATTAGGAGCATATAAGGGAATGATATGGGGAAAATTCATGATGTTAGATAATTTTGATAATTAAATTTATATGTGGAATAAAGAAATTAATTTGAATATTTCTATGCAAATAAATGTTAAACCTAGATGAAATGATTTAGTAATATCACCCCCAATGGATGACATATTAATTATAAGAGTAAAATTATATCTTTGAAATGGAGAGACTTGTGGATATCACCTTAACAAGTGATCAAAATTTAGCATTGATGGTAACAGAAACCATCTGACATTTGTGTGCCTTCTAATATGATGCAATGGAAAACACAAAACACCTTGTTTAGAATAGTCTTGCAAAATGCATTTGTGTGTGTGTGTGTGTGTGTGTGTGTGTATTCTGAATTTAATGTTGAAACAATCAAGTAAGATGAAATATGCTACTTTCTGTAAGGCAACTGACCTAGATTCTTTAATATTGTTAATGTCATGAAAGACATTAGAAAAAGAAAAAATGAATATAGACATATATATTACCCATATACTGAACGATTATATAAATATATATATCATACACACATATGTATGTGTGTGTATTTATTTATTTATTTATTTATTTATTTATTTATCAGTCTTAAATTTGGGAAGAGTGACCATGGTATTGTGGTAATGGAGAAATGTATTCAAATTTTAGTGGAGAAATATAATGAGATCTGCAACTTAATCTCAATTTTTTTTTTACTAAGGAAAGAAAACAGAGAGATAAACATGAAATGCAGCAAAAAAATCTGACAAATTGTTAACAATTTGTGAACTACTTGAAAGGTACAAGTATTCAATGGTACCATTCCTCCAACATTTTTGTAGGTATAGAAAAATTTCAATTTAAAGGTTGGGAAAAACTGAACTGTCTAAAATAAGTAAAAAGTCAACTATTGATTCCATTTTTACGCTATATTAAAGTATCTTTCTTAAAGCATACATTACATCTTAGAACCATAATCACGATATAATTTATGGACTTATTTGGCCGTATTTTCTTTTTCTCTCTTACTCTCTCTTTCTGTATACAGGCGCGCGCACACACACACACATACCATAAGACAACCTGAAATATGCAGCACTGTAATCTTGTTTTCCTTTCTCAGTCTTAGGGATATTGATTGGTCCTGATTGGAGAGCAGAAAAAAACTGAATGATTTTTCACCTTAATAAAGAACTCCTATGGAGTAAAAAAAAAAAAAAGTGTACTATCAGAAAGCTAAGCAGCACATCTAAAGGCAATCAACGGGATTTAAACTAACAACCTTCAAATATAACTAATGGTATAATCAACATTCTGAAAAGTAGGTTCATTACGGAGTGTTTGGATTAAGGTCAATGAGTATAGGGCAGCATTTGTGTTATTGTGACAATGTGCAATCCTGTCACTCAACCATTCCATTAGAAACAAAAAGTATGCAGGGGTTCCCTCCACTTACTTTTTATAGTTGCAGTTATTATCGGTCCATATTGAGGCTAAATGCTTACCCACTTGAGTTGTTCGTTTCAATTCCCAAATGCCCACACAAACCTTGCAGTTAGCAGCATGATTTGACATTGAAATGCAAAGATCTCAGAAGTCTTCTGAGAGAATTGATCTTACAGAAAATAATTTTTGATGAATTTAATACGTAGTACTTATTCTTTCTGGAACCCATTTTGCCTCTCTTAGGGTTCATGGGGTGACACCATTATGCAAAAACATCACATTCTAGACCTCAAATTGTGTCAACGTATGTCACAATACTTAAATCCAAAAACACGGGTCATTTAAAAATATTGCACAGCAGCTGAGGACATTATAAATATTTTAAATGCTGTCATCTCCCCTATTGCATGCAATTTCTCTTTATTCTGAGGTAAATATTCTGCCTAGATGATGCCTATCAATAAATAAAAAGGAACTACCAGGGAAAAAGGATATAGAATTAGATGAGGTCAGTGAAGATTATTAAAAATTTCTTTCAATCATAATACCTTGAAATATAGTGAGATTTTTTCCACTAAATATTTTATAGTATTTCTGGTTAAATAATGAAACTTTTCAAAGATATTAAATGCCAGAAAATACAGCTATAGTGAGACTCAACAACATTCTTTTTACTACTATGTTGCAGCCTAGAGCCTTTTCTGATTTTTTTATTTTTTTAAAGATTTCTGATTTTAAATCATGGCTAATTTTCAATAAAGAAGAAGTCTAGGGGGATCCCTGGGTGGCTCAGCAGTTTAGCACCTGCCTTCAGCCCAGGGCCTGATCCCGGAGTCCTGAGACCAAGTCCCACATTGGGCTCCCTGCATGGAGCCTGCTTCTCCCTCTGCCTGTGTCTCTACCTCTCTCGGTGTATCTCTCATAAATAAATAAATAAAATCTTAAAAAAAATAAAGGACGAACTCTAGGTATCTAGTAAACTCTATGTTTACTATGATATTACAGAAAGAAAGGGAGGAAAAAAGAAAGAAAAAGAAGAAAGAAAAAAAGAAAGAAAGAAAGAAGAAAGAAAGAAAGAGATAAAGAAAGAAAGAAAGAAAGAAGAAAGAAAGAAAGAAAGAAAGAAAGAAAGAAAGAAAGAAAGAAAGAGAAAGAAAGAAAGAAAGAAAGAAAGAAAGAAAGAAAGAAAGAAGGAAAGAAAGAAAGAAAGAAAGAAAGAAAGAAAGAAAGGAAGGAAGGAAGGAAGGAAGGAAGGAAGGAAGGAAGGAAGGAAGGAAGGAAGAAATAACATCAGCATTTCCAAGATGAGGAAGCCAAAGTTCACAACAAAAGAACAGCCGACATTACTTCCTATTTGAAGAAACCCTACTACAGGTACATAATAAGTATTGTCCAAATCATGCAAAGAAATCAAATGTCGGGGATCCCTGGGTGGCGCAGCGGTTTGGCGCCTGCCTTTGGCCCAGGGCCCGATCCTGGAGACCGGGGATCGAATCCCACGTCGGGCTCCCGGTGCATGGAGCCTGCTTCTCCCTCTGCCTGTGTCTCTGCCTCTCTCTCTCTCTCTGTGTGTGACTATCATAATTAAATAAAAATTAAAAAAAAAAACTAAAATATTAAAAAAAAAAAAGAAATCAAATGTCGCTACTACTGAATGTAGTTCTGATTCAATGTGCTCCATTTCCATGGGTCTAAGAACTGGGAGATCTAGAAATATTGTAGCAGACTTAATGAAATGCATCCAATATCTTTGATTGAATCTTCAGGTTTCAAATCACTTGACCAGATACATGCAACATGCTCCAAATGGTACTATATTCATAATGCTTAATTAAAATCATATGAAATTCTAGTAGTCCATTATTATCATACTAGTGACTCCTGAGCTGTTGATGCCAACTTTGTTTTACATTCAGCTACCTCTCTTTCTTTCAAATTTTAATTATCTTTCCTAGAGGACAAGTCAATTAGTCAATTCAGCTGTAAAATTCACTAGAGAGCGTCCTGTGTTAGCTTCAATTTCTGAAGGTTTATGTGATCAGTGATGATAAAGCATCTAGGATCTACATTCTTTTTATCCTTCCCCCCAAGAAAACTACAAATTTTATCCTCTGCATTTATTTGACTCTTTGAACATATGAGCATATCTTTTTTATTTTTTTAAAAGGTTTTATTCATTTATTATGAGAGACACAGGGAGAGAGGGAGAGAGAGGCAGAGACACAGGCAGAGGGAGAAGCAGGCTCCATGCAGGGAGCCCGACACGGGACTCCATCTGGGGTCTCCATGATCAGGCCCTAGGTTGAAGGCAGTGCTAAACCGCTGAGCCACCCGGGCTGCCCATGAGCATATCTTTTGACTTATCAGTTTAAAAGTCATTGCAAAAAATAAATAAATAAAAGTCATTGCAACACTGGTTGTATTTCAAAAATGAAATGCTGCAATTTTTATTTTGATAGATTCTAAAATTACTTCCTCCCTTAATTATGTCTCTGCACTGTCTTTTTCTTTAAATTATCGAGTGAATGATTTCTGTCAAACGAAGTATGAAAATATATTTATTCATTTTTTATTATTTTTATTTTTTTTAAAGATTTTATTTATTTGTGGGAGACACAGAGACACAGGTAGAGGGGGAAGCAGGCTCCCTGCGCGGAGCCCAATGCAGGACTCAATCCCAGGACCCCAGGACCATGACCTGTGTAATCAATTTTTTATTCACATCTTCTAGCTTTGTGCCTGCTACATATGAGACACTAAACACATGTTGGATAAAACAATGGACTAATGTTTTCTCTGATTTCCTGATAACTCCCACCCAGAACTTTCCCCTTTTTTATAAGCACTTATTTTTACCACTTACAACATTTTCATATGTTGCTTTGCACTAACTTTAAGCATATATTTTACTATTATTCCTACTGTCATTATGTTTACCTCAGAGTGTAAGATCCACAATCATCACTCACTATCACTTTATAAATCATAGTTGATAGTTATGTGCATAAAGAAATAATAGAATCTAAGTTTAATAAATTGCCTCTATTTCTTTATAGAATAATAAATATGTATTCTTATAAAACCAGGCTCCTGAGTCAGAATTTATCTGGATAGAGATCCCAGAAAGCACTGGTGGGGATGCTGCAAGGTGAGTTGGGAAATGGAAGGAAGACAACGAAAGGTATATAATTAGCAGATTACTACTATATGCATCTGAAGCCTGACTTAATACGAACATTTGGGAGACACGTAAAAGATGCCTTACATCATGCTACCCTGAAGGAGAAAATTGGTATATTCGCCCTCCAAATGTGGCACACACTGGACTAAAGAATTGTAAAGGGGTATTACGGTTGGAGCACCAAATGTTATCTGGAATAATACCTAAAGAATGAAGAACAAACACTTCATGCTTTCTGAAGTCAATACAAAGTACACTAATTTAAAAATAGAAGAAAAGAAAAAAGCTGTGGTTCCAATGGTCCTCCAACAATGAGGACCTTCTAGTCCATAGCAGTAGAGCCAACCTGCTTTATCCGCAAAGATAAACAATCAATGTAGAAGGTTAATTGCGATTAATAGCAGCTAAAATGGGTAAAACTTATTCCTGTCTGATCATCTTTGTATTTGCCTATTTCTGTCTTGAGACAAATTCCATTAGAATTTAATTAATTGAATATTAATTAATAGTAACTTAATTTCAATATTAAATTAATCATTTCATTTATCCTCAATAGTTTCCCCTTGATGATAATGGATTAAAATACAGAAAGAAGTTGACCACTTCTCTGAGTTACATTGATTTTAATTGCTTTAAAACCACAAATCTGCATAATAAAAATATTGAAATAAGTGTCAGTTAACCATCTTCTATGGTTAATCTTATCTGCTTATGTGATTTATTAAAAGTGACTTCTTTTTCCCAAAATCTTGCTAATTTTTATGGCTTCACTTTAGAACCTCTCTGAATGATTGTACACATTTTGTTCTGAGCTCTGACTGCTTTTCACAATTAATTTAAAAATATGTGTTTTAATAAATAAAACAATAAAAATGAATGAGCTAGTTTTTTCCATATTTCATTTTATAATTTTTACAAATGCTTGTATTATTATCATATAATACCACATAGCATTATAATTATCTCTTTATCTACCATCCATTTTCACTTGACAGCAGATGTCTTTAGATCAACATCATTTATTATTATTCTTTGCAACACCAGCTTCTGAAGTAGTTACATTTTTCAAATAGGTAATGGATAAATAATTGTTAAATGATATAAAGAACAAATAACTAATGGCCACTGTAAATCATTATTTGCCAGTTAAGTATTTTATGCTTTTATAAAAATAGAGTAGAACATCTATCTGTGAAATTGGTTTGAGAATTATTGCCTGTCTGTGACCAAAACACACAGCCTAGCATCTATGGTGAAAAATAAATCATTTTCTTGTTTAAAACACAATTTAAATATATAGACTGTCCAGATAAGCCAACTCAAAGACAATGCAAAGATTGACATTTTATGCCAAAGCATCTAATTGAACACAATGGTTTTATGGTCCCCTGTAGACAAAATTATTTAGGAGTATAAACTAGCAGCTGAATATATATATATATATATATATATATATATATATATATATATATATACATACACACACACATACACACACACATATATATGTATAGCCTGTAGAGTGCTTACTATTCTTTGGATTTAAATATTCTTTGGATTTAAAAGTCTTCTTTGGGATGATGTACTTCAGTTTATTTCCAATGTACCAGTCTTTATTGGAATAGAAATTCTAAAAGCTGTTTCATAGGCTTCTTTCCCTACTTGGTCATTGCTATCAGTTTGTAATTTTATAAACAACTGAATACTATCAGATGCCAAACAATTATTTACTACTTTGCTTCAGTGTTTCTTTTTAACAGACTTCACCTGTGGTTTTCATGTCACATAAAAAAAGACTTACTCTACAGCATTTTCTTGCAAGTTTTTTTTGAAGCTTATTTCATGTCATGTTATAGAAAGCAATTTCACAGTTCAAAATAAAATATATGTGCTGCAAAAGTAACTGCAATACAGAAAATATTTACCAAATACAACTGAAAACCAAAAACAGGAAGGTGAAATTCCTCGTTTTTAATGTATCTTACTTATCCAAATACTTTATAGATATTTTGTTTCTCAACTGGAATGAGTTTGCCCCCAAGAGGACTTTTGGAAGGTCTGGAGACTTTTTGATTGTCCTATCTGAGAGGAAGATGCTACTGGCATCTAATAGGTGGAGACCAAGAATTCTCCTAAATACCCTAAAATGCACAGGACAGCCCCTTTTCCCACCCTAAAAAAGAATTATTCAGCTCAAAATGTCAGTAGTGTGGAAGTGAAGAAACCCTGCTGTAGAATAAACAATATCAAGTTATTTGTTATATTTGCCAAGTGTCTAACCCTCCACACAGTGTTTTGAACCAGCAAAACTAAACCAAAAGTATCTCCTTAAAACGACCATGTATCCAAGAATAAACCCATAGGCAGAAAACCATAAGGCAATCATTCAATGCAAACCAAGCAGTTATGTTGAATCAGTAAGGTAGAGTTAGCTGGCAACAAAGCAAAGTGAATGTTGAGAACCTTTAAACACATTGCATCTTTTTCTCTTTCTTAATAATAGGAAATGGGAAAGAAGAAACTGCTGGTATTGTCTTAGCTGCTCAACCATGCCAGCATTTGGGCACCGCCCTGCTCCTTTGCTTCAGGGACTCACGATTGCTGATGCTTCTTCAGGCAGGAAGAACGATGGGGGTGGGGGGAAGGCAGAGGTGGTGGTGGCAGTTGTGCCAATAGTAACCATTTTCTTTTCACAAGAAAAACAAACAGTTTTCCAGGAGCCCCGAACGCACTTCTGCTCACAGTGATCAGCCATATGTGTCCTGCCTGATGATATGGGAGGTTGGGGTTGCCATCACTCCCATTTTCAACCTCAATAGTGAAGCCAATAGTGGAGATTGTGTGCAGTCAATCATCCACAAATCTCTGCTACAAATAAAAATATCTGCACCACCGTTCATAGAAGGAACTGAGAGTATTGCTTTCAACTGAAAAAGAAAGTGAATTTGAATTATATTAAAATGCTTATCCCAACTGGATAATATTGTGGATAAACACAGGGCCACTTCCCACACAAGGACTAAAGCCTCTGCTTGACAAATTTGTAATCATAGAGAACACTGTGGCTTTGTTCTTAATCTAAAGCAAAAGTAAAATGCTACATATTTACCTTAAAGTGAGTCTTGGAATTAACTTAATCAATTTAACTTTCAAGCAATGTTTTCATTTTCCATCATAAGCCACAGAAACATATATTTTACAGTAAGATTCCATCAGTTGCCAATCAATCTTAATCAATCTCTTAATCAACTGATTATTTCCTGTAACTGATATGAACTATGTATGTGAATTCTATTGCCTAGCATATTCTCTTGATTAGAAAAAAAAATCAACCCAAAAGGTTCTAGGGCAGCATATAATTCTCTATCAAGTCCTTTGCTTATAAGAACCAACAAAATCTTATGTCTGCATTTTGCTGTACATCTGTTTCCTGTTTTCTATATCCCTGGAAAAAAAAATCTTGTCTCAGAATCCCACTGGCATGGTTTACAACTCAGTGGAAAAACAGCTGTAATGACTTCAAAGAAAAATAAAAAAAGAAGATGATAAAGGTCACAGCCACTGTTAGGAGTCCTACTCCTACAGGCAATGCAGGTTCTATAATGTCAATCAAAATTCCCTGAGAGAGTCTGCATTACTGATGCCTCCTTTGGTGTTGCTATGGCCTTTGTTGCTAGGGAACTACCCAGTCAAAACCATTTCCTGAAGGAATGGCTTGCTATCAGTGCTGAATCATGACCTGAAAAGAGTAGTAATATTATTTAATACTTCCCAAAGGCTCCAAGTCCATGTTCTTTCAGCTCAGTCAGATTAAAAAAAAAAAAGTTTTCAGAATAGGAGATGTCAATTTAAGATGGCCTCAAATAAAGAATTTGTGTGCCATGTTATTACAACAGTTTGTATTTTTGGCACTGTCAATCTTTGTAAATCTTATCAAGAGACAATTGTCATACTCAAAGATCTGAGGTCATAATACTTATTTCAAGAAGTACAAAATCTCTTCTCAGAACCTTATCTAAAGGAAACTTATATCAAAACTAGAAGCAGGGGCACCTGGGTAACTCAGTGGGTGACGCACCTGCCTTCAGCTCAGGTCATGGTTTCAGGGTCCCGGAACTGGGGCCTGGGATTGAGCCCTGCATCAGGCTCCCTGCTCAGTGGGTTGTCTGCTTCTCCCTCTGCCTCTCCCCACCACTTGTACACGTGTCTCTCTGCCTCTCACAAATAAACAGATCACATCTTTAAAAAAGAAAAAAAAAAAAGAAATGGACAAATAAAATTAAAACTGTAATTAGTTACCTTATAAAAATTTAGGTAAGGGGCGCCTGGGTGGCTCAGTTGGTTAATCATTTGACTCTTGATTTTGGCTCAGGTCATGATCTCAAGGTCTGGGATCCAGCCTTGCATGGGGCACCTTGCTCATTGGGGAATCTCCCTGCTTGAGACTCTCTCTCTCTCTCCTTCTGCCCTCCCTCCCCGCTCACACTCTCTATCTCTCTGTAAAACAAAAAAACAAAAATTAAAAAATATATATATAAATTTGGTAAAATTTGTTGATTATAGATCCATTCATTTTAGGTATAAGAACTTTTTCATTGACCCTCCATAATATAAACATTAAAAAACTAAAATCACACTTAAGAAATCTATGCTCTCTGATCATATAACGTTTTCGAATGAAACATGGTTCCATCTCATGGTTTATATTTTACCGTGAAATTGTCCACTGTGTATCCTTTCCCAGCAGAGAAATAAATAATCATAGCCCTAAGGAATCATTAACAATTGGTCATCTGATAACCAGAATTCAAAATAACATAGCACACTTGGTAGTACTGAAATTCAAACACTTTTTCATATAAATCATGAACATTAGCATCTCAACTAATAATTCTTCACATTTGATTACATTTAATGACATTTTAAAAATCCCATTTGGATTTATATAATAGTCACAAAGCAACCTCAAAGACCAAGGTATTCTGATTAAAAGGCATCTGTCATCAGAGCCTCTGAATTTTATTATAGTTTCTACAGCCAGGAGACTTTTAATTAACAAGGCCATAAATTTACAAGAGCACAAAATTAGTTTTTTCTTTATCTTAAAAAAAAAAACCAATATGATATCTGAAAATCATGGCTATTTAGTGCATTTTTTTTTCATTAATATAGTTGAAAAACTAAGCTATTTCATGGAGGGATAATATCAGAAAAAAAACTCACAACTGCCCAGCTTTTAGCATATGAATAAAATGTAAAAGTGATGAATATTCTAATAACTCTAATAGTATAAAAATTCTGTGTTTCAGAACAGATTGAAAATTATTTAATAGAATGAACCAGTTCCTGTGTTTTGTTTGTGTTTATGATTTTAATGTCTATTTTTCTTTCACCTTCTCTCTTTTTCAAAGTTTCTAAAAAAATGGAAAAGTTCATTTTTCCCCAAAAGAATGTTAAATAATAAAAGGAAGGTTATATATTTAAAAAATTTACAGGGAATTTAATATTTGTGAAAGATCCCCAAACCCGGGGAAATAGAAAATGTTTTCAATAAAATTTAAATATTAACTAAATTGCTGGTATATGTTCTTTGTTAATGTTCACTCGTTAAGTTACATTAATACTATGGTATTGTTATGTTAGAGGAAGCACCAGTAAAATATTTTGCTCAGAAAAGGTATTGTGCAAATGAATTTATAATTCAAAATTTAAAAATGTTATCATTAAACTTAAATTACAGTGTCAGTCTCCTGACAAAGTTGCTTAGAAAAATGCCACAAAAATCTTTTTAAAGTAAACTAGAAATAGACCCAAGAAGTTTAAGTTCAACTTTGAAGTGGTTTTTGTTTTGCAAATGTTCTTCTATGCTTACCTTGCTATATTAATGTTCATCCCACTCTTAAATTCTCTTGTGATGCTAATAAAATTCTCAAGTTAGGTAACTTTAATAAAAATGTGCTTATATAGCATCAGCTTTTCCCAATTTCTCACTTCACTGCTCTTAATGAAACAAACTTAACTTTTTTTTACACAAATCACAATGGTGGCAAGACTGTCACCAAAAATGCTTCGTACAGCAGAAATGCTAAATGTGTATCTTCCTGTGAAATAAATGATTTCAAATGATTTATTTATTTTTATTTATTTTTTTTGATTTATTTTTTTAACTTAATTTTTTTATCACTATGGTTTTTTTCTTTTTCTTTCCTGTATCCTAAAACCCTAATTCATCTCCTGGGTAAAAATTGTTCCTGTTTAATTATGCACGACTATCATTTAGTATAAAGTGTTTACCACCACAACATAATTTTATAATATGCCACAATTTTTTCCTATGGTATTTATCATAAAAGTAGTCATTTGTAGAGATATAATTCCCAATCAGTAGTTCTTCTGCATACTTCTGGTAATTTGGGTGGTGCCAGAAGGAGAATAATCAGCCCAAAACAAGAGATTTATCTTTTTCAGATAAGTCCTTATAAAGAAGCGAATAGATCATATCTATATATCAGCATAAAGTATATTGTGCTTTAATGGGTTTCTTCCATATCCCACTTGCTGAGGGACCCACGTCTCCCTTTTTAGAGGTTTGTGAGTTGGAAGAGATTTATACCATAATCAACTAGGCTTCTTGGGTAAAAAACGTTTAGATCCAGTGATTAGTAATGTACATTTATATACATAGATGATTGGATGACGGATATATTGTACTGAAATTCTTAATTCAATAAGTTTTTAAAAAGGTGTCATTGAATGGGATCCCTGGGAAGATCAGTCTGTTAAGCTCCTGACTGGGTTTCGGCTCAGGTCATGACCTCAGGGTCCTGAGATCAAGCCCTGCATGGAGTGGTGAGTGGAGGCCATCAGGAGCCCTACTAGGACCCCCTTCTAGAGCTCCTGGGTGGCTTTGAGCTCAGCATGGAGTCCACTTGGGGTCCGTTTCCTCTCCCCCTCCATCCCCCTCTGCCCCTCCTCCTCTCTCTGAAATAAATAAATCAAACCTTAAAAAAAAAGGTGTCACTGAGTGACTCTACAAGTAATAAAATACTAATTCTTTGAAAATTTATAAATTGACTTCAGTCAACACCTATTCATTTTTTTCTTTAGAAAATAGTACTATTATTGTTTTTTTTAATGCACTGCTTCATGATACACATATATGTACTGTGTTATAGACATATTTTTCTCTGTGGTTATTTCCCTGCAAAGGAAATTTTGTCAAGAGAGGAACACAAATGATTAGTTGATATTTTATACTAAAAATCATTTGATGATACATATTTTATAGAACATTCAAATATATCCCAAAGTATCATGTAGGAAATACTGATATAAAAATATATTTGAATGTGGCAGCTTATTCATTTTATAGTGATAGAGTATATTAGCAAACATTTATTTTTAACTTGGCCAATTTGAAATTAAAAAGGAAAAAAGGAAATGTTATCCTATCTTACACCGAATAACAACAACTACCATACGCAGCAAATGAAGTAGAATCAATACGTAAAACTTCTTTATTAGTTGCAAGTGGTACAGAATGTTGTAAAACCTCCAAGCTACATGACATCTAAATCATGAAGTTACCTTCGCATTCAGAAATTTAGTAAGATTTAAGGCATAAGTAAAGATATTTAAGCTTTGGTAAAGGTAATTTGTATTAATTCAGTAAGCTTACCTAGCGTGATTAATCTTGACAATATATTTTTCCAACACGCTATTTGTGAGAGAATAATCAGCCTAGTGATTGAAGTAGAAAACACTAATAGCTGAGCTTAAGATGCCTTCCTGTTCCATTTCTAGCCCTCCAAACCAACAGCCCCTATATACATGGCAGGAAGGTGTTTCCTGATAATGTAACATTGCTGTCTTTTGACAACAAACTTGCTCAACATTATACCTGGGTCTGCAGGATAAGAGTAGCATTTGAATTGTAGGACCCAGGAGTTTGCCCTGCCCTGTGGAGGGGCATCATCTTATCCTTTGAAGGCCTGAATAAAACAAAAGGCCGAGGAACCCGCTTCTTTTTCCTGCCTTACTGAGCACTGACTGCTGTTGTTTCAAGTACTACCTCTTAACCTTCTGTTTTTTCATTTCATCTTATATAATCCAATTTTCCAAAATAAAACATAGTCTTATTCCAAATGTCACCTTTTTACCATTTTTTTTTTTTTTTTTTAATGATGAACGCTGCTAACAAAATACTTCCCGCGCATTGTTTCCTGATTGACAGGACAATCCATCGCGTCTTCTGCTGCTCTCGGTTGAGAAGTGCACCACCTCCTCCCTTGGTTCTCAGGCTCTGGAATCCAGCTCGCTTACCTCTGGCTTTCCTGGGTCTCCAGCTTGGGGACTTACCAGCCTCCTTAACTGTGTGCGTCATTTCTTCAAAATAAATTTCTTTTTGTGTGTGTGTGTGAATATATATCCTATTGGTCCTGTTTCTCTGGAGAACTCTAATACATAATATGATACAGGAATCCAGATACATTTTTTTTTCATATGGCTATCCAATTGACTCATCATCATTTATTTTTTTAAAGATTTATTTATTTATTTACTTATTTATTTATTCATGATAGACAGAGGGGGTGGGGCAGAGGCACAGGCAGAGGGAGAAGCAGGCCCCTTGCAGGGAGCCCGACGTGGGACTCGATCCTGGGACTCCAGGTTCACGCCCTGGGCCGAAGGGGCTAAACCACTGAGCCACCCAGGGATCCCCATCATCATTTATTTAAATAACAACAACACATCCTTTCCTATTACACACCAATGTTGACTCTCCAAAATCTCCAAATCTGGAGACTACATATATATGGGTCTGTTTCTGGACTCTCATTTATATTTCATTATTCAGGTTTGGACCACCTTTTTAAATCTCTTATGTCCCTCTGTTTCCTCATCAAAAAAAAAAAAAAAAAAAGAAAGAAAAAAGTGGATGATAGTAGCACTTCTCTCATAACTTGTTATGAGGCACTAATCAGTTTAAACCACAATTAAGATTTCCTGAAGTAATTGTTAAATGTGTTAGTAAGATTTGATAATGATGATGATTACCATCATTATCGTCATCCTCATCTGTTTTCTCTCAATCTCTTTCCTGGGCTCTTGAAGGTATTCCTTGTATCTGCTATCATAGAAGCAAATACTTAATTATATAAATTGAATTCATGGCAAAGTTTACCTCACGTTTAATCTACTCTGTAAAATTGCATTTTCTTCCTATCTGGGGAAACTTTTTCTGCCATATACTTATTTCTTTTGTTGGGCTATCTTCCCTGTATAGACCTTGTACCGTTTCCTTTTTAATGCCTCATCATTGCATGATCACTTGGCTTTTAACCGGCTGGTAGGAAGATGTCCACTGGGGGAGGGATCAGCACATTATTTCAAGCCACCTTAAAATTTTTTTTATAATCTAGGCTAAGGTATGATT
Organism: Vulpes vulpes; assembly: GCF_048418805.1. NCBI lineage: Eukaryota > Metazoa > Chordata > Mammalia > Carnivora > Canidae > Vulpes > Vulpes vulpes. Next base: position 100,544,399 of record NC_132780.1, read on the forward strand.
AAAATTAGCTTTCAAAAGTTTCTTCCCAGATAAAGGACACCAGTAGCTGAGCACCTAGGGATTGTTTGCAATGTAAATACTCTCTTATTTTCTGCTTTCAAGAGACAGAGTTCTTATACATACATGGATATATGTGTGATTCCTGGTTTATTACTCCTAGGAGCCGAGCTGGATCCACGAAACTCCAGGTATATCCCTGTTTCTTCTATTCCAAACAGGGGATTTAATGTCCATCTCAGGAATCAACACATCATAATGACATTTGTTCTGAACACAAAAATCAAAACAAAACAAAACACAGATAGTGGGCTACCACCAAAGCCCCTTAACATGACTTCTTATTTTAAACTTCTGCGTGCTTTCAACACTACTACTGCTTTAATATTTTGTAGGATATTTATATGTATATATTTATCTAGGCATTTTATTTTGTTTAGTTAAATTGTGTTTTGTTTTCTGTTTGATTTCTAGGCAGAAAAGGAGCATGTTAATTTTAGGATCCCATGTTCAGAAATATAACTAATTTTACATATTCTAACCAGAGTAAAAAGAAAACATAGTTTTTCTCTCTTTTTAAAATTTATTTATTCACAAGAGACACACACACACACACACACACACAGAGAGAGAGAGAGAGAGAGAGGCAGAGACACAGGCAGAGGGAGAAGCAGGCTCCATGCAGGGAGCTCGATGTGGGACTCGAACCCAGTTCTCCAGGATCACACGCTGGGTGGAAGGCGGTGCTAAATCGCTGAGCCACCCGGACTGCCCAAAACATAGTTTTTCAACTTGAGTGAGATGACTCCATTTTAAAGGTTTATACTGACACAGGTACTCACTTTTTCATCAAATGCCATCATCTAAATATCTAAGTTATTTTTGTATCTGAGTTTACCGTTCAAAAAGATGCCATAAGTTATGGATGGGTACACATACATTGTGACACCTGGCACCACCTGTAGGTTAAGATGTAGACACTCTGCATGAGCTTAATTTGTTCCCCGTACCTTATATATTCATGAAATCAACTGGAAATGCAAAAAGGAGCAAATTATACTTTATACTACATCCCTGTTAAATTATGTACAGTGTAAGAATATTATAGATTTTGAGATTAAGCTAATCATTTTCTGGAGGAGACCTTGCATAATTTCTCTGAATTTCAACACCTTGTCTCACACAGCTTATCAGAAGGAGCTGCTCTTGCCTAAGATCATGTAAGACACATCACAAACCCGAGACACTTCTCTATTTCACCAGAATGAAAACTTTTGAAACTCATTCTCCTTGTGATAATGGAATTTTAGTCTGACTTACCCAGTTCTCTGATGGTTCACAATGCTGAAAATTTACAGTGGTTGATTGAATTCACTAGAATTAGAAACAGTGTAAAAGTAACTGGCCCCAAAAGGGACCCAGAGTTCCACCATGGTCTCTGCACCAAAAGCCTTTCTCTCCAGAGTTGGAGAGACTGATAAAACAAACTAAAAAAATATGGCCTATGTCTTTTACATGCAAGCAAGCTATATGATACTTGAGGTGGTTTAAACTGTGTAATGCAACAATCTAACTACCTGGTGCAGATAGTGTGACTCTAAAAATTCTAGGACTATATTAATAACCTAATTAGGTTTCTGGGAGATATGCAGTAAGTAGCTCAGTGGTCACTCATTGGACCATTAGGCCTCAAAATCTATAACCTCTCATCTTTCTGTACCAGATTACTACAGAAACAAAACAAAGTAGATTCAGTTGAATTGTGAAACAAAGAATCCTTTCTTTAAAAAGGGAGCCCACAAAAATATTCATAATCTCTTATAAACTTAGTTGGAAGGAAAACAATGTAAATCAGTGAGGCATCAGGGAGAAAGCTGTTCCTTCAGTAATACAAGAAAGGGCGAGAACATTCCATCTTGTAGATCTGATCAGCTCTAGAATTAAACAACAATAACAACAACAACAAACCAATGAAAACGAAAGCAATGCAAACACATTGCTATTTATGTAAGTATTTTATTATTAAGGATTCATTGTTTTTATTAGAAGCATAATGTTAGGAAGGAAATACAAGAAATACTAGAATTACGAACAGGAGTAAGTCTGTAATACTAAGCCACATCTGACATCCGTTACATAGTAACACATAAGTAATAAGTAATTCTCAAAGTTGTTTTTATATCAAAGTACAGTCATCTGTGTCAAATAAAGCACCATGTTTTTCTTCAAGACACATTTGCATCAGGTTTCACTCTGATTTTTAATTTAAATGTACATTTCTGAAACTTAATTTTAATTTTCACTAAAACTTATTCTTCAAAGGGAATTCATTTTTTTGCTTATTGCATAAAAGATAAAACAATCAGCACTAAATCTTTAGATATTTAGAGAAGAACACTTAAGTAATTACTTCTAATTCTTTACCTAAAGTGAAAAGGTAAGAGCTGTGATGGGAATCACTATACTTACAGAATTCTGTTAACGTTATTTGTTCAGATTGAGTTTATTTTAAGAATGAGATTTTTTTACATCGAAAGTTATTTTGCTGAAATGTCAAGGTAAAGCAATGAATCTAAGAACTGAAAATATAGTACATTAAGCACACTTTTGAATATTTTAATTACTTTGATATAAAGACATAAGGGGAAATAAAGATTTTAAAATAAAGTGTAATAAAACGCTGTGATGGTGAGCGCTAAATACAATTCAGGAAAAAAACACACAAATCTTTATAAAATTCTCCATTTAACATCTTTCAGAAAATTTTTTTCTAAGGTTGTATGAAATGAATTTTCAAAAGAACACTGGGTACTTGATATTAAGTAGTCTGTACTCTTGATTTTACCATGAACAGACTGAAATCTAAAGCAGGTAAATCACTGGTGTCAACTGCCCACATTGTAAGTTCTATTTTGCTTCTATGATTTACTGGCTCATTTCAATTACTATCTTGCTACTGAATACTTTTATTTTCACTTTATAATGAGTGTCCTGATTTCTTGTTTTAGCTCCAACATGTGAAGAGCTTAGAAGCTGTTACTCAGGTTCTTACAAGAAAAAAATATTTTGAGAATTGAGACCATAGGGCGAATCACCATGTATCCTCCTGACCTCGAACAAAAGCACTAGAGCTATATAAATGGGTAGGATCCCTTAAGAGGTTACTTGGAGGAATTGCTGGAAGCTGAATGTGGACTAGCTTTAGAGTGAGAAACTCCTGGGGGCCACTTCCAAAGTCTAGGTTCTAAACCAATGGGACACCTCTCTGAGTTCAAAGAGACCTCATCAAAGCAGTTATACCTTCTCCTAGACAGAGTTTGAGCTCCATGGAGCCCTTAAGTTCCTAAGTTTTATTTTTTTAATATTTTATTTTTCTATTTGATGCAAAGATAGCAAGCACAGGCGGGGGGGAGGGGTGGGGAGTGACCGGCAGAGGGAGAGGGAGAAGTCGACTCCCCGTCGAGCAGGGAGCCTGATGAGGGGCTCCATCCCAGGACCTTGGGCTCATGACTTGAGCTGAAGGCAGTGGCTCAATCGACTGAGCCACCCAGGTGCCCCAAATTCCTAAATTTTAATAATTCTCTCCTTTCAACCATTTTTTTTTAGATCTAGGAGGTTATCTACTCTCTGCAGTTGCCATCTCTATGATACCTTAGAGTTCTTTTCTCATTCTTGAAGTTACCTGGTTAACAAAACTATACCTAATTAACATTTTAATACTAACTTGTGTTGTCTCCTTTTAGTGCTATCCGTGACCACAGAGCACGCTCTTACGGCAGAGACTCTGCAGCTGAGAATTAAAATTGGATCTGACTCACTCTACGACTGAATTCTTTAAACCATACACTATCACATGAGTCATTGCAAAGGCAGGGAACCTAGACTAACAGTATTTGTGCAAGACAAAGCAACCAGGTATTTGACATTGCAGGAGTTTATTCGGAGATGTCTGAATGCTAGCTACCCAACCGCGGTTGGGCATTTAAAACAAGCCAAGTAAAATACAAACAAAGAAACATTAATGAAAGAAGCTCATGTTAGAGCCTTTATTATAAGAATTGGGGTGCTCATAAATGTGTTAATATCCAACAATCATCTTTGAGGCCTTTGTGCATGCTGAAGAGAGCACTGTTCTGAGACATTACACAAAGAGAATCAAAGGCCATGCCCGACAGTGACTGAAGAGTATTAAATACCTGCCATTTAAGTCAATATCATTGCAAAACCTAGACATGGAACCGTGAGTGCAAGTTGGGTAGGATGCAGAATGTCAAAGCCATCTAAGTTTTGAGAAGTATTTTTTAGGGAGATGGAAACCTTATTGGAAATCTGAAAGTTTACTTACAAATAGTTCAAAGAAACTAAATTTGTTGTATCCTTAATTTATTTTATCTTTGGGTTACTTCTTATCTGCAGAAAAGATAGATCCCCCTTAGGAAAAAAAAATAAGTTAAATAAGCATCATCCTTTCTTACAAATACACACAGGGAGTATGTCTAATTTTAATAATTTAATAAATAATGTTAGTATTAGTTTATATATGCAAGAGAATAATAAAGAAGCCAAAATGAGACTCTGAGTCCTTTCACATGGAGGAGAGTCTGACAGCTAATTAAAGATCTGTGAGGTCTTTTGAGGGTCTGTAACCAGCCACAGCTTTGCTGCTTTATCTTAGATGCCAACCCCTTCATCAGTACTTGCTGAATAAAATTATTTCTTCTCATTTCTTCTCAGGCTTTGCTTGTTGATGGCAAATTTTAGTCATCACACACATTGGAAAACACTTATTTCATTTAGTGGTCTATTAAATTTTCCATTTTTGCAGGCCATGTATTTCTTACGTTAGAAACAATCATGGCTTAGCACAGAACTTTGCACACAGTCAGACTCAATGTATATTAATTGAAATTTTTCTTTTTGAGGGGAGATTGTGGCTGTGAGTGAGCTTGAAGGAATCAGTGAGATAATTTGCTAAACTATATAATCCTATGGGATAAGAGGTGCATTTTAAAGAAAATATTGTGGTACATAGTATGTAGTTTGTAATTCCTTTTCAGAAAATATTGGCTGGCTGACCACGCAGTCTTAATCCCGGTCCAATGACATGCAGATTCAATCAACCGTTATCATGTAGTGTGTACACTACAATAAAGCTCACCTATGGGCCTATGTAAATTTTTACATTTACAGTTTAGTGTATCCTTCTTCCTTAATCAGGTAACTCTACAGTGATTATAAGTGAAAATGAGTTAGAATTTCAGATTATGTATCTCTTAGTACTCTATTTTAAGATAGATTTTCAATATTCATACCTTCCTGAAACAGTGGAAACAATTTCAAACCTGTGAACCTTATTGTTGTATGCCCATCCCATTTAGGGATATTTATACAACAGAAAGACTACTTAATGGAATTATAAACCTATTTGCAGCATGTGTGTTAATAGTAACCACATTTATATTTTTCTCTTTTCAAAATTTTCTTATTTGTGATTAAAATAATGTACCCTTGGGGCGCCTGAGTGGCTCAGTTGAGCCTGAGCCTTTGGTTTAGGTCATGATCCGGGGGTTCTGAGGATGGAGCCCTGCATCAGGCTCCTTGCCTCAGCGTGGAGCCTGCTTCTCCCTCTCCCTCTGCCTGCCGCTCCACCTGCTTGTTCTCTCTCTCTGTCCTTCTCTCCGGGTCAAATATATAAATAAAATCTTTAAAAAATAAATAAAACAAAATAATATATGCATATTGCTTTAATGGCACTCAAACTTCACTAAGGAAAAAAAATGTTAAAAATTGATGTTTATGTCATATTTATATTATTTTCAGTTCCAGAAAAACAAGATCAGCTTTACATGTTATTTTACAACTGGATTCTTTAAGCTAAAATATAACTATTTTCCAGATCAACAACTTTGGAAGTAAATTATTTTCTGAAAATCAAGTCTCTTTTAATTTTATTTTTCTCCTTGATTTAAAATCTGCTTCAGTAAATATCTTAGAAACTGCAATCTTATTACCACTACTTTTTCTCTGATAAATTCATTCAGGGAAATTTCTAGGTCAAAGTGTTTTCCTGTTTTAAAATTTAATAAATTCCACCACACTTCATTTCATTAAGATTATCAATTCACATGTTTGTACCAGAATTTTTGAGACCCACTCATTAAAGTTATATCAATCTTTGCAACTTTATAAGCAATTTATACTTTTATACTCTTTATTAGCAAGATGTTTGCACATCTTTTCTTTTCTTTTTTTTTTTTTGCCTGTGCTGATGTGTCTTTATTGTTTTTTTTTAAATTAATTTTTATTGGTGTTCAATTTACCAACATACAGAAAAACACCCAGTGCTCATCCCGTCAAGTGTCCGCCTCAGTGCCCGTCACCCATTCCCCTCCAACACCCGCCCTCCTCCCCTTCCACCACCCCTAGTTCGTTTCCCAGAGGTAGGAGTCTTTATGTTCTGTCTCCCTTCCTGCAAGATACATCCACGAAGGCAAAAGAAACAAAAGCAAAAATGAACTATTGGGACTTCATCAAGATAAGAAGCTTTTGCACAGCAAAGGATACAGTCAACAAAACTAAAAGACAACCTGCACATCTTTTTTTATGTTTACTACGTATTTCTTTTCTATGAATATTGTTTATATAACTTTCCCAGTCTTAATTGATTTTAATGGTTTTATCAATTTGTAAAATTTATTTAGGTACAAAGCACTCACACAGTCATGCACCCACTCTCCTTTCCCTATACAGGCTTGAGGCGGAGGAGTTCAGTAACTTTGAAATCCTCTAAGATGAAAGCAGCCTACACCCTTAATCACTGCTTGAGGGAAAACCATCCACTAGTCAGGAATATCTGCACTGGGATCAATGTGTACAAGGATACATTTTGTTGTTTTAAGGCACTAAATATTGAGCTTTTTTGTTACTGGAGCTCAATGTCCTGCCTGACATATTCAAAGTATAGAATTTTAAAAATCAGTCTGCCAATGCTTTGCTTTATGGCATCTGGGTTCCTGATTAAGTTTTTCACTTCTGTGAGATCCTAAAGAATGTTCTCCAATAATATCTTCTATTTGCATAATTTTAATCTTTCATATTGATTCCTAATAAAACCAGATTTAGGGTTCTTTTTAATATGATATGAACATGAGTCTTATTATTTTCCTTAGAGGAAGAGTCAGTCATGCCAACTCCACGTACAACTAATCAAATCTACTTCCAAGTAACACTATAACACTTTATGGGTAGTATGAGTACCTAACAGTAAAAAACATATTCCTGATTTCTTCCTTCTCTCTTGGTAGCAATTCACTTATATATAAGCACACATAAGCATATATACATATATATATATTATTCATAAACATACATAGTTGTTGAATACATTTTTGTTATTATTTTGAACAAAATAATTAGATCAGTTAAAGATAAGATAAATAAAACTTTTGTTTTTGCAAATATATCACTAAAATTTGGGATATCTCATCCACATGTTATTTATAAATTATATAAATGATATACTAATACTAATATTATCTACATTATAAAGAAGAACTTAAAATAGAAAATAAAACAAAGATAATAACTCTAAGTTGTGTCATCAAAATATATAAATACACATATATAGACATGAGTAAATATGTAATTTTATGTGTTCAATCATATTTTACAATCAAATTTACAGAGAGATGCAAATACATATTGCTTTTACTTAAGACTAAAAATACAAATAAATATGAAAAGGAGGAACTCGGTTCAGAAAGAATTTACTTTTGTTACTTTGCAAAAAGGCAAAAACAGTTGAGATAAAAGACTTCAATATTGTATGCAAATGCTTTAATCTTTCTTTTTCAAAAATCATTACTATAGAATGATGGATTGTTTAAGCTATAAAATAGCTTGGAGGTCACAGAGCCCAACACTCACTGAGATTCAGAAATTTTATGTAACTTTTGCAAGTCACAATTAGTTAATTTAGTTCTATAAATCTAGTGATCAGTAGAAGCTAACTAAACAATTTGGTTTTTATTTGATCATTACAAATCTCTATCTGTATTTACATGTGGATGGGTGTGTGTGTGTGTGTGTGTGTGTGCTTATGTGTATGTTTTAAATAACCTGTTTCCATGAGACTTAAACACACAAATCATATCTTAGGTGACGATTAAAATTTAAGTCATCTATGATGTGCAAATAAATATACTTTACTGGAGGAAGGCAAAACTGTGATAAATGTTACCAAATATTTGCTACAGGGAAATCAGTTTTAAAATATTGATGACTAAAGATATATTGTAAATACACACTATTTAAAGGTTTGCTATGTTTTTTCTTGGTATAATTTTACGAAAGGATTATTGAGGATTATTTGTCATCTACATGAAATGACAGATTGGCAAATTTGCTCTGAAATATCTGTTCAACAAATAACATATTTGTTGACTATCAAAAACCATAGTCATTCATCTTTAAAATATTGAGCACCTAGAATATATATAAATACACTAGGTTTGAAACTAAGAATGATGTGCTAATAAAAAGGCACGATTACTGTCCTTATTAGTTTACAGCTATAATTCTAATCACAAAAAATGAGCTTAAAATTGCAATTTAAACATGAACTTATTGTTTAATTAGCATTTCCATGTTGAGCACATTTTTATATACCCATTGTCCACTTGGAAGCCATCTTTTGAAAACTGCCTACTCATATCATTGGCCCAGTGAGTTTTAGTGTCCCTGGTCTTTTTCCTATTGATTTATAAACTTTCCCATGCATATACTCAATAAAATCTATTGTTGGTTACATATGTTTCTGTAACTATACTAAAGTTTTGGTTTTTTTATAAAACATGTTTTATAACATGCCTCTCTCTCTCTCTCTCTCTATCTCTCATGAATAAAAAAATGAAGTCTTAAAAAGAAAAAATGCCAGACAACCTCCAAAGCATCTCACCACCAACAAGGGGCACCTCTTGGGATCTCTGATAACCAAAAACTGTCCAGGAAAAGAGTGTGGTGAAGAATCTGTCTCCACCGGTCTGAAACTTCTCCTGCTCACCATGAGCCACATGGGTGTCTAGGCAGCACAGGAAAGAGAAACTCACCACAAGTCGCCCTGCGTGGGTAGCCTCTTTGTCCTTATAGGCAGACTCAGAACATTCCTCTCCCATGGGGTAACACCAGAGATCTGGTCAGCCTTGACAAAGAAGACCGGGCCCAAATAAGAAGGAACCCTGCCCACGATGCCTTTTTGTCTTTATAGGCATATAAAAACCTCCTCTCCCCTGCCCAGAGATAGAGAGTGGCTAGGATACTAGTAGGGATAATCTTGTCACAAGTGCCTGGCACAGCGAGCACTGTCTCCCCCACAGACAAGGGAATTCATCATGACTAGAGACTTCATAGGGAAGCCTTTTCATTCCTGCCTGCTTGGAACTCAACCCACCGAGAAAAGAGACAGCCCTTCCCCTTGGGACAACCACAGCAGTACCAGATAAACCAAGGAGACCAAAATAACACTGCAAGTTTCTGAAAATTGAACTGTTGTTGGAACCAGGGCCTATAAAAGTAGACCAGGAGCTGTATATTAAATTTAAGCAGGGTATGTGCATGATAAAATAATGAATGTAAGTAGAACAGAAGGTCTCTTGCATTAAAATAGATAAAATGTCCCAGAATATTATAGAAAATCACTCAGAACCAGAAAAATCACAACTTGGAGGAAAAAATAAAAACAATTGATACCGACACCAAGATATATCAAATGGAATTTATCAATAAGGGTATTTCAGCAGCCTTCATAAAAATGCCTTACCAATCAATCAGAACTTCTCTTGAAACAAACAAAAATAATGAAAATCTTAGCACAGAAATAAAAGTTATAAAAATAGAAGAAAATGTAAATTATGGAACTAAGAAGCATATTAAAAGCACGCTGGACTGAATAATACAATTAGACAGTACAGACTCAATAGTCAAGAGACGATGGGATGAAGGAAGTTGAGGACAGATGAATAGATTTACCCAATCTCAATAACTGAGAGGAAAACAAAATGGAATTAAAAATGAATAGAGACAAAAAGATCAGTGGGATAATAAAAGATCTTATATTGTGTCATCAAAGTCCCAGAAAGAGAAGAAAAAGGGAAATGGGTTAAAAAAGAATCTGAAGAAAATTGCCCCAAACTTCTAAATTTGGCAAAAGATGCAACAGATTTAAGAAACTGATCAAACCACAAACAGGATAAATACAAATAATTCTATGCCAAAACACAGCATAATTGAGCTTTTGTTAAAAAAAAAAAAAAGACAAAAAACACCTTGAAATGGAACATTTAAGTATAAGGGACACCAATTCTAATGACAGAGGGTTTCTCATTTGAAAGCAAGGAAGCCAGAAGGAAGTGACACACCAGTTGTTCAAGTCATGAAAGAAAAGAGCTTTCAAACTAGAATTATCTACCCAGCAAAATAATCCTCTAGAAATGAAGGTGAAATAAAGACATTCTCAGATGAAAGAAAGCTAAAAGAATTTGTCACTAGCAGATGTAAAAGTTGACTATTGGAAGTTGTTCAAACAGAAAGGAAATGATAAAAAGCAATCTTAGATGATCAGGAGAGAAGAGAGACCAATTAAAAGAAGAGAAGTACGAACACATGTAATCATCTACCTTTTTCTTCATGAGTCATCCTTAAGGGTGGAAACAAAAATAATAAGTCAACACGCAATCACAAGACCCACAGATATGTGATATTTGACCTGTATGTGTAAAACAATAGGAAGCATGTGACATCCTCCATTTGTCCAAGATCCCACATTTCCAAAACCTCCTGTTTGACACCAAGCCTAATTCACCCAATCCCAGGGTCAACTTTTATTTAAAAGAAGACTTAAAGGATTGGTAGAATTTGTATGAGTGGGTTGGAAAGTACTGGGACTCCAGAGAACCGAGTTGTATAAATGGCACGTGGTTTTTCAGAGCGGTAATTTCTTTGTTGTCCCACTTCTGAACGTTATAGAAACATCTATAACATTTTCTCTGTGTTATAGGAGCTACAGTGTTTTAGAAAACATAAAAACGTACCTTATCATATGCAAAATGTGCTAATAAAACCAGTGCTTTGTTGTATATCAAGTTAAAAGCAAATACGTTTATGGGAAATTGAATATTTTTGCTTTCTCCTTTTCTTTGGAATATGACCAAAAAAAAGAAAAAAGGTAGTAGCATTGTATTTTTGCAGAATTGAAGAGTGCAGACATAAATATTTTTGTAAAGGATGATAGACTGTGAAAATACTGCCATTTTCTCTTGATCTTATAAATAGCTACAACACAGAAGGAAATAAATTATTCCTTTCTTACTGGAGCTTTTTTGCCCATTCACAGCAGATGTTGTTTCCACAAATTAGTTTATAATTCCTTTCATAACTCAGACAGAACAACCCTTCAATTTATAGTCAGGAAATAGATATAGTGCTGCATGTAATTCCGGTAATTATGTAACAAAACTGCACTTTGCTATATGAAAACCTTGGCCATCGATCATTCCCTTTAGTGTTGGGGCAACTTCATCTTCTGTTGCAACAGCTGCGCCAGACAGCCACAAACACAACAGATTCGCCAGCCTTCACTGAGTGAGATGTAAACGATCAGTGTGGACGATAATGGATAGCTAGACACCCAGCCAGCTAGTTAGATAGAGCTGGTCTGTACCACAGGCGATGAATACAAACCAGGATTTTTGGTTTTTTTTGGAGAGTAAGGAGAGATGGGTACATAATCCATTTTTACACGGCCCAGCACTCCAATATACTTGTCACCTGGCTCACAGAAAAACAACAACTGTGATGAAAGTGAGGCATAAGGACAATATTTGAATTCGATGCCCTGTCTTCGAGTCCCGGATTAAGTGGACTTTATTTAAGACAACCACGGCTGAGAATAAAAGTCATAGCTTCTAAACAGTGGGGAGATCCTACATGAAGCATCATGTCCAGGGAAGTTATAACCCCTAATTTTAAAGCCCAGGGTTACTTTCCATGGTTTCTCAGTCTATTCAGTATAATGTTCATTTTACGTCCTGTAGATACGTAATAGGATTTCATGAATGAAAAAATGATTGCGTAGAATGTACTAGAAATCTATTGCTCATCTTAATATTTTACATCGGTTAATAATTTATGTCTTAACAGTATTTTCTATTTATTATTTTATTTGAAGCTTAAATTTTTTATAAAAGAGCTGATGCGAGCTCACCGATCCCACTTTATGGGACATATTGCAAGGCAGAGAAGGAAAATAACCATCCAAGTCTCCCAGTGTATATAGGTGAAAAAATTAAAAATACAAGTCAGTTCTACAATCTTGACAATTTTTGTTCAAGGGCTACATAAAAATGGATATCCTTTTTACTTATCCATATGTGTATCATCTTGGAAATACATGTTTTCCAAAGTATTTTACATGGCTATTCAAACTTCTATAAAATAAAATAATTTACTTTGTGTCCTAACAGTGAGCCTGAGGAAAACAGAGAGAAGCCAGTTCCCATGCTGGGTCCCTAGGATGGAGAGAGCATAATGCACTGAGAGACCAGTGACCAAAATCAACATACCTATGGACCTGAGCAGTTGAAGATTAGAGTTTCCATGGCCCAACTGATCCTGCTTTGTGTGGGAAATGAAGGGTTCAAGCATATTTCTGCATAGTCAGCGGGAAGCAGAACTTTTAGATAGATGAATGATTGATTTTAGTCAGTCAAAAGAACACCACACATTTCCTCGGAAGGCAAAATCCCAAAAGCCAGTGAGCTGAAATTAAATTTCATAATAATTAGCAAGTGACTTTAGACGGGCAGGCAAGAACGTGTCAGGATCTAGGGTAAGGCTGTCTCCACGCAGAGAGTCAAGACATGCATTGGAAGGATCCAAGTCCAGGTTGTGTATCTTGGTGAGGCTAATAGTTGTAGTAAAAGAGAGCTGTGAAGACGAGGTGCTGCATCCTGTGATGACAACAGCATGTATCTGTGCGCCCTCTCCTGTACTTGTACGGGATTTCTCTCCTGGGGTCCAATGGTGCTAGTATGCAACTGGCGCCCCAAGCAGGGCAAGGACTTTGCCTCATCAGAAATGGCTCCAAGTGGGAGGAGAAAAGGAGGACAGACACAGCATAACAAAACCCTGGCTTTTGCCTTGAGGAGATAATATTCTAGTGCAGGTAATAATCTGCTAACCTAAAAATACGGTAAGGCCGGGAGGAATGGATCTCTTATATTATTGTATCTCCTGTAGCACCAGTGGCCAGCTTACAGGTGCCTATTCTTGGCTAGTGTCTACAGAGCTAAACTGCAAGCTTCATACAGGATTGGATTTTTAATTTCAAACCTGAAACACTAAAGACTTGAGAAAAACATGATACACTATTGTTTGAAGTTTTCCAGTTGGTTGGTTCTGTGTACATACAGAGTGAGAAATAAAAAACTGATGGAATTAATCGTATTTTCAATAAAGCTCTATGATAGTTATGTATTAAAAAAAAAACTGAAATTTTAAGCATTTTTATTAAAAAAAAACTTTTTAAAGATTTTATTTATTCCAGAAAGAGAGCACAGAGGCAGGGAGGAGCTGAGGGACGGGGAGAAGCAGTCCCAACATGGGACTTGATCTCACAACCCTGAGATCATGACCTGAACTGAAACCAAGAGTCAGATGATTAACTGACTGAGCCACCCATGTGGCCCACGTTTAAGCATTGTCAACATTTTGTTAAAACCAAAACGAAACAGGATTTGTGTTTTCTATACATATAAATGTGTTCTATTTGGTAAAGATCTTTCCCTGGTTTACAACAGAGGCTTAAGAATTCTTAACACATAAAATTAGGGAAATATACAATTTTTCCTTAATGGAGCTGAGTGTTTTCTTCACTCGTTGTAAAGTAAAAATTTTAAATAAACATTTTTATTTTACCACTTGTTTATTTTGTTTTTGGTACCTGAGCTTCTGGTGTAATATCTAAGAAAATCACTGTAAAGGCCAATGTCGAGGAGCTTTTCCCTATATTTTTTAATTAGTTTTATAGTTTCAGGTCTTGACATTAGTTTTTAATCATTTTGAGTTGATTTTTGTGTATGGCACAAGGTCAGGGTCCAATTTCATTCTTTTTGCATGTTTTTCCATCACCACTTATTATAAAAACTATCTTTTCTTATGATAGTAACAACATCTTCCATGACATATTAAAGAGAAGGAAAAATTAATTATTTAAGCCTACCTATAACTTTTCTTCAAATGATTATAATTATGTGTATTGGGTTTAATGGAAAATTGTTGGAAATGATAATCAAATAGTATTAAAATCAGAGCTTTGGATAGCCAAGTTTCAGAAGCTCCAAAGATGTAAATTAATTGTGCAGAATTTGTGCACATGATATAGGTAGACTAATAGGTGTGAAGGGAGTTTACCTTTCAAACGAAACTAAGGTCTCTATGTTCCTAAGGCAAAGGAACTGCCACTTCTTGGGCTTCTCCTTGTTTTTGATAAAAATCAGATCACCTTAGCACAACTTACTAAAAGTTAAAAAATGACACAATTTATATGTGATTCATATATGCCTCGTTGAATAAAACAAGAAAGCATAAGAGAAATGCTTGATTTGGAACTTAATTTCACATTAATTAAAACAAAAAAAGGTGTCATGATATGGTGTTGTTTTCTGATTAAAAATTATATAACCATGACTAGATTTTTTAATTTAAACTTTGAGTAACACTACATATGACCTTAGATGAAAGTCTTATCTTAAAATATTCTTAATTTTAAAAAATATATATTCTTAATTTATCTGATCATACAGGATGCAAGACTAGTTCTAATAGTAAAACTGTCTTATAATAACCAGCTTGGCATTTATTTCGCTGTCAAATACAAATTTTTCCAAATACACATTTTCCTTCAGGCGCTATGGTTATAACAGACTATGTTGATATTTCTGTGCTTATTCCATGGGAATTAATCAGGATTCTGACATTGTGGATAACTAAAAGGCATAGCAATGTAAAGTAGCATATACTTTTATATGATCTATGTCATACATAAAAATATTACTCAGTGTTTTTCACGATATATTCAAATACATTATTGATAGAAATGAATGCATTTTCTCTTTTATGCTCATCATTGGCTTTAATAGTTATATGTGGCTCTGAAGTTAGCCAGAACTTAGTTTGAACTTTTGTGTTTCAGCAAGTTATTTAATCCCTCTAAGCAACAATTTTTTCATCAAATGGAGATAATATTAGTTTCCATCTTTTTAACATTAGATATAAATAACTACCAGTATATGCATACATATGTACATTTATAAGGAAATATTGTTATATAGTAAGTATAAATAACCACCAATATATACATATATACAATTGATTGATACCTACACACACGCACAGTATATATACTGTTATATACTAAAATATATATGTGTACCCGTATATATTGATGGTTAATATATAACAGGACTATATGTATATGTATATGTATATGTGTATATATATATATATACACACACATGTATAAGGGTCAATAATACTGTTACATATATATCATATATAATACTGTTATTAACACATAGAAATTCCTTGGGACTAGTTGTGCTATTGCCACCATCATCCTAGTTGTCATCAGTTATTTTCAAACTTAACTCTCAATCTCTTTGGTTATTAGTAGACTTAATTTTAATTTAATGTATACATTGGTATGTGATTACTTATGGAAAAATCTAAATACTCCTTTGAGAAACTGTTAGAACTAATACATGAATTCAGTAAGGTGTCAGGATACAAAATCAATACATAAAAAATATGTTGTGTTTTTATACACTACTAACAAACTATCAGAAAGATAAATTAAGAAAACAATCGCTTTTGCAATTGCATAGAAAAATATCTAAGGAATAAATTTGACCAAGGAGGTGAAAGACCTGTACACTAAAACTATGTATCACCAAAGAAAGAAAATGGTGACAAAAATAATGGAAATATATTCTGTGTTCATAGATTGGGAGAATGAATATTGTTAAAATGTTTATACTATCCAAAGCAATACACAGATTCTATGCAACACCTATCAAAATTCTAATGGAATTTTTCACAGAAATAGAAGAAACAATCCTAAAATTTGTAGGAAATCACAAAAGACTCTGAGTAGCCAAAGATGTCTTGAGAAAAAAGAATAAAGTAGGAGGCTCCATGCTCCCTGATTTCAAATTATATTACAGAGCTATAATAATTGAGACAGTATGGTATTGGCATAAAAACAGACACATAGATCAATGGAATAGAACAGAACTCAGAAATAAGCATATATATATATATATATATATATATATATAGTCAATTAATTTTTGACAAAGGAGCCAAAAATATACAATAGGAAAAAGACAATTTCTTCAATAAATGGTGTTGAGAAAATTAATTTCCCCAACTTTAAATTCATATTGAATACAAGATCCATATTTGTAGCTTATTCATTATATGAGTTTCTGAGTTTGAGATTTAGATTTCTTATCTACTCTTTCATAATAATAATCCCATACCAATCCATTATACTATGGTGTTATGTGAAAAATTAAAGTGGGGCAAATAAAAAAAAAACTTTCTAAATTTTAAATCTATAAAATTTATTAAAGTTACAATTTCACAAATTTAGAGACATAAAAAAATCCATTAGTCTAGCCTAAATAATCCCCTTGTGTTATTTTAACTTTATATTTATTGGAATTTGAACAGGAACAATTTTAAAGCTATTAAACCTAGAAATGATATTCAAAATATTCCATACTAATCTATAATACTCAAAAATGTAAGTTACTTTGTTAAATAACCTATTATAGAACTTTACCTAATGAGAGAACAATTCTTTTCTAATATACTACTAGCTTAGAAATCATATTTAGGTCACCAACATAGCAACAAATAAGTTGTTTCCCACCCGTCACTGAAAATATCATGCAAAATGGACAAATGGACCACCTCTTGAATGTGAAATCCTGTTTTAACAGCGTGTTTTCTTAAGACAAATTGCTTTTTTAAATTTCCCACCTTTCAGAGAGTAGGTTAGAAAATTTTGTGTTAGATTCAAGAAGAAAAAAAAAAATGGTCCAAGGTCCATTAATATGGAAGGAAGCTTCCATATTAATTGCCAGATACTGGACAAAAAGGGCTGTGGGAGACCATGAAATAATGCTTGATTTTAGCAATGTGCTGTTGTTTTCAAAATGTGTACCATCTGACTATTTTGATTCCACAAAAGTAGGTATCACAATGGTTTTCCAGTTAAGGAAACGGGCAGAAGGAAGGTCACGGACAGAAGGAAGGTCACAGGCTAAAAGCTGGGGCTAAAGTCCCAGGCTGGTGACTTGAAGCTCTGTTCCATCAGTATCACTGTCGCTTCATACAGCAGGTGCAATCACCGTGTTGGTCACACTAAGACCAGCCTAAGAGCACAGCAGTGTGCAGCACAATTCCGGCGTAGATGTTCCACACCAGTTTGAAACCCTGCAAGTTTTCATACTCCTGCCGAATATTCAGAAACTAAAAAAATTAAAACCAGATAAATTAAATAGTATCTGGTAAAAGTTTACTGTGCACAAGGAACAGTTACCAAGTTGGGTGTTTTCAAAGCCAAAACCAATATAAAGCTTGGAGTCAGGACATGAAAGGATGACTTATAAAGTGAAAATAAGGATGTTGCTTAAGCTTTACCATGATTGGCTATTACCAAGGGTGCAAGGAACTGGTTAAAGGTGACCGTCTGCCATTTTTGGAAGATGACTTAAGTTTCATTTATGATTATCAGATGCATTTACAAGAAATAACAAGTTTTGCTTACGTTCGTGAAACACGTTAGACTTAGTTACGTGGCCTAAATGTAGATTTCTTTGTTTGCTTGGTCAATTTTCAAGCCTGGTAGCCATTTTATTTTATTTTAATGTATTATATGCAAATCAGTGACTTAAAAAATCTAGTCCACAAATTTGAGTCTCAGTTTTAAAGTTTATTATTCACTAACACTACATTTCAATTATAAAAATAAGTATCGACAAAACTGGTTTGAAAATTAAGGGAATATGCAGAGATCAGGGTACTAGAGAATTGCATCTTCTGCAACAGTGGGTTAAAGAGACATATTTATGGAAATCAGCACCGTGATTTCAGCAAAAGTTGTAAGTCTCTGACTGAGTAATATCTCTACCTCCCAGGTGCAACAGAGGCCGCCACTACCAAGAACCCCTGAGACAAACTGAAAGGGCAAGTAGCAAGTTGCTCTGAGACGTGCAAAGGAGGCAAAGTTTTAGGCTGATATTTAAGTATTAGATTTGAAGTTATAGCACCTGTGTAGCGCGTTAACCTTTGCACTGACTTGTCCATTTACCGAGTGGTTTCTACCAATGATTTCCTACAGGAAGGCAACCATGTGTACCGTCGAGATATCCTGGTGTACGGCTGTATTAGAAATTCTGATAAGGATAATCTGAGGCTCCATTGACCAAGACACTAATGACCAAGTAATTGTTCTATATTATAATTAAGTATGATGAGCCCTGATAAATGCCATTTATTAGTCTACTGTGGCATTTAATTGATCTAATACTGGGCAGAATTTGGAAAGATTCAAAATAGGAGATAGTGAAGGGCAGTTTGAATCATGCCTTATGCTTTAAAAGTACCTTAATAGGGAAACCATTAACATCCTCATCAAACAAATGAAATAGGCAAGGGATTCTTCAGGGTCATACATGCATAATTGTTGTTTGGGGGCAATGGAGATATAGCATCATCCTGTTTTGAAAAAGGATACGTCTGCCACTGAACTCATTTAATAACCACAAAGTTCTGGGTTCACTTTAATATGTGTAATAACATCACAGAGAAACTGACTGATTTCTAAGTGTAAAAAACTAGCATGTTATGAGGGTAGGACACTATAGCCTGTAACAAAAGTTGAAGAAATGGTAATTATTTAAAACTTAGAAGATAAATCTTGAAGGACACAGATCTGTTATCTTCAGATAACTGACTTGTTGGCATGAAGAACTAAATTCAGATTTGTTCTGTATTGCTTATGATGTGATGTCCTTGTTCAAATGACAGTGTTCCTGTGACAACATTATTTATCCTGAGTTGTACCATGGTTATGCGGAAGTTCATATATGTGGATTTTTAAAAAATATTTTATTTATTTATTCATGAGAAACACTTAGAGAGAGGCAGAGAGATAGGCAGAGGGAGAAGCAGGCTCCCTGTGAGGAGTCCAATGTGGAACTCGATCCCAGAACCCCGGGATCATGACCTGAACCAAAGGGAGATGCTCAACCACTGAGCACTCAGGCGTCCTCATTTATGTAGATTTTTAAAATTTCTTATCCACAGCCAGTTCCCATCTCAATAACTTGCCTAATTCCCATTTCTCCTTGATGAATTCTAGAAGGCCAGTACAGTATTTGACAGGCAGAGTCCTTTCTCAAAACTCAAGAGGGATTACAAGAATATCTTAATCATTAACAGACAGTTAAAACATTATCATTATGGCTATCCAAATATCGTCTGCCTTAATTATCCATTTCTGTGCCCCACTCACTTTTTTAGATGGACTATTCAATTTTGTCTTGTGTCTCTGAAATATATTAGAGCAGATTATTATTTGCAAGAACACTGTAGGCATATACTCACCAGCAATAGACTTCAACATTTGCTCTTACATTGCTAGTTAGTCAACTTCTGGATCCTCGTCTAACACATCCAAGTCACAGTCTACTGCTATGTCATCAAGTTGCGTTGATGAATCTTCAGATTTCACAAATATTCTGAGTATTTCCTTTGAAACACTACCACTCTCATTTTCTGTTACCTCTAGAACTAAAGTTATTATTTCTGTTTCCAATAGTTACTCCATGGTTCTTTTAAAATTGGAAAACTTTTGTATATTTTCCATTAAGAAATAAAGATTGATTGTTTTTATCAATGTCAATGCTTTGCATGTCTTAAAGCACAAGTTTCTGTGCTAATTCTATCTCCTAGAATAATTATTTTTCATTACCAAAAGTCTCTGGTTGTCAAGAATATGAGCTTCATAAGGAAATCGGGAAAAAAGTCTGAAAGATTTGCTGAAAATAAATAAGTGTTGTGACATTTCTTTTCTAGTTCATTTTTGAACTTTCAATAAGATCTTTTTAATTAAAATGTTCAGTAATTTTGTCATAGGCAATTTTATGTTTTGGAAGAAAACAATGCATTTTTATTGTTTTAAAACAAAATGTTTAGAGTTTAGACACCAAATATAATGTTAATGCTTCATATTTCCTTAGGACTCAAGGTTTTCTCTACTGAGTTAAAACAAAGGATAGAATTTTTAAACCAGACACATAGACATCAACATCAAGTGTCACTAATAAACTCAAGAACATATAAAATCAAACTGTGTGGGCAAAGAGGTCAGCTATTCTAAGTGTGGTTCCTCAAGTCCTCCATCCCACATCAGATGGGAAGAGGTTTCTATGACAAGTGGGAAGGTTATTTCATGCTGCAAGAAGAATTTTAGAATATGACAGATCTCCATTTTATGTTCAAGTAGTTTTTTATGTTACATAACACTTTCCAAGAGTCTGTGGATGCCAATTTTGTTCACCAAAAAGCAATTATAAGCCAGGATTACCATATCAAACACATTCCACAGTTAAGGAATCTCCTACTAACAAATATCACTAGTCTGTATATTAGTGGATTGTCATGATGCTTACAGGGAGTTTAGACCTAATTGCCCACTTTCATTCTCAGTGTGTCCACGATAACACGAGAGAAGTGGATCTCAGGCCACTAAAACAACTCTGCTCTTCCATCTACAAAATTTAACTTGATTCTGAAAACCATAATTATAGTGCACGAGCAGGTAACATTATCAATTTTATAACCCTACACTACTCACCTCATTTTGATGGAATTGGGACAATAACGAGGCTTGCTGCCAATGATAGATATTTTTTTCCTTTTCATTGCCTTTTACAATCCACTCTTTTGAAATTACCTCCAGTGTGAAATTTTAAGGGCAACACTTATGCCATGACTTGATGATTCTTAGCAATTTGTTATAAAAACACAATTTATAAACTTTTCGGAAAAAAAATCTTAATGTTGGACTCTAACAAGGGTAGAGTTCTCAATTACTAGAATTAGGAAAAGTAAGGTAAAATCCTAAACTCATGAAATCTACTTACAAGAATAAAAACTGTAAAGAATTCAAAGAATCAATCTTCAAAGAAACAGGAATATCCTTATTTCATTTGCACACTTTAAATATAAAAAAATATATATATTTTATATATAAAAAAATATAGCTCCTATAGAGGTCTATTTCTCTTGTCCATTTAGCACACAGTAGACATTCAATGAATACCCAATGCCTACGTGACAACGGTATAAAAATGAAAATAGAAAAAAAATTATGATGCAAGTGTTTTATTATTCATAATATTGAAGAATGAACTTATTTCTAATTTACTGGTGTATGATACATTGGAAGTCACAGAAAGGTGAATTGGATAATACTTATAAATTGTAAAATGCAAGGGGTCTCAGAGTAGTATTAAGTCGAAGGGGCACAATTTTCAGAGTTCATGAAATGGTTCAATTCCTGCATTTCTCTGAGAACACCCAAAGATTTCTAGTTTCAATAGTAAAGTAATACTTAAAATTACCATTCTTAATGAACCAATTTCTTTATAGCTTTCATTAGCAAAATCCCAAATGTTATGCCTGGATTTAGCCATGAATAATATCTTTTCTCCTCATTTCTTTTTTTAAGAAGATTTATTTATTTATTTTTTATTTATGATAGTGGGGAGCACAAGCAGGGAGAGGAGCAGAGGGAGTGAGAGAAGCAGACTCCCAACTGACCAGGGAAGCCAGATGCAGAGCTCTATCCCAGGACCCTGGGACCTGAGCCGAAGGCAGATGCTTAATAGACTGAGCCATGAAGGCTCCCTTTTCTCTCACTTCTTTTCCTTATTTTCACGCACAAAGTCTCTTAACTCTAAGAATAAGATTTCTTCCTCCTGCGAGGCTGAGATGTGGTAAGAAATCCACTGGGCAAATACAAGGTGCTATTTAGCTGATAGAGGGATGAGAAAAGGTAATTATACTAAAAATTAATATCCTGTTATTTTGGCCCTGTCTTACTTGAAATCTACAATGTTCTAAAATCAATTACAAAAATAGAAATGAGAAAATTATAGGTTTGTCAAATAATTGAGTGATTTAACATAAAACCTTGATTCTTAATGAGGAAAATTCACAAAAATATTAAAATAGTTGGATTCAACCTGAAACTTTAGAAATATTTCACATTTTTATTAAAATTAAAATGAGTTTTAGTTGATTTTTATTTTATATAAAAGGTTAATCCTGTTATAAGAATGTTTATATGAAATATATTTTTGACAACACTCAGCATGATCTGAAGTCCAAACTATTGGGTTTTTTTTTTTGTTTTTGTTTTTTATTTATGTATGATAGTCACAGAGAGAGAGAGGCAGAGACACAGGCAGAGGGAGAAGCAGGCTCCATGCACCGGGAGCCCGATGTGGGACTCGATCCCGGGTCTCCAGGATCGCGCCCTGGGCCAAAGGCAGGCGCCAAACCGCTGCACCACCCAGGGATCCCAAACTATTGGGTTTTGAAACAAAGTGTAGTGTTTCATTCATACAAAGAAAAATAAAATATTACATTTTAGGAACTTACATAATTATATTTTATTTATCTATTAACAAAATCTCATATCAACAAAAAATGAAATTTAGCTCCATTATATAGGTGTGAAACAAAATTACATAAAAATAAAAAAAAATTCTAGAAATTTCAGAAATTTTATGTAAGCATTGTACAGTAATGCTTATGAGTAAGAAGTGTGGTAAATATTTTCAACTGATTCTCTTTCTTTGATAACCTGGAGCATGTGTCCTCATCACATGTGTCCCCAGACACAGAGACAGAGAGAGAGAGAGAGAGATATCAAGAGGCAGAGACACAGGCAGAGGGAGAAGCAGGCTCCATGCAGGGAGCCCGACCTGGGACTCAATCCCGGGTCCCCAGGATCAGGCCCTGGGCTGAAGGTGGCGCTAAACCAATGAGCCACCCAGGCTACCCCTGATTTTCTTTCTGTAAAAAATTTTGTGAAAAGTAACTTTAAACTTTGAAGTAACTCTATGTTGTTGTTGTTTTTTTTTAACATGCCAATAGAGGATATAGGCAGCAGAAAGTTCATAGCATTTCTGTATTTTTTTTGTACTAACAGCAGTGGGATACTGATAAATTATTTATCATTCCTGTGTATATATGACCTTCAGTTCAATGTTTATGTATAAAAAATAGCACATTATCAAATGTTTCGATTAATTTCTGGAAATACTCCATAAAAATATTTTGATTTACCTTATGGAATCCCTTCTTAGTTAACTATGCTTTTCAAAATAAGTCCATATGCTATCTGAGTTGGGAATTAGCAAAATTTGAGTTCTGACTCTGTATTTTACACTAATAATATGCTTGATACATCATCATTCTATTTCGCTGTCTTTCAGTTTTACCAATTATTAAAGAAAAAGATTAATTATGTCTAATATTCATTCTAGGATGATGATTGGATACTTTTGTTTTACTTTGTTTTGTTTAATTGGAAGCTTTGGATTCCAACTGGCATTTCATGAATTATTATTTATGGTCAATAAATACCTGGAAATGTTTGGTAGTTGAAACTCAGTCTTCCTATTGCAATCCGATAAATGTTAATGGAGAGATAAAAGCTTTTGAGCATTAATATTGAAGTTGACTACATCTTGTTTTGTTTTGACAGTTTTAAGGGACACTTCATTAATATATATTTGCTCCTCTTGTTTATTTATTTCCTTAACAGCTACTCAGATATTTTCTTCTGAGCATACAGACTTTATAGAAACACCTATTGCATAAGTATGCAAATAGTAACTCGCGATCAATGTATTCTCATCTGTGCATTGAGCTTAACTGTGGCAAATCAGTTGAATTTTGGAAATTTCGAGTTCAAAAGAAAAACTTAGAATGTTTAATAATCACAATTTTTCTAGAAAAAGAGCATGCTATAAACAACCAACCAATGAATCGACCAAATAGTTCTCTTTGAACACACTTCTAAGATGATCTTAGCTCTAGGGTGTTGAATGTGAGGATGCATTACATGAAAGCCATTTACAGCTTAAGAAAAAAGAAAAACTATCTGAAGTAAACATATCTTTACTATCTCTTCAGCCTAGAGCTGGTCTAATGAGAAATAGAGGCTGACTCTAGAAGGGTCATCATTAGGCATTTACCGACTAAAATACACATTTGTCATTTTCTTGTTATTGTATTATGATTTGCTTTTGTGGTTTTTACTTACTAGGAAGAAAGTTAATCTTAAAGAATGAGGTGGAAAATATTTAAATAATATTTAATTTTTAAAAAGGTGAACAAAATTGTTCTTTTAACAGAATGTCACTGACAAATTGAAAAATACATCTAACTTCCAGATAGAAGAGATTTATTCTCATGTGGAAATTTTTACAACAGGGAGTGAGTATGAAAAATTGAGCCCCCCACTTTTATCATTTGCTAATTGTGTCCTACACATGCCCTATTAAGTACAAATGGTTTCAAATTATTTGCTGGTGATCTCTGTGAAATATAACTTTTTACTGCTCTATTTAACACAAGGACCCTCTTACATATAAGTCAGCATCTTCTTAGATCTAATGCTGTGTGTGTGTGTTAAGGATTTTTAGAAGAGCCTAAATTTTAAATCAATTGTATATAGATCTTTATCCTTTTTAAAAATCTGGTTTAAGAGGCCCTGCTTTAAAGAAGTAAGCAGTGGTATCTTTTTGTGTGTGTGTGTGTGTGTGTGTGTGCATTATTTTATTCTCAAAAACAAAAACAAAAAAACCCAAAAATAAAACACAACAGTAAAGCAAACCTAATTATCTCAAATTGTGTACAAGGGTTTATAAAAATAACAACCATCATGGAAGTTTAGTTTATATTCTTAACAGATGAGAAACAATCGATCTGATTACTCTTTGAATAGACCTGCAAGGCAATTTTCAAAAGAAAAATCTTCCTAAAAACAAAGCTAATTATCAATAAAAGAATTTAATTATTCCAATGTTAAACTCCCAGTTCTGACAAAAATGAAAATCTATTGAGAACATAAAAGGATAAAACATATTTTTCAATATAATGAAAATAAACTTTAGTGAAAGCCTTGTTTAGTCTCAGTCTGTACTAAAAATATGTTCCAATTCTGATTTTATTCTCCATTTATCAGGTACTGAACAGCAATGCATTTTTGTTCTGGCATCAATTCCCTTGACTGCTACATGTTATTTATTTATTTATTTATTTATTTATTTATTTATTTATTTATTTATTTTGAAAAGGAAAAGGCAAAATCAAAACAGTGAACAAATGTTGAGAAGTTGCAGGTGCACTATTCATCAAGAGAGGAGACATATTAGAAATACTTATTAGAAGTCTGGGCTTACCATTCTTCAGCATTTTTCCCTTAGTTCTCAATGTTGTTTGCAGTTAAGATAAAATATCATAATAAACACTAAAGGATGCTGTCCTTATGAAATCCTGAAACTACAAAGGAAAGTTATTTTCAGAAAGATTAATCTCATAATAGAATTACTGCACAGATGCATATTTTGCACACTTTAAGCAGAAGACAAGTTGTTGCGTACGATCATTTTCTAAGATAGTTCCTACAGGAACCAGTCTTCTTTAAGTTACTCTGTGGTGACAAACTAAACAGGAAATCCCAATAGTTATCCATGTCGGTTGTGGGATGATTGCTGCTCTGTACCACACTTTTTTCCTATTCTATATCCTAAAGTGAAGAAGCAGACTCTATTAAGGACATGCTATTCTTGTGTCAGAGAAAAGAGAAAAGGAAGAAAAATGGTAAAACAAAGAAATGACTTAAAAGTCAAGCTCAACTGTGTGCGCTCATTTCTGCTCCCATTCCATTGGTCACATAAAAAAAAAAGTAAATAGGGTAATAAGAAATGACTGTACTTCACAGAGATTCTCTATAAATAATTTAGAACAATGATAGAATCCGCTACACTCCACTCATTTGTCATTCATCTGATGTACAAGAGGAAAAGTAGGTGAAGATTGCAGAGACAGGTTTTCTCACAAAGCAGAGGTCTCTGCATCTTCTTCAGTAAGAAGGAAAATGAGTATTTACCAGAGAGGAGTGAACCATTTCAGCATGCCCAGATGGTTTAGGAGAATCTGAAAATTCAGAATCTTGGAGTGCACCAACCCACATGGCCCTTCCATAATTGAGGGTCCCACTCTTCCCAGTTGGGGCCCTTACGCTGGCATAGCAAATCTATTAAACTTGAGAACACAAATTCGTATAGAGTCCATTCTTCTTGTTCTTTGGCTGGATCCATAGCTTTTTCTGCCCTCCAGCTGCGGGAGATGAGAGTGCCTTTATATCACTGCCAAGGAGGTGCTTAGGCGTTCACTCTTCACTGTAAATCGTTAATCAATCACTCTCAGCCTTTCACTGTCTTTCTCTAGAGCACTGGCTATCCTCAGCTCTGTCATCCATTTCCATGACTTATTTTATTTTATTTTATTTTATTTTATTTTATTTTATTTTATTTTATTTTATTTTATTATAAAGATTTTATTTATTTATTTATTTATTTAAGAGAGAGAGAAAGTAAGAGACAGAGCACGAGAGGAGGTGGAGGGACAGAGGGAGAGGGAGAAGCAGACTCCCTGCTGAGTGGGGAGCCCAAAGTAGGGCTCCGTCCCAGGATCCTGGGATCATGACCTGAGCTGAAGGCAGACACTTAGCTGAGTCACCCAGACACCTCTCCGTGGTTATTTTAATGCCATTTTCCTCTCTTTTCCAAATATAAGTATATGCCGATATACTTTATGTGTAAATGCATTCTCTTACACTGGTAACCCATTGCAGTTGTCATTCTCCAGATTACCATCCTATAAAAGTCTGAACAGTTATTACCACACGTCAGGAGATAGCTGTATTCTACCTACCGTAATGGGGTCCATATCCTCAACCAGGACAATTGAGTCAAATCCCAAATCCCACTTTAGAGTCCACTTTCTCAGACCATGCCCCGCATAAGCTAGCATCAGTCAAATTCCCCAGGAAGCAGATCCTATGGGGAAAATGAAGACAACATATTGGAGAGTTTTCTCAAAATCACATTTCTGTATGTAAGGTAGAATGCAGGGTTGGTCAGAGGTGAGGTTGAATCGTGATACAATCACAACACTGATCTCCGCCAGTCCTGTGAGGAGTTCTGGAATGTCTGTGGCTCTCCAGAGTTGTCCTAATTTCCAGGAACTGGCCAGGCCTTAACGCTTCAGCATCAATCAGTCATTAGAAGTATGTTGTCTCTGAGAGGAAGTACAAGCGTGTACAAGGTAATTGCCAACGGTCTCAGCACCCTGGAAAATGAGTGCTTTGGTCTTTGAGGTGAGATGTGTGCAGCACACACACCCTAACTTCCATGACACCATCTTTTTCATTTTAGACATTTTGATGCATGTGCAGTTGTATCGAATTATGGTTTTAATCTGTGTTTCCCAGATAACAAATGAGTTGGAGAACTTTTTAAAATTTTCATTGGCCATTTGGATGTTTTCTTTAGTCGTGTCTAAGACTTTTTCCCACTTACTACAGAATTATCAGTGTTTTCACATATAAAGCAAGAGCTAGAGCAAGAGCTAGAGTCAAATACATCATGTGTCAGACAGATGTGTTATTGAAATATTTTATCTTATTTAATGCATTGCATTTTTATTCTTTAGTGGTGCCTTGTGATAAACAGAAGCTTTTTATATCAATATAGCTCCATGAATAATTTTTTTAAAGTTTTTGGTAAGAATATTTTGCATTTTTGTTTAAAATGGTGAGGACAATGCTCTCATATGTTTTCCTCTAAATGACATATTTTTCACATGTATATTTGTATCAGCAATCTGGAATTGATTTTTCTGTACAGTGTGAGATACGAGAAAACATTTCTCCCATAAGGATATCTTATTAACACAGAACCACTTATTGAAAAGATGAATGGGTGTTTTTAAAGGATATGTTTGTTTCCCTCAGTATTCTAGAGTAGAAGGAAACAGATAATGTATTAGCTTTTCAATATAAAATTTAAATGACTATAGCACAATTAAGGCTGAATGCCAAATATAATTTCCAAGATACAGAACTTAGAATTGCAGCACTTACAGTTGTATTAGCCAACTTCCCACTGATAAAATAAATAAATAAATATCAAAGAGCTGCTGATTAGGTTGTTGAAGTGTCCTTGTTTCTAGTATAATTTCAAGTATTATATATCTATGTCATGCTAGGACAACAGTTAAGCCTTTAAGGTAAATTGCAAAGTTTATTGGATACAATGAAGAACTCTATGTAACAGATAAATATGACATAATTTCCACTCAACATCTCTCCATTGATGAGGTCAGAGGCACGGTATTATGCAATATAATATAAATATATAAATATTGGGAGTTGCTGAGCTTATATTTTAAGCAAAAGTTTGACAGGATTAGATTTGTGTTTTAGATATTAACCCAAACAGTAGGATTTACACTGCCCACTGACTGAGTAAATGCAATAATCCCTTTAACCTGCTCATATTTCCATAGCATTTTTCAACTAAAATTTCTTTATTATTATGTTAATGCCTCACAAAAATGTAAGCTCCTTGAGGCAGTATTCTTATTTTTTGTTGTTGTTGTTGTTGTTCATTACTACCCCTAAGACAAAGACTATATCCTCTCCACACGCTGAATGGATGAATTACAAAGGAAATGTTCTTCAGAAATTTTGGTTCAGTCTAGTTACAAAATTTTGTCTCTTGTTTACTTATAGTGAACACAGCCCCAAAGAGATCAGACATAGCCATATAAGCAGTGTGTTTAATAAGTCATTGAATGTTGCCCATCTTGGATTATTAATTATCTCAACTTACGAGAGAACATAGAATGATATCCAGAAATGATATTAAAAGACTAAGCCAAGGATCAGAGTTATTTTAATGCAAAAGGGATTTATTGGAAAATAATTTTAGAGCAACGTTTTGATTAAAGAGCTTCTATTTATATAGAAGGTTTATCTGTGTCTTTGCACTATCTTCGTTTTTAAATTCTTATTTCAGAATACATGTTTGCATGAATTTAATATGAAGATGTAAGTCATGTTTAGTCTATACTCTTGTCATCTGAAACCTTTTTTTTTTTTTAAGACAAAAAGTACAGAGATGAGTCCATTAAAAAGACCGGCATCTGATCATGTGATCAGATGGTGATCTTGGAACCATCTCTGCCACAGATTACTGATGACACTATCTTGCTTACATAAAATACATGGCTCAGTTGTATCCAGACACTCCAGACATTTTGAGGAACTCCCTTATATTAAGACAATACAACGTGATTCACCTATCCCACCGAAGAATGTAAATCCAGCCATGCCTCATATCCCCAGGCATCTCAGAAACTTAGTTATAGCTATCCTAGCAATCTCGTTTTGATGTTATACTTTCCCCAAATCCTTCAGTTCACCAGTCTTGTCTCCTTTGGCTGGCACAAATATTTTTACATTTCAAAAGTTTTTTTTTAATTCTTTTGAGATTTATTTATTTACGAAAGAGAAAGGTAGAGAGGGAAAGAGAATCCCCAAACTGAGAAGTAGCCCAACACAGGGCTCAGTCCCATGACCCTGAGACCATGACCTCAGCCAAAACCAAGAGTCAGTCATTTAACCAACTGAGCGACCCAGGGGCCCCAACATTTTTATATTTCCTCAGTTAGCCAACATATATAAAACAAACAGTGAACAGTTCTTTGGATTTTTATAAAACACTATCAGAATCGGGAAATTTTTCTGTAACAAAATTTTAATGGAGTTTATGCTAAGGGAGGACTTCCACAGAAGCACAGAATAGCAAACTAGTAACATATCATGAGTCTGTTTTCTTAGAAGTGCTTTACTACTCCTGAGCTCCCCCATACAAAACACTTAACAAATTAACTTGCTCTTCAGGCAAAGTGTTTGCCTTCTTGATACTCAGGCCTTTTCAGGCCTCTGCTCCTCCCCCCCACCCCCTCTTTTTGCAACAAGGATGCAGGCCTTTCCCCTTTCTCCCTTGGGTTTCTCTCTGAAATGCAGAAATTCATTCATTCTATGAGGGCCATTGACTTGTTACCCAGTACCCAGATCAAGGCCTATATTTCCTTATCCAAAAGTAAATTAAAGTATTGTGATCATGAAAAGGCCAACTATTTACGTTTTCAAAGCACTTACTAAAGCAAAAGAATTAGCAAAGGTTTTTCAATGTCATTCTTTCTTTGATTTGAGCAAATGTTTAATTCAGGCTTTCTTCATCTCTATAAAATGTATTCTTCCCTTTAGAAGAACTTCCATCTATAATCACCCACCTATCTAGCATCATCAGCTACATTTTTTTTTTTTTTTGGGTTTTAAATATCAATCTGTCTTTTTTTCCAGCTATATTTCTATAATCTATGTACCATCACTGCATGGTATCAGCTTTAAGAAACACTTGAATAAATCTCAGGAAGAAATAAATATCTTTCTAGAGCATGTCTATGTCAAAAATAGAAAAAAAAAGTCTGAAACAAAATGAAATAGAATAAGTATTAAAGTCATTTTCACTGATACTAAAAGGAATTTAATTGTGGGAATACCAAAAAAAAAAAAAAAAAGAATAACATTGTTGGACTCCACAATATCATTTATACTGGAGTGTGGTTCAACTACATTGATATATTTTATGGTCTAACACAAGAAAAATGGAGTACTCACGATCTCTCAGAATTGTTTTTAGTTGCCCATTCCCAGTTTCTTCTAAGTGTCAGAATTATGCAATGAATCCTTGTAAGACTTAGTCTCATTTTAAATCCATAAAAAAACACTATCCAGATCTTCAAGGCTTAATTTCAAATGTATTTTTATATGGAAATTGCTCCACTCATTGAGATAATGTGACACCAAATTATAAGCTGTGTGCAGCTGTCACTCTTTGCCAAGCATTCAGAAATATAAATGAAAACTGACATGCCATTTATCTGACAATTCAATGTCAGCAGTAATAATATCACTGGGCTTTGTACATTATCGGTTCCAGGGAATATCTGAGTTAAAATGAAAATTGAAAATAACTTTTGTGTATCAGAATAAAAGTGTACAACTGATAGTGATATTGGTGATATTTTAGTTTGCAGTTTGGATAAACTAAAGCTCTGTGTGCAAAAATGAGTATTATACTGGAAGAAGGAGAATCTTTTTCCCAGTGAATGAAATTTATGATAGTTATAATGTGAACATTGCATTTCTGAAAACAATTGAACTTTTAAGTTGACTTCTCATATTTGTTTAGTGCCTTATAGCATACAGAGTATTATACATACATTATTCCACTTGATTATCTACAGCTCTCATTAGTTTTATAGGAATGCTATGATGTATTTCCATTTAACAAATTGAGAATTTAGACCTCAAGGCATTAAATAACTTTTTCAGATTCTCCTGTCTCACAAATGTTAATCCTAAAACTAGAATATAGGAAATGTCTTTTTAGTCCAATTTGTATTTCCATTTTATTTTTCAATCTTATTTCATAAGTATTTCTTACAAACTTGGAATCACAGGTTGGTTTTTATTTTAATATATAATAAAGCAAATTAAACAAATAGAATAAATTTCAAGATCACAATTACTTTTATTTTAAGTAGGCTCCATGCTCAGCAGGAAGCCCTATGTGGGGCTAGAACCTACAATCCTGAGGTCAAGGCTAAGCTGAGACCAAGGGTTGGATGCTTAACCGACTGAGCCACCCAGATACTCCTCAATATCACCATTTCTAAAAACAGTCATTGCACTTATTACTACTTGTATTTATGTGTCATTTCTTGAAGACAAACTTTAGACATGCAAGAAACAGTCTTTACTACAGGATCAATAACCTCTAACAAAAGGTCTAGATCATAGTAGTCATATTATAAATATTAAATTTGCCAAATAAAAGAATACTCCCACATGAAAATTAGAGATAATTTAAAACATAATGGATGTTCTTTCTTTTTGCTCATCAGTCCTCTCAGTCAATGTACCTGAATAGACATACAAAAAGGGAATATGATTTAATAAAAACCAAAGTAAAAGTATTACAAATTTAAGTAATTCAAAAGTATTTGAAATTTAATTCAAATACAAAATAAATATACTTCCTATATGGTGCTTTATTTATAGAACCAGATGTCTTAAGATTTTATTAAGAATTTTTAACGTTTCAAATGGAATCCACTTTTGTCTAACATAGTCCAAACCAGATGACTTTCATGCACCATTCAGAACCAAGCTTTTACTCAAAATTTTCCTTGAGAGGATGTGACTATCAGATGGATAAAGTTAAAGAATAATCTTTTTTTTCCTTCACAAACTAAGCTGACAAATACAGTAAGACACACATACAAAATGGCTACACGACTTTATACACTCTCCTTAAGTCAACTAGTAAGTTAAAAAGATACTCTCAGAGTTACAAGAAAGCTGTTTTAAGTGAGCAATTACAGTTCTCAAAAATGAAGAAGTCACCTAAATAAAGAATCAGATCAGAATACTATATCCCAAATGACATCAAGAGAGGACAATGGATGATAATTTTACTTTTATCAGCAGTGAGTGAAAACTTCCTGGATTGAATGACATTGAGGATAGACCTTTGTCTTTTTTGGAAGAACTAAAAAGTGACAATAGGTTAAGATGGTTGATTCTTTTTTTGTTATTATTATTCATTATGCATATGTTCCCTTTATTGAATACATACAATTCATGACATTAATTTAGAGGCCACAGATGAAAAAATAATATAGTCTCCGTTTAGAAATTCACAAACAGTTTTATTATTTTTTTTAATTTTTTTTTTTATTTATTTATGATAGGCACACAGTGTGAGAGAGAGAGGCAGAGACATAGGCAGAGGGAGAAGCAGGCTCCATACACCGGGAGCCCGACGTGGGATTCGATCCCGGTTCTCCAGGATCGCGCCCTGGGCCAAAGGCAGGCGCCAAACCGCTGGGCCACCAGGGATCCCCAGTCTTATTATTTTTAACTGTTATTTGTTTGTTTGTTTATACATAAAAGGTTGGTTCTTATTTGAGGAGAACAAGGACACCTGCATTTATATAGTTCAATTCTGTTCAATCAGAAATTCTCTGATACTTACTATATTATTATAGTTAAATGGTCAGCAAGTGCATATTTGTATCCATACAAGTTAATAGATATAAGAACAGCAGCTACCTCTGATGGGGTTGAGGGAGAGATAAACTCACATGTGCCATAAAAGAGGCTTCCAAGGTGCTTGCTAATAATTTCTATGACTTGATTAGGATACTGGCTACACCGGTATGTCAACTCTGTAAAATTATAACAAAGTATGCACTTAAACAATTCTGACCTTTATGATATATTTGTATATTAAGGTTCAACAATTCTTCAAAAATCTTTAGGTAAGATTACTAACCTCAACAAAGAAAATAGTACATGCATCGATATAAACTTGTAAAGGGGCGTTAACTTATTGGAAAGAAAAAAAAAATGTGGGACCTCTGGGTGGCTCCGAGACTGAGGATCGGTCTTCAGCTCGGGGAGTGATCCCAGGGCTCTGGATCCAGTCCTGATTGGGCTCCCCACAGGATGCCTGCTTCTCCCTCTGCCTGTGTCTCTGCCATTCTCTCTCTCTCTGTGCCTCTCATGAATAAATAAATAAAATCTTAAAAAAAAAAAAAAAACCAAAGAAAACAAACAAAACACACACACACACACATACAAAACATTAAAAAAAAAATGAAGATAAGAATCCTACAGGGCCTGATGGATGATGACAGAGTACAGTAGCAGCCACAGATTATAAAGGATGAAACAGGAGAGGATATCGGAGCCTGATGATTGAGGATTTTGTCCGATATTCTAAGCATTTTGAATCTATCCAATAGGAATACAGATTCAGAAGCTTAAGAGTATTTTGTCCAAGTAAAAGAAAGAACTCATTTCAAATTAAAAAAAAAGGGATCCCTGGGTGGCGCAGCGGTTTGGCGCCTGCCTTTGGCCCAGGGCGCGATCCTGGAGACCCGGGATCGAATCCCACATCGGGCTCCTGGTGCATGGAGCCTGCTTCTCCCTCTGCCTGTGTCTCTGCCTCTCTCTCTCTCTCTGTGACTATCATAAATAAATAAAATTAAAAAAAAAACAAATTAAAAAAAATCTATACAGTTGAAGGACAAAGTAACTGAATAGACAGATTGGTGATCAGTTCTAAATATTTACTAATTATTTTACTTTTTTTTCCATAAGGCCAAATTTTAAGATGTCAATATTAAACCTAAAAGTCCTCACTAATATTGATAACAAATGTTTGTGAAAATGAAACTATTACTAGTTATTATTAAATTGTTCAGAATTTGCAAAACTTTGAAGCATTTATCACCATTTCTGTTATTGCAACTATATGTACAATATATTAAAAGAGCCAAGGCCCCCCATCCCCAAAAAATTTCCTTTACAAAAACAATGAGAACAATTAATGAACATTCTATACTTTTAAAAGTGGGATATAGAAACTAATACAAATTTATTGGCTACACTTTAAGTATGTATCCATCACAACTACTACCATATGACCCAACTCAGTTGCATTACCACAATAACCTCCTAGCTGATTTCCTTCATTATATACTTGCTTCTTTTCACACTACTCTGAAAATAGCAATTTGAACGATCCTGTTTAAACTCATAATAAATACCACTACTTTACCCAAAGCCATCAAATTGCATCCCATCTCATTCAGAGTAAATTTCAAAGTCATCATTATTACAAGGCTCCACTTCTTTTTTTTTTTTTTTTTTTTTTTGTCACTTCTTAGCTCTCTGGTCTCATCTCTTATTGCTTTCTCCATCATTGTCTCTGCCTCAATCACACTGATTTCTTCCTTTTCCTAAAATGAACCGTGTGTTTCCATATCAGAACCTTTAATTTTCCTGTCTCTCCTCAATGGATTTTCATGCATTGTTTCCCAAAGACCAGCAGAATTACATCTATGGTCAAAGTCAGGTTTATTACTAGCTCCATTACTAGCTCCCAGAGAGAACACACACCATGCAAAACCCTGGTGCATCTTAACAAAAGGGTGATGGTAGTGTCTTGCTATGGTGTTTGAACTTGTTTGGAGTCATTTTGAGATACAATTTAAGAAAACTAAATTTGTTCCTAAGTGGATCCTTTCAGGAAGGTGAGGTAATTCATAACTTAACATCAACACATCTTACAACACAAGTTACATTTGTCTTTGGTAAAGAAACAGCAGTTATTTCTAATAGACAAGAGAGAAAAATGCATATTTTATTTAATAATTACTGAATGTCCTGACCTGGTTTTTGCTCTAACATGGGCCTTATCTAATTATTGTTGATACTAATGACCTTACCCGATTATTGTTGATATTCTGTGAAGATTGTTTATGTTTACTTGAGAATACTAAAACCTAGTTGTACTCCTAGCTGTCACTGGACAGAGTCAGCTGTCAGGGAATTTTTCTCCCTTCTTTCATTTATTCCTTCCGTTCTTCCTTTAAATGATAATAACTCATTTCTAGCAATCGACCTGAATAACATAACTAAGTTACTGTAATAAACCCTATATGTTTTTTCCCTTAAAAACAAAATTCAAAATAATGGGAGTTGTAACCTGCCATGGTGGATTATAGTCATTCAGGAATTAGGATGACATTTATTCATCATTACTGATAGAATCAATACAGACTGAATAGAACTGTGTTCTAAACGACTCATTGTAGTGCTGAAATGCAAATATTCTATCAAGCTAATCCTTGGAAAGTCATGAGAGATTATGTTTGACTTGAGACATTTTATGCTTTTTACATGCTCATGAATTCACAGATCAATACAAATAGGGCTATTACACAAAACATAAAAAGCACTTAATGTGAAAAGATAAATCTTCCCTGGATTTCTCAGTGTTCCTACAAAGTCCTGGCCTCGTGAGACATGGGAATTGATATGCTGTGAAAACACACAATGTTTGGTTTTACTTCCCCAGAAACGTTTACTTTTACATGCCATGGGTGTTAGATGTGCAGCCATTTGTCTCCTTATTATCCCATCCAAAGGATAATAAACCTTTTCTTATCTCCCCAACAACTAAATGGCTGCATCCCAGGGTAGTGTCCGGGGTTATGGGAAAGAGTGACTCAACAGTCCTTAGCCTCCAGAAATTTAGAGTTATCTTTCTATGTGTTTACATTTCAAAAGGGATAAAACCCTGGTTTGTAAACTCTGTATACTTACTTTATCTTCCCTCTGGAGAGATTTATTTAAATTTCAAAAGATAAAAGGTCCAGAATCCTCTTTTGCAGAAGAATTTGTTTATATAGAGGAGTTTAGAATTATTTCCCTTACTTGGAAGGGGCGAGGGGGCAGCTGTCCTTCTATACACACCCAAAAATTCATATTTCTCTCCTACAGAACAAGTCTCGTTTCAAGTGCAAGTTTGTGTGTCTCTCATGACTTCACGGTGTGGTGCTGCATACAGGATGATCCATGTTGCAATGGTACTCTGCTCATTATTATTACTGAGAGTAAATAAAGTCTGATCTCTGACGCAGAGACTTGGTCTTCCGGCTAGTATCTATCTATATCTACATCTATATTCATCTTCATATCTGTATCTGTATCTGTATCTATCTGTAGTTTTATCTGTACCTATATATACATAAATATATAACTGCATGTGGCACAAGGTCTCAAATCCTTTGCAGCATTTGACTTAACACTTAAATGAAATACAATTCAACCTAAAATTTTAATAGTTATCCTATTTCAATCATCAGAATATTTCACTAGTTTACTTAAGAGCAGATTTTGGAGTACCCCTGAAGTGTTGACATATGATAATAGTTGTATAAACACAAGAGTAGAAAAATGTTTGGGGTATTATGCTTATGTCAAAGTTAAGTGGCTCTCGTTTGGAATCAAAACTATAAGGAAATAAATACTAATGGGATTCAAAATACAATAGCAATAGCATTTTATAAAATATTGAATTTGTTTGTTTATAATTCCGGGTAGCAATTGTTTAGTTTTGCTTTAGCAAAACTTTCTATTATTTTTCTAACTTTTTGAAACTTTAGTGTTCATAATAAAGACTTTAATGGATTCATAATATGTGCATTGGAACAGGTATACAGGGTCACACCATGGTATTTTTAAGAGAAATAAATTCCCCATTTTCTATAAAAGCATGTTATAAATCTCCTAATAGTCAAATATACTCAATTATATATGATGGTTATTTATTTTTTTGTAAAAATGAAGGTATCTTACATGCATAAATTCTAAATTTTAATGTTAATCTATCAAAATGAAAAGGAATCACATGCTTTTAATTTCTTAATAGTCAATATAGGAGAGAGGAAGATGGCAGCAGAGGTGGAAGACCATAGACCCCCTCATCTCACAAACAAAACTAAATAGCTATCAAATCATCCTAAATACCCCAGAAAAGACTGACAGAACAGACTCCACACTAATGGCAGAGAAGCTATGCAGACAAAAGAGACACAACTAGCCTTTCTAACACACAGAAGAAGACAGAAACTTAGCCAAAATGGGAAGACCAAGGAATTTATCCTAAAGGAAAGAAAAGATAAGGCCATGGCCAGAGATCTAAGTGAAACCGACAAAAGTAACGTGACTGATGGAGAATTTAAAGCAACAATCATAGGATACTCACTGGGCTTGAGAAAAGAATAGAAGACATCAGTGAGAACCTTACCAGAGAGATAAAAGAATTAAAAGAAAGAATCAATCAGAGATGAAGTGCAAAAAATGAGGTTGGAAACAGGCTTGATGCAATGAACAGCAGACTAGAAGAAGCAGAGGAATGAATCAATGATCTAGAAGATAAAGTAATAAAAAGTAATGAAGCTGAACAAAAGAGAAAAAGAACTATGCAACACAAGAATAGTTCCCAAGACTTAGGGAACTCGGTGACTCCATTAAATGTAATGACATTCATATTATAGGAGTCCCAGAAGAAGAGAGAGAAAAGGGGGCAGAACATATATTTCAAGAAATAATAACAGAAAACTTCTCTAATCTAAGGAAGAAAACAGACATCCAAATCCAGGAGGAACAGAGATCTCCCATCAAAATCGACAAAAACAGGCCAACACCAAGACATATCATAATTAAATTTGCAAAATACAGTGACAAAGAAAATTTCTTAAGCAGCAAGACAAAAGAAGTTCTTCCCTTACAAGAGAAAAACCATTAGGCTAGTTTGAGATTTTGCAACAGAAAGCTGGCAATCCAGAAAAGAGTAGCATGATTATTCAAAGTGTTGAATGGGAAAAATCTAGAGCCAAGAATATTCTATCCAGCCAAGCTGTCATTCAGAATAGAAGGAGAGATAATGAGTTTCCCAGACAAACAAAAACAAAGGAGTTCATGACCACTAAACCATCCTTGCAAGAAATATTAAAGGGTACTCTGAGTGCAAAGGAGAGACCAAAACTGACAAAGACAAGAAAGGTTCAGAAAACAATCTCCAGAAACAATGACAAAACAAGTAATAAAATGGCAATAAATATATATCAAAAATTAGTCTGAATGTAAGTGGATTAAACATTCTAATAAAAAAACATAAAGTGTCAGCACAGGTGGGAAAAAAAAAAGACCTGTCTATGATACTGCCTACAAGAGATTCATTTTAGACCTAGAGACTCCTGCAGATTGAAAGTGAAGAGATAGAGAAACATTTATCATACCAATGGAAATCAAAAGAAAGATGGGGGGCACCTGAGTGGCTCAGTTGATTAAGCATCTACCTTCAGCTCAGGTCATGATTCCAGGGTCCTGGAATTGAGCCCCATGTAGGGTTCCCTGCTCAGTGGGGAGTCTGCTTCTCCTTCTCCCTCTGCCTGCCGCTTCTTCTGCTTCTGTGCTCATGCTTTCTCTCTGTCAAATAAATAAATAAATAAATAAATAAATAAATAAATAAATAATATTTTTTTTAAAAAAAGAAAGCTGGAATATCAATACTTAAGTTGGACAACCTAGACTTTAAAACAAAGACTATAATGAGACCAAAAAAGGCATTATATCATCATAAAGGGACAATCCAACAAGAAGATATAACAATTATAAATATTTATGCACCCAACAGAGGAGCACCCAAATATATAAAACAATTAATAACAGGGGCACCTGGGTGACTCAGTGGTTGAGCATCCGCCTTCAGCTCAGGGATGTGATCTCAGGGTCCTGGGATCAAGTACTGCATCAGGCTCCACAGGGAGCCTGCTTCTCCCTCTGCCTATGTCTCTGCCTCTCTTGGTATATCTCTCATGAATAAATAAATAAAATCTAAAAAAAAAAAAATAACAAACATAAAGGAGCTCATTAATAATATGTTGATAATAGAGGATTTGACAATCCGCTAACATCAATGGACAGATCATCTAAACAGAAAATCAAGAAGGAAACAATGGCTTTGAATGACACTTTGGACCAGATAAAGGTTGCAGATATATTTGGAACATTTTATCCTAATGCAGCAGAATATGCATGCTTTTCAAGTGCACATGGAACATTCTCCAGAATAGATTACATATTAGGTCACAAAAGAAGTCTCAACAATTACAAAAAGACTGAAGTCATACCATATACCTTTTCTGATCATAATGCTATAAAACTAGAAGTCAACTACAAGAAAAAATCTGGAAAAACCACAAAAACATGGAGGTTAAACAATATATTATTCAACAATGAATGGGTCAACCAGGAAGAAAAAGAGGGCATTAAAAAAAGTTAAATGAAAACCATTTAAAATGAAAACGCATCCAAAACCTTTGGATGCAGCAAAAGTGGCCTCAAGAGATAAGTACATAGTAATACAGGCCTACCTCAAGAAACAAGATATATCTCAAACAACCTAACCTTACACACAAAAGAGCCAGAAAATAACAACAAAAGAAGCCTAAAGCCACCAGAGGGAAGGAAATAATAAAGATAAGAGCAGAAATAAAGTATATAGAAACTAAAGAAACAGTAGAACAGATCAATGAAGCCAGGAGCTGGTTCTTTAAAAAAAATAATAAACTTGATAAACCGCTAACAAGATATATAAAAAAGAAAAGAGAAAGGAGCCAAATAAGTAAAATCACAAATGAGGGAGATCACAACCACCACAGAAACAATTATAACATAATAATATAAAAAAAAAAACTATATGCCAACAAACTGGACAAACTGGAAGAAATGGATAAATTCCTAAAAATAGAAATTACCAAAAGTGAAACAGGAAGTGGACACCTGGCGGACTCAGTTGGTACAGCATGTGACTCTTAATATTGGGGCCATGAGTTCAAGCCCCACATGAGGCATAGAGGTTTCTTTTTTTAAATGAAAATAAAATGAAAAGGAAGAAATAGAAAACTTGAACACATAGATAGCCATTGAAGAAGTTGAATGAGAAATAAAGACTTCCAACAAACCGGTCAGATGGCTTTACAAGCAAAAGAAGAGTTAATATATATTCTTCTCAAACTATTCCAAAAAAAAAAAAAATAGAAAAGGAGGAAAAACTTCCAAATTCATTCTATAAGACTAGCATTACCCCAATACCAAAACCAGGTAAAGACACCACTAGAAAAGAGAACTATAGGCCGATATCTTTGATGAATGCAGATGAAAAAATTCTCAATAAAACACTAGCAAACTTGAACCCAACAATAAATTTAAAAAATGATGCACCATGATCAAGTGGGATTTATTCCTGGGCTGCAAGGGTGGTTCAGTATTCACAAATCAGTGTGATATATTGCATTAATAAAAGAAAGGATAAGAACCATGTGATTACTTCAATAGATGCAGAAAAAGCATTTGACAAAGTACAACATCCATTCATGATAAAAATCCTTGACAAAGTAGGGCTAGATGAAACATACTTCAACATAATATAGGCCACATACAAAAAACCCACAGCTGATATCATCCTCAATGAACAAAAACTGAGAGCTTTTCCTCTACTGTCAGGAACATGACAAGGATGCCCACTCTCACCACTGTTATTATACACAGTACTGGAAGTCCCAGCCTCAGCAATCAGATAACAAAAAGAAATAAAAAGCATCCAAATCAGTAAAGAGGAAGTCAAACTTTCACTATTTGCAGATGATGTGATACTCTATACAGAAAACCCAAAAGTCTTGACCAAAAAACTGCTAGAACTGATATACAAATTCAGTAAAGTCACAGGATACAAAATCAATGTACAGAAGTCTGTTGAACATTTTTATACACAAACAATAAAGCAGCAGAAAGAGAAATTAAGGAATCAATCCCATTTAAAATCACATCAAAAATAATAAAATACCTAGGAATAAACCCAACCAAAGAGGTTAAAGACATGTATTCTGAAAACTAAAACATGATGTAAGAGAATGAAAAACTGGGAAGATATTCTATACTCTCAGATTAGAAAAACAAATATTTAAAAAATATCTATATTACCCAAAGTAATCTACACATTTAATGCAATCCCTATCAAAATACCAACAGGATTTTTCACAGAAAACAAAGAGTCCTGAAATTTGGAACTACAAAAGACCCAAAAGCCAAGGCAACCTTGAAAAAGAAAAGCAAAGCTGGGGCATCACAACTCCAGAGTTCAAGTTCTATTGCAAAGCTGTAGTGATCAAGACAGCATGGGATGGCACCCAAAAAACAGACACATAGATCAATGGAACAAAATAGAAAACCCAGAAATGAACCTACAGCTGTGGGGTCAATTAGTCTTCAGCAAAGCAGAAAAGAACATCCAATGGGAAAAAGACAGTCTCTTCAACAAATGGTATTGGGAAAATTGGACAGCCACATGAAAAAAAAAAAAAAAAAGAAAGAAAGAAAGAAAAAGAAAGAAACTGGACCATTTCCTTACACCACACACAAAAATAAACTCAAAATGGATTAAAGGTCCATATGTGGGACAGAAATCCATAAACATCCTAGAAGAGAATACAAGCAGGAACTTTTTTGACATCAGCTGTAGCAACTTTTCTAAATATGTTTCTGAGGCAAAAGAAACAAAAACAAAAATAAACTATTGGGATTACATAAAATAAAAAGCTTCTGTACAGTGAAGGAAACAATCAACAAAACAAAAAGGCAGATTACAGAACAGAAGAAGATATTTACAAATGATGTATCCAATAAATGGTTAGTATCCAAAATATATAAAGAAGTTGTAAAACTCAAAACCCTCAA
Organism: Vulpes vulpes; assembly: GCF_048418805.1. Lineage (NCBI taxonomy): Eukaryota > Metazoa > Chordata > Mammalia > Carnivora > Canidae > Vulpes > Vulpes vulpes. The sequence goes on from NC_132780.1 coordinate 100,586,898, forward strand.
AAAATGAATAATCTAAATTAAAACAATTTTCCAAAGGCATCCAGATGGCCAACAGACACATGAAAAGATTCGCAACATCACTCATCATCAGGGAAATGCAAAGGAAAACTACAATGTGATATCCCCTCACACCTGTCAGAATATAATGCTAAGCGAAATCAATCAATCAGAGAAAGGAAATGTCATGATTTCACTCATATGTGAAATTTAAGAAAGAAAAAATGAGCAAAGGGTAAAAAAACAAAAACAAAAACAAACAAACAAACAAAAAAACAAAGCAAGAGCCAAACTAAGAGACTAAACCAATGGCTATCAGAAAGGAGGTGGGGTGGGGTGGGGTGGGTGAAATAGGTGATGGGGATTAAGGAGACACTTGCTGTGATGAGCACCAGGTGCTGTATGGACGTGCCGAATGTCTACATTGTACAACTGAAACTAACATTACACTGTGTTAACTAACTGGCATTTAAATAAAAACTTAAAAATAATAAATATAATGGTTTATCCACGTTTAAAATTATTAATAAAGTCCGTACTTCATTTTGCTCAGGAATGGGCTTTTTACATGTAGGAATAAATCTAGGACACCTCATAAACTGAAAAATAATGAGTTATCACTATAATGTTGTTCCATGTGTCATATAAAAATAAATGACTTAGCATGCAAAAAAATCCAACAAAAATACTCAAGATACTTACTGGATAATCATATTGATAGTTATAACTTAATTTTATCAAAGTGGAAAGGTACATTTTAATGCTATTATGAAAATTAGCCTTCATAAATACTTTCTACCATAATATGTCAAATCACAGTATTTTCTTGTAAGATTCAAAGAATTTTTAAAACCCAGCCAATGCAGGGTTTATAAATCTCTTTGTTGTTTGACTGTTTTTGGTTTCCTTTTTTTTTTTTTTTTTTAATTAATTTTTATTGGTGTTCAATTTACCAACATACAGAAAAACACCCAGTGCTCATCCCGTCAAGTGTCCACCTCAGTGCCCGTCACCCATTCCCCTCCAACACCCGCCCTCCTCCCCTTCCACCACCCCTAGTTCGTTTCCCCAAGTTAGGAGTCTTTATGTTCTGTCTCCCTTCCTGATATTTCCCAACATTTCTTCTCCCTTCCTTTATATTCCCTTTCACTATTATTCATATTCCTCAAATGAATGAGAACATACACTGTTTGTCCTTCTCCGATTGACTTATTTCACTCAGCATAATACCCTCCAGTTCCATCCACGTTGAAGCAAATGGTGGGTATTTGTCGTTTCTAATTGCTGAGTAATATTCCATTGTATACATAGACCACATCTTCTTTATCCATTCATCTTTCGATGGACACCGAGGCTCCTTCCACAGTTTGGCTATTGTGGCCATTGCTGATAGAAACATCGGGGTGCAGGTGTCCCGACGTTTCATTGCATCTGAATCTTTGGGGTAAATCCCCAACAGTGCAATTGCTGGGTCGTAGGGCAGGTCTATTTTTAACTCTTTGAGGAACCTCCACACAGTTTTCCAGAGTGGCTGCACCAGTTCACATTCCCACCAACAGTGTAAGAGGGTTCCCTTTTCTCCACATCCTCTCCAACATTTGTGGTTTCCTGCCTTGTTAATTTTCCCCATTCTCACTGGTGTGAGGTGGTATCTCATTGTGGTTTTGATTTGTATTTCCCTGATGGCAAGTGATGCAGAGCATTTTCTCATGTGCTTGTTGGCCATGTCCATGTCTTCCTCTGTGAGATTTCTCTTCATGTCTTTTGCCCATTTCATGATTGGATTGTTTGTTTCTTTGGTGTTGAGTTTAATAAGTTCTTTATAGACTTTGGAAACTAGCCCTTTATCTGATATGTCATTTGCAAATATCTTCTCCCATTCTGTAGGTTGTCTTTTAGTTTTGTTGACTGTATCCTTTGCTGTGCAAAAGCTTCTTATCTTGATGAAGTCCCAATAGTTCATTTTTGCTTTTGTTTCTTTTGCCTTTGTGGATGTATCTTGCAAGAAATTACTGTGGCCAAGTTCAAAAAGGGTGTTGCCTGTGTTCTCCTCTAGGATTTTGATGGAATCTTGTCTCACATTTAGATCTCTCATCCATTTTGAGTTTATCTTTGTGTATGGTGAAAGAGAGTGGTCCAGTTTCATTCTTCTGCACGTGGATGTCCAATTTTCCCAGCACCATTTATTGAAGAGACTGTCTTTCTTCCAATGGATAGTCTTTCCTCCTTTATCGAATATTAGATGACCGTACATTTCAGGGTCCACTTCTGGGTTCTCTATTCTGTTCCATTGATCTATGTGTCTGTTTTTGTGCCAGTACCACACTGTCTTGATGACCACAGCTTTGTAGTACAACCTGAAATCTGGCATTGTGATGCCCCCAGCTATGGTTTTCTTTTTTAAAATTCCCCTGGCTATTCGGGGTCTTTTCTGATTCCACACAAATCTTAAAATAATTTGTTCTAACTCTCTGAAGAAAGTCCATGGTATTTTGATAGGGATTGCATTAAACGTATAAATTGCCCTGGGTAACATTGACATTTTTTACAATATTAATTCTGCCAATCCATGAGCATGGAATATTTTTCCATCTCTTTGTGTCTTCCTCAATTTCTTTCAGAAGTGTTCTATAGTTTTTAGGGTATAGATCTTTTACCTCTTTGGTTAGGTTTATTCCTAGGTATCTTATGCTTTTGGGTGCAATTGTAAATGGGATTGACTCCTTAATTTCTCTTTCTTCAGTCTCATTGTTAGTGTATAGAAATGCCATTGATTTCTGGGCATTGATTTTGTATCCTGCCACACTACCAAATTGCTGTATGAGTTCTAGCAATCTTGGGGTGGAGGCTTTTGGGTTTTCTATGTAGAGTATCATGTCATTGGCGAAGAGGGAGAGTTTGACTTCTTCTTTGCCAATTTGAATGCCTTTAATGTCTTATTGTTGTCTGATTGCTGAGGCTAGGACTTCCAGTACTATGTTGAACAGCAGTGGTGAGAGTGGACATCCCTGTCTTGTTCCTGCTCTTAGGGGAAAGGCTCCCAGTGCTTCCCCATTGAGAATGATATTTGCTGTGGGCTTTTCGTAGATGGCTTTTAAGATGTCGAGGAAAGTTCCCTCTATCCCAACACTCTGAAGGGTTTTGATCAGGAATGGATGCTGTATTTTGTCAAATGCTTTCTCTGCATCTAATGAGAGTATCATATGGTTCTTGGTTTTTCTCTTGCTGATATGATGAATCACATTGATGGTTTTACGAGTGTTGAACCAGCCTTGTGTCCCAGGGATAAATCCTACTTGGTCATGGTGAATAATTTTCTTAATGTGTTGTTGGATCCTATTGGCTAGTATCTTGTTGAGAATTTTTGCATCCATGTTCATCAGGGATATTGGTCTGTAATTCTCCTTTTTGGTGGGGTCTTTGTCTGGTTTCGGAATTAAGGTGATGCTGGCCTCGTAGAACGAATTTGGAAGTACTCCATCTCTTTCTATCTTTCCAAACAGCTTTAGTAGAATAGGTATGATTTCTTCTTTAAACGTTTGATAGAATTCCCCTGGGAAGCCATCTGGCCCTGGACTCTTGTGTCTTGGGAGGTTTTTGATGACTGCTTCAATTTCCTCCCTGGTTATTGGCCTGTTCAGGTTTTCTATTTCTTCCTGCTCCAGTTTTGGTAGTTTGTGGCTTTCCAGGAATGCGTCCATTTCTTCTAGATTTCCTAATTTATTGGCGTACAGCTGTTCATAATATGTTTTTAAAATCGTTTGTATTTCCTTGGTGTTGGTAGTGATCTCTCCTTTCTCATTCATGATTTTATTAATTTGAGTCTTCTCTCTCTTCTTTTTAATAAGGTTGGCTAATGGTTTATCTATCTTATTAATTCTTTCAAAGAACCAACTCCTGGTTCTGTTGATCTGTTCCACAGTTCTTTTGGTCTCGATATCATTGAGTTCTGCTCGAATTTTAATTAACTGTCTTCTTCTGCTGGGGGTGGGGTCTATTTGTTGCTTTTTCTCTAGTTCCTTTATGTGTAAGGTGAGCTTTTGAATTTGAGATCTTTCCAGTTTTTGAATGGATGCTTGTATTGCGATGTATTTCCCCCTCAGGACTGCTTTTGCTGCATCCCAAAGATTTTGAACGGTTGTATCTTCATTCTCATTAGTTTCCATGAATCTTTTTAATTCTTCCTTAATTTCCTGGTTGACCTTTTCATCTTTTAGCAGGATGGTCCTTAACCTCCACGTGTTTGTGGTCCTTCCATACTTCTTGTTGTGATTAAGTTCTAATTTCAAGGCATTATGGTCTGAGAATATACAGGGGACTATCCCGATCTTTTGGTATCAGTTCAGACCCGATTTGTGACCCAGTATGTGGTCTATTCTGGAGAAAGTTCCATGTGCACTTGAGAAGAATGTGTATTCAGTTGAGTTTGGATGTAAAGTTCTGTAGATATCTGTGAAATCCATCTGGTCCAGTGTATCATTTAAAGCTCTTGTTTCTTTGGATATGTTGTGCTTAGAAGACCTATCCAGGGTAGAAAGAGCTAGATTGAAGTCACCAAGTATAAGTGTATTATTATCAAGATATTTCTTCAGTTTGGTTATTAATTGGTTTAAATATTTGGCAGCTCCCACATTCGGGGCATATATATTGAGGATTGTTAAGTCCTCTTGTTGGATAGATCCTTTGAGTATGAGATAGTGTCCCTCTTCATCTCTCACTATAGTCTTTGGGGTAAATTTTAATTTATCTGATATAAGGATGGCAACCCCTGCTTTCTTTTGAGGACCATTTGAATGGTAAATGGTTCTCCAACCTCTTATTTTCAGGTTGTAGGTGTCCTTCTGTCTAAAATGAGTCTCTTGTAGACAGCAAATAGATGGGTCCTGCTTTTTTATCCAGTCTGAAACCCTGCGCCTTTTGATGGGGTCATTAAGCCCGTTCACGTTCAGAGTTACTATTGATAGATATGAGTTTAGTGTCATCATATCTATTCAGTCCTTGTTTTTGTGGATTGTTCCACTGAACTGCTTCTTAAAGGGGAATTTTAAGAGTCCCCCTTAAAATTTCTTGCAGAGCTGGTTTGGAGGTTACATATTCTTTCAGTTCCTGCCTGTCTTGGAAGCTCTTTATCTCTCCTTCCATTTTGAATGAAAGCCTTGCTGGATAAAGTATTCTTGGTTGCATGTTCTTTTCATTTAGGACCCTGAATATATCCTGCCAGCCCTTTCTGGCCTGCCAGGTCTCTGTGGAGAGGTCTGCTGTTACCCTAATATTCCTCCCCATAAAAGTCAGGGACTTTTTTTCTCTTGCTGCTTTAAGGATCTTCTCCTTATCTTTGGAATTTGCAAGCTTCACTATTAAATGTCGAGGTGTTGAACGGTTTTTGTTGATTTTAGGGGGGGATCTCTCTATTTCCTGGATCTGAATGCCTGTTTCCCTTCCCAGATTCAGAAAGTTTTCAGCTAGGATTTGTTCAAATACATATTCTGACCCTCTGTCCCTTTCGGCGCCCTCAGGAACCCCAATTAAACGTAGGTTTTTCTTCCTCAGGCTGTCATTTATTTCCCTTAATCTATCCTCATGGTCTTTTAATTGCTTGTCTCTTTTTTCCTCAGTTTCCCTCTTTGCCATCAACTTGTCTTCTATGTCACTCACTCGTTCTTCCACCTCGTTAACCCTCGTCGTTAGGACTTCTAGCTTGGATTGCATCTCATTTAATTGATTTTTAATTTCTGTCTGATTGGATCTAAATTCTGCAGTCATGAAGTCTCTTGAGTCCTTTATGGTTTTTTCTAGAGCCACCAGTAGTTGTAAAATAGTGCTTCTGAATTGGCTTTCTGACGTTGAATTGTAATCCATATTTTGCAACTCTGTGGGAGAGGGGGCTGTTTCTGATTCTTTTTTTTGAGGTGAGGTTTTCCTTCTAGTCATTTTGCTCAGTGCAGAGTGGCCAAAAACAAGTTGTATTGGGAAAAGAAGAAAAAGAGAGAGAAGGAAAGAAAAGAGAAAAAGAAAAAAGAGAAAGAAGAAAAAAAGGGGAAAAAGAGAAGAAAAAGAAAGAAAAAGAAAGGAGATAAAAGAAAAAAAAGGGTGGGGTGGGGCGGGGTAAGCAATCAGAAATCAAGAAGAAAGAAAGAGAAAAAAAAAAAGCACAAAACAAACCAAACAAACAAACAAAAAAACACAAAAAAACCAAAAACAAAACAAAACAAAAAAACCAAAAACAAAAACCACGGGGGAGTATCTTCCGATTCTGTATACTTTAAGTCCCTTGACTTCCCTTGGAACTGGTCCGTCTCCTTGGTCTTCTGGGGGAGGGGCCTGCTGTGCTGATTCTCAGGTGTTAGCACTTGGGGGAGCTGCTCTGCCCCTGCCTGGTGCAGGGCTCAGTGGGGGTTGTTCACCCCGTGAGGCCCCGGGAGGAAGCCACAGTGGCGGGGGCAGCTCTGGGACCCTGGAGTCAGCCCCCGCAGTAGCTCCAGGGCTCTCGGGCTGCAGGGCCCGGGGGCTCCCGGGCGGGGCCGCTGATCTGCTGAGTTCCAGGCAGGAGCGTCCTTGCTGTCCTGGGCCCTCCCGGCCTCTGCCTGTCCCGGGGGGATCCCGGATCCTGGGCTGTGTCCCGGCGCCCTGTGCTCCGGCGCCTGCGCTGTTGGATTCGCGCTCCCGCCCCGCAGCCCCCTCCGCGGAGCCGCCGCCCGAGCCCCTCCGAGCTGCTCCGGGTCCCGCCGAGCGCTGCAGCCCTTAGGGAGCTCGGCGCATCTCCCCGGGGCGCAGTTCCTCTGTTACTGTCCCAGGGAGCCCGAGGGCATCCCCGCCTTTCTGGGGATCCTGCTCCAATTCCCGGGGAGGCCTTTCCGCGGGGAAGGTCGGTGCAGCTTCTGCTCCTCCGGGCCGGGGCTCTCCTGTCCTGGGGACACTCCCCCGGCCTCAGCCCGGCTCCTCGCGGGGCCCCTCCCCCTTGGAGGCCTTTTGTTTCTTTATTTCCTTTTCCCCGTCTTCCTACCTGATAGAAGCGCGAACTCTTCTCACTGTAGCGTTCCAGCTGGTCTCTCTTTAAATCTCAGGCCGAATTCTGTTTTTGGTTTCCTACCTATACTTGTATTTTTTATTCCTTACTTAACCAAACATGAAATAATCATCTTATTATGTTTTTATAGAGTTCATGTGCTACACCAAAAATAGCTAAGATAGACACACCAGTATAAATAGGCCAACTCCATAGAAGTTACCAAATTTAATACCTACAACTATGGCTTCTCTCTGCTAAGGTAAACATTGTCAAAAAGACATAGTTTTAATTCATCTATTGGAGTTGCATGAATCTGGAGATAATTATTGACATACTTTGCTTTGCAAAACTTTTATGGCATAAAAGCATGGGCATTATCTTTAAAGAAATAGTAATGGATTTTATAATAGAAAATAAAAGTTTGGACAAATGATTGCAATTATATCAGTTGATAAATTTCTTAGTTTAGAATTCTAAGTAGCAATGTGTACTGATTAGGTATTCTAAAAAACAAACAAAAATCCTTCTTGAATAGGCAATAAATAATACGATATGCTTTTCATCTTCAAATACCAAATTATAAATAATGAGTTTGGTGATTACAAATTCTTTATCAAATAAAATACATTCAACATTTCAGATATAATTTGTAACACTTATTGATTTATTTTCTTTGGGGAGATAATTCTGGATCCATTGGATCTATATTGGTAGGATACCATTAAGGTCCAGGTAAATCTAAGGTAAGGAGCGAAATTTAAAAGAAGATGTAACAATGAAACTGCCAGAGGGGAGGTGAGTGAGGGATGGATGGAATAGATAAAGGGGATTAAGGGTACCCTTATCTTGATGAGCACTGAGAAACTTACAGAATTGTTGAATCAAAAAAAAAACAAAAACAAAAACAAAAAAACAAAAAAACAAAAACAAACAAAATCCCAAGGAGATGCAGTTATGAAACTGGAGAAGCCAAGGAGGAAATGATATTTCATTGGAATAAGTATGAGTACACACTTCAACCTTCTAAAGAAACCTGATTGCCCTGCATTAAAGCTGCAATGATTGAGCCTCAAGCAATTTTCTCACAAAATGATGATTATTCTTCCCTGGAATGAGTTCTCTTGTCTCTCATTGACTCCAGGCTTATAAGGACAATTAGTGCCCAATAAATCCCAGACAGAGAAGCACAATGAGAATTCTTAGAGAAGACAGCCTGTATCCTGAATGTGTCACCGGCTCTTTGGCTGATGTCTAGGCAGCATGTACAGACAGACCTGGATCTTAAGGGTGCCAGACAAAGGCAGGGAGAATAGAAGTCCTGATCAACTGATAACCAATTTAATATTATTACTCACTTATCAGGGACTAATTTATAGGATCTGTTTGGGAGGCTAGTTGATACCCGTACTCAGTGGCTGCCTTTTTTTTTTTTTTTTTTTTGATGTTGAAATGTCTGAACCCCCAGCCTTATTGTAAGGAATAAGGTCTAAAGAATGAGTGCACAAGGGAAATGCGGAAAATGAATTCAGCCACTGTGTCACTGATCACAGCATGGTTGTTCATGAGGAGCAGTTAAGCACACACAAATTATGGAACATGTTACAATGACCCAAATTCTAAAATAGTTCAATTGATCTGCAGTCTTCAATGATTTCAATGTCTAAAAGGATAAAGACTGAGAAATTCTTTCAGTATAAAGGAAACTAAAGACACATAACAAATATATGCAATGTGTGATTCTGGGATTGGATCCAGGCTCAAAAAAAAAAAAAAAAAAAAAAGACAATACCAGGACAACTGGTAAAACTCTTAACCATGGCCTGTACATTAAATAACAGCAAAGGATAAGCAGCAAATATAACTAATTTGAAATTTTCATACTCATTGTCTAAAAGAATATTCTTGTTCTTAGGAAATATAAACAGAACCTCCTGTGGTTTAAAGACTCATGATATCTGCAACTTACTCTCAAATAGTTCAGCAAAGTTCACAGCACCAGAGCCTCCCTCTTGGTTTACTTTGTCAAAGTGGTTTGCAATGGGTCAAAGTAATAACCTGACTCTTTTCTCCATCTTCCCAAAGTTTCCTATTTTCATTTTTCAGAGCTATGCTGCACTAGGGCATGGATAGTCTTACAAATGTAATGTGGATTATTGGATATTGTCCTTGACATGACCCTACACCCTGGAGATCCACAACCACATGATAGTACTTTGACCTGAGTACGGAGCTAGGAGGTCAGTATTCAATTTTGCCCAAGTGATCATTGGGTTCATGGGATTGTGGAACCTTGCTATTCACTTCCCCAGTTCCAGAATGTACACTGGAAAATAAATGCCATTAGTAACTAACTGGTAGATAACCTATGTTGATTGCCTGGTCCATGGATTGAGAGATAATATTATAAAAAAGACCATGTGGAAGCCCTGATGAACTCTTCTCATTCTACAAAGACAGTAAAAAGAAATAAATGATACATTCCTTGGAGCATTCCAGAGATGAAACACTCGAGTTGTAAAGGGTGATAATTCCTACCATATATACTATGTACCACTGATGGGTTAGTGAAAAAGCTAGATTGTGCAGGCTTATAGGTGATCACAAACTCAGGCAAATTCTGATGCTTATCACAGGCTGATTATAACTGCATTCCCAGATTTGTTACCATTCTTGGAAAACGTCCTTGTAGCTCCTGATAAGTGCCATGAAGTTACTGACCTAGCAAGTGCTTCCTTTCCCATACCTAACAGTAAAGATAGTAGATTTCAAGGGCACCATTTTCCCCAGTTTGGGTATTTGACAAGATTTACCAAGCTTCACAGTATATATTTATGTGAGACTTTTATTTAAAGGCAATCAGTGGAGAACAGGGAAAGAAAAAGAATACAGGCAAGAACCAAGAGTCTCGGGAGAGACACTAAATAACCCAACCCCCTTATAGCTGTATCTTTGTGCACAGCTGGCTGAGTATCTCCACAATGTTTGCCAGCTGTCCTGGAGTTCCAAGCACTTATTGGGAGAACTAAGGAAGTCCCCTTGGACAATGATCAAGATGTGCTTATCACACCAGTTGGGCCAGTTATGAACCATTAGTTTGTATCGGTCATTCATTCATTCAGCCTAAGCCTTGCTCCATGAAGATAGTCAATCTCTGTTCATTTTAGCCTCCTATCCTGGCCCCTTCTTTACACTTTTCTAAGACTCTTCTAACTTATTGCTATATTTGGTTCGCTAATATATTAACTGGTCAAATATGCCAAGATAGTTGATATCTTTCCCAAAGTTATTCAATTATTCCATGGTATTTAAATAACATCTTAATGATGCTGATTCTCCTTGTTTACATATAAAGACTATTTTTTTCTGAGTTCCAAGCTCTTATATCACTGCTTACTGCGTACCCCTACTAAAATCCAGCAGCCACTTAAGGCTTAATATTTTCACGTAGTTTTAATTATATCTCCACCTAAATTATCTATTTCCCTATTTCAGTGAATAGCACTGGAACACACTTATTTGCAGCTCACATCATAAAAACTGGCTCTAATCATCAATTTCTTACTTTTTTTTACACTTCCCCACTATGTTCATACATAGTATCTCTCTCCTTATTTCCATTTAAGCACACATCACGTAACATTATAACTGTACCTTTGCCTTCACTGAAGTGTAAATTCCTTAAGGTTCAGGGCCCATGTCTTATACTTTTCAAATTAAAGTCTCAATAATTCTTAAATGAACCCATGAATAATGAAATATTTGGAATTGCTTTTAGAGTTTGCACATTTGAATTTCAGCAATCAGGAAAGTACCGTATCTGTAGATACACTGCAGGAAAAAGAAATATAAAGTAATGGCACTCCTCAGATGAGGAAATTTCATGATCTACAAACACATCATGAATTAAGAGGCATTGGTGTTCTGTACTCCTTCACATATTACATTTTTGAACTTTCTCAAACATGAGTAATTTTAAAAGTGAGAATGTTCTGGTTTAACAATGGATATTAAGGCACACGGAGAAACGGTGTGATCTTTGTGACAATTTTCTTGGCGAGGATGCAGTAACTTCATCCACTCTAAACACCATGGCAGTCACTGAAACAGAAAGATTCCCAGGAGAAGATATCTTGCTGTCAGTGGTGTTTAGCTCTTGTCCTAATCCTTGCTAAACCAGTTATTCTAATTAACATTTCAAACAAACATCCCAAAGGATAGGCTCAAAGTACAATCTACTTTTCTTCAAAGGGGAAACTCTCTATTATCCCTCAAGAACAAACCTTTTATTTTCTGGGACATGCCTTTAAAATACTGCACAGATTTTTTTTAAGAGTCGGAAATCCGAATCTACAGGCTCATATATTACCTACGCAGTGAGCTTTGCATTTTTGAGCAGCTCTATCTAAACTGATTAACAGGTCCAATTGAATTTCATCAAGAAAATGGTTTCAAAAAACAACTTAGGTTGAATATTACAATGTAACTGTTCTTTGTCATCACGCAAAACCTAGTTATGCTTTTTTTTTTTAGTGTCATGCTTTCTAATTACAGATATTTAGTAATTACTTTTTTTTTCAAAATTATTACCATAAAACCAATGCCAAATAAAGAGCAGTGAAAACAGGTGCCGCCAAGGTTATAAAATCAGACTAACAGACTATCTTTGTTTTTTTTAACTCAACCACCAATAATTTGATAAATTAGTAAAATAGATTTGGTCCATGTCCAATTCCCATGAACAATACAAACTTTCTTCTAAGTACAGGCTCTATTATGAGATATTAGGAACACCAAAAAATACTTTTAAACACTTTGGACAAAAGCACAATTTAGTATCATATATGCAAATATTAAAATTACTATATGTGGAACATTTTTCATCATTTAAATGAATATGAAATAATTATATATAAAGTGTTAATGCATTTAGTAACTCATGGAAGGGTAGAGATGGGTTGCATGGTTACCCTGCAAGGGGGAAATCTGACAGAAATATCTATATAAGAGGAGCTAAAAAGCTGTACTTTCATAGGAATGAAGCATTCTTTTGAAATTGCTTTCTCTTTTATATTTATTTGTGTTGGCCTTGAGGAGCTGACCTTCATCCATCCCAGCAATTCAGCATCTTCACATATACCAGTTTGTATTAAAAGTGCATTTTTTTTTCAGGGGCCATATTAAAAATGTACTTATAGTCAAGGCCACTGTTGTAATTACTCAGAATACTTTTAAAAATCGTCCATATAAGGCTGTAATAATTACAAAATGCCTTTGTAGGCTTAGGCATGGTCAAGGTTCTTTTGATTAAAAATTATAAAAGGTCTTTTACATGAATTTTTTTTTTTTTTTTTTTTTTGCAAAACAGAGTTCATTAACTATAGATCATCAGTTCCTCAACAGCCCACAATTGTAGGAAATGAGAGAGAGAATAAAGAGACTACCAATGATGTGCTCACATAACCCTTTAGACATAGAAAAAATAAATTAGCCTGGCAGTCATCTATAAATCAAGATACACTGGATATAACCAGAGATATTCAATCACCTAAAGGTGTAAAATAGATGTTGTGATATAAAATATTCACTGCAAATAGAGTGAATCTATTAAGACATTTAATGACAAAATATAAAGGGTACCTTTGCCTAGTAGTCAAGCAGCTACAGGTGACGATCAAATGCAAACTAGGCCAGGTTTAAGTCAATCCCTTTATAACTTGCACCACAACTGTGAAGATGGATTCTTAGACTGATACGGATTTGGTGGTATTGACAACCTAAATCTCTAGTTCTAGACTTCAGCATGGATTAGCATAATCTGGAGTGCTTGCCAAAACACAGACTCTTAGAACCTAACCAGAATTTCTGTTTCGGTTCTGATTCCATTTCTAATTCATTCTGACCCATCTGCTTGTGGTGGAGTCTGAAAATTTGATTTCCCAGCAAGGTTCCAGTTTCTTATTTGATACCCACTAATCTAAACCATATATCAGTCTACATATCATGATTTTTCACTAAGTAACCTTCAAAGTCCATGTAGCTCACTCACAGGAAAAAAAAAAAAAACTGTCAGAGAATCAGGCTCTCTGGACTTTTATAGTTTGATTTAAAAAAAAATCTATTAGCATTCTGGTTTTATATATCAACTTTCTATTAGCATGAATCATCTGCAAGATTATTCAAATATGGGATCTAAGCAGATTAATTTTTAAGGCTGCACAATCACCTGCTCAAAAAGATATGAAGTATTTTTGCTGGCTTTTCCGAGTGGTAGCCCAAATGTTAAATCTGTTAAAGAATACCTTCAGTATTCTCTAAGAAGCATTTCTCTCCAAAAGATTGGCAAAAAGTAAAACTAAATAATTCTAATAAACCCAAGATATTATTAAAACTAATCTCATTTCACATTTAAGGGTCATGGCTATTTCAACAATGTAAGAACTCTCATAATGGATTTTCAGCATCTTTTCCTTTACCCCGGGGCGGGGCAGGGGGGGTGGGGTGCATAGACAATAAATCCACTAGAAGCATAGAAAACCACAATCTAATGGTTTTTTTTCTGATACGATTTAAGGCTGAATTATAGTCACTAAATTGATGGCATTACTTTATATTATCTATATTACTTTATATGGATTCTGTTGTTTAATTTTTTATATCATTAAGCTTTTACCTAGACTTTGTAAGCCTGGTGCAAGACATCACAAACGTGAAGGCAAAGAGAAGTGTTAAAATGATCATAGAACTAAACATCTGAATGTTCAAATTTGAATGCTCAATATGAGTTCTTGTTATTTAGAAAGAAATACCATAAAAAATATATATATATATATCCATTTCAGCTCAAGGCAATGAGTTATGTGGCAGTGACATTTGCTATTTGTGCACATGTGCACGTGCACACACACACTCGCACAAAACCTATGTCTTGAATCTAAGGTGACATTGTATTATGAAAGCCTTACACAGTTAAAGATAAGGAAATAGTTCCTATGGGTTCAATATTACCCCAAATCAAAGTTAGTATTGGCATTCTAGACAAATCCCAAAGTTCCTGGTGTCTAGATTTTCATCTATTGACTGACCCATTAAAATATTGATTAGCAGGTGCATATTGTTAGATAAAGTTGTTGTGTAGACTCGGCTTTAGTAAGGTCCTCCCAGAAACGTCAAGAATTAAATTTCCCTGCAAATCACTTAAAACACAAACAAAACAAAACAAAAACTTTTCAAATAGTTTCATGTAAAAGCTCATGTCTCATCTATTTTTTTTAATAGATTTTATTTATTTATTCATGAGAGACACACAGAGAGAGAGGCAGAGACACAGGCAGAGAGAGAAGCAGTCTCCATGCAGGGAGCCTGATGTGGGACTTGATCCCGGGACCCCAGATCACACCCCTGCTGAAGGGAGGCGCCCAACCACTGAGCCACCCAGGCGTCCTTTCTTCTATTTAATGTTACCTGACTATAGGTTTTTTAGTGTTGCACAAATGTCTGCAAATTTCTTTATGTATGTTTATATACTTATTATCTGACCTAAATTGTCCTTTTGGGAAAGAATTGAATATGTTTGGGTTTTTTTGCCATTTCAAAATATATCTGCTTTAAACATTTTGGAATATAAAATATAAAAACAACGATAAAAGTGAATCATTAATTGCCTGGATAAATAATACAGAGAGAAGACAACGCATAGTTTCCTAAATATAAATGATAAAATACCCAGTTCCTGAAAGTTTTTCTCATCTGCATCAGTGAGATGTCACCAATATGCACCTACACTGGACAATATGATATTGGTCCAGTCTTGCTCATGATGTAATTTTTGTTTTATTCTACCAAAAAATATTTTTTGAAAGACAGACACATGACCAGGTACTTACAGGAGCTAAAAGCAAAGTAATAAGCTAATAGAGGTCTGTTTTGCCTTAAAAGTTCTACACTTATTCGTTGCTAAAAACCTCCTTGGGAGAAGTCATTAAGAAATGAAACAAACCAAGGAGGAGTATTCACCTTTACTATTAGATAAACAAACATGTCAGAATATGCATAATTCAAGCTTCCATTTAATGTTCTGTAAAGGAAACGTTAAGGAGTATTTTTCTACCTAGAGATTTTTAGAAAAAAAATCAAACCAAACCAAAAGGAAAAAAGAATTCCTTGATTTAATATGTTCATATTTCAAATGGTTCATCAGAAGACTCAAAGATACATTTATTTGTATCTTATCTCTCATGATAAAAAAATGTTCTCTTTCATGTGAGGTTATACACAAGTACTTTTTTTGCTGTTTTTGACTTTTGGGGCTCATGTGGAGAAAACAAAGCTTCTGCCATTGTGGACAACACAGCAATGTGTTCTTATTTCATGAAAATAGTCTACTCTGCAAAGAAAACTTTCCTTCTGGGTATGAGGGGGCAATAAAGGTGTATTTTTTTTTTTTTTTTTTTTTTTATGATAGTCACAGAGAGAGAGAGAGAGGCAGAGACACAGGCGGAGGGAGAAGCAGGCTCCATGCACCGGGAGCCCGACGTGGGATTCGATCCCGGGTCTCCAGGATCGCGCCCTGGGCCAAAGGCAGGCGCCAAACCGCTGCGCCACCCAGGGATCCCCTAAAGGTATATTTTTATTCGAACATCCCAATAAGGAGAATCGTCTATAGTGAGATTTCAAAATGCGGTTAAACATGTCCATGTAACCCTAATAAAATTTCCTATCACATTCTTGTTTACTGACATATAGATTTAAACTCCCAAAAGGATTTTGAAACACCTAAATGTGAAAATCCTTATTAAGTATAGTAAATTATACTCAAATATTATTAAACACACACACACTTTCCTGAATTTCTTAGCTATCCAAGTAAACTTTTTTTTTTTTTTTAAACTCAACTTCCCTAATCACTTCCATTAGGCATTGGGTTACACCGCTGTCATACTTAACTAGTTGCTCCCCACCAAACTCACATTAGCCTAAGCTAGAAAGTACCACAGTCACAAAATAGTATCTCTGGTGTCGTTTCCTAGCCCTACATAAGCAAGCTTTGCCATAAAGGGGGTCAAGTGTGTGGGGATCCACTTGACATTCTGATCCATCGGCTATACTTCCTTGTTGAATCTGACTCTTCTTAATCCGTCTTTCTCCGAAGGTAATTTATGTTGCTTCTGCTATGAAAAAACAAACAAAATAATATACATAAGCAGGTTTCCAGCAATCAAATGGATTCCAGTTTGCATTTGTGCCCATTAAAGGTGATAACATTGTTTCTGCACCTTCAAGATGGGCTGTCAATGCCTCCCAATGGGGAAAAAGCCTGTCTGTGTGTCTGTCTGAGTGAAGGACACACATTTTGATAACACTTATACACTGAAGTTACTAAGACTTCTGCATCCAGGGCTAGTAAATATGCATTCACTATTCCTGCAAGATTTTATGATAAAAAAATGCCATGAGCCCTTTCATCCTAAGTCTCAGGTATGAATCTGATGAAAATTGGCTGGAGGACAATGTGATTGACATATCTATTTCTGGACTTAATATGAACAGTTCCCATTTCTAATACTTCAAGCCCTTTTGCGTCAATTCCTCTCTTCTTAAGGTTTTTGTTTCTGTGTTGTCATTTTGTTGTGTTTTTACTGACACTCTATTAGACTTTTCGCGATGCACAGATTTGTCTAAAAGTTTAGAATCAAGTTCAGGCCTCTGATACACACAAACACGATTATAATGGCGAGGAATTATCTATCTCAGACATTTAATAGTGCATCTGTCTAACATAACTACAACCATTTCAAGCTACCACATTATTCAAATAAGGTCTTAGGTTCTGTATTTCACATATAAGCACAATTAACTTCTGACAGTAAATTTTTAACTAATTATAATGTATCCATCCATGCAAGATAATTGCCATATAAATGTTTAGTAGCCAATCTGGTGCCTTCGTTCATAATTAATATTATAAAATTGACATTAAATGCTTCTACACACAGACATGGGCACAGAAAAATCTGATAAACATTTAATTATTTATAAATGCACATTATAATTCATACTATATAAAAGCATTTAAAAAGAAATAATGGATAGGTAAACACAAGCAGGAAGCTAATTTTATATTAAAATATGTTTACTGTCTCTTAATGGCCAAGCCATTATCAGCACCATGACTGACAGATACAGCATCTAAACTAAACTATCATTTATTTAGGATAATCTTTGTCTGCATATTTTATGTTTGTAACAAATAATCTGTTGCTGTTTTTTGAATGAATAAATCTCAGAATGTAGAAATCTAGAACCAGAGGAGACTCAACATTATTTCGTTCAGTGCCATTATTTTACAAATAAACTAGGATAATTTAGTGATAGACTCAGACTAAGAATTAAGCCTCATAACTGCCACTCCCACAATCTATTCACTGTTCAATACTGACATTATAAAAATCTCATTTTATAACATAATTAATGCTACTATTATCAGCAATTAAGAATATTAATACTTTTGTTTATGTACTAAGGTTATTATTGCTCTTAAATTTATAGAACTGAGCTCTAAATAATACTGTTTTACTTCCTCTTTACATTAGATGAGATTAAACAAAACGTATTTATTAGTATTTTTACAATAATATGAATTAAATTTTAATTGTAGGGCAAATTTCAAAATAGATTTATGTTAAAAAAAAGCCTCACTCATATTTTGGTTATGTGATTATTCTCAGATTTTTACATGTAAAAGTATTTAATCTATTTCATTGCTTCATTAGAATACAAAGACAGAGTGTAATGCCATGTTCACAATTAATACTATGCATTTATTCAACTAAGTAGAATTTTGCTATTCAAAATGTGGAGCAGTATAGTCTCAATGTCAAATATCAAAGTGATTAGTTTGATAAGGAAATCTAAACTGTTGACATCACTAAATTATGTGCTGAATTAAGTAACACTTTTCTTGCAGCCAGGGCTAATTAGTCATTGACTTGAAGAATAAAATTTAAAACACAGCTCCAATAAATTTTTGATTCATTTATTATTTAGCTACTCATCTCTTCAGACCATGTTTATATTTATTGGATATACTGATATTTAAACTTGTGTGAATGACTTAAGCATGGAGTCTCCTCCAATTACAAATACCTGAAAATAAAAGGTAAAAGTAGTGCATTTCCCCCTTGATTCTTTAAATTAAATAGTGAATATACTGAAAAATGTATCCTGGGATAACAGAATCCTTTTAACCCTACAAGGAGGCCAGGCATATTTCAAGAAGATGCTCTGAGGGCTACGGTTGCTCCAGGGTGCCTTCTTTCAGAATGAGTAATCAAAAAAAGAAAAATTAAGTCATAATATTTCAGAAAAAAAGTGTTCATGTTCCTCTGGAAATAAGCAATAGTATTCTGCAATACATTATAGTTATAATATAATTATAAGTTTAATATATGATACCTACATATTATCATATTTTCTTTATTGACTACATAAGAGAAATTATTTTCTTTAAGTTACAGTCCACATACTCTGTTAGTTATGCTGACCACAGAGGTAGATCAGGAAAAGTAAGTCACCCTAATAATATCTAAAAATTGCATAGTATATGCACAATTAATTGATCTCAGGAAATCAAAGTTTAGGTAAACCTTGGTTGTGGAAAAATTATCCACTATACCACTTTGAAAGTTTAAGGTCACATATATTGCATTACCTTTATAAACAACAAATATAGAATTCCACAATCTAAATCATTTGAAGTATAATTTCACATATTGATTTTGTCAATAAATCTTTAAAGATGAGTGTTTGAAGTTAAGAGCCTTATTCATTTCCAGATTAGCACAAAGGCAATGTAATTCTAATCTGAGAGAATTGCATTAATTAATAACTGGGCAGCATAAACAGAAGATAAATGTATTGAGAAATGAAACCATTCTATTTAAGGAAAATATACCTCAAAAAGATTCAGAATATGTTACTGAAAACTAATTTAGACAATGTACCTTCAAATTCAGAGTTAATTAAAATTTATGTCCTTTATTATATTTATATTTCTTTTCATGCTGCGTGCACACACGCACACACACGTACACACAGTTTGTTACAAAAGCAATTTAATACAATTAGTATATATAAACATTTAGATTTCCAGTAGTATATTTCAATAGAGTCCCAGCTAAATTTCAATACTTGTACACTTGTCATCTACGCTATCCTAATATAGTAAGAGTGTTACTGGTTATTATTCTTTAAGTCCCTATGCTTTTCTTTAATTTTCATTAAATTTTTTTTTGAAGTTATTATCTCTTTTGTGAAAGCTGAGGCTCAAATTAAGTAACTTTGGTACTAAATGAAAATTCCTGTGTTGAAACCAGGTTGATGTGACTATCCATGCTCTTTGAGCTGCATTTGGGGACATCTTTTTTAGACCAGAACATTGATGTTTTATAATTTCCAATAAGATAATAAATATTTGTTACATATGCCACAACTAATGTTCAGGATATGATTGCTAGAGGTCATCAAAAGCATTTCTTATCACGATTGTATTTTTAAAAACAGTGAGTTCTCTAAAGGGGAGAGAGTATGCTTTAAAGAATTATTTGTAATCTTTAAATTCTTTCTCTTAAAAACAAATAATAATTGTTGTGTTTGAGATGTCCTAAATTAGATGGTGAATCATAAACAAAGCTATAAATGAGCTGGATAGGAAGACAAAGACCATGCTTGTGACACTGGAGGTTATTGCTACATTATGAAATTAACACTGCCATGATCTGTGGTTTCCTTAATTTAGCTGTTCCATGCGTCTTTCCCTTATGTAATGGATGATTAATAAATTTAATTATATATTTTGATATATAGTATTACAGTAAAATATAGGGAGATCAAAACTGTAATTACTTGTATCGTAAATAATATTATAATTGATTTCTGGTGCTATATGTCTCTAATATTCTTTTTATTTTTTGTTGCTTGCCTATAAAATAATTGCATAATTAATAATTATGGGAGTGACAGGTTAATTTTACTTTGAGGCAATTTACATATGAATCAAATCAACAGTAGCAAAATTCCTAATAAACTTGTAACGTTATACAAATAAGATATTTGGCACTATCTCTTTCATGACCTGTAAATTTTAATGAGTGACAATACTTAATTAACATTTTCTCATTTTAAAAAGAGTTTAGCAGAGTGGAAAATACATACACTGCCCATGCTGTAGATCTGACCCATTAAAAAAAACTAATTTAACTCAAAAACAACAAATTTCCACATATCTTTGGTTAGCATCTAAATGCTACAATTGCTCATATTGTCCTGTGGATACTCTTTTTTAAGATTATAAATATAAAAGTAATATCTAAGCATTAATTAAATATTAGATATTTACTCTTGTTACTTGAACTCATATTTTCCACTCTGAAAACAATAATACTGTTTTGTGGACAGTAAGTGTTCAATAAACATTGAATAAAGGAGACAGGGATCCCTGGGTGGCGCAGTGGTTTGGCGCTTGCCTTTGGCCCAGGGCGCGATCCTGGAGACCCGGGATCGAATCCCACATCAGGCTCCCGGTGCATGGAGCCTGTTTCTCCCTCTGCCTATGTCTCTGCCTCTCTCTCTGTCTCTCTGTGACTATCATAAATAAATAAAAATTTTAAAAAAATGAATAAAGGAGACATTGCTAAATTAAAATGTATGAGTCACTGGAGATACAAGAAAGGACATACTAAATTATTTGAAACTCAGGATTTGGGATACAGTAAGCAAGATAAGCCTCAATCTATTCCAGAGGACTTAGCGTAGATTATCTTAAATAATGTGTTTTTAAAAATGGGAATAAATATGAAGATCCATTCTACTGTAAAACTACCAAGCTCTAGTGACACAAAATGGTTGCTCTACTTTCAGTGAAACACTGCATTGTTTGTAAACCATTTTGTAGGAAATATTTTAACTTCTTTATTTTGATCCTAATAATTTAGGAAACCCAGGTTTTAGTTTTTAAACACTAGGTTGCTGTATCTTTGCGTGTTTCTGTAATTATCTTACGAAATGGACCTCCTTACAGTAAACATTAGAATGATGCCTGTCTTCAGGTCTGAACCGTACAAGCTTCTTTGACTTGGCTATGATCAGAGGAAGATGCTAAGGAGAATGGAAAAGACTCTCAATACTGATGGCTGATTTTTTATTGGCATCTCCTTTACCCTATCTCTTTAGCTACAAGCTCTAGTGCAGATTCCTGAGAGGCCTTGAGCTCAGAATAAATCTAGGCTTGGAAAGTGAAGTAAGAGAGCACAGTATAATGAAGAATTGCAGAGGTTGTTCATTTCCTTCTTTTTAATCATGTCTTTTGGATAGGGAAGTCAATAAACAGTGATTATGATTTAAAAGGAATCAGAGGCATCCTGATATAAGTGTCTTTGGGGCAGAAACAGATTCTACAACTGCTTTACAAACTAAGGTTTGGGAAGCATCTAACAAATGTTATGATCATAACAGAAAACAGACAGTAGAAATATAGCTTCATGTTTTTCTGCTACCAGGAATAGTCACAAATCTGGGGGTTTTATTGAAGGCGTTGTATGTAAAAACTTAAAATCCTCAAAGAATGAAATGAATTTTTGCCTTTGAAGTTAGAAATCCCAATAATGAAAAGTAACTAGAGAGATGAGTTGCAGGGATAGTCCCTAAAATGGTAACAAGACTTGGGAATGTCTAGGAAGTGGCTTTAATAGCAATTGAACAAAGTATAAAATTTAAGAATTCCATTTAAAAGCATAAATAATTTAATGTTTTGCCAAAGGATTGTAAAAATCAAATCTAGAATAGCGTTTCAAATATTTTATTTTGAAATTTTACTGGAATCTTCTTTCCTTTTTCACGACATGCCATTATACCTATGTTATGATTTTGAATTAAAGTTTATTTAATTACATTAGGTTAGCTTTGGTCTAGCATGAGTTACTTTTATCTGTAGCTGAAAAGAAAGCTAACAAGGATTATGTTACTTCAAAGCAGAAAACTTCTGATAAAATGCACATGAAGTATTTTCATAGATACTTAAAGAAAAGGTAGGCTTAGAATCCTAAAGCCTAGAGGCATTAATACCCTTATACAAATGTCCTGTGGTTTATGTCACTATATTCATTCATATATATTTTCCTCACTGATAAGTTATGTTTCACTTTTGAGCTGTATAACCTCATATATTCTCAAGTCCTTTTAATAGAAAGTATATTATAGAAAAATTAGTTACAGAATAATTGGTTTTGAAAGTGTAATTGTATAAATGTAATCTGAAGATATATCTACATTTACTTAATGGCATTTCCAGAAAGTTTTGTTAGTCAATATGATGCAATAGAAGTTATAATCATTTATAATTGAAACTGTTCACCAAAATACTGTATTATTGATAAAATATTAATTAAATTGAATGGAATTTAATAAGAGCTTAATATGATCAACATAAAACACGGTTCTAACTGAATATGTGGTATTTAAACATTGTTTTGGTAGTTACAATGAATATAAATATTATTATATTTACTTAAAGTGGTTCACAATGGATGGCTCATAATAGATTGTTTTTCTCTTAAGAAATGTATTGGTTTTCTTAGTAATTTCTTTAAAAATACACTAATATTAAAATGTTTGAAAGTAAGGTCACATTTGTGTAACAGTACCAAGCTTATTTTCTACTTGCTATATTTCTAAAGTCAAAGCTATCATATTAAAATTTCCTCTATATGTTATAAATTTAACATATGTTGTTTATGTAGCTACAGATATTTATACAACCCTATGTCATTAATTAAAATAAGCAGAATGAATATTATTGCCAAAAAATAAATGTCTTATATATGTAGTATTTATTTATGTATTCATTACAGAAATTAAATATCGACTTTTGAAGCTTGGAAATCAGTAAAGAAAATATCTGACTTAATATCTAATAGTCTTGAAAAAACTGATAAATGCCATGGAAAATTAAAAGTCAGCATTTGATGAAGAAATAATTTACCAATGTACATCAAATCCTCAGACACAATGTACTGAACGTTTAAGTACAAACCTTCATATTATAAGTTATAAACAAGATGAGTGTTTTAATATAGATAGAAGAAAAACAGTATTTCATTGCATTGCCAACAAATGAAATCCAAAAGAATATTAAGACAATGATAAGTTTATAAGCCTGAAATCTCTGAGTAGCTTTGACAAATCAACAGAGCATCGACAGAGGAAGTATGTACCCTAAGAACTTGCAGGGATTGGGCTCATTTTTATTATGAATAATGCATCAATCAGTGTTCACTACATCATCCTACCAATTACTCAAAAAATTTTGCAAAGACATATTGAGAAAATCACCATCCACAGCGCATATAAGTCAGCAGCCCAGCTTGTGTTTGGTGGACATCAAGAAGACTATGAAATCTCACCTTCCTCTTTCACACACAACTAATAAGCTTCTTTCCTTCTCCCTCTGCCCCTCTCCTCACTTGTGTGCTTGCTTTCTTGCTCTCTCTCTCTCAAATAAATAAATAAATCTTCAAAAAAAATAAAATAAAATTCAATTGGGATGAAATGTTGGAGAAATAAAAAAAGATGTAAATTCTGCCTTGGAGTAGCCACAGGCCCCAAGCTATAACCATACTAAATAATGTCCAGTGGGAAGTTTGAGTGAGTAAAGTTGACAAAAGGAATCATAAAGTAGTGAGACTAAGCAGTGAAACCAATTAGAAAGCTACTTAGCAAACCAAAAACTAGGATATCTCACGCATCTCTGGAGGAGGACTAGGTCAAGCTAATTTGAAAGATAATAATTGAAGGAGAATTGAAAAGGACTTGATTTATGAGAGGGGGTCAGCACGAACGTGTCCCCTAGGACCTCTTTCCTTTAGTGGTCTTCCCTTCACCAAGGGTGTATGGTTTTCTATCCTGCATAACAAATTACCACAAAACGACTGGCTTCAAATCCCCATTTATTGTCCTACAGTTGCTACAAGTCAGAAGTCCAGGGGTCTCTACTCCTAGTTTCACAAAGCAAAGTAAAGGTGTCAGCTGAATGGTGTTCTCATATTGAAGTCTGACTAGAAATGGTTCTGCTTCCAAGCTCCCTCCGATTCTCCGCACAAGTTTTTCCCTGTGGCCGTAGATGTCATGGGAGTGTCCTTCTTTGTGACTCTCAGGGGAATCTTCTGCTCTCAAAGTCTTACGTAATCCAACATAATTGTAGAAATAACTCTCCTATTACCCTTGCTTACACCAATCAGGTGTTGTCTATCTCATCACCTTTGCCATATTCCAAGGTCTAGAAACAAGCTACAGGTGCCACCACACTTCGGGGAAGGGAATTATATGGGAGGGTGGGTCCCTGGTGGTCATCTTACAATTCTTGCCCACTATAAAGGTTGTGTCACTCTCCAGAGAAAGTATCCTCGAAAGCACCCAGAAGAAGAAAGAAAGAATTCCATAAGTCACTTTTTGGGGCTGAGTTATCTCCAAAATTCATATGCTAAAGTCCTAACCCCAGAGCCTCAGAATGTAGCTCTCTTTGGAGGTAGGTAATTAGGACCATGACTGTGTCCTGGTAGAAAGAGGAAATGTGGAAACACATACAGGAAAAGACTATGTAAAGATACAGAGAATATCGCCTTTCTACAAGTCAAGGAGGGAGGCCTCAGAAAGAATCAACCTTGCCAATGCCTTGGTTATGTACTTCTGGACTGCAGAATTGTGAGAAAATAGATTTCTGTTGTCTAAGCCATCTAGTCTGTGGTACTTTGCTATGGCAGCCCTAGCAAACTAATACAATCAGTTTCCAATGCGCTGATTTGATCATATTTTATAGGAAGGCAGTTTTCCAATTGTAGCAAGCTCATTCATGTATAATGTGGGCATGATCATACATCATAGCTCACGCCTATATTGAAAGTGGCCTCTCTCCATTTTCTTGTAGCTGGAGAGATGAAAATATTCAGTAAGTTACAATTTTCATGAGTGTATGGGAATAACTGTATCTTTAAAGACCTTTAATGGGCAAATGTAGACAAATGATCATTTAAAATGAACACAACGTTTGACCCATTAATAACACATTGTTTACTCCCTGAGCACTTACTAGGCTTTTTGAGATGCTCACGGTGTATCAGGAAATATAACAGACAAAAGTTCCCGTTGTTCTAAATCTCATAATCTAGTGAGAGGAGACAGAAAAAACATTATACAAATAGGTAAACTATAAAGTTTTTGGTTAGAAGATGACAAGCGCAGTGTGAAACATTTTTTTTTTTTTAATAAAAAAGAATAGGAGAATGTGGATGAGGATTAGAGACTAAAGAGCTGGGAACTTTTCATGTGGATGGTAGTCAGAGCAGGACTGAGAATCTGGCATTTGAAAACAGATTTACAGAGGGCAAGGTGGCCACCTTCCATCGTGTATAGGGAAACTGATTCACTGCAGAAGAAACAGCTAATCCGATGGCCCTGTGGGCTGGCCTGCTTGAGAAACAGCAAGAGAGTTCCTGGGGAAGAAGTGGACCAAATGAGAATAAGATGCATAGGGGATGAGTTCTGAATAAAATGGGGAGATTTTGGAAGATTTTGGCAGAGGAGTGATATGCTGGGAATTGGACTGAGGTTAGAGTATAGGGAAGAAGGTACCATTTGAGAGGGTACAACAATGACCTAGGTGAGAGAAGGCGGTGGCTTGGAGAGCTGCAGGCAGTAGAGGTATTCAGAGGGAATATAGTCTGGATGTATTTTAAAGCAATAGACAGTAGCATGTTTTTTCCTTCAAATTTATTCTACAAATAGACTTGCAAAAGTGAATGAAGATGTATATAAAATGACATGCACTACACAATGTTTGGTAATAGAAAACAACTGGAAATAATGCCTACCAAAACATGTCTATTTTTTTTTAACTTCTGCTACATCAGTCTAATAAAATTAAACAGTCATTAAAAAATAAGGTAGGTGGGCACCTGGGTGGCTCAGTGGTTGAGCATCTGCCTTTGGCTCAGGTCCAGATCCCAGGGTCCTGGGGTCGAGTCCCACATCAGGCTCCCTGAATGGAGCCTGCTTCTCCCTGTGCCTGGGTCTCTGCCTGTCTATCAGGAATAAATAAATAAAATCTTTTAAAAAATAATAAGGTGGATATATAAGTAATTACAATGAAAATATGCATTAGATATCTTCATAAATGAAAACTGTAGAACAGTTATATACTACGATTTGTTTAAAAATAAAAAGATTATAAAAATATGGAAGATTTTATTATGGTTACAAATTTCTTAAGCGGGGCATCCTGTGTGGCTCAGCTGTTTAGCGCTGCCTTCAGCCCAGGGCATGATCCTGGAAACCCGCCCGGGATCGAGTCCCACGTCGGGCTCCCTGCGTGGGGCCTGCTTCTCCCTCTGCCTGTGTCTCTGCCTCTCTCTCTGTGTGTGTCTCTCATGAATAAATAAATAAAATCTTAAAAAAAAAAAGAAATTTCTTAAGCTAATTAACATGTGAATAGAATTAAATTTAGGAAAGGGAGAAAGGATGTTAGTTTTTATTTTTATATCTTTTGCTATAGTGTGACTTCGATAAACTAGTGTTAGTTATTACCCTACGCAATATTTTTGGAGGAACAAGTCATACATAAATTTTCTCCCGGCATGAGAACCTTGGACCCTTACCTTACAAAGAAAACTCACAGTGGTAAGCAGGAGACCAAGTATCATCCTAAAGATGAGTACTGATTTCAGTGAACGCACACTTTAAATTGCGTCACAGAAATAAAAGTATCGCAGTGTTAATGTTGGAAAACACACTATGAAGAATAATCAGGAGCAAAGTGAAACAAACCAATCAGTATTTGGTTTTGCTGGTTCGTTGTGTAAAGAAGCCTGGCATGCTTCTACGTGCTGTAAATACAGCATATCTTTGGCTTTCTCAGTTGTGTAGTGGCTGCACATTAGAACATTCTAGAATACAATTATTGAAATGAATAAAGTATTTAACAGAAACTTTCCTCCATGAGGGGATGCTGCTTCTGCCACTTTTTCTCCCCTCTAGGCTAATTCTCTTTTCCATCAGTTCCAGACATATGGCTTTTTATTTCAGGCTGGAAGTCTGCACTTGCCTTCCCTTCTGTTTTCTAAGCTACTGTGCCCTTTCTCCAAATGGGCTCTCTGGAAATTTCTGAAGGACATCATGTTCTAATCTCTACGTAACTATACAAAGACCTAGTTGCTACCTCCCAGTTTTTACTTTGCCTTTCTTTAAATTTCTATTATTGATTTGGCACCATCATAACCTTTTTTTTGGCTACTCTAGGTCCTGTCGGCTCCATTAGGCAGGTAACAGTCATAATCAAGTCCACTATTAATTAGCACTATCTGTTTCTGATTACTCTTTCCACGATACACATCTCAAAGATACTAAGAAGGAAATAAAAAGACAGCTAGTTTGCAATCACTTTACAATGCATAGAATTGTTGAATCACTACAATATACACCTGAAACTAATACAATAGTGTATGTCAACAATACTTCATTGAAAAAAGAAGACAGCCACAGAAATTTGACTGTGATCAGAATTTCATCTGGTGTATTGGTTTGTAGGGTTGCTGCACAAAGTACCCCAGATTGGGTGGCACACAACACTGAATTTATTTTCTTGAAAGTTCCAGAGGTTAGAAAGTCTGAGATCAAGGTGTAGGCAGGATGACTTTCTTTCAACCACCCTGAGGGAAGTATCTGTTCCAGGTCACCTCCTTGGTGTATGGAATGACCACCTTCTCCCTGTGCCTTCACATAGTCTTTCTTTATATGTCTGTGTCCAACTATCTTCTTAGAAGAATGCCACTTGTACTGGATTAGGGCCCATTCAATAACCTCATTGTAACTTAAGTACCTCTTTAAAGACCTCTTTGCAAATATAGTCACATTCTGAGGTACTAAGGGTTAGCACTTCAACATATGAAATTTGAGATTGGCACAATTCAACCTGTAACACCTGGGTTCTAACCTTTGGCATCAAATTTGTTGCCACAAAGCAGAAATGACACATTAGAGAAATTGGGGAGCAACATAAGTCAGTCGACTCTGTGATCAGAGCTGTAATACTCAGACACATTCTAGCAATGAAACCATGTTACTAAAGCATTCATCAATCAATTCAGTCAATATGTGCCATATTCATGCTTTCCCAACTTCAGCAATGGTGTCATCTCTTCAAATATGCAGGACTCTGAGGAAGTCTTGTTTTTTAGCAGTTAGGTGGAAAAATGATATAGGGTGTATGGCACCAGCAAAACATGCATGATTGTGAGACTGATTTATCTTCTCCTTTTACCCATTCACAACCTCAAATATTTTATTTCTTCTTTAACTCCCTCAGTTTAGACTCAATTTGTACCTTGCCCCCCTTCCATGAAACAGTCATCAACGCCTCCTCAGTCTACATGCAATTCCAATCCTATCAAGTCTTTAATAATCTACCCAAATATCATTTTAAGGAAATGTTATGTTCTCCTACAATCTGCTCTTGCTTCCATTATGCCCATTAATAAGCACATTGGAGACAAGCTGTATTAGTTTCCTATTGCTGCTCTAACAAATTTTCATTTGGGATTAAAAATAACACTAAATTGATTTTCTTTTAGTTCTCAAATCAGCGGTCCAAAGTGGATCTCACTGGGCTAAAATCAAGGTGTCAGCAAAGCTGAGTTTCTTTTGCACTTTGTGGGAGAGAATCCATGTCCTTGCCTTTCCTGGCCTGTAGAAGCTGCCTGGTTCTGCTTCCAACTTCAAAGCCAGAGATAGCCTCTTGATTTCATCTGCTGCATCACTCTGCACTGAGTCTCCCATCACCCTTGGAGAATACAATGAGTCGACCCAGATAACTCAAGATAACCTTCCCATCTCAAAGTCAGCTGATCAGCAACTGTAATTCCATCCATCACTTCAAGTTTTCCTTGTCACGTAACATAACACACTCAGGATTAGGATGCAGACATCTTTGGGAGTAGGGATCATTCTGTCTACTACAGGTTGTGAACCAAGGACCGTTTGATTATAGATCCTAGGGACAAACAATGCTAAATACTGGGACAAAAGAGTTAGTACTTAATAATTGGGTGTTATTATTGTTGTGATTATTATTGTCTTTATTCTTATTAACATGTGAGGTGGACCAGCCCTCGGCAGTGGAGATTTGACAAGGTGGTCAGAATTTGATTAGATGGTCAAGATGGGGTCTTCCACCCATTCCAAGAGTCTGGCTACATGGCTACATAAAACAGAGGAAGCAGCATTTGGACAGCATGATTCTGACTGTAAAGAACCAGAGGTGATCTGAATTTCAAAGCAAATGCTTCACTGCAGACAAACGTAAAACAGCAAATATAAGCACAATCTACACAGAGCAACTACTAAATATAGGGCAGATTTTGCAAGACAAAGTCTGGAAGGTCCCTTCACACATGCTATGACA
Source organism: Vulpes vulpes (assembly GCF_048418805.1). Taxonomy (NCBI): domain Eukaryota; kingdom Metazoa; phylum Chordata; class Mammalia; order Carnivora; family Canidae; genus Vulpes; species Vulpes vulpes. Next base: position 100,616,405 of record NC_132780.1, read on the forward strand.
GTGCTGAAAGTGCAAAGCACATCAGCAGATTCAACTTCCCTACCCACTGTGCTTTTCCCCACCGCTCCATTCACAGAATTGGGTGCTTGACTGTCATGAACACTGAGTGTCCGGTGGCTGACATTCAGGTGTGGCTCCTGGTACCCACAAGGTGACTGTGGAGTTCTTGAGTCACAACTTTTTATCTCTTAATAGAGCATTCACAGTTATAACCCAAAATTTCGGCTTCTATACATGTGCCATAGCTCTGGGCTTTTGCCATCTCCACTACCATCCTGAACTATGTTTAGAGTTTTGCCACAAATGAGTTGTTTCTCCAGAAAATAACAGCCCAGACAATATCAATAATAATAAAATTTAACCAAGGGTATAATTTCAGATTGGTTTGCAAATAAATTCTATAAGGAGTTTGCTTTATTATTCTTCTTTAAAAATATGGGTATCATATAAAACCTCATTAATCTTTAATTTAAAAAAAATCATTGAATTCCCTCCTATAGTATTTTTTTAATTCATCATATTACTTTTGTAGTAGATTACAAAAAGTTTAAAGTATGTATAAAAGTGTAAAGTGTAAAGTCAATATAAATTGAAAAAAAAACAGTTAAAGTTAGGAAAAAACAAGTGAAAGAAAACTTTTCCACAGTATTTCTAAAACACTCTTTTTATCCTAGCAGTTGGTGAATTGTTGCTTATTCAAACAATCTACAGAAAAAAATTCTATTTTTTGCTTGAAAAGTGTGAGAAATTCTAGCCCGAAAAGGTACTTGTCATGGTTATATACAAATGAAAATAGGAGCTAAGAATAACAGTACCATCTGAACCATAATTATAGTAGTGTTATAATTTGAATCTACAGTAACTTTCTAGAAATAATTATTTTTTAAGAAGTGAAAACTACTTTTAATACTTTAAAACTAGCCTAACTTTTAAGGAATATTAAGATGCCAACTCTTTTAATGTTACTTTTCCTGAAGTTGCTTTATTTTAGACTTATGAGCAAGAGTTGAGCCAAACTGAGCAAAAATTTATAGGAACATGTGAATTACAAATACAAAGTTAATTTTAAAGGCATCTGAAATGTTTAAAATTTTAAACTTACCAATAGCTTAGGTAGCTGGAAAAGCCTTTAATACATACACAGAAAAGTTTCTCACCAACCAGATATCTTTTTCACCGAAAACCTAAAATAATTATATGAGGTAGGTATTTTGCTTTACAAATTAGGAAACAAGTTTAGAAAGAATAAACATTACTTAACATTATTTAGTTTTGATCTTTGAAAAAAACATTATTTGGGCACTTTGTGATTATGTTAAATACTTCTAGAAAAGGTTTTCTATGGCTGAGAGATATGGAGGAAAAAAATCAAAATTTTGGCCTTAAAATGTCTATAGAGAAGAAAATCAAAGGTATCAACAAAAGATAATTTTACAATTTAAAGTTTGGGATGAACACACCTAGTGTTAATCCAGCTCAGTTATTAGATGTCTCAAGTATCATCTCCTTAATATTCAGACTGACTTTTAAAGAGGGCAACATAGATGGCTCCTGCATTTTACTTAGTTGTGTGCTTCTCACTTGGTTGGACCCAATCCCAACCGACTATGGGCAGGTGATTCCCAGAGAATTGCGTGTGTGATAGAGCTATATAAAAGGTCAGCAGAGATGAGCAATTTTAAGTTAACTCGAAATTGAAGCCTCCCATTAATCTCCCAAAGTGGAATAGGCAAGGAATAATAATTTACCGAAATATATATTCCTAGAAGAATTCCACTCACAATTTATGTTTGGTTTCTCATCAAAGTCAGGTATATTTACTTAATTAGCAAACTCATAGTATTCATTAGGAATAATTTGTCATTTTCTTCATATCATTTAACTATTTTCAATCTCACAGATATATTTAGCACCCTACAATTGTTTCAGGTTAATCATATTTCTTTCAGTAGTATCTTAGGTTTGCCATTTTCATCTGCCAGATAGTATTTCATAATTTAAAGTCTCAACTGGGGGTGCCTGTGTGGCTCAGTCAGTTAAACATCTGCCTTCAGCTCAGGTCATGATCCCGGGTCCTGGGATGGAGCCTCACTCCCTCTTCTCCCCAGATAGCTTGTGCTATCTTGTCACTAACTCTGTTTCTCAAATAAACAAATACTTTTTTAAAGAGATTTTAATTATTTATTCATGAGAGACACACAGAGAGAGGCAGAGACATAGGCAGAGGGGGAAGCAGACTCCCTGCAGGGAGCCTAATGTGGCACTCGATCCCAGGACCCTGAGATGATGACCTGAGCCAAAGGCAGACCCTCAACCACTGAGCCACCCAGGTGTCCCAATAAATAAAATATTTATTTATTTATTTTCCAATAAATAAAATATTTTAAAAAATACTAAAGCTTCAATGAGTGCAGAACTTTCGTTCCTATGTAATAACATTCAAATTAGTAACATTGCACTTTCCTATATTCAACTGTATTCAATATTTCATTCATTGTTAGAATGAAATATTTATCTGATCATAGAAGACACATTAAAATCTTAAATGTTTGGATTGTGTCATAAACCAGGGATTCTCAACTCTGCTCGCACATCTGAATCATCTGGGAACCATTTAAAAGTATTGACTGCCCTGCCTTTCCCCCAGAACAACTGATTCGATTGTGGATTGGGGTCCAAACATGAGAATTTCTACAGTGTTCACAGTTGATTGTAATATTGAGATTTGAGAACTGGAAGCTTCACAAATTTACACAGAATAGGGATTAGGGCTTTCTTTTAAATTAATTCCACCATATTGTCTTTTGTACATTAAAGTTTGTGATATGAGTCTATAAATAATGCCTCATTCAGTTTTTCTGTCATACATATTTGATGAATTTTCAAAATCTATGAGGGACACAGAATCACTTCCCTAATTTAACAAAGCAACAGTAAATTCACAGTATCTTCTCTCTCTCTCTCTTTATATATATATATATATATAAAAGATTTTATTTATTTTATATATAAATAAAGATATATATATGTATATATATATATAAATATTTTGTTTATTTGATATTGCTGAGAGAGAGCATGGAGAAGGAGAGGAAGAGGGAGACGAAAAAGTAGACTCTGCATTGAGCAGGGAGCTGGATGTTGGGCTTGATCCCAAGACTCTGGCATCATCTGAGCCAAAGGCAGATGCTTAACCAACTGAGCTACCACCTAGGCATCCCTCTCTCTATTTTTATAAAACATTTTTATTATTGTATATCCTCATAAAAATGAGAATACTGTTGACTGATATTCTAAAATACATGCTTAAAATATTTAGAACATTATCAATTCCATTATGAATATATGTGAAGTTTATATAATACAAATACAGCCACAATATAGCTATCATTCTCAGAATAATAATACAAAAACACTTTATTTTAAGAGATAGTATAATGTGATTTAGTTCACGATCTCTGGAGCTAGACTGTTTAAATGTCACATTCAACTACTTAATTGTTATGAGAATTTAGAAAGGTAATTTAGACAGAAATTGGAGGAATGAAATAATCAAAAATAGTTTTGAGCATTAAAGATTTTATAGGTGAAGCAGTTAGAACCGTCCTTGGCCCGTTACAGGTATTATGATGTTTTATTCTTCCTATTTCAAAACTAAGTTATATTAGTTATTAGTATTAAAAACACTAACAAGGTTTTTATGGTCCCCTTTGCCTCCTAGAGATATAAAATATGGGTCTGAGCACCAAAAAGCTGAAGTGGGAATAAACCTACTTACCATCCATCACTCTTCATGACCAATTAGGCATTTGTGCCTCCTGTTTCCACAACCTTAGGCTACATGGGTCTAGGTATCCTACTGACAGAGGGAGGATCACATTAGGGGAAATAGAAAGAACTCCCTTAAACTTTAAGTCATGGCTACAGCCCTTTTGCCTTGGACTCTTTGTCTGGAGAGACCAGCAAGAAAGGAAAAGAAACCTGTCATGGGAGGGGCAAAGACTCCTCTTCAGAAAGAGGTAAGGGTGCTGTTATAAAACAGGGTAGAAAATAACCCATCTGGCTTCCAGATCATCTACTGGGGCCTCTCTTGGGGTTCTTTTCCTTAAGTTTAAAAAGTATAGCATCCTGAGTCCTTGCAAAGCATGGCGACCAGGGGCCTCCAAAGAGGTAGATCATGTAGAAATGTAGATCTTGGTTACCCCCTACCTATCACTTCACTGAGGAGCGAGGCTATTCAAAGGTGACGGCAATCTAGAAGGAGCAGTGGAGGAAGGAAGCCAGCTGTAATGGTGGAGACTGCAAATATTTTTTTCAAGAGCCTCTTGTAAGTTTCTCCAGCAAATGGGAACTACCAACATCTTGGAGAATGAGAGTGAATTTATTCTGCAGATGAGGTAAACTTACTTTGTGGTGAAAGTGAACATAAACCATGGAAAGAGTGTGCTGTCTTGTAGCCAATTCTGGAAAAGTGCGGTTGGTCTCACCAGAGGTAACAAACTGCAGGTATTCTGGAAGGAAGGTGGGCTTCCTAAGAGATAAGAAGTATATTTTGAGGGGCACCTGGGTGGCTCAGTCGGTAAGGATCCGACTCTTGATTTCGCCTCAAGTCATTGTATGGTGGGTCCTGGGATCTAGTCCCCCATTGGCCTCCCTGCTCAGTAGGGAATCTGCTTCCTTCTCCCTCTCCCCCTCCCCCTTCCCCTGCCCCCTACTCCTACATATTCCCTTCCTCTCTCTCTTTCTCTCTCAAATAAATAAATAAATAGATCTTTAAAAAAAGATATATTTTTTTAAAGTTGCTAGGCAAGCAAAAACAACAGACGTCCCCTGTAGTGAAGGATAGGGATACTGCTGACAGGACCAAAGCAGAATGCCGGAGGGATAAGAATCCCATGATTTATTGACATGTTCTGGAATAAAGATGGAAAACAATAGCAAATAGATCTTAACTCAGACCGGAATATTTATTATAAATAAAGAATTATGACTGCATTCCTATTGAAACCATTCATAATAATTTCTACAAAGAGCTACCCAGAAAACTCATGACTCCATAACAGATTAACTCTAAGTGTGACTGGGGTTTTTGCCATTTATTTGAGGAAACAGTTTAGCACATAAATATACATTTTCAAAAAGACTCGTTTTTAACCAGAGAACTTGAAGTATCCATGGTATCAGAGCTTTCTGCAAGAAAATTTTATGGCATGTATCAGTGTGTGGCTTTATGATTTTCTGTGAAAGTATACATAGTATTACAAATACTCAGTCTTCCCATCAACCCGACAGTGAGCTGTTTCTATGATTTTTTAAACTTACCCACTAAGTCTTCTTTTGTCCAAGAAAGTCTTCCAAGCCTTCCCTTTTCCTGCCTTTGAAAATATGCACTACATCAGGTAGATTCAAAGTTCATTAACAATCAGAGCATTTTAGTGATTATTTAAATCTCATAAATATTTTTATGAAAATCCCATCATAAAGACATTTATTTAAATGAACGTAATTAGTATAACGTTTCAGATTCATTAAACTTAATTTATTCAGTTACTCCTTGTGATATATCATCATTTAAAAAAACTAGCACAAGCACTTTAACTTGCAAAGTATATTTGCCAATTGATTGTACTGAACTTTTTGGAAACTCTGATGCATATTACTGAAATTAATTTTACTTAATCTGATTTACTTGTTCTTGCGTAAACTAAGTTACCATATGTGTTTTCAAAAAGTAGAGTGCTAAGAAATGCAATTTCTGAATTTAGTCATTCTTCTGCAACTGGAAACAGGTATCAGCATGTAACCAGTATTATTATTGGATTTTTTAATTATTGGATATTTAAATATAAATTTGATCATGTATACTTCAATTCCCAAAGGTTGATCCGATCCCTACAGGTACTCCACGAGGGCAGTGCTATCATATGTGGGCAAAATGACAACAGTTTTAACTGGCTAAGAAGGGATTTATGTCCAAAGGCCAGGAGAATTCTCAAAGACTAAGTTAAAATTACTTAGTGACCTTACACTCCGTGAGGAGTTCCATGAAGTGCTCATCAGTGATGCAATACTCACGATGTGTTCATTATTGCTCCTTCTTTGAAGACACATCAAATAATTTCAGAATTACTAACTGGTGTTAGTGTCAAAAACAGAACTAATATCTAGAGTTATATAATTATTTATAGCTCTTTTGCCTTTAGCCAGAGGGGATATTGAGTTGAAGAGTTAGTTGGATTAGCTCTTTCTTTTTCTCTCTCTCTCCTTCAGTGTGGTTATTTTAGTCATTTGAAATGAGCTGATTTGCATCATTTTTAATACCGTTTTTTTCTTATCCTTCTTAATGACACTTATTTTTTGAGCATGTGAAAAACTATGCGCTAAAAGTCAAAACTAAGCAAAATGTAATACTCATGAATGTGTCATTTCCCCATATATTCTATTTATCTCAATTACCCGCTCTTTTTATTCATTCTAACCTACCCTTGCTAAAAACTAACCTTATTATTGTCTGGCTTATTTTTCCTGTGTTTGTTTTATGCAAATGAGAAAATATATGGATTTTTCTCTTAGTAAAAAGCTAACATCTATAGACTCCCTTTCATACTTTGGTTGTTTATCTAACAATATAGTCTAGAAATTACCCGCCATGAGTTCAAACAAATCTTTTTAGAGAGGATTTTTCTGCAATGTATGATATATCACGGTTAATTCAACCAATAGGATGTGTGTATAGGTGCTCTCGGGTTGTCTGCAATATTTCCCAATCACAGATAATGCTATGATAAAATATTTTCATATTGTTGGAGGCATGTTTTCTGGATAAATTCCTAAAACTGGAACGTTAGTCAAAATGTAAATGTATATGTTGTGGTTTTGTTACATGTTCACAAATTCCTAAGAAAATTGTCAAATTTGCATTTCCATCAGTAATTAGAATTTCTGCTTTCTCAAGCCTTGTCAACAGAATGTTTTCATATATATAAAATGTTAGCTAGTGTAGAGCTTATTTCCATTTCTTTAATTATGAGGTAGGTGGTACATCTTGTCATATGTTGAGAATTATTCCTACATCTTTATTTGTATTGTCTGTTCTTGGCTTGTCTTCAGTTTTCGTATGAGGTTGTTGGACTTTTTTTTCCTAAAGATCTTAGGAGCTCTTTATATGTTGGAGATATTAGCCCTTCCCCTCTGATGTATGCTGCAAATATTTTCTCCAGCTTGTCACTTGTCTTTTGGACTTTTTATGATGTTTTACCATGCAATAAATTACTGAAATTATGTTTATATGCTCATATTTATCAATCATTTCTTTTATCACATCTTTATTTTGAGTCATTTTTAGAAAACGTTTCCTTATATTCAATTTATAAGTAAGTAAATCCATTCCTGCTTTATCTTTTTCTTTTTTACCTTCACTATTGTTTTCTAAATTGTTTTTCCCTAGGAATATATTTATTTGCAGAAAGCTAGGAGAGTATTCTTATTTTTCCATTTTCTTCTATTTTCATAATAATTTTCACATTGTCATTTCTATTTTTTAAATTTGTGGAATTCTATTGCTGTTTTTCTTAAGTTAGCTATTGCTGTGTATTTAGTAAAATTTTTTCACTCAAAAGACATAATTATTTTATTTTTCAGTGTCATCTATTCCTGTTTTTACCTTTATAAATCCCTCATCCTACTATTAGCTTATTTTGTCATTTTTTTCTAGTCTTTTTTAAAACCTGTAAATCTAATTCATTTATTTTCATTTATGTTCATTGACAAAAATATTTAGTACTATGACATTATCCTGTTTGATGCTTGAGTCCATATGTATTGAGAGAGTATTCATCAGTACTATTTTTAAGAATGTCTCAATTTTCAGATGTACTTTCACTTTAGCCCAAATTTGTCTAATAGAATGCTTTCAAAATTCAAGATGAAATGGCCTTTCATATTTTTTAAAACCTCCAGTCTTATTTCACTGATTAGAGTTTTGTTTGTATTACTTCTACTCTAAGGGACATAGTTCTATTTTCTTTGTGCCTTAATATATAAAGTTTCATGAACACTTGAGAAATTATATTCTTTATTTTTATGATATAAATAATACATGTATACATATCTATCTATATCTATATCAATAATATCTATATTATTGGTTGTCATTTAGTTATAAATGATAAGATCGATTGTCATTTAGTTATAAAAGATAAGATTTTTTAATCTTTTGCACTTATATTATAAATGCTCTTAATTTCTGCAATTCATAGTGTTTCCTTTCTCTCTTTTCCTCTTCTATTTTTTTGCTTCATAAGGTAATTGTTGTGATTTGGTGCACTGGCATTTAAAATGTTTTATTTCTTTATAAATTGTGTCTATTATTTCTTTATTATTTTTAAATATTTTATTTATTTATTTGAGAGAGAGAGAGCATGAGACAGCATGAGCACAAGTGGGATCAGGGTGAGGGGTCAGGGGCAGACCAGAGCAGGCTCTCCACTGAGCAAGGCAGGACCCCAGGACCCTGGGGTCATGATCTGAGCAGAAGGCAGGCACTTAACCAAATGAGCCACCCACGTGCCCCTAAATTGCGTCTCTTTGATTTAAAATTGCTTAATTAAGTTTTGTGCTTAAATTCTAATTTTTAAAATCACTAGGATAACAACTTCAGACTTACTATTGTTTCCAATTCTTGGAATAATTTATCTTCCTTTTCTATTTAGCCTTTTATGTTCTTTTTAAAAATAATTATGCATTATACAGTCAGGTCTTCATTTGTTAGCTAAAATTATCTTTTCTCTCTTTTATAGGCAAGTTTCATCTATTTAGGTTTATTAATATGAAAGCGGTTTACTTAGATGTCAACTTTGTCATCTTTTATGGTATAATATATCTTTTGCATTTATCTATGTGACTTTTTTGCTCTTTAACTGAAATGTCTTTTTTGCGTTTAGGATGGCTTGATCTTTTTGTTCTCGCAGTTACCTTTGTATGTATATCTTAAATACAATCTGTTCGACAATCCAACTTGTCAACTTAAAATAATATAACTCCAATAGTTTAGGTATATGGCAATTCATGAGCTTATTCCCCATTTCTCTTTCTGTCTCCCTTCTATTTCTTGCTGTGTCATAACACTTAAACATGGCATATTGTACAGCATACAACATATTTTTTTTACTCTTTCCCTACTCTTTTACCTTTATTATTGCCTGCCTTCTCATAATTTGTTTTATTCTTCTTCAAAGTTGATGATGTGTAACTTTGATTATCAATTTGAGATATTTCTTCATTAATATAAGCATCTGATGCTATACATTTCTGTCTAAGCACTTCTTTATTATCATCTCACCAATGACCAATTTTTATTTTTTTAAATTAGTCTTCAGTTAAATATATGTTCCCAATTAGTCTTCCTGCTGAAGTTTCACCAGTCATTTCTTGGTTGGATGGAACTCTTGCTCTAAGAGAATGCTTGAGAAGGACTGGTGTTTGGAGAATTTCCTGGTCATTTGAGTGAAGAAAATGTCTTACTACCTTGATGTTTGGAGGACAGCTAAGTTAGTTTCAAATCTCTGATACACCTTTCCATAAACAAGCTTTGTAAAATGCTCCATCACTGGTGGAATTTGATGTCAGTCTAAATCTCCTGTTCTTTTAGGTAGTTTGTTATTCTGCCAGGAGGCCCCAAGGACATTTTCTTCAACTACAAAGTTTAGGGGCGCCTGGGTGTCTCAGTCGGTGAAGCTTCTGCCATTGGCTCAGGTCATGGTCTTGGGGTCCTGGGATTGAGCCCCATGTCGGGCTCCCTACTCAGCGGGGAGTCTGCTTCTGCCCCTACTCTCGCTTTTGCTATCTCTGCCTCTGCCCCTACTCTCGCTTTTGCTATCTCCTCTCTCTCAAATAAATAAATAAATAAATCTCTAAAAAACATAATGAAATTTAATAGAATTTCTATAAAATGTTTAAAAATCAATTTTGGCAGGTTAATTTTCCTTGGTACTTCACTAGCCTTCAGTATATAGTTTTGGGTATTGTTTTGTTTCCAGAAAAAAGCAAAAAAAAAAAAAAAAAAAACATTGAATTACAGTTTTCAATATTAGTTCTAGTCAATTATTTTGTTGACTTCTTCAAAAAATCCAATTAAACATATGCTAGATTTTTTTGTCTATCTTCCATTTTAAGAATGACCTCTGACCATATTTTATTTCTTTCTTTCACATCATTCTCTCATCTATTCTATTTTTACATAATTGTCCTTGTTAAGTTTTCATTTAGATCTATTTGTTACTTATAAATTATAATTACTAATCATTTCAGGTATTCTTTTGTTTTTTTCTTCAATTTGTTTACTTAAATTTATTTCAATTTTATTTGTTTATTTTTTGTTTTTCTTCTATTTATATTCCCCCCCCCCCTTTTTTTGTATATATCCCCCAAAGGCTTGGTGAAGTAATGTAATTGGCTATGTAGTTTTAACCTGTAAATTGTATTTTTTTCTTTTTTAGTCTCTGCTTACTTTTTATAGGAGTTTTAGGGAAAAATGTATTTGTCCCTTTGCATTTCTGTGATTTACGGTTTGGGCAGTTTACAAAGCACCATCTTGATGAGAGCATTCCACTATAACAAAACATGGCTTTTTTATTTCTTCAGGAAAAACTTACATTTCTTTCTTAATATTTTAAAAATAAGCAACACCTTAGTGGCTCAGTCATTTAAGTGTCTGCCTTCAGTTTGGGTTATGATCCCCAGGGTTCTAGGATTGAGCCCAGCTTCCGGCTCCCTGCTCAGTGGGGAGCCTGCTTCTCTCTCTCCCCCTGCCCATCCCTCCTCTCCCCTCTTTGCTGTCTCTCTTGCACTGCCTCTCTCTCTTTCTCTCTCTATCTCTCTCTCAAATAAATAAATAAAATCTTTAGCAGGTCTTGAAAATCTCCTTTAAACTTTCCAAACATTTTCTTACAATAGCATTTTCATTTGAATTGAGCTAGATTTAGAAATATCAACAAATTATTTTTAACCCCAAAACATGGCTTCTTTATGAATGACTTTTTGAGGCAGGAGCAGTAGAATGGCAGAGTTCTAGGCCTCTCAAGTTTTAGGTAGCCTTCATGTTTTTCATGCTACTAAATTTATCTTTTTATTTTTGAAATAATTATTCTCCCTTCCTTTATACCCTCTGTTCCCCCCTGAAACTTGCCTTTAAATACTGCCTTCTGCTGAAGTTCCATACACACGTTGCACTTCCTCCCCTACTGGCTCCTCTGATCTACCAAAATGTTCTTTATTTTTACAAGTAAAAGAGGCTTCCTCTTTCTGTTAGTGAATTTAGGTCAATCTTAATTCTGCAATTTACTCTCATACTCTTTCATTACCTAAAGATTACCTGAGGTTCTCTAAGAATCAAAGGTTTGGTCAGAAGGATGAGAGGTAACTCTGATATTATGTATTATTCTACTTATAGCTGATTCAAATTCTGTTATTATTTTCCAGTTATACCAAAAGCACAGATTTTACATAGTTTTGTTTGTTATTACTACTTCTATTTTTTCAGACAGTGAGAAATTTGAACTTATCCAGCCACCGTTAATTTTGCCATTAACCCTTCCTAGCTGGTACGAACAATTTTTAAAGATGGTATTCTCTGATATTAAGTCCCAGATTCCTATTTTCTATTGAAAGACCTGTGGAATTTATTTTACCATTTTTCTTTGGCCTAAAAGCTACATTCTTCATTGTGCCTCCTTAATTCCTCCTATTATATAAATAATTAGTGCAAAAGCTAGCAGATATCCAAATTTTCAATCCAACAAAAGAAATACAGAGAGACTGAAAAAGAATACATTGTCTCTTCTACTTGGCTCTTTAGCTCTTTCTTAAGCAGATTTCCATTACTATCCTGTATGTGTGTATAACTTTCATTAGTTTCTGCCTATATATACTAATAGCTTCTTTTCAAGAGTCAGGTTTCTAAATTACCAAAGCAATAAAATTCAGCATCTGTGTACACAAATTACACATGAAGCTCAGGCATGCATGACAAAGAGAAAAGGGTAATAGGAAATGGAATCAAAGTTTATTAAAATATGATTTTATGCCTGATTTGGTTAGAATTGGCCTGATTTCACTTGCACTTCACATCAGCAGCTGCCAATTTAGTATAATTTGGAACCATAAATTACTGATGACAAAATATAATTAAATTTCTTATCAAATTTAAGGAGCTTTGAAGTTCTTTTGTTGTTATAAAGAGGAAGAAAAACCTTGTGACACATAGTCAAGGTTATTATGTTTAAGAAGTATGCCTTATGTAATACTCTATGTTGACTTTAGGAACAAAAATAAAATTTTAGGGAGATGAAATGACATTTCTTGTCTTCTATTCAAGAATTTGGCAATATCCTCCAGTGTTTATTTCTCCTTTTTTTTTTCCTTTCTCCCCAGCCCCCTCCCCTTCTCTTTCTTTAATTTCTTATTTACTATGGTCCTACAGCCATGAACTGATGCTGTGTTCTAGCTAACATGAGTCACAAAACAAGTATTAGCAGCCTCAGAAGAATTTCATATGAAAGAACAACACACTTGGGATAATTAGCCCAATTTCAAATCAATAATTTTTCTTCCTTTTGAACTACAATAAGTTTATATTTAACTGGATTGTTATAAGAATAAAGATAGAGTGAGGTAATCTTCAGCAAAACGATAAAGACAATGGCATGATGAAAGAATATGTGCAGTGCTCTAGAATAACATAGAAAAGCAAATTGCAAATAATACATAAAATAATAAGAATAATTTAATTTTGGGTTATTAAATGTATTATAACCTTAAAGTTAAATGGTATCTTTCAATTATTTTTTTTATTTCCAAGGATACTAGCAATGAGCTTTTGCACTCAATGAATTCCTATACATTGGGTAAGATTACTAACACACAATGAAATTTAGAAGAATGCAAGTCCTGTGATTAAAAAGTCATCCATTTTGGTTCTATAGCGAAGGAATGTCCAAGATGAGCTATGTTCCTTAAAGGGAAAATGAAATCATAGTTGCATTAGAGAAAATGTCTATGAATCTTTTTAAAAGATTAGAGAGAAACTTATTTAAATACAGATTTATAAAATCATACTTTGTTAGAACCAAAGGAAGCTTGAAAATTGCCTAATCCAACCCCTACTGATATATTTACTCACATAAATCCAAAGAAAACTTGGAGAATGTGGGGCATAATTCTCTAAAACAAATGCTGGTTGGTCAACTGAAAGAAGCAGAATGCCTTCAGTTGCTTAGTAATGTCCAGAATTCAAGTTCAGCACGCAACGGAGATTTTAGCAAAAGAGACACTGGCAATTTAAAGCAATATGAAAGCCAGAACCAGAGATGCCAGACTGCCAGAAGCAAGTCATGAAAACAGACAAAAAGCAATAATGTAAGGGTTGAGGGGCTGAGTTTGTCCTGAGTTTGAAACAAATGAATCCCTGTGTCAGAAGTAGCAAGACAGAGTACACTTCTTGGGGAATTGCACTCCAACAATAGAGACAGGTTAGAAGCCAATTTTCTACTAATTGGTTATTTTTTAAGGTATAGTAAAACAAGACAATTTTTTTTTTTTTAGATTTTACTTATTTATTCATGAGAGACACAGATTGGCAGAGACACAGGCAGAGACACAGGCAGAGGGAGAAGCAGGCTCCATGCAGGGAGCCCGACGTGGGACTCCCGGGATCACACCCTGGGCAGAAGGGAGGCGCTCAACCACTGAGCCACCCAGGTGTCCCCAAAACAAGACAGTTTTAAAGAACTACTGTCCTGTCCGGGTTTGGGGGAGGCTTACTGATAATAAGCTGCATGGACTCCAAGTCCAAGAGAAGAAGGAACTGGCCAACCATTAGCAAATAGCAGGGTTAGAGCTAAAACCCTGGTTTCCCAATAGCTGGGTTGGTGTGTATTTCACTGCGATTTTTCTTTCTTTTTTTTTTTTTTTTTTCACTGTGATTTTTCAATGTTGAATGCTCTAGGAATGTAAGAATCAGGCAAACAATTTTTATATTTGAGGCAGAGTTTTGTTTTACGATTTTATTTGTTTATTCCTGAGACACACACACACAGGCAGAGAGAGACACAGGCAGAGAGAGACACAGGCAGAGGGAGAAGCAAGCTCCCTGCAGGGAGCCTGATGTGGGCCTTGATCATAGGACCTCGGGATCACGTCCTGTGCCCAAGGCAGAGGCTCAACCGCTGAGCCACCCAGGTGTCCCTATTTGCAGCAGAGTTTTACATTAGGTAATAAAATTCAAATAAATATTTTCATTAGAACAAATCAAAATGCTGAAAACAAACCAATGGAAGGTACCATAAGTATTGTACAAAAATTCAAATTGCTTACACCAAATAATAAAATCAGTATAGCCTTTTCCTTCATATTCATTAGCATTCCATTTCAGATGGAATAATGTTTAGTTATTATAAAAATCAAACTATGTAAGGCCACCTGGGTAGCTCAATTAAGTGTCTGACTCTTGATCTCAGCTCAGGTCTCAGTCTCAGGGTCTAGATCTCAGGTCATGAATTCAGGTCCCATGGTGGGCTCCAAAATGGGCATGGAGCCTACTTAAAGTAAAACAAAATAAAATATGTAATGACTGAAAGAAAAATAAGATGTAGCTTATTATCTTAAAATGGGGGAGGGTTTTCTAAGCAAAACCCAGAGGCACTGAGGAAAATAATTTTTAGTTTTTCTGCATAAAAATTTGTGTGAATTAAATACTGTAACCAGAGTCAAAAGTCAGAAAAGAAACAGTGTGTGCAACACATCTGAGAATGAATTAAGTTCTTTATTTCTTTTCATTATAGAAATAGTTCTTATAAATCATAACTAGAGTAATGATCAAATACTAACAGGCAGTTCATTGAATAAAGGAGGAATGGACAACAGCTAATAAACAGAGGAAAAGAAAGCCAATGCCATTCAGAAAACAAGCAGGATATAAACCAAGCCAAACAAATACAAGAGAAAACCAAAGAGAAACTCTCATATCAGCAGGTATTGATAGCAACCGTTATGTTTAGTGCTCACTGGGTTAGGCAGTCTGAAGAAAGTTTTTAGAAGTGACACCTCTCTTACAATACTGGATCAGAGGGGTTGTATAAAACCACTTACTATATTGCCAGGTATGAACTATCTAAAGAATTTAAACACGTGTCTTCTTTTCCATATTCAAAATCTCATAGTGTTCAACAAACTCCAAGGACAGTAAGAAGTATTCACTACTTTCATCTGATGCTATAACTTATGGCCTCACTAACCTAAAGTCTCCTGAATTTTATTCTTGGTTGCAGAAACCCAGTTTCTTCCTAGAACGTGGGGTCTCTGATTCGGTGATGATGTCTTGTTGAAGTCTTAATTGTTTTATTAACGAAACATTGACTGCTTATTTTTTTCAGATAATATCATGTAGCCACTCAAATTCAGGTAGAGTTATAAACATGCTAATTGATAAATATTGCAATCTTTATCATGCAGAAAAATATACTAGCAACTATTTTAGGAAGTTCAATGACTGAGAAAACCATCCCCCGGTTTGGCCAGTAGTACTAAAACCACCTTTTCCAACTTTCCTATTTAAATTTATATACAGATTTTAAAAAAGAAAAAAAAAAAAAGAGCACTTATACCCAAAGTGAAGACTGGTGAACACTATCCTGGAATCTAGTTGGGATACACAGTACTTTTAAGATAGATGGAAATAAATTGAGAAAAATTTCCCTAAGGTTAAATTTATGGTAGTCCCATGCCATATAAGGAAAAAGCCCTTGCACCATGCAAAAAAGAAACCATATACCCCACATGGAGTCACATAGACCATATCATCAGGAAAACTGAGCTACTGTAATCCTTTTCTACAATTTACACAAGTATGTGACATATTTTTGGATTTCCCCACCCACCTATTATCATCTAGTAATCCAACAAAGAAAACAAAAACAAAGCAAAACCAAATGGCAGAAAAAAAAAACTGCCTGATAAAATCGTAGTATTCTAGAATGGTTATTCCTAAAGTAAATGGGCAGAAGTAGTAGACATTTTGAACAGTTTTACATAAAGGCAATTTGTGTTTTTCACATCCTGTTTACTCCTAACATTAAAAGTCAGTCTAATAAGTTATTAGAAAATGCTACATGGGAGGGTAGATTAGTCCTAGATCTAAAATTATTGATAATTGGGAATTTTGAAAGTTTTGACAGCTGTTCACAGTACCTTGAGATCCAGCAAAAACCATGAGAAGGAAACTTATCCATGTACAAATGGAAAGTCTGTTTATTAAGGGCATCTCACTGATTAAGTCTCTAATCACCCCCTAGTCTAGAAATAATCTCATTTTAGTTAAGGTAAGGAAGGAGAAAATAATGAAACAGGTTGGGACTCACAAATTATATCCTGAAAACTAGAGAGAAAAAAGAGTAACTGGGGATCTGAAAAGCACACTTTTAAAAGTAGTTCACTGTTGCCCAATTCATTGACTAAAGGGAAAAAATAAACTGTTCACTTACTAGATATAAGGCAGGTAATTGTCTTATATCTCCAGCAGAGTGTAATAAGACATCTCCTTTGTGAGACAGAAGTGTTGAAACACAAGTGAAAAGTCACATGAAAAGTGTAACTGGGATCAAAACAGCATGATATGAAAGGAAAATCAAAACTGCTAAGGAGCCAGAACTCGAATACAACTGAGAGCCATAACAGAGATGCTGAACAGAATGGCTTCTCTAAAACTAGCATCGGTGAAAAGAAAGGCAAAGTAAGGTGCTCCCAGAATATAAAGAAGAGTGGGAGGAACAGAAGCATAAGCAAATCTCATGTTACGAACAGAATGAGATGAACAGATCAACGAACGGTATTGTAGGCTGAGCCGTCAGCACAAATGGATCAAGCCCCACATCAAAAACCTTAAGAAATTAACAGAAATCAAACTCATAAGGACATTTAAAGAATAACGAAATGTAACTAAGAGCTTTTTAGTTCCAGAAAAGGATAATTACTTGTTACTTGAAATGCATTAAGGACATCAATAAACCAAAAGGCAGGAGGGACGGGGCATGGTTATTTCAGTAGATGCTAAAAATGCATTTTGTAAAATTCATCAGTTGGGGGGTTAAAAGAATTTAGCAAAATGCATCATTAAACTCTGAATAGGAAAGAAAAAAAAACCCATATTTCAACACTGTAAAACTTATGTCTCAAACCAACATTCAACACCAATATAATAATCAAACACAAAGGCCATTTCTGTTAAAGAGAAGAACAGAATGAAGACACTGACAGTATATTATCGTTTTCTTTTTTTTTTTTTTAAGATTTTATTTATTTATTCATGATAGACAGAGAGACAGAGAGAGGCAGACACACAGGCAGAGGGAGAAGCAGGCTCCATGCCAGAGCCTGACGCGGACTCGATCCCGGGTCTCCAGGATCACGCCCTGGGCCAAAGGCAGGCGCCAAACCACTGAGCCACCCAGAG
This sequence comes from Vulpes vulpes, assembly GCF_048418805.1. NCBI lineage: Eukaryota > Metazoa > Chordata > Mammalia > Carnivora > Canidae > Vulpes > Vulpes vulpes. Next base: position 100,633,908 of record NC_132780.1, read on the forward strand.
ATCCCTCTATTATCATTTTCAAAGCTATTGGTAATGTATCATATTCAAAGTGGTGGTCTATTATACATTTAAAAATCACAAAAATTAGTAAGAATCCTTTATGCTAAGGTCAACTTTATAAAATACATCATGGGAAAATACTTCTTTTGAAGGGGCCGTCCAAAACAAGACATTCAGCTACAAATCTTAATTGGATGTTATGAAAAAAAATATATATATAAACACTTCCGCATATTTATCTAGACTCTGTGTCGTCTAGCATCTTCATACATCTCCAACGACAGTCGAGGTCTCCTTGTGCCCACTAAGCTTCTCCTACACTGGAAATGCCAGATGACAGAAACCACATTCAGAGTGGGCAGGCATTTCATAAATATTGGAAAAAAAGAATAAAAATAATGATACATGGATGGCGGTACTCAATATTCTTGGATGTTATTCTATATGTCCACATTGATAAGTAAACATCAGGCCTTTAAATTCCTGATTAACAGAATAATTCTGAAGTTCAAAATACTAAATAATCAATAATGACTAAGTTCAGAAACATTCCTAAGGATTCTATCATTGCTGACATGATAAATCATTTAATAAAAGGCATATAATTCAATGAAATATTGAGTTGATAAAAGGGTAACCACTTGGGAAAGATGGTTTATGCTTATACATCAAAATTAATCCTAGAGGAATTAACATTCTAAATTTTGACAAAAAACTAATGGGAGAAAAACTAGCTAAATATTTATACTCTCACTGTGAGGGATTCAATTCTAAAGATGATATTAATTATTGCTTAACCTACAATTCTTAATAATTTTAATTTAGAAATGGTAAAACAAAAATACATAGTGGAGATAGCAGAGTTAAGAGAAATGTTTAAAATATATATAAAATGTAAATGATTAATACCCTATACGTGATATGTACAAAACAACAAATTCACAAGAAAAGTGCAATACATTTGAAATGAAGTTCTGTTAATTTGGTAAACTGAAATTAATAAAAAGGGGATCCACTAACTGATGTTTGCTAGGGTTTAGAGTAAAGGAGGATCACAAACATGCCTCCTAGAAATGTATGAATGGATACGTGCATTAGTATTACATTTAAATACCTAATATTCTTCCATTCATCAGTCTGCTTCCAAAATCCTATTTTTTTAGATGTTATTTATTTATTTGAGAGAGAGAGAGCAGGTGCACAAGCAGGGTAGAGGTAAAGGGAGAGACTCCGAAGCTGACTCTACACTGAGCGTGGAGTTGATGTGGGGTCTCGCACACATCTCACCACCCTGAGACCACGATCTGAGCTGAAACCAAGAGTTGGACACCTAACCAACTGAGCCACCCAGGGGCCCCCCAAAATCCTGTTCTTAAGAAATAATCATGGCTGTGCTGAAATATTTCTGTATGTTCATCACATTGTTTTGTTTTGTTTTTTAACAATCATGAAAAGTAAGAACCTAATTGTCCCAAAGAAGGTATTTTTAAAATAAGTTATGACATATGCTAAAACACAATTCAGTCAAACTTTATGGTTTAGAAGTACTTTAAATAACATAAAAGTAGGTACTTATTAGCTATATATTGTTAATCGAATAAAAAGTGAACAGTTAAGACAGATGATTTATTATATTCATACATAAGTATCCAGTAATATAAATACATAGATATATAAACATTTCTATTTCAATTAATTCTAAATGTTTCTAGTATACTATTATATATTTTATTGGATAATATAAGGTATACCCTAATGATATTTTATCATTCTTATTATTTTTATCTATTTTATTTCATATTTTAAGTATATATTATTTTATATTTTATTTTTTATTATATGACTTTACTCATTTAGGGACAAGGCAGCATTGCATTTGTCATTGATTAAACTTAGAATAAAATATGTATGCTCATAGAGAAATCAGTAAAATTGTATTTTAGCTTACCTACAGATACACAAAGTTTTTGGCAAAAAAAATGAAGTGTAAATACTTTAAATAAAGAACTATTTTCAGCATCTGTAGATAATAGAATCCTAATTTCAAAGTAAAATTTAAAGTCTATGTTTTTTTGTTAATATTAGTGACTAAAACATAAACAGACATTGTGGTATAGTTTATTAATATTACTTTGAACTCTTATAAATTTAGTTTACTCATTTATAAAGCAATCAGCAATAAAAATAAAGCTCTTTTGAGGAAGATATTATTTATGTCAGCAGTTAGGAATGAATGTTGAAACTTTATAATAAAGTCAGCAATTAATTCATTTTTGTACTTATATTGATGACACACTCATGTAAAAATTCCTTAATTGTACAGAAAAAAAGTTTTAAATGATAACTATTTTTTAAGCTTATCAAGAAGTCCCAGAATTCTCTTTATTTGTACTGGTTCTGATATCTGAGACAGTAGTGAAGAATATGATTATCTTAGAGTTTAATTACAAACCTAACCAGAACTCTCATTCTTTATTATTAATAATTTATATAACAATCAGTCTCTTCAAATCAATCCCAAACTGCTTAATAATATCTGAAGTTCAGTTGTAATTTTGTGACATTTATTTCTCAAGAGCATATCAGAGTAGATAGGCTAACCCTACCTAGTGTGCAGTTCAGGGTGTCATGTGTAGTCAGTTTGTATGATTTAATGCAAGTGGCTATAAAAAAAAAAAATAATGCAAGTGGCTAAGCTTAAATTAAAATAAGCAAATAAACAAATACCTGTGCAGAGCAACAATCTTTCAAATCAATAACATATTTATATAAAGTACAAAGTACATGCAAATGAACTTCATTCTGAATTCTGCACAAAATGACCTAGTGTTGCAACACTTAATAACAGGGTTAGTCTTTGTTTCGAGGCATATGTGTCTGTATACCTTTCTTCTCTTTTAGTTAAAGGTTGAACAATAGGCAAAATGTAATTTATACAGTGAAATTCTAATTTACGATTTCAAAAAAATGTTTTAAAGATTTTATTTATTTATTCATGAGAGACACAGAGAGAGGCAGAGACATAGGCAGAGGGAGAGGCAGGCTCCCTGTGGGAAGATCGATGCAGGACTCGATCCCAGGACCCAGGGATCATGCCCTGAGCTGAAGGCAGACACTCAACCACAGGGCCACCCGGGTGCCCATGATTTCAACATTTTTGAACTACTTCTCCAATTTGAAAAACACAATTGGTCATATTCTGATCTCAGTACGTTTGTGTCTTTGTACATTTACTAGGGAAAAAAAGTAAAGAAGGAATACTTAATTCTAAAATACACTGAATATACTGGATTTTGTATCTCAAGAGCACAGTAATTAATCTTTCTTTTCTTAATTAATTTTGACGTTAAGAAATATTGAACAAAACAGCAACCTACACAGGGCCCTTATTTCTGTCCTTAAGCAACTGTAATAGATTCATTAGAATGAGAAGTTTAGTGATCTTATGGACACAGTTTCTTAGGAGAAGCTTTGATATCCTTTATAATAGTATTCTTTCTTAATTTTGTCAGCTCCCATCCAGCTTTTAACACAGAGAAGGGTACTCAAGAAAAAGGTGGTTAATAAATGTGTTAACTAACTTCTCTTGTAAAACAAATAAGTTGTCTATATTATGGTCCATTTTATACCCTGAATGTCTCTTATCTGTGATTAGTAATCACTGGTCTATTGTTGAATAGGGTTAAAGCTGCTAAACCTGGTTTGATATGTAAGGGCATTAAACAATCCCTATCAAAGCTTACTTTTCTCACCTTTCATTGAATCTCAAAATTTAAAGAGTCAAATGAAAACAAAACAAAACTCCTGATACATATATCAATAAAGGACTTGCAGTGTCTCTTTTTAAATAATATTGCCATATCTATAATTATCAAAGAATCCCTGGCTTTCAAAAGCACTAGACTTGCAATACTAAAAATACACCAAGAACTCCCTTCCAATCTCTTTTTTATAGGATGACACAAATCTTTCAAAAATTTAACTAACTTGAAGTAGGAATATAATGTTATTATTCTGGGTAGAAAAGAGTTGAAAGGAGGTTAAATTCTATTTATGTTCTTAATAACAATATAACTTTAAGTTAAGAAATTTAGCATGCCTTCCTTTGCTCATTATGCTGATATTTTTTCATGAAAGGTCTACAGAAGCCCAAAGACAAGGGTGCTAAGTTTTTACCAAGTGACAAAGGATTTGTCTCAATATTTGGATTCAGTAAACCTTAAGAAGCATGGTTTTCTCTAGCAATATAACTACCTACTTCTATCCCTTTATTTAAGCATAACTGGTGGTTAAAAGTCTATGTATATAGATGGAATTAGTAAAGGTATTTTAAACTTTCTAGAATCAAAAAAAAAAGAAAAAAATAAACTTCCTAGAATCATAAAAAAATGACAATATGTTTCCTCAGGAGAAACAGACTTGGTGAGAAGGTGGCTTCCTTTCATCAACTAAGTAGAGACAAAAATCTAGAACATTTTTCTCATTACAACATAATCATTGATCAAGTTCTAATACATCAAGGTTTCCTTGTACTTCATTTAAGTGGAAAGAGGAGGAGAGGAAGGAAGGGTGAGAGGGGTTGGAGAGAGGGAGAGACAGAAGAAGGGTGGACTATTTAGAAAGGAAAAAAATTTGAATATCCAGAAACTTCTCCTGTGTCAAAGAAAGATGCAAATAAACCTACTGTCATTTGTTTTGCTGACCTAGAAAATAAACATAATAGGAAGCTTCCTATGTGCTTTCCTTATTGGCAAATTTTAAGACACACAGTTGGCATAACAATGCCTTTTCTGTCAATATGTTTTTTTTGTTTTGTTTTGTTTTAAACTGTTCTCTTCAGCTACATCTTATCTTTAAATACAGAGAGTTCCTTGACTTCCCATGTACCTAAGTCTTAATAAGCAACTCCATCTTTCACCTTCCAGTGTGATTGAAACCAGGTTGTTTTCATTAAGTTAAAACTTGACAAAAATCAATTTCTCAATTCTTCGGAGTTTGCTATCTTATTAGACAGATGATCTTGCAGAGCAGAATGTGTCACAGTCATATACTAGACTCAGGAAATTTCTCATCAACTAAGTGCACAAATACACTGGTTCTTAGAGATAAAATATCATCAAATAATAAAAATTTGCCCTCATGAATTTTAAGATTTACTAAAAGCATAGTTATACAAATATAATCAAATTATATGAAACCATCTTAGTGGGTTTTGTTTTTTTTTTTTCCCCTCTGAAATAATGTAAGGACTTTACATTGATAAGTAGGCACATTAAATATTTTAGGCTTTTATTAAAATGATCTTGTAATATTTTTAAATGTCTAAGGTACAGATAATTATATAATCAGTATTGTTTAGAACACAGTGAAATAATGGACACATTATAGAGTTGTACAATAAGGTATGTTATATAATAGTATAATTGGCCTCCATTCTTCATGTTATTTTAATTAGATTTTCTATTTACTAATACGAATAGTAAAACTGTCTCATTTCCTACTTTAAAATTTTTGTAACCAAGCTGCCATTAGGTTTTAGATTGATCGAGAATTTAAAACTTAATTCATACTGATAGTAAATGAACTCTCTGAACAGTAAAACAATAGATCTTGATAGTCTAGTTATAGTCCCATAATAATAAAACTGAAACTTCGGTTGAATCTCTCATATTTTTAGTTTTTAAGCAAGTAGATTCAATAAACTTCATTCTTCAATAAATGCTACTATGATACTTTACTTATTTAGGCATATTAATATAGTTTTATCATATCAGGTATGTAATATAGGTTTATTATATAGTTTATATCTTTATCAAATATCTAAATTTTTAAGAAGTCAAAATTTATGAAATACTAATGAAATGTCTACTGGCTTAATTAATTCTTAAAAGACAAGTTTAAATAAGTGCATGGATTACATGAATAACCTTTTTTGAAAATGTTATGGCTTATTAAATAAAGTTGTTAATCCAAATGCTTTATCTGAAATTCTGTTTCTCATATTGAGGAACTACACATACATCAGCATATATGAGAAATACAGAGTTCTGGATTCATCAGAAGTTTTTTAATAGCCATTTGTGATTTGCAAGTTTAAATAATTGTTTGGCATTTTTGAGGTAGGCTTGTGTGGCTGTGTGGATGGGTCCATAAAGGTGAGATGACGAATAAATGTTGAGAGAAAGAGGGAAAAAAAAGAAAGAAGTAAATTCCTTAAAAAAACACAAAAAACTAAAAACAAAAAAACAATATCAGCTTTGCTCAAAATGTGAACAAATATAAAGGGACTTTTGGATAATTTGCTTTAGTCATAATAACATATTATGTTTAATAAACTCAGTTAAACATTTTTAGCATTACCTACTAAGTATGCATGTTTAAGGGTTTGCAAGAGATGTAATTCCTATTTAGTTATAACATTATTTGCTTATTTGAAGACTGGATATAAATACTGACTTTGAATATAGTGATGGAAATGCGCTCTGCTAGGCATCAAAAACCTTAAGTTATGACACATTAGTGAGCTGAATAAACTATGGTAAATTATGTACTTCTCCTAATCTCAACTGCAAAATCTGGGGATTGCTCTAAATTGGAGTTGTGTCTCATTACCAAGTCTGAATATTTTTGGTTACTTGCAATCAACTTTGTTGAAATGAACTAAAACAGGATGCAAAATATCAAGGTGTATCTTTACCTTAAATCTATTTTGTTTATGAAACATTTGTTATTTATTCTTTACACACATACCTTTCTTATTGGTTGGTTATTGTCAAGTTTGAAATTCACATTCAAGTAATTCGTCAGGCAAGAGACAGTCACGTAAGTGGAGTAAATCACCATGATTTGGGCCTAACCTTGAAAGATTCAGAAACTTGACTTACCCTCATCCAACTTCATCATAGAGAGCAGGACAAAATGAAGTCTCAGTATTTATCCATTGAATGATCCACCCACCCATGTATTCAGCAATTATGTGATAAGTGCTTATCTATTGTCATGTTCTCAAAATATAAGCATACAACACTGAATAAAATAGTGCCTTTGTCCTTATGCAGACCATTGACAAAGACGGTATTTGTTCACTCATCTGTTAGAACCTTTTGCATTTATATGCCTATATCATTTATTAATGCTATATAATGCAGACACATTTTTGCCAATCTATTATTGTCATTTTATGTTATTTTTTGCAAACATAAATTTTCTGATTTTTTTAAAGATTTTATTTGAGAGAGAGAGAGAAAAAGCATGAGTTGGGGGAGGGGCAGAGGGACAAGCAGACTCCCTGGCCGAAGGCCGAGCTTGATCCAGGGCTTGATCCCAGGACCCTGAGCTCATGAACTGAGCTGAAATCAGGAGCTTAACCAACTGAGCCACCCCGGCATCTCACATTTTCTGATTTTTAATGTTTATTTTATAAAATCAGTGTTTATGTCTTTTAAAATGTCTTCTTTTGTCATGATCCTTGGAGATATTCCTTAATAGCTACAAAAATGTAATTTTATAATTAACATTTTTATTAAGCTGTATTTTATACGTTATATAATAGAAGCTTTGGAACTAAAATAATCTTTACATTTTTATTAATATATAACACTACTGGATTTCTGATAAATTATTATACATTCAATTATTATCTATGTAAAATGATATTTCTCTGTGCTTCTTGTTTTAGCTATATTTGCATTCTGATTTATAAATACAACTCATAAAATTATAATTAATCTGTTTTTGAAGTAGAAGACATGATCATATTTCAGTAGTCAACTTTCTGATTCTGAGGTGGCTCACTATAATATATGAACTGTAGAAAGTCTGGTGAAGTGTTGACATTACTAGAAGCTACTCAAAGCATTAAGATAATCATGTTATGTCAGTTTACTCTCATCTCAGGAAACAAAAATTATACTCTCAACTTTTATTTTTGCTTATTTAGAATAATTTTTAGTTTGCCATAGTTTGTGTTTTGTTTTTGTTTTTGTTTTGTTTTGTTTTGTTTTGTTTTGTCATCATGGCAAAGAACTCTTCGCCCCTTGCTTAATTCCCAAAATATTTTTGATTGTTTACTGATTTATTTCTGCTATAATCTTTCTAATTTCCAACATTTATTTCTTTAAAGTACTTTCAGTTCATTTATAAAATAATGACTTCATTATTTTCTCTTTCTTTGTAATATTACACATTTTCCATAATTTCACTGAGCCTATATTACATGCGTTTGGATTTGCAGTTATTTTGTAACTTTTAATTTCCCATAAGAAAATTTGGTTGGTCTAAGATAGTATATAACTTGCATGGCTGTCATGTAGGGGAAGAAAAAACGTTTCCTTCATTTCTTCTCTCCTTTCTTCTATCCTCCTTATTTTTTCTCTGCTTTTTTTTTTTTTAACAAAAATATCAAGGATCCAATTACATTTGCTATCTCATAGGAAAAGACAGCTAAGCACAGTAACAGGCACCCAATAAATGTTTTCTAACTAAATAAATAGATTAAAATTATGTGCTATCCTTACAGCTATTATAGTGGCTAGATTAAACATATAATTTGATTTCAATAATCTTAGAAACTTAGAATAATGCAATAATTCTTAGTTTGATTGATTTTCCCTTTCCTTTCCTTTTTTTTTTTTAATTATAAATTTAGCTTCCAAGGAATTACCTATATTCACCTATGAGTTGGTGATAAGTCCAAGAGAATGAAATTACTCATTTGTTATTATTAAGTTAAAACAAGGAAAGTTTTTGTAACAATCATGGGAAGTGCTGCCTCTTAAATTAGTGCATTTTAAGATCACTATGCCTTTTACATCTTCTAATAGAGAGTGAATGCATTTTTAAATTCCAGCATTGCAAGGGAGATTGAACTAATTACATAGAAGGGAATTTTTCAGTATTGATTATGGATTAAATATTTCACCAAATTTACTAAAGTGATCATATGTATGGACATCATGAAACTCTAAGTCAGTCAGAGAAAGACAAATAATGTGATTTCACTCATGTGAATTTAAGAAACAAAAAAAGATGAACATGGGCTGAGTAAGGGGCAAACCATACAACAGACTCAACCATACAGAACAGACTGAAGGTTGGTGGAGGCCAGCGGGTGAGTGATAGGCTAAATGGCTCATGGGTATTAAAGATGGCAATTGGGCAATTGTGTTGAGCACTGAGTGTTGTACGTAAGTGATGAATCACTAAATTCTACACTGGAAACTAATATTACACTGTATGTTAACTAACTGAAATTTACATAAAAACTTGAAAAAAAAAGGAAACTACAGGAGAGTACAAAATAATATCCCTTTCAGAACATTTTTCTATAAAACCACAGGACATAACGTTAAAGAGAGAGCATGAGTTGGAGCTAAAAATAGAAAGCAAGTCAAATTGGTATTTTTACTATCATTTTATTGACTAAATAATTCCAAAGAAACATGAGATCGGAACTGTGCATCTGCTTTTTTTCTCAGATAACTGTGCAAATGTCACATAGTAGTAATAAATTAGATGCTAACAGTCCATACATTTTGGAAAAATATTGAATAAAACATAAGCTAACTATTCCATCTAATGAGTTAAAATGACAAGTTATAATTCTTGAGGCCCCCATAGCCCTGTTATGTTAACTGACACTCAATAAGTTGCCCTCAGCATGTACCATAAATACGGTCACAAAATAATAAGCCATATCATCGAGTGCTTCAGAAGATGTTAAGGTACAGCTGCAGGAGTGTTATAAACCTTTATAGGAGGGTGAAATACTTTTAAAAATAACTGGAATACATGAATTTTAGCATTTGCCTATCACTGGCAACATATTGCAAGAAAATGTGCTCATCATCCACAGGTTATACAACCACTCAGAGAGGGACAGCCATGCTTTGGCTGGAAGTATTTATAAGTAATTTCAACAAAATTTTTGAACTACTAGTTTTTAGGCCCCATAACAAAGAAACTGTTTGGCATAATTTACGTTTCTGCGTATAGGGTTTCTCACTGAAATTTTATATGCTGACATTATTATCTATTCCTCAATAGATGAATAGATTTCAAAAACAAATAACACCTCGCTATATCTTGGTATCTTCTGTGCATGCACATTTCTAGGCATATAAAAAGATTTCCCAAAAGAACTAGAACATGGAGAATTTTATGAGAATCCTTTTACATATCTTCAATTTCTAATTTTTTAAAGATTTCATTTATTTAATTAGTTATTTTAGAGACAGCATTACACACATGTGCACACATAGAGGGTACAAGCAGAGGGAGAGGGACAAGCAGCCTCCATGTTGAGCCCAGGGTAGGGGCTCAATCCCAGGACCCCTAGGTCATGACCTGAACCAAAATCAAGAGCAGATGCTTTAACTGACTGAACCACTGAGGCACCCCGCTCCCCCATATCTTCAATTGCTATGTGGACTCTATTCTTAATATCTGTCTAAGAAGGATCTGGATATAGGCAATTTCTCTCCCTTGTCTGAGCAAATCACAACCCAATTAGAGACTTCCTTACCCCCAAACTGATTTTACACTGCTACATTGTGCTAGGATGGCCGCTGATGGGCACGTGATTTCTTTCTCATTGCCCTAGGTAATGAAAATGTTCTAAATTTAGATCATGGTGATAGTTGCTTAGCTCTGTATATATGCTAACAGCAAATGAATTCTACGATTTATTTATTTATGTATTTAAGATTTTTAAAAAGATTTTATTTATTTATTCGTGAGAGCCACAGAGAAAGGAAGAGACACAGGCAGAGGGAGAAGCGGGCTTCCTGCAGGGAGCCTGATGCAGGACTTGATCCCGGGACCCGGGGTCATGCCCTGAGTCAAAGACAGATGCTCAACCGCTGAGCCACCCAAGCGCCCCTATTTATTTAATATTTTATTTATTTATTTATTTATTTATTTGAGAGAGCAAGTGAGCACACACGAGCAGGGTAGGGGAAGGGGCATAGGGAGAAGCAGATTCCCGGCTGAGCAGGGAGCCTGACATGGTGCTCAACCTCAGGACTCTGAGATTTTGACTTGAGCCCAAAGCAGACCAATTGAGCCACGCAGGCACCCCTGAATTCTACAATTTAAATAAGTAAGCTTTGTGGTATGAAAGTTAGATCTCAATGAAACTGTTAAAAAGAAATAAAAAAACAACAAAGACAGATGGTCCAGGACACAGAGTTCATTTGAGAACATGATTAAAGATAAGGTCACAAATTCATCAATAAATAGATCAGATGATTTGCTTTTCATTTTCATTTTGTTTTATTTTATTGCTATCAACAAAATTAAAGAAGTAATTAAATTGTCAGGAAACATTGTTATAAATAATTTTCATGATCAATCACCATATGCTTCTTAACATATTACTCAGAAGGAATTCAAAGCAATGAATGATATTTTTAAATTTAGAAAAACACCTAAGAACAGAAACGTCCTTTTGTAGCCATCTCTTTAATTTGAATGTATTTCAATATAAAATTATAAGCCCATCCATGTTATTTAAAGTACATCTGTAGTCAGGATTTACTTTTTGTACTTCATAATTATTCATCAAAATGTATATACTGCATTTAGATTACTCTGATAAAATATGTGCAAAAAAATCCTAAAAATAACAAAGAAGAAGTAAAAATACAATTATTTTAGTTTCGGGTGGTTGTTGCAGGGAAAAAAAAGCAAGGTGATTAATAAAAGAGCTTTAGAATAAAAATAGATTAGAAGAAAGTTCCGTGGGGAAATTCACAGAATTATGAATTCAATGAAAAAATGTCATGAAATAAAATTTTGGCTCTAAGAAACAATGTTATTCATTTCATGTATTTTAAAAATGGATTATGGTTAGTATATTTAGATTTCACAAAATATACTAAATAGTCACATAATAGTTTTATTTTTAAATATCCAAACTATACACTGGGAATGATAAGATTTACAACTATGTAAATAAATTGTAAATACGCCTTATAATATTATTACACATAAACATAAAATAAGGTAAGGAGGTAAAAATTATTTTAGGTAGGAGGCATCCAAAAAATCTGTAGGATCCTGTCCTTTACTGAGATATTCATCTATATCTTAAAGAATATGCCATCTTTTAATGAGTCTATGTTTTAACGCTCACAACTCATCTTATTAAATAATTTATCCAGAAAAATAAAATATATTATAATTATTATTTGTATGTTATTTGAACCAGTATAGCCATTAACCCTGGAGAAGCATTTTTTAATAATGTTTAGAGAAGTAATTTATAATTTATGTTGGTTTTTAAATCCTTTATCATACATTTTCTTTCATTTCTCTCATTCATTATTTAATATATATGTCGAACATAGATTCTCCTTTTTAAAGACATCAAAACAATTTAAAACATAGCAGAAAGTAATCTTTTTTTGTAATCTGATTTTCTCATTCTGACTCTCAAGTTTAAAAGGAAAAGCTTTCTAATAAAATCATAGTTGACATGCTATTTTCCAAATGTCATCAACTTTTTCTTTTAACATACATCTTTAATAGGCTCTTCCTTTTTTCATGCATATTTTACTGCAAAAATGTTTGCCATCAATATTAAAATGTGAATTATACCCATATTGGTGTACATAGCTTTCTAAATGCTATCCAGTCCAATTCATTATATAGTAGTTTAATGGTAGAGATCATTCATTAATATTTTAATACAAATTTGTTTTCCCAATCAATGGCCTTTGAACTACCCTTATCCTTGTTTTCCTACTTTAATTCTAAAATATACAGATAAGAAGGGCATTTTTGTGCTACAAAATTCTACAGAAATTTTGAGGAATGTGCAATACTGAAGAGACAAACTCTAGATCTAAATAGCACGTATGAAACAATATTGAGAACTGAGTGCTTATTTAATATACTGTATCATTATGGAAACTATGAGTCTCAAAAATCCGGACATTGTTAAATCGATTGCTTATAAAATGCTTCCAAAATAAGAAAACGATATCATTTAGCACTTAACTTTTGGCTGAATATTAAAAGTACAAGTCATTTAATGGTAAAATAAAATTCATTTTGGATTCTCTTTTGGTATTTGTAAATAATATGTTTCCAAAATCCCAAATATTTTTAAACCAATTCATAAAATTAGATAAAGATATGAATGCATAGCAACCTAATTATATTCTGAATTTAGAAAAAAATCATAAAGTTAATGTCAAATGATACTTTAAGGTCAATCTTAATTCATCTGATTTTAATTCTTACTTGAAGTTTCATGGGAGATTGAAAGATTACCTGTTTTGAGAGCCTGCATGTGTTTCTCGGTGCTGTTTATTTATAAACTGTTAGTCTTGAATTTGTCATATGCAGTTGATACCAAATGAGAGCGGAACAAAGCAAACATGAGAATGGAACAGCCTTGGTGTGGAAGGCTACAAATCCTCCTTCGTGATACCTGTTATTTCCAGATCCCGTTTCCCCTAGATTCCTAATTTATGTCTCATTTTCTTCTTCACAATCTGGTTTTATATCTCTAATCCAACTCTGAGTACTATTTTTCCCTGCATGCTTTAGCTTCCTTATTGATTATGGCCCAATTTTTTTTCAATGCTCTTTTTATAAAGTCAATGTTGAATGTTCTGTTTCCAAGAGCCCCTCACTCAATGTAAATCTCATAACATTTCTACCAGACTCCAGTTAGCTCAACTAGGATTCTTTAGACCTATAATATCATATCACGGATAAATTGTCTGTGTGTAACAGCGTCATTAATTCAATGTCTTAGGAAGCCTACTATGTGCTAAGAAATGTCCTAGACACTCAAGGAGAAATTAAAGCTCTAGAAGGGAGTTCAAAGGCAAAATTGAAGATAGTTTTCCTTAAACTTTATTGTATCCAGGGAAGACCATGAAGGATAAAAGTAAGGGGTGACTGCAAACTGAGTCACATCTGTCAGTTTAATTGAGTGGAATTGGGAAATGCGTGATCATTACTATGTTAGGAAAACACTTCCATATAATTAAACTGATTTATGCAATTGAGCCAACTGGGCTTGCTTCCATAATATTGCATTTAAATGTTAATTTTGAAAAACCATAAAAAATGACAATTCTATTAGAAAGTAAAAACTCTGTACAGATTCAGTGCCTTTTCAGATCATAAGCTGAATTCCATATTAATTAGGACTAAATAAACAACTTTAAGGGATAATTACAATTTTATAATGAAGAAAACTTTAATTTACTGTATTTAAGAAAAAAGGGCACCATGAGTATCATGCCAGGAATCCAAAATTCTATACCCTGGATGTAAAAAGCTGGAAGAAGTGCTGCTCCCAGGGTACAATGAAAAAGATGTTTCACTGTTCATTGAACACTCAAGCTATGCCACAGGATAGAGTATCACATGAACATGGCCATGGTTCAGAGGCAGATAAGTCCCACCCAGGGAAGAAACCAGGGCATGATGTAAGGTCGCTGAGAATAGACAACTCACACTTTAGGCTCAAGAGATACAGGGTTGACTTACAGCAGAGGAAAGAGAGATTGTATATATGATTCAGCCCCTTGCAAGGTGTCAGTCCTCCATGGCCAGCGGTCCCCTTCTGCAGCCATGCACCTCACCGCCTGCTGCAGTGGCAGACCCTTCCTGTGATCAGGTCTGAAATACAGAGAGCTGAGGAGTACCGAAAGGTCACTGGCATGCACTTAAAAAAAGAAAAAAAAGAAAAAAAAAAAAGCACAGTGAGTCTGAAATGGGGGAAGCTATCCACAGTATTGTCACAGCACAGGCTGTGAGGGCTCCTTCCTGCCAGTCAGAGATGTCCTAAACCCAAGCCCACCCTCATGCAGCCCAGCAGGAGGTTCACTTGACCGGCATGACTCCCTTTCCCAACAGATGTGGACCAACTTGAAAATCACAATTTTTTTCTGACCTACTGGAGAGCTATTACTATAGAACCATCAAATGGCCCAAGGACAAAAGAGACTGTACCTGCAGGGAAAACAGAAGAGTAAGCATGTGCCCACCTAGTGTAGACACTTGATAGGACTAAACACTTCACCAGACAAGTTGACATTTGACGATGGCCATGTGTGCTACAAACCAGACTCTCTGGAAACCCTGCTGGGTGCTCAAAGGAGAGAGATGGGAAAAGCCCTTAGAAGTGTCTGTGATGTCAACCTGGGTTAAAGGAACAATTGTGCCTGTGGGAGCAACAAAGCCCTTGGCCCAAATCTATTTCTTTTGTCTCTACTATTAGGAACAAAAAACCTTTGAGGGGTGGGGAATGGGAGGCAATGAGCACTCCCACTCCTCGGATATTGATGAAAACTCATCATAGCTGGGAAGATGGGAACAACATGGGGATGATAAAGGTTATTAAAGGGAGGGTCAGAATTCCATGCTGCGCCCTACAGCGAGGGCAGGCGAGTAGAGAAGACCATATCCCTTGAGAAACAGGACAAGGTGCATGTCAAAGATTAAGGTTTAATCAATACCATTGAGACTGCACACATCAACACCATCCCAATGCCCAGCTAACAAAGTTTGAGTAACAACAAATGGCAGAACTTGACTGGGAGAGGGACAAGAGAGGAACAAGAGCATGCAGAGAAACTATCTCTGAGGCTCAGAGCAAAGGAAAGACTCAAAACTCAGAAGGAGCAGACCCTGCTGTGCTGAGCCAGCTGCTTTATTAAATATACAAGCTCTTTCTACACTATTGTGAAACCTGAGGAGAAATGAAGGTCATCATATCAAAAACAACACCAAACCCACCACACCTTCTAGGTGGATTAATTCACACGCCCAATCGAAAGGCATGTCCATATCCAGTGGTCAAACCCATTGACCTCAGTATCACAGTTCCATATGAGATGTCTAGCTTTAAACTTCTAAAAACAATGAACATTACAAGTTATATAAAAAGGGAAGAAAAAAATACACTTGGAAGATACCAAGTGAACATCAAAATTGGTCTCATATATGACACATAGTTTAAGAGTCTAACTGAAAGATTGTCTCCACCAAATACATTGAGCCATTTAAACAATCTACATATTGGACTTTATGAATATTTTCTTAAATTAACTTTTTTTTGTGCGAAAGACAGTGGTAACAGAATGAAAAGGCAAGTCACAACCTAGGGTAAAATGTTTGCCCATATTATTTGTCACAAAGGATTTCTATCTAAAAAAATATAAGGAATTCTCAAAACTCAAAAATATAGAAGCAAAAATAAAATTAAAAATTAAAAAAAAGTAGGCAAAACATCCAGATAGGTACTTCACTAAAAAAAATACACACAGCAGGTACGTATATGAAAGCATATTCAATATAATTAAAATAAAAATATAATTAAAATAAAAAATATAATTAAAATAAAATTTTAGGCCACCATAGGAGACGAGTACACACCTGTTGGAATGTCTAAAATCTGACAAAACTGACAATGCCAGGTACTGAGAAGGAGGGACAACAAATGAGACTCTCCTATTATGCTGCAGACAGTGTAAAATGGTGCAGTCACTTTGGAAAACAATCCGGCCATTTTTTATAAAGTTAAATATAGGGAGCCTGGATGGCCCAGCCGTTGAGCATCTGCCTTCGGCTCAGGGCATGACCCCAGGGTCCTGGGATCGAGTCCCAAATCGGGCTTCCATCGGGGACCCTGCTTCTCCCTCTACCTGTGTCTCTGCCTCTCTCTGTGTCTCTCATGAATAGATAAAAATTTTTAAAAAATAATAATAAAGTTAAACATGTGACCCTCTAATCCTGCTAGGTATCTCCCCTAGAGAACAACTGCGGAAATCCAAATGACCCTAGAGAACATAACTGACCAATCATCTTCAAAGTGCCAAACTACTACGAGACAAGTGTTAGGAACCATCATAGATTGGAGGAGACGGAGAAGATATAATGAAATGTCATGTGGAATCTGGTATTGGATTCAGGAAAAGAGGAAAAAGGGTATTAGTGGAGCAGCTGCTGAAGTCCAAATAGCTTCTAAGCTTTAGTGAACAACATCGTACAAAGAACAAATTCTCAGTTTTGATGAATGTTCCATGATTACAATAATGTTAATACAAGAGGCTGAGCAAAGGATATTTGGGGAGTCCTCGTGGCTCGGCTGAGCGTGCTGGTCCGACTCCAATATGTTGCAAAAATAGACGAAAAGATGTGTGTGTATGCTACGCGCGTGATCATTGCTTTTGCAATCATGTAAGGATGGAGCTAGTTCCTTTGAGGGACAGAACTTATATTTATTTAGATGAGTTATAACTGCTAAAACAACAGAAAATCGTGTCTACTCTCTCTCACCATACACAAAGATAAACTCAAAATGGATGAAAGATCTAAATGTGAGACAAGATTCCATCAAAATCCTAGAGGAGAACACAGGCAACACCCTTTTTGAACTTGGCCACAGTAACTTCTTGCAAGATACATCCACAAAGGCAAAAGAAACAAAAGCAAAAATGAACTATTGGGACTTCATCAAGATAAGAAGCTTTTGCACAGCAAAGGATACAGTCAACAAAACTAAAAGACAACCTACAGAATGGGAGAAGATATTTGCAAATGACATATCAGATAAAGGGCTAGTTTCCAAAATCTATAAAGAACTTATTAAACTCAACACCAAAGAAACAAACAATCCAATCATGAAATGGGCAAAAGACATGAAGAGAAATCTCACAGAGGAAGACATGGACATGGCCAACATGCACATGAGAAAATGCTCTGCATCACTTGCCATCAGGGAAATACAAATCAAAACCACAATGAGATACCACCTCACACCAGTGAGAGTGGGGAAAATTAACAAGGCAGGAAACCACAAATGTTGGAGAGGATGCGGAGAAAAGGGAACCCTCTTACACTGTTGGTGGGAATGTGAACTGGTGCAGCCACTCTGGAAAACTGTGTGGAGGTTCCTCAAAGAGTTAAAAATAGACCTGCCCTACGACCCAACAATTGCACTGTTGGGGATTTACCCCAAAGATTCAGATGCAATGAAACGTCGGGACACCTGCACCCCGATGTTTCTATCAGCAATGGCCACAATAGCCAAACTGTGGAAGGAGTCTCGGTGTCCATCGAAAGATGAATGGATAAAGAAGATGTGGTTTATGTATACAATGGAATATTACTCAGCAATTAGAAACGACAAATACCCACCATTTGCTTCAACGTGGATGGAACTGGAGGGTATTATGCTGAGTGAAATAAGTCAATCGGAGAGGGACAAACAGTGTATGTTCTCATTCATTTGGGGAATATGAATAATGGTGAAAGGGAATATAAAGGAAGGGAGAAGAAATGTTGGGAAATATCAGGAAGGGAGACAGAACATAAAGATTCCTAACTCGGGGAAACGAACTAGGGGTGGTGGAAGGGGAGGAGGGCGGGTGTTGGAGGGGAAGGGGTGACGGGCACTGAGGTGGACACTTGACGGGATGAGCACTGGGTGTTTTTCTGTATGTTGGTAAATTGAACACCAATAAAAATTAATTAAAAAAAAAAAGAAAGAAAATCGTGTCTAAATTTCTTTGTATTTGTAATATAATTAGGAACTTCAGGCTGATTGAGGGGCTAGACCGGCTAAAGGGATCCCTAAATCTTAGAAGTGAATAAGGAGATAGAAGCATTCAGAGGTCGTACAGAGAGCCTCAGGCCAACGTAGCAGTAGTACCCGGGGTCCTAACGCCCAGAGGACGGTGGGGTCACGGTGGGGTCACGGTGGAGTCACGGTCAGGCAGAGAAGGGCTAGTGCCCACTGGGAACTGGTGGAGCCTACGGAGGACTAAGCCAACCATGAAGCCTAACACCATGAAAATAGTGGGACGGTGGCTCCTCTAACTGCTGTGTTTGACTCTTTGACATGCTGTTGTGCTAATATCTTTATCAACAAATCTCACATGAGACCCAAATAAGCAATAAATTCCAACAAAAACAAATGAACAGAGAATCCCAACTGTCTGTGTTTCCAGCAAGAGTTCTGAACTTTTAATGAACACCGTTCAAGTCACACAATCCTCAGTCATGGGTTTTGCTGACATTAATTCACCTCATCGTTTTGAGCATTTCTACAGGTGTTAATTTGGTCTGATGACTCCCGTTTCCCAAGGCAGGTGGACGTGCGAGCCCAGGCAGGCTGCGTGGGCCCCATTCACACTCCCCTCCTTCCCATACCATTGGCTTTCAGCCTCGTGACCCTAATAACCCATCATGTGTGAATCAGTGTCACAGGATCCCCACGCTGCTCTGTCTCCTGGCTTCATTGTCTAAATAGGAGGGAAAGGGCAGCCCGGGTGGCCCAGCGGTCTAGTGCGGGCTTCAATCCAGGGCGTGATCCAGGGAACCTGGGATCAAGGCCCACATCGGGCTCCCTGCATGGAGCCTGCTTCTCTCTCTGCTGTGTCTCTGCCTCTCTCACACTGTGTCTCTCATGAATAAATAAATAAAATATGTAAAAGAATTACAATGAAAAGGGACAATGTGTTGAAACCTGCAATACGTTAATTTGCTACAAAACATCTGGATAATCTTATTCTTTATTAACTGGCATTCACTGATACTTTAAAAGGCCAAGGACAAAATACTTTGATATGAAGTCTCAAAGAAGTAAATTGAATATGAAATATTTCACGCAGGAAAACTGGATATATATATATATATATATATATATATATATATATATATATCTTCTGTGCACTAATACTACATATACTATTACTACGTTTGTGCTTAATGCTATCTGTATAATTTATGAATGTTTCTGTCTTTTTATTCACTTCTAAGATTTAGGGATACCTTTAGCTAGTCTATGCCCTCAATCAGTCTGAAGTTCCTAATTATATTATCAATCAAAATCTTGGATTGGGTCAAAGAATGGCCTCATAAATAGCTAGCATCTTTTATCTGAGAGTAGAATCCAGAGGTTTATCCTGATGGATAAATTCAGTGAATCCCAGTGTGGTTGGAAAACAATAAATAGTAACATTTAGGGTGCATGTGAGGTGTACCAGGCATCAATTATTTTTCCCCCCTCAGAGTTACATTGGGAAGTAAATATTCTTATTATTCTTACATCAGAGATGATGACTCTGAGAGGCGTCAACTGAGACACATGCCCTAGGTCTCAAGTCAGTCCGACTGGTATCTTCCTCTGAACTACTGTATTGCATTGTCGCTGCCTAACTGAAATGAGCCGCCAAGTAGGAAGCTATGGTATGGACAGGCATTTCTGCAAAACCAGAGATTATTCTGCTTTTGTAAACATGCTGAGGAAGTTCTTCCTCACATGAAGATTATGTGTATTTTATTTTATTCTAAAAATTTCTTCTGTGTTTTAATTGAAAATTTTATCAACTTAAATTAATTGTGGCTTAAAGGGAAGAATATGATTTTTTTCCCCAAATGCTGAAATCATTTATAAATAATTAACAATCCCAAGGAAAGTCTTAAAAAAGACCAAGACAAATACTGAAGATTACACGAATTCAGGTGATAATAAGTCTTTTAGTTTATATTTTATAAAATATTCAATAGGGCTTTTTTCTATAACAACAACAAAAAATCTTGCTCAGAGATAAAACCAGTTTAGCTGCCTCAATAGTTTTAGAAGCAGTCAGTCATTAATAATTCCATGACCCTTCTACTATGGGTCTAAAGCGCTCGTTCTAGCTGTCACAGCTGTGTGGAGTCACCCTGTCCATCTGCACATTAGGAGCTTGAGGGAGAATTTGTATTTTGATGTCAAATCCTTTTATAAACATATGAACATTCTTATTAAAAATATTGCATTGCGTGTATGATGGAAGTGTTTATTGGAACGTGAATGATATTGTGGGAAGATGTTTTACAAGGAAAAGTGCCCTTGAAATCTATAATAACATTAATAGGAAATGGATAAAATGAATGTGATCAAATTCGTTTAATTCGATAAATTAAAATATTTTAATTTTAATAATCTGAGGTGGAGCTTGATCATAACTATTTTTTTCTTTTTTTTTGATTATAATAACTGTTTTTAAAAGAGTCTTAGGGTCATCTGCATGGCTCAGTTAAGTGTCTGCCTACGACTTTTGTCCTGATCTCA
The DNA here is from genome assembly GCF_048418805.1 of Vulpes vulpes. Taxonomy (NCBI): domain Eukaryota; kingdom Metazoa; phylum Chordata; class Mammalia; order Carnivora; family Canidae; genus Vulpes; species Vulpes vulpes. The sequence goes on from NC_132780.1 coordinate 100,654,993, forward strand.
GAATCCTGGGAGGTGACCCATGTCAGGCTCCCTGCTCTGTGGGGAGCCCACTTCTCTCCCTCTCTTATCCTTCCGTCCACTCGTGTGTACCCTCTCTCTCTGAAATAAATAAAATATATTTTTTAAAGATTTTATTTATTTATTCATGAGAGACACAGTGAGAGAGACAGAGAGAGAGAGAGAGAGAGAGGCAGAGACACAGTTCACTTCCTGAGGGATGGATGAAGAGATTTTCTGTACAATTTCAGGTTAGGCTTGATAGCTCTTTAAAAAAAAAAAAGAAGGGGATCCCTGGGTGGCGCAGTGGTTTGGCGCCTGCCTTTGGCCCAGGGCGCGATCCTGGAGACCCTGGATCGAATCCCACGTCGGGCTCCCGGTGCACGGAGCCTGCTTCTCCCTCTGCCTGTGTCTCTGCCTCTCTCTCTCTCTCTGTGACTATCATAAATAAATAAAAAAAAGAAAACATAAAAAAAAAAAAAAAAAAAAGAAAAGAAAAAAAAATTAAAAAAAAAAAAGGATTTTATTTATTTATTCATGAGAGACACAGAGATAGAGAGAGAGGCAGAGACACAGGCAGAGGGAGAAGCAGGCCCCATGCAGGGAGCCCGATGTGGGACTCGATCCCAGGTCTCCAGGATCACGCCCTGGGCCGAAGGCGGCACTAAACCGCTGAGCCACCCGGGCTGCCCTAGAGCAATTATAACTGACATCACCATACTTGGAAACTATTAGTAATTAATTGTGTGCTGACCAAATTTGAATATCATTGCTTTCCATAAATAAGGTCACCAATAATTCAAGGCGAGAGTAATCTAGGTGTCCTCAGAGATACTATTTTCAGAAAGATATTTTAAAAATATTTTCATAAAATGTGTTTCTTTTCATTGAGCAGGATTTTTAAAAATGGAATTGATGTTCACCAGAGAGAGCTGCAATACATGAATCGAAAATACATTAGCTGGTTTCATTATCCATATCTCACTGAAGAAGAATTTGGATTAACACTGAGCTCAGTGATTTAGATAAATGGGCGGGGGGGGGGGGGGGGGAAGTGGCTTTGAAATTGAAACATTGATGACAAAATAGTCACAAAAGTTCAACACTAATTCTATGGAGTAAACTACTGGTTCATCCATTTTGGAAAGAAAACAATGAACGTTTCACTAGAGTTATTTAGAGTTATTATACACTTTGTCAGTCTGTACCAGTTAATTTCTGCCAGTTATATGGTGACATGAAGTAAGAAAGAATTCAAAGAATATCAGTGTTTATTATTTAATTCTTAGAAAAAACTTTGTGGCAGCTGGGATAATGCCACCATAAAGATGTCCACATGGTTACCAGGACAAGGGGTTGAGGTGTTCTGCGAAATGGGTAAAGAGGAGAGGGAGATAGAGGCTTCCAGTTATGAAATGAATAAGTCACGGGAATAAAAGGTAGAGCATAAAGACTACCGTCAGTGATAGTGTAATAGTGGCATAATGGGCCAGATGGTAGCTACGCTTGTAGTGAGCACAGCATAATGTATATAATCTTGTTAAATACTAAATTGTACACTTGAAAGTAATGTAACATTGGAGAGAAAAAAAATCCACATACTAATCCTGGAACCATTGAATATGTTATTTCATATCATAAAAGAGATTTGAGGTGGGGAAATCATCCCAGATTATGTGAATGGGTCTAATCAAGCACATAAGTCCTTAAAACTGGAAGAGGGAGGCATTTGTTGGAAGACTGATAGGAGGAACAATTTAAAGAGTGAAGCAACATCGATCTGCCATTGCAGGATTTGAAAATGCAGAGAGAGGGTGCCATGGGCCGAGGAATATTGGTGGCATCTAGAAGTTAGGAATGGCCCTTAAATGAGAGTCAGCAAAGAGACTGGGATCTCAGTCCTGCAAGCACAAGGAATTGATTTCTTCCCACAAATGCATTGATCAAGGAAGCAGATTTTCCACTATAGTTTCCAGAAAGTTCTACAGCCCTGCCAATATATACTTACTTTTAACTGATGAGCCCTATTTCACTTTCTGACCTTCTGACCAAATTTAATAGCTTATAAAATACAAATTTATTATCCCACTGTACTGTAGGATAATAATTTTGTGTTTTATAAGCTGCTAAATTTGCAGTGATTTGTTACAGCAGTAATAGAAAACTAACACAAATTCTGTGAGATATATACACATGGAAACATATATATTCCCTGTAAGCTATGTATTTACTTATTTCTTTATAGGATATATCTATATATCCATTATATAAAGAAAGAAAATCATGAATTAACTTTATTGACATTGGATGAAAAAATAAATGAGATAGATTTGGCACAAAAAACTTAGAGTACCAATCTTGTACAGAATAGTGAACTATAAATGCTTAATTATACTACTACATTTTAGGTGGCCTCTGGACAGAGACGAAAAGATGGAGACTGATAGTGATGATGTTGGAGGTAGGAGTAAAACCGTCTGCACAAAAGCTATGCATTCTAGATTCTGAGGGCCCATTGGTAACTCTCTACAGATGTGCAGGACCATCAAGTGAAAGAGGGAAAACAAGAATTGCATATAATTAGTACTGTCTGGAATCATCTCAGATATAAATTTTGGGTCAAAATAAAGTAAAATTTGGAACCAAACAAAAGAAAGAGAATAAACTGCCTTGGAAGACGATGTAATTCCACTTAGTAGTAGTCTTTGAGAACAGACTAAAAAAATACTCAGAGAAGGTTTTAGAGGCCAATAAAATAAGAGATGAATGAGTGAATTTCTAACTCTTAGATTTTATTATCCAATTATTTCACTGTAGTCATCAATCATATAATTTCTTTTATGACCCAATATACTACAAACTGCTTATAATACATTAATACATTATAGTCATTTTAATAAAACATATTAAAATAACCAAAACATAAAATATTTAAATTTTTAAGGAACATAGTATATAAGAAAGACTCGTAGCACAGTTCAATAAATAAGCAGTATATACACAGCCAGGCAAACATATTCTCTTGGATGTACAACCCAGGCAAATATATTTTAAAAGTAGAAGAGGCTAGCAAAAGAGATCTGTATTCCCTGAATCAAGGAAGAATCTCTACTTAGGTTTCAATTCTGTAGTGGGTGCATGACAGCCAGTCAGACAAATACTTTTGTCCAGATATAAATTTTTAATGCAGTAGGCATAAATATAAATAAAAAATATAGAATAAACCATGGAAAAACATGTGGATCTCATTTGTACTGCAAACCTTATTTCACAGTGTTAATATAGACAACTGGAGTACCATATTAAAAGAAATAACATTTCTCTTATATAACATATAAATATGTTATTAAAATACATTTGTCATTATATAGAGCTGTATGGTATTTGTTCATGAGAAAAGTGTTAAATACTACCTGACAACTGAATTATTTAGTCTCAGAAAAAGATGAAAGAATATCTAAAATTCAGATTCTTCCAGAAGTGTCTATTATCACTATAAATATGGCTATAATGGAAAAGATATGACTGGAGAATTTTATACACTATTTCTCATTATAAATATAAATATCTACATAACTACATAGAGATATATATTGATATATACACATACAAACATATATATAGCATATAGAAATGTCATTTATGTTATATATACTTTTTTTGTAAATTTAGCTGTGTTTATGGGTACATATTTACTCCAAGTCTTGAAATATTTATTTACTGAGGGGCACCTGGATGGCTCAGTCAGTGAAGTGCCCAACTCTTGGTTTCAGGTCAGATCATGATTTCAGAGTCATAAAATCGAGCCCTGCATCAGGCTCTGTGCTGGGCGTGGAGTCTGCTTACGATTTTCTCCCTCTACCTCTGTCCCTCTCCTACCTCCCTCTCTCAAAATAAATAAATATTATTTATTTACTTAGAGGTATGTATATATGTATAACTAAAACATTTTAAACAAACTTCATTGATAGTTTCATTAAATTAATACAAGATAGAATCTGGAAAATAAGTATATATTCAAATTGGTTAATATTTATTTATTTAACATCTAAAATGTTTAATACTTTGCAGTTAAAATTATATAGGTAGCAAAGGCAGATATTCTTTGGGAAATACAGACTCACCATGATGAAAGAGAACAAAATGGCTCCAACCAAATGGAGCCCCGGACTTCCTGGGAAGATGGAGTAGGAAGATTCTGAGTTCACCTCATCCCAGTGATACAACTGGATAACACAGAAAACCACTGGATAACCAGGAAAACCACCCAAAGACTGACAGAAAAGCCTCTCCACAGAAAAATATAGAGTAGAAGCCACATCAAAGAGGGAAGAGCGGAGATGTGGTGGTTGGGAGCTAAATGGACCTGAAGGACTGCCCACAGTGAGGAGAGACGCTGAAGGTGAGGAGAGGGGAGAGAAACAGACTCTCACACCAAATGCCGCAGGCATGTTAAATCTACATGGGGAAGATGAATCTTCATTACACTTGGTTTGGGAAACCAGAGTGTCTAATTAAACAAGCTTTTATAATCAATGGGGCTTAACACCTAGAAGTTCAAAAATCAGTGGCCTTAGCTACCTGAGTCCCTGACCCTAAAGAGATGGGACAACAGACAGCCCCAGTGAGATACAGTATAGAAACAGTACTTTGAAAAACACCTGGGTATACGAGAAGATGCATTTACTAATCTCAGAGCCAGGGCTGGAGGAGCATGGATCTTTAGGAGACCTCTCCAGGAATAAAGGAGCTGGCAGGTGCATTTTCCTCCACACACCCCAGCCTACATACATGCGTACAGTGCCAATACTCTTCACCTACCTTCCTAATAGCATGCCTCATGCTATGCTCTTCTGAGAATCCTCCCCTCCAACCCTCCAGCTGTAGTTTTCTAAAGCAGCTTCAGGCCCCCTCCCATAGCAGATCTCCATGATAGAAAATTCAATGTAATGTCATAAATTCATACTAATGGTCATAAATATACTCACTGGATTTAAGAAAAGTATGGAGGACCTTAGGGAGACCCTCAACAGAGAGATAGAAAACATAAAAAAGAACCAATCAGAGATGAAGAATTCAGTAATTGAAAGTATACACTAAATGGGATAAACAGTAGACTGGAGGAAGCAGATGGATTTAACAGACATATTCAGCATATTCTATCATATAAGAGCAGAATACACACCCTTTTTCAAATACACATGGAACATTGTCTAGAAGAGATTACATATTAGCTTATCAGACAAACCTTGACAAATTCAGAAAGACTGATGTCATACCATGCATTTCTTCAGATTGTAATGCTATGAAACTAGAAATCAACCACAAGAAAAAAAATCTAGAAAGAACACAAATATATGGAGTTTAAATCGCATGCAACTAAACACTGAAAGAAAGAAAGAAATCAAAGGGGAAATAAAAAAAATACATGGAGATTAAAAAATAAATAAAACACACAATGATTCAAAACTTTGTAATGCAGCCAAAGTGGTTCTAACAGGGAAGTTTATAGCAATATGGGCCTACCTCAAGAAGAAAGATAAATCTCAAATAAACAACTTAGCCTTATACCTAAAGGAATTAGAAAAAGAAGAATAAGCAAAATACAAAACCAGTATAAGGAAAGAAATAACAAAGATCAGTGTAGAAATAAATAAAAGAGAAACTAAAAAATGAAAGAAAACAAAAAACGATAGAACAGATCAATGAACCAGGCATTGGTTATTTGAAAGATCACCAAAGTTGATAAACTTTTAGCCAGATTAATTAAAATAGAGAGAGGACTCAAATGACCAAAATCAGAAATGAAAGAGAAGTTATAACAAATACCATAGGAATATAAAGGATTTCAAGAGAATATGATGAAATATTATATGTCAACAAACTGGACAACGTAGAAGAAATGGATAAGTTCCTAAAAACAGATAATGTCCTAAAACTGAACCATAAAGAAACAAAAAATTTGAACAGATCAATTACCTATGGTGAAATCAAATCAGTAATAAAAAACTCCCAACAAACATAAATCCTGGACCAGATGATTCCACAGACAAAATACTACCAAACATTTAAAGAAGTGGTAAATACCTATCCTTCTCTCTTCCAAAACATAAAGGAGAAAAGAAAGCTTCCAAAGTCATTCTATGAGGCTAGCATTACCCTGATATCAAAACCAGAAAAAGGAACTACAAAAAGAGAGAAAGGACTACAGTTCAATATCTCTGATGAACACAGATGCAAAAATCCTCAACAAAATGTTAGCAAACCCAATCCAACAATACATTAAAAAATCATTCACCATGATCAAGTGAAATTTATTCCTGAGATGCAAGGGTGGTTCAATATTCACAAATCAATAAAAGTGATACATCACGTCAATAAGACAAAGGATAAAAACCACATGATCATGTCAATAAATGTAGAAAAAGCATTTGATAAAGTACAACATGCATTCATAAAGTTAGTTTAGAAGAATACACCTCAACGTAATAAAGGTCACATAAAGAAATGCACAGAGAACATCATACTCGATGGTTATAAAAGGAAACCTGTTCCCATAAGATCAGGAACAAGACAATGATGTCCACTCTCACCACTTTTTATTCAACCATAAAAATCCTAGAAGAGAGTAGAGGCAGTAATATTTCTGACAGTGGCCATAACATTTTTCTAGATAAGTCTCCTATGGCAAGGGAAACAAAAGCAAAAACAAGCTACTGAGATTCCATAAAAATAAAAAGCTTCTGCACAGCAAAGGAAACTATGAACAAAACTAAAAGACAATCTACTAAATGGGAGAAGATATGTGCAAATGACATACCCAGTAAAGGGTTGGTATGCAAAATATATAAAGAACATATACAACTCAACACCAAAACAAGTAATCCAATTAAAAAATGGACATTTCTCCAAAGAAGAGATATATAGATGGTCAACAGAGACATGAAAAGATGCTCAATGTCGCTCATCATCGGGAAAATGCAAATCAAAACCACAATGAGATGTCACTTCACATCTGTCAGAATGGAAAACATCAAAAACACAAAAAAGCTACAAGCATTGTCAAAGATGTGAAGGAAATTAAATCCTCATGCACTTTGGTGGGGATGCAAACTAGTGAGGCTATAGTGGAAAACAGCATGCAGTTTCCTCAAAAAAATTAAAAAAAATAGAATTATCATATGATCCAGTAATTCTACTACTGGGTATTTGCCCAAAGAATATGAAAACACCAATTTAAAAAGCTATATGCAGTCCTGTGTTTATTGCAGCATTATTTATAATAGCCAAGTATAGAAGCAAATTAAATGTCCATCAATAGATGAATGGATAAAGACAATATGGTATCTGTATAATGGAATACTACTTGGCCATAAAATGTAATGAAGTCTTGCCATTTGCAACAACATAGATGGACCTAAAGAGCATGATGCTAAGTGAAATAAGTCAGTCAGAGAAAGGCAAATACCATATGATTTCATTCATATGTGGAATTTAAGAAACAAAACAAGTTGAAGAAAGAAAAAAAAAAAAGACAAACCGAAAGACAAACAGACCCTGAACTACAGAGAATAAACTGATGGTCACCAGAGGGGAGGGGAGGTCAGTGATGGTGATTAAGATTACACTTACCATGATAAACACTGAGCAAGGTGTAGAATTGTTGGATTGCAACACTGTCCAGCTGAACTATGATACTATATGTTAACTATATTGTAATTATTTTTTTGAAGATTTTTATTTATTTGTTTATTTGACAGACAGAGAGAGAGAAAGAGCACAAACAGGGGAATAGCAGAGGGAGAGGGAGAAGCAGGCTTCCTGCTGAACAGGGAGCCCAATGTGGGTCTTGATCCCAGTATCCTAGGATGACAACCTGAGCCAAAGGCAGACGCTTAACTAACTGAGCCACCCAGGCATCCCAACTATACTGGAAAAAAAGAAAAAAAAGAAAGAAAAGAAAGAAAAAAAGAAAAGAAAGAAAAGAAAAGAACAGAAAAAGAAAGAAAAAAAGAAAGAAAGAAAGAAAGAAAGAAAGAAAGAAAGAAGAAAGAAAGAAAGAAAGAGAAAGAAAGAAAGAAAGAAAGAAAAGAAAGAAAGAAAGAAAGAAAGAAAGAAAGAAAGAAAGAAAGAGGGAGGGAGGGAAGGAAGAAGAAAGGAAGGAAGGAAGGAAGGAAGGAAGGAAGGAAGGAAGGAAGGAAGGAAGGAAGGAAGGAGAAGGAAGGAAGAAAGGAAGGAAGGAAGGAAGGAGAAGGAAGGAAGGAAGGAAGGAAGGAAGGAAGGAAGGAAGGAAGGAAAAGAAAGAGAAAGAAAACTTGACTTATTTAGAATTTACAAAATATTTTAAAAATGTGTTAAAGATACAAAAGATAAAAATACAATTATGAAAAATTATGCAACCTGTAAACTAATTTTTATTAAAATAAATAGCATATTTATTATTATTCAGATTAAACATTTCTCAGCAAATGAAGAACCCCTTTTGAATTTTCACCTTTGTTCAATTTGCAGATAGATGTTTATTAATGTGAAGATGGATAGATGATATAGACAGATACAGAGATGATAGATGATAGATACATATATATTTTATGAAGCTCTTCACAGAGAAATGTTACAGCTTATTTTTTACTTTTACATCCTATATTTGCAAAGAAATTTTTCCCTTTGGAAAATTTTCCATTTTTAAAATTTTACTGAAAGGAGGAGCTGGTTTCGATAAATCAAACTTCTTTGGGACTAAAACACACAAAAGAGAAATCTTCTTTTCATAGGATTCATTCTTGTGCTAAATACATGGAACCCCATGTTTTAAGCCATATATCTGATCTTTTCAAATTAAACTCTCCTTCTCGGTGAGACTAATAAAAAGTAATCTAAACATATTGAACCGTCTGAGGCTTTATTAGTTTTCTAAGTTGAGTTACATTAAAATGAATATTCTTTCTTGCCTAAATTATTTCAATCTCTACTGGCTGGTATTAGTGACACAACATTGAAATATCAATATTATTTTCTGAGATATAAAATTGTTGATTTATAAGAAATCCATTTTATAAATCTTGCAGTTGGCATTTTGCTCAATGGAGAATTTGCAATCCAGGCTTATCTGCAGAGATTGGCCATCTGTGATTTTTATGGTCACAACTCGACTAGTGAGGTTCATAAATAGCAGTAGCCTCTGGACCAATGATCCCCAGCATAGGATTTTCTAGACAAAGACACTCACTTCTCAGTCTCACAGTGTTGTTCTCCACTTAAGACTCTTTCTTCATTCTTAAGCTTGGTAGTCTTAGTCCAAAAAAAAAAAAAAAATGCTTAGAACACATCTAATATTGCACCCCCACCTGGTCCTCAGATTTTGCTTTGATCCTCCTCGCATTGTCTGCCATTGTGAATCTAACCCATACTACATTACCTTTTTGGGCCTTTGTTGTACATTTTTCTCTCTGACCTCCCTGAATAAATATTTCTCAATCCAGTCAAGTCTTTGTAATGGATAATTTCAGAAATGTGATACTCTGGACTGACATACACTAACCTCCCAAATAGGAAGTCAACCTTAAATACCCCTGCGATTCACCTCCTACTTCCTGTTTAATTCTGGTAGATACACCCCTCAACCCAGGACACACTTAACTCATCAGCATTTTTACTCATTCTCATCTTCTTCTCTGTGAAGATTACCTTGTCCTGAAGGTGCAGCTGGGACTACATTTCCTAGGTAAACTTTCCAAACCACTAGTTGAGAATGAGTCTCCCTTTTCTGTTCTTGCACAATCGATCACCTTGCTTGCACTCAATCACAATCCCATTCATAATATGTTCCTATATGTGTCTGTGTCCTCCACTGGATTGTAAGCTTTTGTAATTTATTTGATATTTGTAACCATAACCTACACACATCAATGTTTTGTGTATAGAGGGATTCGTGAATTTTATATATTTATGTACAATATTCTGGGAAAACCTGAGGTATAGAGGGTTGAATTATTCTAAATTTTCAGCTGTTCATTGGACATTATTTTCTAGATGTGTTCAGGGTCCCTTTCAATTATATACTGATTCATTAATTTCCTGTCATTCCCACAATACACTCACATCCTCTATCATGTGGGAAGCCACTTTCATGTGTTTATTATATTTTTATGTGAATACATCTTTGCACATTATGTGGGTTAACTAAATATACATGAACATATATGTGTAAATATGTATATATCTCTGTGAGTGTATTTTCATTATTTGCATCCACCATGTTGTTTCTTTCCATTCTCTCAGTGATGCATATTTCAGTTACCTCCAACTCGGCAACCTCTGCACCACTATGAACAATGTTATAAAAATAAGCCTTACATTTGTCTACTTTGGGACATCTGTACAATTTCCTGAGATATTCAGCCCCAAAGTGGAATCAGAACATCCACTATTTGGCAGGTTGCTGTCAAATTGCCATGCCAGTTGACATTTCCATCACGTATGAAAGAGCTTTCCTTGAGTCACCTGGGTGACTCTGTGGTTGAGTGTCTGCCTTTGGCTCAGGTTGTGACCCCAGGGTCCTGGGATTGAATCCCCATAGGGCTTCCCGCAGGGAGCCTGTGTCTCTGCCTGTGTCTCTGCTTCTCTCTGTGTGTCTCTCATGAATAAATAAATAAAATCTTTTTTTTTTTTTAAAGAACATTCCTATGTCTTCACATATCAACCAACATGTGGAACTATCTAGGCACTCATTTTTCTTTCAGTCTAATATGCGTAATTACTTATTTTACATTTTAATTTTCCTGGCTACCAATTGTATTCATTTCCTAGGGCTTCTATAACAACTACAAACTGGGAGGCTTAAAACAACACAGTTCTGGAGAAATTCATTCTCTCACAGTTCCTGAAGGTGAACATGCATAGTCAAGGTGCTGGCAAGGGCCACATTCCCTCCTAAATCTCTACTACAGAATCTCTTCCTTGCATTGCAGTTGCTAGTAGCCTGAGCATTTCTTATTCTGTGGCTGCATAGCTCCAGTCTCTGCCTCCTGACATGGCCTTCTTTTCTGGGGTGTCTTCTCTTCTAAGGATTGAATTTAGGGGTCATCCAGATAATCCAAGACAATCACCTCTCTAGATTATTAATATACTTACACTTACAAAGAGCTTTTTTTTCCCCCCTTCTAATAACATCATAGTCACCAGATGTTAGGACAAGAAAATATCTTGGGAGGTCCATTTTTCATCCCACTACAGCAATGGTTTAAAAGGTCTTGTCAGTATTTTTAGATTTTGGTCTTAAAAATTTCCTACTCATATCATGTATAATTTTTCTCTTAGGGTTCTTCTTCTTGCTGATCTTCAACAGTTACTCATCTATTCTAGAAACTAATTATTTGTTGATTTTCTTTTTTTTTTTTTTTTTTTATTTATTTATGATGGGAACACAGTGAGAGAGAGAGGCAGAGACACAGGCAGAGGGAGAAGCAGGCTCCATGCACCGGGAGCCCGATGTGGGATTCGATCCCGGGTCTCCAGGATCGCGCCCTGGGCCAAAGGCAGGCGCCAAACCGCTGCGCCACCCAGGGATCCCTATTTGTTGATTTTCAACTGAAAAATACCTCCTCACATTTATTTATCACTTTAGTACATTCTTCAGTAAAATAAATATTTTTTAAGACCTTAATTTTGATGTATGCTTTTTTAAGGTAATATTAAAACTTGAGGATACACCCACTCTTCAAGTATTCAGGATGCTGCTAAACAAAAGATAATCTCCTTTTAGGAAAAAAAAAATGTTATATTGAATGACAATACAAATCTACACTAAATTTTTATATACTGTAACAAATAGTAAAACAATCAGCAAGATATTCTTGGAGAGTCTTCCAATATTTTCCTTAATAATACATCAAAATTGCCACAGGTATATGAGATCATTCTGTTTCTAATATATGTATACAGACGATAAATATATTGAAAAGAGGAGATCCTTGGGTGGCTCAGTGGTTTAGTGCCTGCCTTTGGCTCAGGGCATGATCCTGGAGCCCTGGATTGAGTCCTGCATCGGGCTCCCTGCATGGAGCCTGCTTCTCCCTTTGCCTGTGTCTCTGCCTCTCTCTCTCTCTCTCTCTCTCTCTCTCTCATGAATAAATAAATAAAATCTTAAAAAAAAGAAAAGAAAAGAATGTTTCACCAATATCCTGTTTCACTGACATTACCAATTGCCTTTCTAAAACATACAGATTATGGGGCTAGATGATAAATATTAAATAATAGCATTGTGCAATTTGCTTAAATGTTCAAATGGGAAAAATTAAATATTTCTCTCTACTTGTGCGTATATATATATAATATAATTTAACTTAATATTTAATAATGCTATTGTTTTTATAAAAATATTTTTAGAAAACTAAAATATGACGTTTGACAATTAGAGAAAGTTTTAACAATATTTGGTTTAGGGATAGTATGAACCAGAATTACTTCTCACAATTGTCACAGGAAATAGAATATGTTTAAATCTAATAAAGTATAACATGAGTTTTTGTTAAGAACTTTTTAAATTGAAGTCTTACTACTTTAAGTATCACCTACACTACAACTTAAAAATTATACTTCTTTGAAATAATTAGATTTATATTATCAATTAGCAAAATATTCACAGTAACTCAAATAGTTTCTACCATAAATTTTAAAAGCTATTTCATATTGCAATTAGCAGAGCATATGTCTCAGTGATAATGAACTTACGATGTAATGTGTGAAGTGGACACTGAAAAGTAATTTAAGGGTTTGGAGTGATTTAAAAGTCATTTTCCTTTATTAGTTTGTAAGATAGAAGTAATTTACTTTATATTTGGGGACATTTCTTCTTTTATTTTGTCATAAGTGTTCATCCTCTTAATGTGAAAAGCTGGTAATTGTCATTTTGATCTATGGCCTTTACAGGCACTTATACTGAAAATAAAATAGGCATTGCTAATAATAGCGTTATTGCCATTAACATATTTCATATCATGTTGTAATGCAGTTGAAAAAATTACATTAGAATGATATATATTTATTCATTTTAATGAATTTAGAGTACTTTTTTTAAGGTAGTTTATTTTAAAACTTCCTTTAAAAAAGTACTCCACTTAAGTTTAATTTAGTAGAAAAAGCAAAGAAATAAAGTTTGTTTGAAATGTATAATTATAAATTTTTCTATTTGAATTGTTTTTCTAAACTAGATTTATTTTGGGCAGCCCGGGTGGCTCAGCGGTTTAGCGCTGCCTTCAGCCCAGGGCCTGATCCTGGAGACCAAGGATTGAGTCCCCAGTCGGGCTCCCTGCATGGAGCCTGCTTCTCCCTCTGCCTGTGTCTCTGCCTCTCTCTCTGTCTCTCTCTCTCTCTCATGAATAAATAAATAAAATCTTTAAAAATAAATAAATAAACTAGATTTATTTATAAGTTCAAGATTTACCATGCCATTACAAATAAGTTTGATTTTTGACTAGATATCCAGTTGGAAATTTTTTTTTATATAACTAAATATTTTTAGGCAGGTTTGTTATAGCTGGAACCAAAATAACTCATTTTGGAACTGAAATACTTAAAGACTTTTCCGGTTCTCTTTTCTAATCTGTTGACTTAAAGTCAAATGTTGAATATTGTTCACAAGACTTCATTTCAAATTGCATACAAATGTTTAAAATGTTCACCTCTCTTATGGCCTCTATCCTCTATTTTCAGACCCATATGACTCTATTTGTTATTTACGTTCATGTTGGTGGATTAAACTCAGAAAAAAATACATAAAAGTAATCTCAAAAATGCCAAATGTATTTCAAGAAGAAATTCTGGAAAGTTTTTCAGGAGACTTCTCTGACAATTAAGTTTACCAAGTGGTTTCCAATTATTCCTTAATATGCATTTATAATCTTTTTGGGGTATGCTAGGTTAAATTATGACTTCATCTATTTCAAAATCAAGCTAGGGTTCTTAACACCTTCCCTACTCATAAAGAAGATTTAAAGTATACTGTAAACAAATTTCTGCTTGCCACGAATTGTCCCCATTCCTGTTTGTAAATACTTCTTTACACATTCCAGCAACTAAACTTTTTCCAAAATGTACCTTCTATCCTTTAATGCAAACTAAGATGAGCATTCTTTGGTTTCTATTCACTTGTTTCATAGTAGTTTTGTGCTTCGAGGTCCAACTCTTGTTTTTTGTTTAAAGATTTTATTTATTTATCCATGAGACACAGAGAGAGAGAGAGGAGGAGACACAGGCAGAAAGAGAGCAGGCTTCCTTTGGGGACCCTGATGTGGAACTTAATCCCAGGACCCCAGGGGTCATGACCTAAGCCAAAGGCTGATGCTCAGCTGCTGAGCCACCCAGGAGTCCTGGTTTAACTCTTTTGAAATGACCCTCTTGATAGGATTTGGTTACTGTTTAATCCAAGGAAAGTTAGATTTCATTGTCTGGGATCTGAAGCGTATCTGCATTCTTCTAACAAACCAAGCCAGATCACGTGGGAAATACAGGCTTGGAACTCAGCAATTTTTCAGTGATCTCAGACTTACTGTTATCATGGCAAGTAAATCAGCAGTTATTAATTCTGAAAATAGGTATGTTTACAAATGGTTCATTATTTTGATGGTAAGTCAAGTAACACTAATGAAGTCAAATGTAGGAGAATGTTGTTCTTCTCACTATTAAGGATAATCATGATGGAAAAAACAAAAAAAAAAATCAATTCTGGGTACTAGTAGTTTTGGAAGTTCTGAATAAAAACTTCAAATTTATAAGAAAAGTGATGTTATAATTGAAGCATAAATAATGTTTTTGTTTAAACATATTTAAAAACCATATTAGAGACTGATTTAAGTGAGATAAAGTCAGAGAATTTGGCAGACAGACCTGATAGATCTTTATATCCTAGGGCTACTCAGAGATCCATGGACAAGCGTTTTTCTCAAATTGTTAATTACATATCTGAAAAAGACAAATATGGAAATTAAAAGATTTATATTATTTTGACAGATTAATTTATGCCTTTTGAATCGGAGTATAAGAAATAATTGGGCTTGTAAAAATTTTTAAATACAATGTTGACTAAGAAATGATTTTGTAATGTCTTAAGAAACAGGGTAATAATTATATAACTGCAGCATCAATCTCTCAATCAAAAATATCCCATACCAAATTGTTTATAAAATGCTTTCAGTAACTTATATAATGGTAATCATACCAGTGTTAATCTACAAAAAATCAAATCAAATCAAACAACTACTGGATTATACTTCTGAAAATACAAGAAGTCAAATTAGCTGCCTATAAAATTTGTCACTTTTTGGCTTATATTCAGAGCTGTTAAATTCACATCACTTGCACAAATATACCATTACAATAGAAAACATATTTCCTGGCATTACAGATACTATTTCGTAGAAGAGATTTTGAAAGGCCAATCTTTAACTATGCATGAACCACATGATGCAATTTTACTTAGAACATGGAAGGAAGAAAACATTTGAAACATTTTTATTACCAAGAAAGTAACATGAGCTAAATGTAAATTCAACTGAGGCTGTATCAGTAATAAATAACACTACAAAATAGTTAATAAGAAACTCCATAGGCATATCTATTTGCCAAAAGCAATATCATAATATAACATAAAGCCACAAAACATAATGTTTTCATTCAAATATATTCATCTAACAGCATTTGCTGATAGAAATAGTAAGTGGAAATATTAGCATATTATTTTGAAATATGAATATTACTTAGAAATATGCTTTTGATCTCAAATGAATGTCAGGGAAAAAGACCTCATTTCAGAAAAATAAAATATCCAGGCTAATACAATATTAATTAATTGAGAAATAATTTCATTTTAAAGTAAAATGCACTTAATGAAATGTCTATATACTCTTATCTGATATATACTTAATATACATATATGTAATCTTTTGGTATTTTCAGATACACAAGATTTATCATGAAGGAAAAGGAAAACAGTAAATGTACATAAATTCACAAAATGTCTACAATTGAATCATCACATTACCAACTAGCGACAACTGAGTGTATGCCAAAATATTTCTGGATAGATTCTTTTCAAAGCCCTGAATTCCTTCTAAATTCAGGAATGTTCTAAAAGCAAGAATCACATTGACAAAGAGAGATAGAAATAGAGAAAGAGAAAAAGAGAGGAAGAGTTGGAGAGGGAAAGAGAGAAAGACAGGGAAAGTAAAAGAGAACATTAATACTTCCTTGTTTTTGTTTTTGTTTTGTTTTGTTTTGTTTTGTCTGTCTTACAACTAGGGTTTTTCTAGTATTGTATTATAAATTACTAACCCTTACATTCAAACTTCATTAGCTTGAAAAGTATAAAATAATGTTTATCAAGAAAAAAACATAGATAAAGCAGTCATTGGGGTTAAAAAGATGCACCTTAAATATAAAAATCATTGGTTGAAAATACAATAAAAAAGGGTAGACCATATAAACAATAAGCCTAAGAAGGCTGCAATGGCAATAATGGAATTATATAAATGAACCTCAAGACAGTATTATCAGAGATAAATTTAATACTTCATAATAATAAAAGAATACACTTCTGGAAGACTAGCAATCATAAATGTGTATGTACCAAATAATAGAGCTTCCAAAAACATGAACAACAAATTAAAGGTATTTAAGAAAAAAATAAGCAAATTCACAATGGAGATTTGAGGTACTCCCCTCTCAGTAAGAAAAAAAGGAGGGAGGGATAGGAGTAAAGATACAAAACATACGAACAACCACTTTGATCTAACTTAAATTTACAGGTAATACAGTCAACCATTGTAGAATACACACTTTTCAACTGCACACATCTGCACACATCATTCATTCATCAAGACAGATTTTACCTGGGGCCATAAAACAAATTTTTTTAATTGAAATATTCTCTTACCATCAGGAATTAAATTAGGAAACAAAATATGTAAGATTTTTTAAAATTGCAAATATTTAGAAATCAAACAACCTATATCTAAATTAGTTATATTAGAAATTAGGAGAAAAAAAGAAGAAAAAAAGAAAATTAGACCACATTTGAAAAAAAAATGAAACTATTATTACACTGTATGTTAACTAAAATTTAAATAAAAACTTAAAAAATAATGAAAACATAGCATGTACATAAAAGAAGACAAATCTTGCTATTTGTCTTGAATATTATGTGGGCCCTATCTCATTAGTTCGACTGCCAAGGCCTCAAAGTTTCAGGCCCTCAAACTTCCATCCTTCCTTTTTCCATGGATAGAAATTGAAAAATTGGGAAAAAAAAAAATTTCTTTGTGTTTTTTTTCTTGGCTTTTTTTTTTTTTCCTTTTTGTACCTTCTAGTGGAAACTGAAGGAAATATCTATACAATATAAGTTGGCCCCTCTTGTCATAATGTGTAGAATCCAGGTCATCTGACTCAAATCTGAGTCAGAATCATCTGCAAGAATAAACTACCTCCAAAATTTCAGTGGCTTATAGCAACAAATAGTACTTTTTTATGTTGCATATCAGTTGCTGCAGACTGGCTTTGTCCCACTGGTCTTATTCCAGGGTCCAAATCAAAGAACTCCTTTTTGGGGACATACTACTGTTGTGGTGTTAAGAAAACAGCAGGATCTGCCAAAAATACACAATGACTCTTAAAATATTTGCTTGGGGTTAGCACATTATTCTCTTCTGCTCATAATCTTTGTCTTCCACTCCATCTTGCTATGCATGAGGATCTCCAATTTGAGTGTCAGAGATAGAGGTGTTTTTACAGGTTAAAGTTAATAAGATATGTCAATATTCACAGCAGCTGGTGAATATTTCTTTTCAACATGGGGTCATTCATCAAGATCCTTCCCATTTCAAAGCCTCTGTGTGACAAGTCTGGTAAAATTATAGTAAAATTATAGCAGTTTAAAATGTAAGACTGTGTTTTGTATATTCAATAGAAGAATAAAATTACTTGTGAACACTTTGCCAGTCCTACTTCCATTTCTGGGAAACTAGTGATGGGTGTTGCTATGATAACAAATGAGCTAGAAATAAGTCCTACAATTACCAAAACTGGAAAGCAAGCTTTATAATAATATATTGATGCTGCAACAATCTGCTTTTGATATATAATTTTGGTTTAGGAAAAATACAAGGACAAACAAGCTGTGTAAACAAATGTCTATGTATTAGGGAAATGGCTTCCAAACAAACCATTGCCAGATAATCAATGCCCTTTTCCTATCTTCCAATGGGTATCAGCAATCTGAAAACCTAATCTCTCTGTGGATGTACTAGACTTCTCTTTAGCTTATCGACTTCTTATTTTGATCTCAGTGTTCCATTACTGCTATGAAACAACTAACAAGATAAGTGCTGAATTCTTCTTTCAAAACAAACGAACAAAACACACCAGCAAAAGAGAAAGAGCTTCCATGTGGTACTTGACATAGAACTTACCCCAACCAGGGATCCCTGGGTGGCTCAGCCCAGGGCGAGGTCTTGGAGTCCTGGGATCGAGTCCCACGTCAGGCTCCCTGCATGGAGCCTGCTTCTCCCTCTGCCTGGGTCTCTACCTCTCTCTCTCTCTCTCTTTCTCTCTCTCTCTCTCATGAATAAATAAATAAAACCTTAAAAAAAAAAAGAAAGAAAGACATTACCACAATTGTAGGCAAATTTTGATCAACGTCAAGGAATATCCAAGTTCTCGACCTGAGAATAATTTTTATTTTCATCCATGACTCCAGTATAGTTCTTAAGATTACTAGTCCAGTTTGTTTTGAGTAAGCAGTTACTATGCACTGTTGTGCTAGAAATAAATAAACTGATGATCTGTTTGCCCTCAAGAAACTCAAAATCTACTGAGAGTAAATGAACAGCTAAAAATAATACATATTATGTCTGAATTATAAAGCAATAAATGACAGAAATGAGAGAGTAAAATTAACTCATGGGTTATTTCATGAATATGTGCCATCATAGTCCAGAATATTCCGGTCATTCAAGTTCTTTTCAATTAGTTATAATTAATTAAGTATAGAAGCATGAACGGTCAGTCTTATGAGATATTTTGAGACATTCTCTAGTTCAACATACTTTTTTAAAACTTATTTTTAGAGAGAGAGAGAAAGAGAATGCAGGTACATGGTGGCAGGGGAGAGGGAGAGAGAGAATCTTGAGCAGGCTCCATGCCCAGTGTGGAGCCAGAGGAGGTGGGGGCTCCATCTCACAACCCTGAGATCATGACTTGAGCTGAAATCAAGAGTCAAGACCTCAACCAACTGAGCCACCCAGGTGCCCCTATTTCCACATACTTTTACAAAAGAGAAACATGAAGTCAAGATTTGGTTACTGACTGATCCCAGATGGGAAGCCAAGCGGCCTGACTCCCAGTACACATCTGTTTCTCCATCTTGTTATTCCTTACAAAAACATTGTAATTTTTTGCTTCTTTTCAGTTTTCCTTGCTTCTCATAGGGATATTGAAACTACAGTATAGATCTTACACATTACAGACTTTTTTTCTGTTTTCTATGTTGTCTAGTATTTGCTAAAATTTGCTAAAGTATGGTAACACAATTAGGAATATTAAACTTAAAGTACATAAAGAAACCATAACCAGCCAGAAAGATTTCTTTTGGTTTATTAACAAATCTATTCCTACAGTCTACCTTTGAAAGGATTCATTGTTTGTTTGACGACCAAGTTGCTGATAGTCCTCCATAAAAGTACATTTGGCACCTCACTTTTTTAATGGTCCTAAATGTTTGTGGGTTTTTTTTTAATTGATAAAGCTTTGATCTGGAAAGTTCCCAATCTAACTTATGCTATGAAATTATTTCAGTGTTAAGCATGTTGATGTAAATGAGGAAAAAGCAAATTGAGTAATTAACCAACTACTCAATATCTGGAAACTAACCTCAATAAAAGAAAGAGCTAGATTATCTTCTTTTAAAGAAGAGAAATAAAAGGAAAAGAAATACAAAGAAAAATTTCAGCAGCAACGCAATATTACATTTTGTAGCAAGTACACTAAATAGCTAGTTACAAACATTTCCAATGTTTCCATTCCAATTGTTAAATTATAGTAAGGTACAAAGTAGACAATTTATTTATTACATATTATTCCACTATTCTGAGATAAACGTCTCTTAACACTGGGTCTATACCTTTCCAATAATATGAATATATGGCAAAATCAAAATAATGTACACACAACTAAGTAATGCCTAATTTATAAAATAAGACAAAGATGATATGAATAACACTGGAAGAAAAACGAATCGTTTTATCTTTTACCTATAATTATATCACAAGTCATAAAACAGTACAAAAATATTTAAAAGTATCAATGTGAATAAAAGCTCTAAAACGAAGTACTTTTTAATTATTTTTAAGTATGATTGATATATATGTAGTATAAAATATACCATGCATATTTTAACCTTTCTTAATGTGAAGATAGATTTCCCACCATCTGCCAAGCAAGCAACTGATCCCAGAAAGAGAGAAAAGTTTCAGCAACAATGATGACAACAACAACAAAAGGATTATATTGATAACTACACAAAAATAATACTCCAAACAAACAAAAAATACCTAAGTCAAATATTTGGAGTTTTATATCATTGCATTGAATATAATTATGTGGGATCCCTGGGTGGCACAGCGGTTTGGCGCCTGCCTTTGGCCCAGGGCGCGATCCTGGAGACCCGGGATCGAATCCCACGTCGGGCTTCCGGTGCATGGAGCCTGCTTCTCCCTCTGCCTGTCTCTCTGCCTCTCTCTCTCTCTCTCTCTGTGACTATCATAAATAAATAAAAAAAAAAAACTAAAATAAAATAAAATGAATATGATTATGTTTGGGGAAACTGCCTACACCTTGAAAATTGGAAAGAAAGAGTACCAGTGTCTCCAAAGACAAAGACTTGTTTGTAAAGATTTTATCTGAGAAATGGAGGTATGGGAATGAAAGTGTTTTTAGATATCGCTGCTGATCCCAGGATCCAATGACCACTGGTAGTTGAGTAAGCCTCAGACTTCATAAAATTCAGGATTTAGAGGAAGATTCAGGGAACCCATAAGATCGGTTGGTTAATCTAGATTTGGAAGAAAAATTGATGGAAGAGTAGGATCAACTCACCACATGATTCTGCACTGCTGAAAAAAGGAAGCAAGAAAGGAGATCAGGTGCCAGAAAGGCATGATTTTGGCAGGATTTTGGTTTTCCAAAAAGTGGTGAGACCTCTAGTGGTCAGCAATGCAGCAGAAACTGAGAGAAATGTAAAACAGAGTAATGGAGCAGAGAAAGTAACTCCACTATCCTGAATTCCTACTAAAGAGAGTAGTAGATTCTATTTGGGATGTTAACATGATTTGAGGACAGAGTATGGATTTTAGTTAGGTACATCTAAAGTTTCATCCCAACACTTGGTGAATTTTGATATTCAAATTCCTCATCTATGACTTACCTTTAAAATGGCATAGAAAAATATACAAAGATAATTTAATTAAATTGGTTATCATATATTTTGGAAGATAATAATAATAATATAATGAATATTTTCACCTCTAAATCCTTCTTTTCTCCATCAAAAGGTCTAAGGACCAAATCTCAAAGTTTTACTCAGGAAGGAAGGATTAGGAAAGAGATGGTTCAGTGAAAAATCCAGAATCAGCAGTTGGACCCACTGAATTAATATTCAAGAAGTATCACTTTGGTCTAAGTAACTGGCTTGGCAATGAGGGCTACTGATCTTGTTAATATACTTTTAAAAATCAGGGCTTACTTGATCCTATAAGAAATTATCTTTGGAATATGCAATTTTAAGGAATAGAACAAGGAGAAAACAGAAAAAAAAAGAAAGAAAGAAAGAGAGAGAGAGAGAGAGAAGAAAGAAAGAAAGAAAGAAAGAAAGAAAGAAAGAAAGAAAGAAAAAGAGAAAAAAGCTGAAGTAAATTCATAAGTATATTTCAGAAAACCAGAGAATAAAGAGGTAATATATCTTGTATGTTCACCTTCTTTGTTTAACTGAGGAAGCTAAGAAATTAGCTAAACTTTTCAAGGTACAAAATCTAATGGTAAAAATTGTATTTATTGATTGTCAGTTCAAGTATTCTGTGCAAGATGTGAAGACAACATCTTCATTTTCCAAGAAGATGGAGAAATTATAAATTTGTATAAAAACATAAAATATGGATGAAAAGGAAAACCTCAGCCTTTTCTTTCCTGTGTAAGGAAAAAACAGTTCTTCCTTCCTACATTTTTTTCTTTCCTGTCAGTCTCCTTTACTATTCACACAAAACACTTTACTTCCACCACCAATGTGTGGGAGTTTTCCCCCATGAGTTAGGGACAAACAGGACCAGGCAGGGCTAGGAGGGGGCCATGGAAGCAGGCTCACAGAAATTCCCAAAATGCTGAAGTGTAAGGACACCAGAGATAAAGGAACAGGCCAGACCACCCTGGCCTAAGGTGTGGGCAGGGAGGGAGTCTTGTTTTAACAGCTACTGGTGACCAACAAAGAATAACCAGACCCCAAAGAAGAAGTAGACCATTAAAGAGGTTGTCACTAGTCCTTACTCAATGGTGACGTCAGTAGATAATGTTAAAGGGATTTAGGTTCCCTGATTAGGCTTTACCCTACAAGCCCTCAGTGGCAATCCTGTCAGTACACCTCTCACCCCTGAAAGCTTTCTCTGTATCTTTACTTAATAAACTTCTATCTCCTTACTCAATCTCCCATGTCCATGAGATTCATTCTTTGACTCCGTGAGACAAGAACCAAGCTCTCCTGTATCACCCACACAATTCTCTACAACATCAGATGGGAGACCTTATTTTAACCCAATTCTAACACTCTTACAGAGAAGGGCTCAGTCTCCTAAGACTATCCTCCACCCCCACTTCAGGTGGCAGCCCCAAACCCAGACTGTCATCTGGACTTCTGACCAACCAGCTATGCAGTGAAGGTTCCAATAACCCCCTCCTCAGGATCCATTACTTGCTATAGTGGTTCACAAAACTTAGGAAAACATTCTAGTTACTTTAACTGGTTTATTATAAGAGGATGTAATAAAGGGGCACCCAAATGGAAGACATGAGTAGGTCAAGTGTATGGGAGCTTCTATACCATCCACATGTTCACCCATCTAGAAGTTCCCTAAACCCATACTATTAGGATTTTTATGAAAGCTCAATCAGGTAGGCATCAGTCATTAACTCCATTTTCAGCCCTTATCACTTCTCAAAAGAATGGGAGGTGGGGCTGAAATCTTTAAGCTTCTGACCATGGCTTAGTCTTTTAATGACCAGCCCTCCAGAAGCCATCCAGGGTCCATCCAACAGCCCATCCAGAGTCACCTCCCTAGAACAAAAGATCATCACTTGGGAAACTACAAAGGTCTTAAAAGCTCTGTGTCATGAACTGGAGTCAGAGACCAAGTATTAGAACAAAGATGCCCCTAGAGCTCCCATCACTTAGGAAATTACAAGGGACTCAGAAGTTCTGCTAGAAACTAAGGAGCAGAAGCCAATATATGTTCTCCATTATCCCCCAGCAGACAATATTATTCGGTGTCCAAATTCAAATTTCCAGAAATGGTTTGCAGTATTTTTTTAAGGAAAGTTTTAAGGAAAAACTGCAAATAGTATTAATGGACTTAAATATCATTCTATAAATGAAATTAACATATTTCCTATTGCAATTTTGGTTTAAAAAATAGCATAAAATTGTAATTCTTAAATTCAGTGTGGTAAATGATAAACTTTGGTTTTATTTCTTTTTATTGAGGTATAATTGACATCTATTATATTAGTTTCAGGTGTACAGTGTAGTGATTTAATATTTGTACATATTGCTAAATGATCACAGTAAGTCTAGTTAACATCTCTGACAATACACAGTTACAAGTTTTTTTCTTGTGACAAAAACTGTTAAGATCTACTCTCTTAGGAATTTTTAAATATGCCATACACTTTTATTCACTACAGTCACCATGCTGACTATAGAAAACTTGATTTTGGGATCCCTGGGTGGCGCAGTGGTTTGGTGCTTGCCTTTGGCCCAGGGCGCGATCCTGGAGACCCGGGATCGAATCCCACATCAGGCTCCCGGTGCATGGAGCCTGCTTCTCCCTCTGCCTGTGTCTCTGCCTCTCTCTCTCTCTCTGTGACTATCATAAATAAATAAAAATTAAAAAAAAAAGAAAACTTGATTTTCCTTAATTATTTTGAGACTCAGCAAACACATTAAGAATTCATAGGAAAGGAAAAACAGGAATATAAATAAAATGAGTATTTTATCCTGAGGTTTCACTCACATTTTTATGGACTGAATGTATACCCTCAAAAAGTTAAAGCCCTAACACCCATTATAGCTGTATTTGGAGATAAGGCTATTAGGTAAGTACTTAAGGGTAAATGAGGTCATAAGGTGGGGCCCCAATCCAAGCTTCCCCACAACCTCTCTCCTTCAGTGCCTACATAGGGGAATGGCCAGGTAAGGACAAAGTGGCCGTCTGCAAACCAGGAAGAGAGACCTCACCAGAAACCAAACCCTGCTGGACCTTGAACTTGGACTCTCCAGCCTCCAGAATGATGAGAAATACATTTCTGTTGTTTAAGTCATGTAGTCTGTGGTATTTTGTGATGAAAGCCCAATCAAATATATGCCCCCTAAAAATGTTGTTTGCTGTATATAACTAGAATGTTTTTCATATCCCAAACTAACTTCTGTACTTTCTTCTATTCAGCACTCCAAATTTTACCTTACCACTTCTCAATGAGATCTAATGAACACATCTAAGTTCTACCTATTTATTTGTTTGTTTGTTTTTGTTGTGCCCAAGATCTCTCCTCTGGATAAAGTACAAATTTTACATAATTAATGTTTTTGGCAAATACATATAATGCACAAACATTTATCAACGTTATCAAAGTAAAGTGATTAATTCCCAATAATCTCTTGAACTCAAATTCACCTAATTTGAATAACTTTTTTTAATCACTTATTTTTTTAAAGTCAAGTAAGTGGTATGAAGAGAAATCAAAACCAACATGTGAAATTTCAGATATCTGTGTTTTCTCCACCATCAAAGAGGAGGTTTCAGTGATATTGTCCTTAAATAAATGCTATGGTAATAATTTTTATGGAAGGATAATAAAATTATTTTAATATCTTATATATCAGTAGAACATTTATTTTCTTATAAAACAATTTCATCATTTTAAATTAGTACATATTTTTGAAGTAAAAAACGTTAGCAAATCACTCCATGAAATTCCTTCTAAAACATAATATTGGGGATCCCTGGGTGGCGCAGCCGTTTAGCGCCTGCCTTTGGCCCAGGGAGCGATCCTGGAGACATGGGATCGAATCTCACGTCGGGCTCCTGGTGCATGGAGCCTGCTTCTCCCTCTGCCTATGTCTCTGCCTCTCTCTCTCTCTCTCTCTGTGACTATCATAAATAAGTAAAAAAAAATAAAAAATAAAAATAAAACATAATATTTATGGTTAATTAAATAATTAATTACATAAATTAATATTAAGTCTCACCTTTTAATCTGAGGAAAAATATGATTTCATTGAAATGTATTTTAAATGTTTTGTGTATTTTTCAGTTCATATATACAGAAAGTATGTTTGATAATAATTTGCATTTGTGCATTTACTTATATATTTATGAAAGATATGGAGCATTTATTATGTGCCAGATATTGTGTGAGATACATGTAGTATTAAAGGTGACTATGGTGGGGGATCCCTGGGTGGCTCAGTGGTTTAGCACCTGCCTTTGGCCCAGGGCTGATCCTGGAGTCCGGGGATCAAGTCCCGCATTGGGCTACTCCCTACATGGAGCCTGCTTCTTCCTCTACCTATGTCTCTGCCTCTCTCTCTCTCTCTGTTTCTCATTAATTAATAAATAAAATAAAAAATAATAATAAAGGTGACTATGGTGGAATATAATCCTTGCTGAGATATTCTAACTTTGTCATTTATATTTAGACATTGAGGCTTTTAAGAAGAGAAAGTCAGTGCTAACAATTTTGCATACCCTATCTTAAGAATAGTTCCCAACACCTGGTCAGCAATTATTAACATATATTGGCCAAAGAGATACATGAATTGATAAATAAAATAATGAATTAATATGAATAAATAATCTATTATTGTTTATATTATAAAATAAATAATCTCACCACTTATTACAAGTCCTATACATTTGAAAATAGGTAAGTTACTGTCAACATTGATGTACATAAAGAGAAAAGGGAACAAAGATTAAGAGACTTGCTAATGAGTATCATTTTAGAAATTTCAAAAAGAAAAGAAAAAAAACTACTTCAGTCTTGTCAGATTCACTCCACTGCACTTTTTCCTCATAAGACTAAACACACCAACTTAGAGAGAGTCAATATACATTGACCACCTTCTTCCATTTCCTGGATTTCTCCTTTGTGATTTCTACCTGGCTTCCAATCAATTTCTTGGATATGTGAGAACACTCTACTATCTAGTAATTTTAAGATAGGACTTTAACCCAGTGACATCCTGGGTCTGATAGGATCCAGGACATCTTTTGCTTTTATCTTTTAATATCCACTTCCCCTTCTGATTATAGAGCTTCTCCATCTCTTAACGCATACGGTTCAGCTTAGGTTAGGTTATACATCTCCTTTGATAGAATGGTTAGATATCTAGGTGACCCCCTGAGCTGATAAAGTCATACATGGATTTATGTTGAGCTTGTAGGAAAAAAGCACGCACTTTTTACAGAATTGCTTACCTGATAGAATATAAACTTGGTGCTGCCTGTCTCCATTTTTCCTACTGAATGGAAACAGTCCACTTGAGAATCAGGTGAAGGGAGTGGGAATGGGGAGAGAAGAAGTAGAGCTAAGGAACGTACAGAAATACTATCCTGATAATATATATTGAGTTTCAGAACCAGCTGCGATTTAAGCCAGCTTTTACTGGACTTCTTTTCACATAGGATAAATAATTCTGTGCATTACTTCCTTTATGAAATTCTAGGAAGAATTAGGATCTTCTCATCATTCTCAACTAAAAACTAATTTGTGTGAACCATATGCCACCAAGTTTCCTAATAAAGAATACAGAACTATGTGTGCCCAAATAATTCTTTCTATAGACTGTGCCCAAAGCAAATATCAGTAATATTTTTTGATATTTTTTAATATGGTTGCTTAAAAATAATTTATAAAAGCTTTAAAATTAGAAATTGAGGAGACAAATTTTCAATGCTCCTACCTCTATATTCTGGCAAGTTCACTTTCATTTTTTCCTATTGAAATATTACAGTTCACCTAAAGTATTTGTGTGGAGGAGAAGGCACTGTAAAAAAATATAGAAATTCCATCCCTATCAAAATGCAAGCAGCATTTTTCACAGAACTAGAACAAACAATTCCAAAATCTGTATGGAACTACAAATGACTCCAACCAGCCAAAGCAATCTTGAAAAACAAAATTGGAGATACGGCAATTCCATATTTCCAGATACCACAAAGCTACAGTGATCAAAGCAGTATGGTACTGGCACAAAAACAGACACATAGATCAATACAACAGAACAGAAGGCCCCAAAATAAGAAAATGATTATATGGTCAATTAATCTTTGATAAAGGAGGCAACAATACGCGATGAGGAAAAGAGAGTCTCTTCAACAAATGGTGCTGGGAACACCGGACAGCTACATGCAAAAGATTGAAACTGGACCACTTTCTTACATCAGATACAAAAAATAAATTCAAAATGGATTAACGCCTTAAATGTGAGACTTGAAACCATGAAAATTCTAGGAGAGAGCACAGGTAGGAATTTCTCTGACATCAGTCATAGCACATTTTTCTAGATACATCTCCTGAGTCAAGGGAAACAAAAGCAAAAATAAACTATTGGGACTTCATTAAAAAAATCATCAAATATTAAAGGTATTGCCACTATACCTCACTTTTGTCTTCAAATATAATTCATCAACAGTGATTACTATTTGTTTCTAAAAAACGTACTAAGAGCTACAATATAATGATTGCTGATGTGGATATGTACTTATATACCTATGAAAGCTAATTTGGGGTTAATGGAAATAGAGGCATGGGGGAATGTGGGTGAAGTTACTTTTAAAAATACATTTAATAATATGGATCAATAGGGTCTAAGAGATCTGGAACATTCAGGGATACAGAGGGAGGTTTGCCTTAGGCATGTCTCAGACTAATTTCGGTGGAGATATATTTTAATTGTGAACACCTGCCTACGTTGAGGCATAGGTTCAAATGCTTTGAAAAATAAAATACTAAATAAATAACCACAAAAAATAGCAACTAATCAGCATGAGGTCAAAGACAGTGTTTTTTAAAATATGACGAAATGTACTAACAGCTTGAAAGTTTATATATGAAGTTTTGGTTGGTCATAAATTGAGAGAACACAAGCTCTGATATTAAGTTAATTGCTATGGGCTTAATTGGTTACTTAAGATCAGGTCAAGTCCTACATTTATAAATTCCTCCTTTGCCTTTTATAATTAGCTCATCTGGAGAATTTTGATGCATTCTTATCAATTTTAATACTCAGATGCTGGGAAAGTCTTAAGAGCTTGGCCTTTTAAATGTAGCTGAATATTTTGATGTTGTGAAATGGTTGCCATAATAATTATGAAATTTATTTTATATCTCGTTTTAAAAATATTTTGTCACTGTTCTTTTGTTCCATCAGGTAGGTATAGTTTTATTTGGTGTTGGCACTGTGATGTGTTAAAGGAACTGTCAATCAAAATAATATAAGAAAAGCAAATATCTTTGAGGTATGTCAAACATATCTAATAATTTTTCATGTAGAAAATAAGTTGCTTATCTCCGGTTGCAATATTTTTCTATATAGTTTAACTCACCAAAATGAAATAAGCAAATGGTTCAACACGTAATTTGAGAAGTAATGGAATTTGTCTGGATTTGCTTTTTATTTAAGCCATGGTTAGCTAGATTCTAAACAAAATGTATACTTTATATAAATCTGGTTTTGAGTTGATAATACAAAGATTTCTTCTCAAGCTTTCAGATGGATAATTTATGTTCCATGCATGAATGAGAATCCCAACTTATATTCATCAGGTAACTGACCTAGGACCATTTTTAAATCAGATCATTGGTCTGCACTTATTTTGGCCTGCATATGAGCCAAGGTGCATCTCTTCGATGATTTACGGCACGAGGCCTTTGGGCAACAGTAACTTGTGGATACACTAGACTTTTAACCATTAGGTTATTAAAGGTGAACTGGCTCTTCTTATTTTTCTATTTCATTTAAAACTTCAAAGCAATTTGAACAGTGAGAACGCCATATCAATTTGCAATCTAAAAGCCCTGTACCTGGCGGCCTTCTGAGGCACATTTTAACATTTCCAGTGACAGAGAGCACTTGTTATATAATTTGTAGCTACTCAGAAACATAAAATTAGAGAGGTGTGTAATGATCCACATCTGCCCCACGAGTGTGGGAGAGGTGGGTGTTCTCATGACAATCATCTGATTTACATTAAGAGTGAATAAAATATATTCAGTAAGGGGAAAACGAATATTATGTACCTGTTTATGCTTTTCTGACTACACGGAGACCACAATTGCTCAGAAGAGGGACCGAATTTGAGGGGGCATGATCATTAATAAAGAAGAATTACTTAACTCTGTAATTTCAAGAGACAGAAGGTGGACTTGTAAACAAGACTCCCTCACTCTCTGCCACTCTGGTGACCAGAACGGTACACTAAACACAGTAGCTACTCAATAAACATCTG
This sequence comes from Vulpes vulpes, assembly GCF_048418805.1. Taxonomy (NCBI): domain Eukaryota; kingdom Metazoa; phylum Chordata; class Mammalia; order Carnivora; family Canidae; genus Vulpes; species Vulpes vulpes. Next base: position 100,684,812 of record NC_132780.1, read on the forward strand.
TTGACTGAATGCATGATCGCAGAGACTAAGATATGAACAACTTAGAGGGAAGCAAACACTGCTTCTTGGTCGAATGGTGGTCTTGAAATGTCCCAGCTTCATTTAACTTCAACAGATGAAATAATATGAGCTTCCTTCTCCTCATTGGCCAGATAGGGTGAGGATGTCTACTAGGGCCAAGGTGGTTGGAATATTAATTGACACACAGCAGAGTAGTTACAGTTAGCTAACATAGCAGAGTAGTTACTTAGTAAGAGTTCCCTTCCTCCTTGAGGTCTCAGGGTATTTTTTAAGATTTTATTTATTTATTCATGAGAGACACACAGAGAGGCAGAGACACAGGCAGAGGGAGAAGCAGGCTCCATGCAGGGAGCCCAATGTGGGACTCGATCCCAGGACCCCAGGATCACAATCTGAGCCAAATGCAGACGCTCAACCACCACGCCACCCAAGCATCCTGGGTCTCAATTTTTGAACAAAATTAATTTTCGTGTTTGTTAGTGTACATTTGTAAGGATTTTGAAATCTCTATAAAATGGTAGAAGTATAGAATGTTCTAAAGTGCTCTAAGAAGCTTTCAAATGCAACATAGAATACAGAATGCTCTCAAAGCATCTATTCACTTCTTTGAGGATTATTTTACTTTATATTTTTAATTTGCTTTCTCTGATTTTCTGAGGAAAGAAAGATAAACATCTGATAAAAGAGAATTTCTTATGGCTTAGCATTTTAAGAGGGAAGTTATGTCATAAATTCAATTATATTTCTGTGATGAATTCAATCACTTTTTGTAAGAAAAAAGTAATAATCTATTGAGAAATTGTTTTTCATTGTTTTCATGCTAACATTTTTTGTAACCAAATTCCTTAGTAGGTAATAAAATAAATGTTCATTTTTTTCTGAAGCCAGATAGTGACCCAGAATTTTTCTCTTTTATTTTGTTTAATTGGAAACTTTATTTCATTGACTTTTTTGGGGGGGGGGGGAGAAGTACCTGTACAATTATAAATGGAATAATGAGAAAAAAAATATATATATTACTGATAATATTTCTGGTGCAGTAAATAATGGATGATCAATGGTGTAAGTGATTTTTTCCAATGTAAGCTATAACAGAGCTTTTAAGTAGAAACATCCATACATGTTCCATACATGTACCATCCATCCATACATCCTTTTAGTTCTTATTCAGCCATCATTTCTAGAAGAAATGCACTTTCTAGAGTTGTCAGAACTCTTGTATAACCCAGACAGAAATGATATAAATAGCTATGAGGAGGGACATCTGGGTGGCTCAGTGGCTGAGCAGCTCCCTTCAGCTCCCCGGGGTCCCGGGATCGAGTCCCACGTCGGGCTCCCTGCATGGGGCCTGCTTCTCCCTCTGCCTGTGTCTCTGCCTCTCTGTGTGTCTCTCATGAATAAATAAATAAAATCTTAAAAAACAAAAAGCTATCAGGAAAATACTCATTTGGAAGGAGGGTGTACTAGTGTAAAGAAAACAAAACAGAGACAGATTTATAAACATATATTCATGAGAATATGTTTAAAATTTTGGATGCAACGACCTGAAGTAGGCCTTTTTTAGCTTCAAAATCAATATCATCATAGAAAAAAGACAGGGAGTTAAACACTACTCCTCATGGGTGTCAGTGGGTTAATGGCCCATTAACTATCGCTTTAAATCTTCAGCTTAAAAAAAAAAAAATCTTCAGCTTCAGAACGGATTTGTTGGTCAGAGGAAGGCTTTCCTGAGTTAAAGTAGATAAAACACAGGAGGGACATGAAAATCACTTCCACATGTTCATCTTTTGAGGCTCAAAAATCACTTCCTTCTGAAAAGGGGATGTAGAAACTGCTTTGACTCATTCCAGGCCACAGTAATTCATTCCTTGAATCACTAATACATTTGAAATGTATTTTTTTCAAGCACTATGATTGATGAGCAGGATAAGAGAAACCCCGTCCCTCCCTCATGGAACTTAGTAACGACTGGACATAAAACACGGAATCACATTAAACAAAAGCGATTACAAGTGTGTTTTGTGTTTTTAACTTATGTATTTATTTTTTAAAGGTTTTATTTATTTATTTATGATAGAGAGAGAGAGAGGCAGAGACCCAGGCAGAGGGAGAAGCAGGCTCCCTGCAGGGAAGCCCATGTGGGACTCGATCCGGGAACCAGGGTCATGCCCTGGGCCAAGGGCAGATGCTCAACCGCTGAGCCACCGGGGTTACCCTGCTTTGTGGTTTTAAAAGGAACATATGGGGATCCTGGGGTGGCTCAGTGGATTAGGCCTGCCTTCGGCCCAGGGCGTGACCCTGGAGTCGCGGGATCGACGGGCTCCCCGCATGGAGCCTGCTTCTCCCTCTGCCTGGATCTCTGTCCAACCCCCCTCTCTCTCTGTATCTCTCATGAGTTAAAAAAAAAAAAAAAAGAGGAACATATAATATGCTATAGGATGCGTGTTTGCATAGCAATGCAATTTCAAGTAGAACATACTAGAAAGCCTTTATGGGAAAAGGATGTTTCAGTGAATCCTTAGGGACAAGTAGGAGCTTTTCAGAACCACATGCATCATTAAGAGTCCTAGGGAAGGAAACAGCCGGTAGGACCCCTTGCCCCTCTTTCCCCGACCTGGCGTCTGGAAGCTGTTACTTAACCTCTCCCTTTAGGGCGCATTGTTGTTACTGATCCTCACAAGCCCCTCTCTTGCTTGTTTCCTTGATTCTTTCCCTATTTGGATTCCCAACCCCAACACTCCCGACTATATGCAGATGTTCTAACAGACTTCTTGTTTCCCCTTTTCTGTTTAGATGTTGTATTTTAAAGCGTGCATGGATATTTCATAAACAATCTTCTCCATGTACATGTCCCAGTGTGTCTTACGTAAGCACACTTTCACCTTTTTTCCCCACTTAGCACTTTATTTTATGATCCATGTTGCTTCATGAAACTGTAGTCTGATATTCCTGATTTCTACCTAGAGCTCAGCGATAACCTCTGTATTTTTCTTTTCCTTCCTCCAGGAAAATCTTGATTGTCTTTAAGGCTTTGATGCGGTTCTCTCGTCTCTCCCTTTTTTCCTGTGTTGTAGAGCAGGTTACCTAACAAGCAGGACAGCAACACAAAGGTATCCTCTTGCAGTCTCTAGAGGCTCTGCAAGGCTGGATTCTCCTCTCAGCGTCTCCCTGGGCCAAAGTCAAAATGTTGACCAGGGCTGCGGTTCTCCTCTGGGACCCTGGGTTCTTTTTCATGCCAACTGGCCGCTGGCACAATTCATTTCCTTGTGGTTTTAGGGCTGAGATCCACAGCATCTTGCAGGCTGTCAACCAGCCTCTTGAAGGCAGCTCCTAATGGTTCATAACACCTAAATTTGCTTTCTTTCAGGACAGCGAAGGGAGTCTCTGACTTCCTCTTCTTTGACCAACTGGGAAAAAAAAATTCTCTGCTTTTAGAAGGCTCATGCCACTAAGTCAGGCCCATTCAAATGATTTAAGATCAACTTTGCCCAAAGCATAATGTGGTCAAGCTAGTGCCTCCATCTAACTCACAGTTCTGGGGATCGTGCAGGCCTATATGTCAGGGAGGGGTGGGAAATCTCAGGATTCTCCCTATCACTGATCTTCTGCAAGAGTTCCTTCCTATATATGATTAGGAGAGAAGCTGCAGGGTCAATGGCATGCCAATTCCAGATTTGCATTAGGGCTGTGTGGATGGTTTGAGGGGCGCCATTGTGACTAGAGCCTAGAGACTCAACAGGAGAGTATAAAAGACCAGGCTGGAGAGGAAGGCAGGAAACAAATTCCCTAGAACATTTTACAACTACATTAAAGACTTCAGTAATTACTTCTTTTTTAAAAGAAGTCCTTAAATTGTATTTCTTAGTTCATTCTATAATTAATTAATTAATTCATTCATTCATTTTACCATCAGACTTTCAGTGGATGCTGGAGAATGAAGGCAAATAATGTGGATTTTTTTTGCCTAGTGTCTAATCATTTCTTTAGAATTTAATATTGGCAGGTGCAATCAATGCTATATTTAACTATCTTTCCTTTTCCTCCCTTATTTCTCTTTTTTCCTGTAAACTCTTGAAAAAAAAAAAAGAAAAGAAAGAAAGAAAACAAGAAAGTAGGGCAGCCCGGGTGGCTCAGGCCTTTAGCACCGCCTTCAGCCCAGGGCCTGATCCTGGAGACTTGGGATCGATTCCCACGTCAGGCTCCCTGCATGGAGCCTGCTTCTCCCTCTGCCTGTGTCTCTGCTTCTCCCCCTCCCTTTCTCTCTCTCTCTCTGTGTGTCTCTCATGAATACATGAATAAAATCTTTTAAAAAATATATAGAAAGTAAAGGCATCTTTTCATTGACTCTACTAAAATTCGTCAGTCTCTTCCTTTTCTCTACCCAGCTATTTTTCTGTCCTTGCTTATATCTTCATAACATTTAGCTAAGAATGATCGAAAGGTAGCTTAGAATATCTAGTGTAAAAAAAAAAAATCTAGTCTTTAAGTTGACTTCAGGTCCAAATTCTGTGACACTGTGAGGAGCAACTGGCAAGAAGAGATATATTCAATTACTTATGAATATCTAGTGTAGTAGTTCAATCATGACTTTTTATTTGTGTGTGTGTTTTGCTGTGTTTTGTCTTTTGTTCAAAACATGGAAAATGAGACAGATGGGTAGGTTAATTTGTGAACAGTTTAGAGTAACTTTGATGCAATTTACTGAGACGTTTCTCAAATTTTCCAGAAGGATCAAAGATGTTGCCCATAAGAGTATGTTTAACCAAAGTATATTGCAGAGAGAAATAGATTTGCTACTTGTTAAATGTATAGTAGTCTCTTCCATCTGTGGGGATACATACGAAGACCTGCAGTCCGATGCCCCAAACTGCAGATAGTGCCAAATTCTATATATACTATGCTTTTTGAAAAAAATGTACATACATGTAATAAACTTTATTATTTATTTATTTATTTTTAAGATTTATTTATTTATTCATGAGAGACAGAGAGAGAGAGAGAGAGAGAGAGAGAGAGAGGCAGGGACATAGGCAGAGGGGGAAGCAGGCTCCATGCAGGGAGCCTGATGTGGGACTCGATCCCGGGCCTCCAGGATCATGCCCCCAGCTGAAGGCAGCACCAAACCGCTGAGCCACCTGGGCTGCCCACATGTAATAAGCTTTAGTTTATAAATTAGGCATAGTAAGAAATTAACTACAAATAAAATAGAACAATTATAATGATATATTGTAATAAAAGTTATGTGAATGTGGTCTTCTCGCTCTCTAAATATCTTCTTGTACCGTACTCAACCTTCTTCTAATTATAGGAAATGATAAAATACCTCAGTGATGAGATGAAATGAAGTGAATGACATAAGCATTGTGACATAGTGTTAGGCTACTGTTGACCTGACCATATGTCAAAGGAAAGATAACTGCTTCCAGACCACGGCTGCCCTCAGGTCACTAAAACCATTGAAGGTGAGACCACAGATAAGAGGAACTACTATATTGGAATCATTTTTCATTTAACACAATTCCATATTGAAATGTATTAATAGTTGCACCCAAATTAATTTATTCTCTGCTTCTTATGGTTTTACACCATGAAAAAATGTGTGAAAAGAAACTTCTCCTTATTCCCACCTGATTCCGTGTCGCATATGAGCTCTTCCCACGGTCCTCATGTACTATGTTATCTGCTAGGCATTGAGATAGTTGACATATTAATAACATCTTCTTCATTGACAAATATATTACTGCTCTGGTATCAGGCTCTTTGTTTCCCAAGCACAACTACACTCTAATCAGAGCTTTATATCTTCATTTTCCCCAGGCATCTATGTGAAAAGTTTTAAACATAGCACACATCTTTTAATACAAGCTTATTGATGAGATGCCTGTCCAGGGCTCAGCTAAGCTGGAGGGAGCTGATGCTGAGCTGCCAGGGACTGGAGAAGCTGTTAAGACAACAAGCCACAGTGAAAATAACTGTCAAAGCTTTAATCACTTATTGCAATAATATAAGCAAGTCACTAAACTGGATACTGTCCCAATTCCATTTCCCCATTTCTGTTTTTCCAAAGGTCCCGCTCTAATCAAGGTTCAGTTGGATCAGCACAAACAGATACAGATATCCTCTCATTGCAGAGAGAACCCCAAACAAAAGGCTCCTGTGGTTTCATGGACCTGGAGGCCAGGAAAAAGACCAGGGGGAGAGTTTAGGAGTAGAAAACTGGAGAAGTGTCTTCAAAGTTCTCTTCTCTCCCCCGAATAAGAAGCTTTGATAGGAGTGCTTGCATGAGGCAAAGAGTTCCTTTCCCCATTAAAGAGGCTTCCAAATAGGGGCGCCTGGGTGGCTCAGTCAGTTAAGTATCTGACTCTTGATTTCAGCTCAGGTCATATTCTCAGAGTTGTGAGATTGAGCCTCCATTTGGGCTTGTGCGGAACCTGCTTAAGACTCTCTCTCTCCCCCTCGGCCCACCGCCCCCACTTCTACTCCCATACATGCCTGGTCCTTCTCAAAAAGAGAGAGAGAGAGAGAGAGAGAGAGAGAGAGAGAGAGAAGAGGCCTCCAAAGAGATGCTCCCGGGCTAGGAATGAAGATACACATAGGAGCATGGGCAGTCAGAGGTCCCTGAGTCCTTGACCACAGCTCCCTTCAGAGATTATGGTGCATTGGCTGTGCCTCAAGCCTAATGTGGGGAGGGTAGCTCTCTCCTCGGAAGCCTGGCAGATAAAGGCTTTGTAATTGCCTAAGGTTGGGCCTGAAAAAAAAAAAATCACATGCAGGTTTTTAGTCAGGAGCCAGACTCCTCAGGACCTTAAAATCGTGATGCTTAGACTCTTAGAAGTCTTAATTCTTGATCATCCTCTGGTCAACCTACTCCTCCTTCTAGGTAGAGATTTACTTCTTATGGTATCTAATGTTGTAAAATGTCAGTATCGGATACCTCTCCTTTGCTTAATTCCTTTTTTTCTTTCTCTCCATACTCAGACAACTTTAATAAACTTATTTCCAATACATAAATCAATAAATGGTTGTATGTTAGCCTTATATTAACCCATATTAGCAGGAAAACTTAATATTTCACAAAAAACTTTAAGGCAAGTCTTAATTTAGGCTATTTGATAAAACTAATTGGTTCCAATGTGTTAGAATCTGTGCCAATGTTATACTAGCAATATTACATATATTATGTAGCATATGTTAACATATTAACATATATGGAATGTAATAATGCACAATTTATACGTTTTACACATTTTTATGTAATTCCCTAAAATCATAAAACACTTATAAAATTTTTATTAAAACACTTAAATCATGAATTTCTATCTTTACTAAGAGATTTTTATGACAAAATACACTCAGTCTAATGTACTGTTATGTTATCCTTCAATAAATAACCCACTAGTAAAAACTATTAATGAGAAATAGCTTGGAGAAATCATATTATCTTTTTTTGGTCATTATCTTATTTCCAGCCCTACTTATGGGGTTAATAAACAGAAGATTTTTTTTTGGTGGACAATTTCTTGTAGTTGTCACTCAGAATTTGCTGAATTTTCTTTTTAGGTTATAAATATTTTATAAATGGCGGCACCAGTGAGTCTGATTATAATGGGCACCAAAAGATAAGAAGAAGCAAGTCATATCCTCCTGAATAAAATATATCCCTTTTTTTAAATATCACAAATGACATTATTTCAATCAAGAAAATTGTGATCTTATTGGAATAATACTCAGCATCGTCTAGGCAAGAGATTGAAAACTTGAAATATTTAAAGTAAAATCATATAAAAGTCTGTGTAGTTTCTGGTACACTTTTGATTAGTTTCAGTCTTTTGGGAAAAAAAGCTTCCTGTAATATATCAAAATTTTTCTTATCAATATTTCTATTTAGAAATGAGAAATAAAATATATTTTTTCAGAGAGTCATATAATATTAAAGAAAAGTGATACTTAGTTTTATGAAAATAAGGTTTTTGTATTGGTGTCCATTCAAATGTCTCTATTCTGAAAGTAAACACTATGTAAATCTATTCTAATTTAGCATGTAGCTGACATTTAACTTACTATTGGAATTTCAAGGCTTTCGTGGTTTTTTTATATAGATCTTGATTTTTTCCATTAGTCATGATATATGATTAAGTTGATTAAAAGTCTTATCTGAGAATATAACTGCAATTTCAAAATCATGTTCTAAGCACACGCCTTTGCCTTTAAAAAGAGAGAAAATTAGTCACACATAAGAAGTCAGAGATATAGTAGGTAGGGTTGGTGTCGAAGGCCACCAATGAAACATTATATACTCTAATCCTTTCTGGGCTACAGGCATAAAGAATCCTAGATCTGAATATAGTTATATGCAATACTATATATTTTATGGTTTATCTTACCAGAAATATTTATAATAAAATGATACATCTAGATATTTCCAAACAGCATTCGCTACCTAAATTGTCAATAAACTCTTCAGACATGGGGATAGCATGAGCTAACCTTTGAATGAGTCATTGCCAGAAACGTTTTACGTTGTCACACCTATTTGCCTATTTGGGTAAGACCATAGAGATCTAATCAGGCTGATGCAGGAAGAGCCGACACCTAGATTCAGCTTTTGTCTACGAGCTCATACAGAATACAAATACAGGATACCCCATCCACACTGAGAGCTTTTTTCATTAGAAACTTGCTCGTGAATTTTAAGTCAGATCTATCTCCCTGGGAATTCTGAGCTGAAAAGTTTTATAAAGATTCTCTAATCTCATGTCATCTCTTCACAGATAAAAAATTAATTTTTAGAGAGTTTAAGACTCATCAAAATTTATGCATGATGACTCACCAAGTAGGTGTGATGGGATTTATGTAGCTAATGAAACTACAAAGCACTCCCAAAATCCGGATTTCTCCATGCTTTATATGTGAATCTTGCTATGACACAATCTTGATCAAAATTTTAATATTGCATGGATTTTACATCATCTCCTGAGATTGCATTAATAAAGATATAATGGATACTTTTTATTCTTTTGTTATCTTTCAACATTACCAGATATTACCAATGAAGCTGGAGGATGTAATATGAAAGGAGTAGGCTTGTTTTACTGTCTTCCAGTATGTAATATCCATTTTATGGATTACAGATATGTTTTTCAGTGAATTAATTTGTTTTGGGCTATAAAGAACAGAATTTGCAAAAAAAAAAAAAAAAAAAGATTGTAAGAATTCACTTGGAGATTACATTTATATTAGATGATTTCTAAACTTCTTCTCCAAACATAGTACTGGGTTATGATTCTACCAGTATATTTATTCATGATGGATTTGCAAGGTCTTTCTTTTAATACACGCTATATAAGGGACTCAATTTGCCACTTTACATATTACTGCAAAACAATAACTTTCTTTACCTGACATGGTTCATGGACAAATTGTGGCAAATTCACTGTAGGCTTCCTTAACTTTGTGTTCAAGTCTCTTAAGATGTGTTAAAAACAGGCAGCCCGGGTGGCTCAGTGGTTTAGCGCCGGCTTCAGTCCAGGGTGTGATCCTGGAGACTCAGGATCAAGTCCCACATGGGGCTCCCTGCATGGAGCCTGCTTCTCCCTCTGCCTGTGTCCTCTCTCTCTCTGTGTCTCTCATGAATAAATAAGTAAAATCTTAAAAAAAAAAAAAGATATATTGAAAACATATAAATAAATATATCCATAAATATAAACTATGAAAGTGTATATATGCATATAAATATATAATAGAAATATATAAATCTACTTGATTATATTTTTATTTAGTACATATCAATTAGGAGTAAGCATGACTTATATCCCTAGCAAAATTAGAATCATAAAACAAAATTTGCAAAAAAATCTTTTTCTTAGCACAAAGATACTTCTTTTCGCCAGCACAAATCTTCAAACTCTGTAAATATTACATCTTACCTACAGGACATTCCATCACACTTAGTGTTTCAAATAAAGATTTAACTGAGATTTAATTGGACACTTATAGAGTGTTATTGCTAATTGAAAATGGTACTTAAAGCATTTAATTTGAGGGACTGCTGATTTCTCTGATTAAAAATCTATCTCTGAAAAAGAAATCTATCTCTGTGTAGACATAGTATCACATTATAAACTGTCTTATGTATTCAACATCAAGTTATCCCTTAGATAAATGGAAAGATTCATATTTCCATTTTTATTTTGAGAAAGTGATTTTCAATCATTTAATTGTTAATGCCTAAGAACTTCGAGATGCATTTTAATACTGTCTACTTGAAAATGTTATATTTATAATAAGTAAAGACCACTTAATGATAGTGTTATCTCTAGTGTATAGAGACAACAAATAATTTAGTACAAAGAACTTTCAATAAGGAGGTTCAAATATTCTCTTCTATCATTTTTTCATCAGGTAACCAGGGGCAAGGAAGCTAGTTTCTTTCAGTCTAGCACCTGGTCACAGAATGTAGCCTACAGGATAAATTCAGCATGCTGCCTGTTTTGTGTAGTCTGAGAACTTAGAAAGATTTTGAAAATTTTAAACTATAGTAGAAATTTTTCTTTTTAAAAATGTCTCTAGTTTTATTTTTAAGAGGTTACTTTTTTTTTCATTTTTATTCTTTATTTTTTACATCCACATGTCGATATTATGGCTCAGACTTAATCCCAAAGCCACATTGGGCTTTTTTGTTTTTATTTAAATTCCAGCCCATTAACATGAAGTGTAGTATTAGTTTCAGGTGTACAATAGAGTGATTCAACACTTCCATGCAATACCCGATGCTCATCGCAAGTGCCCTCCTTAATCCTCATCACCTGTTTAACCCATCCTATGGCCCACCTCCCCTCTGGTAACCATCAATTTGTTCTCAACAGTTAAGAGTCTATTTCTTGATTTGCCTCTTTTTTCCCCCTTTGCTCATTTGTTCTGTTTCTTAAATTCCATGTATTAGTGAAATCATTTGGTGTTTGTCTCTCTCTGTTTGGCTTATTTCACTTAGCATAATACTCTCTAGCTCCATTTGCATCATTGCAACTGGCAAGATTTTGTTTTCACGGCTAATATTCCACCATATGTATATACCACCACTTCTTTATCCATTCATCAGTCGATAGATGCTTGGGCTGCTTCCATACTTTGGCTACTGTAGATTATACTGCTGTAAACATTGCATTGTGTCCTTTGGGTAAATAACCTAGTAGTTTAACTGCTGACTCATAAGATAGTTCTATTCTCAACTTTAAAAAATATACATATTTTATTTATTTTTTTTTATTACACCATACACCAAATATTATTTTTATTTTTTCTATTTTCAACTTTTTAAAAAAATATATTTTATTTATTTATTTGAGAGAGAGGACACATGCAGTGGGGAAGAATAGGGGCAGAGGGAGAAGCAGACTTCCCCCTGAGCACGGACCCCAATGTGGGGCTCAATCTCAGGACCCTGAGATCATACCAGAGCTGAAGGCAAATGCTTAACCCACTTAGCCACCCAGGCACCCCTATTTTTAGCTTTCCAAGGACCCTCCAAACTGTTTCCTACAGTGATTGCACCAGTTTGCATTCCCACCAACACTGCAAGACACTTCCTCTTTCTCCACATTCTAGACAATGTTTGTTGTTTCCTGTTTTGTTAATTTAAGCCATTCTGACAGGTATGAGGTAATATCTCTTTGTAGTTTTGACTTATAATTCCCTGATGATATGTGATGTTGAGCATATTTTCATGTGTCTATTGGCCATATTTTCATGTGTCTATTTGTCTCCTTTGGAAAAATGTCTAATAATGTCTTCTCATTTTTTTCATTATAGTGTTCATTTTTGGGGGTGTTGAGTTTGATAAGTTCTTTATAAATTTTGGATATGAGCACTTTATCAGATACGTCATTTACATATCTTCTCCCATTCTGTAGGTTGCCTTTTAGTTTTGTTGTTTCCTTTGCTATGCAAAACTTTTTATTTTAATGAACTCTTATTTTTGCTTTTGTTTTTCTTGCCTCTGGAGTTCTATCTAGTAAGAAGTTGCTACAGCCAATGTCAAAGAAGTTGCTGCCTGTGTTCTCCTATAGGATATTAATGGTTTTTTATCTCACATTTAGGTCTTTCATCTGATTTTGAATTTATTTTGTGTATGGTGTAAGAAAAGAGGTCCAGTTTCATTCTTTAACAGGTTGAAGTCCAGTTTTCCCAACATTTGTTGAACAGACTGTCTTTTTTTCCCATTGGATACTCTTCCTGCTTTGCTGAAGATTAACTGACCATACAGGAATGGGTTCATGTCTGGGTTTTCTGTTCTGTTCTATTGATCTGTGTGTCTATTTTTGTGCCAGGACCATATTGTTTTGATTTAAAGTGTAGTAAAAAAAAATTAAAAGACTATGTGACAGAGATTGTATACGGCTTGCAAAATGTAAAATATTTATTGTATGGTCCTTTACAAAAAAATTTTGCTGACTTCTGATCTAGTGCGCTGCTTCAAGATCAGACTCCTTTCTAAGTGCATGTCCTGAGGTGAGTTGCTTAAAACTCTTTGTATCCCAGTTTCACCATCTGTAAAATGGGAGTAGTGATATATTCTAGGTCATAGGATCACTATGAAGATGTACGGATTTACACTTTTAAATGTCTTCAAATGTAGAGAAAATTTACAAATATTGGCCCTTGATAAATATCTGATTGCAACATAATCTATAAAATAAGACACTTGAACTAAATGAGGACAATGGCAATCTTCTGATTTTACAGAAATAGTAACTTTTCAAATATTATTGAAAGGCCTAAATAACATATCTGGGCAAAAGTCTGAATAAAATTAGTGAAAGTTTATATATGCATGTGAGGTGCGTGTGTATAGTTTTTTCATTCTAGCTACCATCTCCTTTGTGACTCCTGTACGCTAGCCGCAATGTGTTAATTATATGACTTCTGGCACATTTTGACTAGTCCTCAAAATAACTGTGACAAGAAGATTTTATCAGACCATAACCCCTATAAAATAGTTTGAGATCAAGATATACATGGAGGGAAATTGTTGCAAAATGCTTCAAGGAACAAGACATTTAAAAATATATATATATATGGACAGTAGGATTGGGTTACAAAAGAGTTTGAATTATGATGCATTTGCAACCAAGACTTAAGACAGGTAGCTGTAAAGCGAGAATAGCCAGACATTCGGATAAATTCATAACTGCAGCAATGGGGTCAGGCCTTTTTATCCCCACATGACTCCGTTTTCAGATGGTGCTGACTTTGAGACAGGCTGATTTAAATCCCGCTAGTTGAGAGTTATTTCTGGAGAGAAACAAAATTGTAAAACTTTAGCTGGCAACATTCCTAGTAAGTGGGATCCTCCTTGATCCTTGAGGGAGGATCTTTGTGGTATAAGAGGGCATCCACTACAGCCTAGACCTCATGCAGCTCCACTTCACACAGCAAGCTGGCCTTGAGCACAGGTCTTTAAAATTCTGGTTTATCTCTTACCTGGGGAAATTTGCAGGGGGGAAATAGTGAGACAAACTATAGCCTCAGTCTCAGCAGCTGGCAGTAAAATGTAAGTGATATTTATTATTTTCTCCTTTATGACCCCTTCTGGAGCCCCTTAGCATCAACTTGCACATTGACTAGTTTACGTGCCTTATGTGGTATCTGAGTCCCTGAGTCTCTTTCTCAGGCTTTCGCTGGCACACCTACTCCTTAACCATCAAAATTGGTCAGTAAAATCCTAAGAGGTATTCCATGGGCCCAAACATATTTCCCTGTCTATCCCTTTATGTAACATTAACTCAACTTTATCCTGATGATCAAACATATTTCCCTCTGCCAGACTGGTTACTGCCCTCCTTGAGCTGTCTCTTGCAACAAAGAGCCTGAAGAGCCAGCATAATCACAATCAACCTGCCAGGACTTTTTGCAACAAACTACTCTTAAATTTATCGGAAAAGGCAAATAAACTACACTGGACAAACTGGTGTGGGAAAAAAAGGGAGGAGGGGCTAAAATGGAGAACTCATTTTACCTAATTTTGAGGCTTTTTACAAAACAACAGTAATTAGGAAAGTCTGGTTTTTATCTAAGGTTAGGCAAAGAGATCAAGGGAACAGATTAGAAGGTCCAGAAATAGACTGTATCTTAGTCCACTCAGGCTGCTATAGCAGGATACAACAGACCTGGTAATTTATAAAAAACAGAAATCTGGTGGATTTGGTGGCTGGGAAATTTAAGATCAAGATGCCAGCAGTTTCAATGTCTAGTGACAGTACACTTCCTAGAACATAGATGTACTGTGTCCTCACATGGGAAAGGGCAAGGGAGCTCTCTGGGGTCTTTTTTATAAGGGTACTAATGCCATTCATGAGGACTATGCCCTCATTACCTAATCACCTACCAAAGAAAGACCCCACCTCCTAATACCATCACATTGAGGGTTGGATTTTTCACTACTTTGTAAGTTATTACTATTAGAATCCATCTAAATGACAAGAGTTAGCCATTTTATAGCTATTGAGAGAATTCTATGCAGCATGGAAAGATGTCTTTTAAATAAGAGTAGGTAAAAAATTCCAAAAAACAGTATGGAAAGTCCGAAGCCATTAATGAAAAATATATGAAAATGCATATGTTAAAAATTCTAGAATATATATCAAAATGCTAACATCATTTTTTTTGGGGGGGGTTACAAATTGTGAGTAATCTTTGCATTTGTATTTGTATTTTTCTGTTTTTCTCAATTTCTTCTAAGTGGCCATTAATTACATTTCAAACAAAACAGTTTTTTCTAGTAGCACTGTTTTTAGGATTTTATTTATTTATTTATTTATTTACTTATTTATTTTAGAAAGAGAGAAGGAGGGAACATACAGATGAGAGGGGGAGGGGCTGCGAGGGAGAGAGAAGAAGGGAATCCCAAACAGACTTCCTGGTGAGTACAGAGCCCCACACAGGGCTTGATCTCATGACCTTGTGGCAGGTCATGACTTGAGCTGAAACCAAAAGTTGGACACCTAACCCTCTGAGACACCGAGGTGTCACATCCTAGTGGCTATTTTTATGTTAAATGTCCTAAACATATTATCTAGATTTGTATAGAACAAAATTTCTTAGATGTGTACTTAGAGGGCCTCACATCAAGAAATTTTTAACCATAGAAGGCTCTAAGTATTTGCTGCATGTCATATATTTCAAAATATTTTTTTGGAAGTGATGAGATTATATTTCCCCCATTGAAGTTAGACAGACCTTTATTGCTTTAGTTAATAAAATGTAAGTACACATGAAATGTGATTCTTCCTGGTGGAAGCTTTAGGAACCAGACATGAAACGCCATGGCTCTTTTTTTTTTTCTTCTCAGCAATAATCCGATTGGTGGCTATTCCCTCAGCCCAGAACATGGAGATGGGAGACTACAGATCCAATCTCTTAGCCAAACTACAAAGGATACATAAAATGAAGAAGAAATCACCCTTTGTGCTTTTAGCATATCTTTCCCTTCCTACCAAATAGAGATATTCCATAAAGAGATTGGTATATCAAATTTGTATATCAAATATGATATTTCTATTCTATATCTGCAACTGAATAGATCACTTTATTATAGATTACAGGGGTTTACTATAAAAAAATCTTCCATGCTACCCTTCAAACAACACTGAAAAAATTAATATGAAAGTTAGGATACTTACATTTGAAGAGTGTTTGAGAGTGGACAGTATTAAATACAGCTTTTTTTCTCCCTTAATGGTTTAGTTAAATAACTAGCTGGTCTGTTATGATGTTATTTTTATAATATGAAGCAAAAAAGAATCAGGGAAATAGATGTTCAGAATAGATGAGACAGAAAAATTTTTGTAGTAATAACTGGCATTATGAAGCATGTAACAAAATAAAGGAAATGACTTTAAATGGGAAATTACAGAAAAGAAGATGTGAAAAGTGAGAAGTTGTTGTGTTGATGTATTTGAAGTAAAGATTCTTCCTGAAAAGTAGCCAAAGAAAAAATTACGTATTTAGAAAGAGTAGCTTGACATGTCTTATATAAAAGAAGTCAAAAACAAATAAGTAAATGATTTGTAATTTAAGTAAAGAAAAAATGACAAAGAATCAGTAGATGTAGTCAAATTATAAGTGAAGACATAACTTTCTTATGTTTTTCATTTTTGTCTTGCTCTGATTTTCATCACCAACTTCCCTTCTTCCACAATTATAACCAGATATATGGTAACACCCTGGAATGATAATGATAAATTTTGTTTCTTTTGGTGTTTTGAATTTTCTTAATTGCAAAGATTTTTTATTGTAAATAAAATGATAGATTGTGTTTTGTTTCTTTTGTTGATAGTAGCTTTGCATGCCTGAAAAAGATATACAGCACATAATTTAATTTTTCTATGTAAATCTTACTAGTTTATTTTTAAATTTTTGTAAAGGAAATCACTTCATTATTCTTTATGTTCCTTATTATTCTTCTTTTATTTTATTTTTCTTTCTCCTCTTTTTTTTTTTTTTTTTTTTTTGGAAGTAAAAGATGAAAAAGAGCTGATACAATCCAAGGTAACAAGAAGTTCAGAAATGTAGGAATATATTACCAATTCGATATAATATGAAAGAATATCATGATAATTTTTGACTGCTCAGGATAATTAAATTTTTTGTTAAATTCTTTTCCCAAGTAATCCCCTAAGCAACTATGAGAATATGGAAAAGCATATTTTTATAAACATTGTGACAATATTTTGTCTTGTTTTCATTTCGTTCCACTGAGAAATAGTTATTTCTCTGCTTAGAGTTCTGAGACATTGGTGAGCTAGACTCAAATCAAAAGACTATCAGAAATACAAGTTAAAGTCTGCAGAAGAATGCTTGCAGCAACATAGCAATAAGCTGGGCTGTTAAAAAATACACACACACAGTCAATTAAGCCATTGGATAATAGATCTTTTGTGTTCAGGTAACTAAATAAGCTATTCATTTAAAATATTCATTAGACCTCCTTTGTTTTCATTCACATTCAAGGATTTCAAAGAAAATGACAATGTTACTGCTTTCTCTAAATGATCTTCTTCTATTATGACTTATTGTAGAGCTCTATTTTACTCATCTGCTTATGATAATGATAATGCTGGTTTCTCTGAGGGTAATAAAAGGAAATTACATGAGACTTACTCTCATTCCCTTGTGATAATTCTTTTCTCTAGTCTACAGCATTCATACTTGAGAAAATGAAACCTAGTGCTTATTTTTATGTGGTGACTACCATCATAGTCATTTTAATGTAATCACATTATTTACCATCTGTTTTTTGTTTAGCCAAAATTGATTTTCTATATAGTTCATTTGGACACTTGAGACAAATAAGCTATTTATTTGTGTCAGTTTAATGTCTTAGCTACTAGAATTTTAAAAAGAAAATATTTTTCACAGGACAATATATTTCAAATAGCCTTGGTTGCAATTGTTGAATTATGCCATTATATTTTATGATTCTTAAAAGGGGGATTATGTATATGGTTCATTATTTTTAAGGCCTTATATCATAATAAAAGTGACAATTCATTGTTTTAAAATGAACATTGATTTAAAAAAAAAAAAAAAGATGAGGCAGGGTATTTTCTAATGGCTGGAAGCTGTTTCACTTTACATGACCTTTTCCCAACTGGCTAATTCTGTCCTCACATAATATCAATGTAAGGAAAGTATAAGAATGGCTTTAATTGTTTCTCTATTGGACTACATTTAGCATTGTATAGTATAATACTGTGTAATAAATTATTTACTTATTAGTGTTGTGTCTGTCAACTAAAGACCACTAGGATCACCTGGTTAGCCAAATGCAATTGGGTTGAATACTTTCTGCAACAAGAAGGATTTCACACTGTGGGGAATAGGAAGGAATATTAGTGAGCGAGCCTCCCATGCTGGTTTTTAAAGGATTTGAATGTGTGGGAGGTGAATTTTGGAGATGATTCAAAAAAGTGATATTTTAGTGGGTTTGTTGTTGTTTGTTTGTTTGTTTGCTTTTTGCTTTTTGCTTTTTGTTTGCTGAATTGAATGCTCTCAGAAAGTAAGAATAATTCTATCATCAGTTGATTTAGTCTCATTCAGTGAATGGGAGAAATGGAGTGAGGTTAAAGCTGCAATCTGTAAAGAAGTAACAAACAAATTAGCTGGAAAAAAAGTTTTTTAGTCATATGTGTGATTTGCAAAGGGTTTTTGTTATTGCATGTGACCAGACATGCTTATAGAACAACCTTGTGTTTTTATCTGTTGTTCGGTGAAGTTATTTATCCTTAGCAGAAGAACACTGTGGCCTAGTTTTAGTCCCAGATCAGCCAGCAGATTTCAGGGTTGACTGCAATTCAATTTCTTATATGTACGCTCCCTATGATAATTGTTATGGACCAAACATTTATGTCTTTCCAATTTCATATGTTGAGGTTCTAACTCCCAAAGTAATAGTATAAGAAGGTGGGTCTTTGGGGAATTAATTAGGATTAAAGGAGGTCATGAGGGTGGAGTCCCCATAATGGTATTACTGCTCTTTTAAAAAGAGGAAGACAAATCAGAGTATTCTCTCTCCATGTGAAGATACAGGAAGAAGGAAGCCATCTACAAGCCAAGAAGTAGGTTCTTATCAGACAGCAAATCTGCTGTCATCTTGATCTTGAACTTCCCAGACTTCAGAATTGTGAAAAATAAACATCTGTTGTTTGTGCCACCCAGCCAATGGTATTTTGTCATAGCAGTTCAAGTTAACTAAAACAATGATCAAATGTTTCATTCTTATATGTTAAATTATTGTAAAAACTAGTAATCACCATATGACATTATGATTTATATTGACCTTTTGCATAAAATTATGATTGATGTCAATAATGATAATACCATTAATTAATTACCTGTTTAGGATGTTTTGTGGTGTCACATGAATATTGACATGGTATAGCAAGTGAGAAATAAGTTTTTGCCCATAATGAACATATAATGTGACTCTTCCAGCCCGATAATATTTTTTAAAAATCACTCCCAGATTTTTTTTTATATCAGTCCTTATAGCACCCAGAAGAATATGTGTGTAAAAGAAGACAGAGAATAAAGGATATATAGTAATAAAGTCTATAAGGTTAAGGGAACAGAGCTACAAAATCAGAGACATTTTAATAAAGGGGACCAAATATAAAAATAACATACACAGAAATAAAAGAGAATTCTGTATGAATCAGTGTTACATATTCAGTAATTTAAAACTGTTATAAGTTTCTACAGACACAACATAGTTTAGATTGAGAGTCTTAAATAATAATGGCATACTGAAAAGTGAATGGGAGAGAGAATAGCATAGTTTTGATGATTGGGGCAAGAATAAATCAGACAACTGTGGTTAAGGATTGTCACTATGCTTCTAATGATGTCGGTAGAGATTGATATCAGAACTCAATATATTTTTTCAATTCCTTAATATAAAATGTAATTTCTCATTACAGGAATGTTTTCAGTTTTTTTTTTTTTTTTTTTTTTTAACAATGCACTTTGGGGTATACACAAATCCCAAGATCAAAAACCTTTTGAATGATAGTTAACTATATCCAATATCCCTGATAAGCATGGTTGCAAAACTCTCAATAAAATACTAGCATACCAAATACAACAGTATATTAAAAAATCATTCGCCATGATCAAGTGGAATTTATTTCTGTTGCAAGAGTGGTTCATTATTTACAAATCAATCAGTGGACACATCACATTAATACAAGAAAGTAAGGACGCCTGGGTGGCTCACTAGTTGAGCATCTGCCTTTGACTCAGGGCATGATCCTGGGGCCCGGGGATCCTCCCGCATCAGGCTCCTTGTGGGGAGCCTGAGTCTCCCTCTGCCTATGTCTCTGCCTCTCTCTGTGCGTCTCTCATGAATATATAAATAAAATCTTTTTTAAAAAATACAAGAAAGTATAAGAACTATATGATCCTTTCAATAGGTCCAGAAAAAGCATTTAACAATTTATGACATCCATTCGTGATGAAAACCCCCAACAAAGTAGGGTTAGAGTAGGGTTGGAGGGAATGTACTTCAACATCATAAAGGCCATTTATGAAAAACCCACAGCTAATATCATCTTGACTTAGGTAAAGCTGAGAGCTTTTCCTCTATGGTCAGGAACAAGATAGGGACATCCACTTTTGCCACTGATTTAACATAGTACTCGACATCTACTCACAGAAATCAAACAACTAAAAGAAACAGAAGACATCTAAATCAGCAAAGAAGAATTAAAACTTTCACTATTTGCAGATGACATGATACTCTATGTAGAAACACAGAAGACTCCACCAAAGACCTACTAGTACTAATAAATGAATTCAGTAAAGTCACAAGACACAAAACCAATGTACAGAAATCTGTGGCATTTCTATACACCAATTATGAAGCAGTAGGAAGAGAAATCAAGGAATCAATTATATTTGCAATTGCACCAAAACCCAGAAGATACCTAGGAATAAATCTAACCCAAGAGGAGAAAGACCTGTACTCTGAAAACTATAAAACATTGATGAAAGAAATTGAAGAGGACACAAAGAAATGGAAAAACCTTCCATACTCATAGATTGGAGGAACAAATATTGTTAAAATGTCTATGTTACCAAAGGGAATCTACATATTTAATGCAATCCCTTTCAAACTACCAGCAGCATTTTTGACAGAGCTAGAACAAACAAATCTTAAAATTTGTATAAAATCACAAAAGACTCCAAAAAGCCAAAGCAACCTTGAAAAAAGCAAAGCTGGGGACATCACAATTCCAGACTTTAAGATGTGGTACAAAGCTGTATTGATCAAAACAGTATGGTCCTGGCACAAAAATAGATTCACAGATCAATAGAACAGAATAGAAAATCCAGACACGAACCCACAACTGTATGGTAAATTAATTTTCAACAAATCAGGAAATAATAACTAATGAAAAAAAGATAGTCTCTTAAACAAATGATGTTGGGGAAATTGGACAGCAACACGCAGAAGAATGAAACTGGACCACTTTCTTACATCATAGACAAAAATAAATTCAAAATGGATTAAGGTCTAAATGGGAGACAGGAAGCCATTACAATCCCAGAGGAAGGATGCCTTGGTAGTTCAGCAGTTGATCATCTGCCTTCAGCTCAGGGCATGATCCTGGGTCTAGGGATCGAGTCCCACATCAAGCTCCCTACAGAGAGCCTGCTTCTCCCTCTACTTTCATGAATAAATAAATAAAATCTTTGAAAAAAACATCTTCTTTGACATTGGCCATAGCACCTTCTTTCTAAATATGTATCCTGAGACAAGGGAAACAAAAGCAAAAATAAACTAGGATCCCATTAAAATAAAAAGCTTCTGTACAGTGAGAAAACAATCAATAGAACTAAAAGGCGACCTACAGAATGGGAGAAGATATTTGCAAATGGCCTATCTGATAAAGGGCTAGTATCCAAGATCTATAAAGAACTTACAAAACTCAACACCTCCAAAAAACGAGTAATCCAAATAAAATATGGGCAGAAGACATGAATAAACATTTTTCCAAAGAAGACATACAGATGGCCAACAGACACATGAAAAGATATTCAACATGGTTCATTCTCAGGGAAATACCATCAAAATGACAATGAGATATCACCTCACACTTGTCAGAATTACCTAAATCAACAACACAAGATACAACAAGTGTTGGCAAGGATGAGGAGGAGGGGAAACCCCTTGCACTGTTGGTGGGAATGCAAACTGGTGCAGCCATTCTGGAGAACAGTATGGAGGTTCCTCAAAAAGTTAAAAATATAGCTACCCTATGACCTACAATTGCACTACCAGGTATTTACCCAAATAATACAAAAATACATGAAGAGATACATGCACCCCGATATTTATAGCACTATTATGTACAACAGGCAAATTATGGAAAGAGTTTAAATGTCCATCGACTAATGAATAGATAAGGAAGAGGCAATGAAATGTTACTCAGCCGTAAAAAAGAATGAAATCCTGCCATCTGCAATGACATAGGTTGAGTAGACATGATTATGCTATGTGAAATAAGTTAGTCCGGGAAGGACAAAAACCATATGTTTTCACTCATATGTGGAATTCAAGAAACAAAACAAATGAGCAAAGGGAAAGAATAGAGACAAACCAAGAAACAGACTCTTAACTATAGAGAACAAACTGATGGCTAAGAGAGAAGCAGGTTGGGGGGATGGGTAAACAGATGATGTGGATTAAGGTGCACACTTGTGATGAGCACTGGGTATTATATTGAACCACTGAATTGTATAAACTGAAATTAATATTACACTGTAGGTTAAGTAACTGAAATTTAAATTAAAACGTAAACAAATCAGATCAAGGTATTTGGGGCTAGACATTCTAGATTTGAATTCTTTCTTCTGCAAATTAATATTAATATGACCTCAGTTAACATTGCAATATTAATTGTGTTTGTTCTTCGGTAAGAGGCACATAATTCTATGTGATAGGCAGGATTCTAAGATGGCCCGGTACTCCCACCCCTTGATATGCATGCCTTGTATAACCCTAGACCCTTGAGTAGAGACAACCTGTGAACACAGTGGGAAAGCACTCCTTTGATTTTATGTTTGTTATATGCAGAGGTTTGGCAGATGTAATTAAGGTCTCAGGTCAATTGATCCTAAGTAGATCAAAAGGAAGATTATCCTGGGTGAAACTAACCTAATCAGGCAAGTCTTTTAAAAGTAGGTCTAGAGGTCAAAGTTGGAAAGAGTTGAGAGATTTGAAGCAACAGTGCATAGTACTAGCCTTGATGGAGAAACCTTTGACATTATGAAGAGGGCCATGTGCCAAAAAGCAAGAATGCTCGAATAGCTGAGAGTTGTCTCTGACCAATAGCTACCCCCCCAAAAAACAGGGCTAGAAAACCACAAGGAGGTGAAACCTGCTAAGTCCAGCCAGCTGAGAAGATGATCTTTCCACAATCCAGCTTCTAGATAAAGATGCAACTGGCTGAGGGAGACCCCCCCAGAGAGGAGCCAGCTAACCCACATGTGGACTCCCGAACTAAGGGAATCGTGAGATACTAAGTGTGTGTAGTCTTCACCTACAATGTTTGTGGTAATTTATTATGGAGAAGTAGGAAACGCTTACACCTTGTGGTCCTGACAGTGGGGTACCACCTTCACAAACACCTAAACACTCAGGAATGGCTGTGGAATTGGAGACTTTGGGGAGGTGGGGAAAATGGTGAGGACCTTGACAGTGAGAGCCTACATCATGTTAGAGAGAGCCTTGGGCGGAGCGTTCGTAGAGATGTGGCTTTAAGGACACTGTTGGTGCGGGCCCAGAAGGAATTGAGGCCCATGTTTGTGTAACCTGGAAGAGGGGAGATCTTGGCTGTCAGGTGGCAGAAACCGAGCAAAACTCTGCTCTGCAGTTGTGTGGAAAATAGGTGTTGAAAGCCAGCAGCTTGGATATAAAGCGAAGGAGACTTCTAAGCAGTGCTGATGCCCCTTGTTGTTTAGGGTAAAATGTAAGGAGAGAGAGAGAAAGTGAGGGGGAAAATCTGTTAAAAACAATAACCAGGACTGGACGATTTGGGGAAATTCTTAGTTTCCCCCGTGACAAAAGATACTAAAAATCAGAAGCAAATGTCAAATGCATGGCAAAAGGACAAGCTGAGTGTGTGACTCTACACTCTTTCGTTATAACCTCAAAAAAGATTTTTGAAAAAAAGGCACAGAACATTCAGGATTTTCAAGAAAATTTGGAATATTCAGGCCTTTTCAAGAAATTATCGGTGTGCCTCATTGTTTGAATCACAGTAAAGGGCTTCTGGGAATTCAGCCATCTTAGCAGGAAGCAAAGATCATGTGGTACCTCAAAGCTGCATTGAGGACATTGAGGGTGTCTGAAAATACCCTGTTTGGGACACCAGGGTGAGCCCGGGTGGCTCAGAGGTTTAGTGCCGCCTTCAACCCAGGGCCTGATCCTGGAGTCCCGGGATCGAGTCCCTAGTCGGGCTCCCTGCAAGGAGCCTGCTTCTCCCTCTGCCTGCATCTCTGTGTCTCTCTCTGTGTCTCTCATGAATAAATAAATAAAATCTTAAAAAATATATATCCTGTTTGATATATTCCTCAGACTTATTTACTTATTCAGCTAGTTAAATGGTTAGGTATTAAGTCAGTCTCTGAAAGAGAGCAAGAAAAATTGAAGTTGCAAATGTGTAGAGTGGGGGAAACCACAGGACCCTGGAATGCCATGATGTGGGTTTGGTTATATGTTCTGTGAGCAACAGGGAAACAAATGCAAATTTTAAAAAGGAAGAAACATGGTCAGAATTCTACTTCAGGAGAGCTGACATGAAAAAAAAAAGTTGAACAGAACAGAGAGAATTGAGAGGCTAATAGAAAACACCACAATAGTTCAAGCAAGAAGTAATTTACAATCTTTGCACAAAGACAGATGAAGTCTGTTCTGTTTTATCGCTTGTTTCGGTGACTTTTGTAGTAAATGCATGATAACAACATGCCCTCAAAACTTGATAAGTGGGCAGTCCAGGTGGCTCAGCGGTTTAGTGCTGCCTTCAGTCCAGGTCATGATCCTGGAGACCTAGAATGAGTCCCACATCGGGCTCCCTGCATGGAGCCTGCTTCTCCCTCTGCCTGTGTCTCTGCCTCTTTCTCTCTCTCAGTCTCTCTCTCTCTCTCTCTCTCTCTCTCTCTGTGAGTGTCTCTCATGAATAAATAAATACAATCTTTAAAGATTGTAAAAACTTGATAAGCTTATCTTCTCTGAATTAAATTATAACCAATTATCAAGCCATATTACAATGAAGGCCTGTGAAATTCAAAGATTTGACCCATCATAAGTAATATAAATCTATGCCTGCAGAATTTTAGGAAAATCCAAAATGCAATTGATATGACCAAGTTTTAGTCAGAGAATTGATTGTATTGAAATATTTAAGCTATGCTTAATCAATAGATATAGTAATATGCCAATGGTGATGGTAAACTGGATCTCCCAGAACATCAGGAAAAAGCTCTGCTATACAGCATTTGACAATTCCCATGGTTTAAATACTGCTACCCTGGATAATTTCAAGGTGTTTTAACAAGGAGTTAGCAAAATTTCTGAATAATTAGCAATCTTCTTTCCAGGATCTATCACAGCCAGCTCCAACATACCATTGCATTGTTATCTTAAAAAAAAAAAAAAAAAAAGGACTAGGAGCTTATGGTGCTCAGCAGAGGAGAAAATACCTGTTTCCTTATTAGGGTTATTGATAGAAGAAGTGATTATCATATTGAAAAAATTAATTCCAAAAAAAAATTGATTCCATGTAATCAACTCTTTTTTCTGTGATTCTGTGTTCATAAGGAAACATCTAATGATAATATGGAGTGTTTGTGTGTGTGCTTTTTGACATGAAGAGAATGTGGTGATTGGTCGACAGCAACAAGGTTGGCGGTATGCTGACCTATTTGTTAGTTATATTTGCTGCTACAAATACACTCACTGGTATTCTATTTTTTACCAGTGTCTCTTGTAAGTTTGATGTGTGCAAGGTTCTTCTCCAGCCTCCTTGAATCACGACTCACTAGGGGGCACACACACACACACAAAGGAATAGACCTTTGAAATGGGGAGACCTAGGCCTACATATTCTTTCCTGGGTTCAGCCAGAGATCTGGGTCATGTCTATCACAAATGGGAAATAAAAAGTGAAAGACTATTATTGGATCACTTTAATAGTCACCACAGCTTAAGATTCATTGCATGAGATGGAAGAGCTTTATTAATCCATTTTGAAAGAAGGTGGAAGACTTGAGGAGATGCTAATAAATATATGACTACTCTGAATTAACAAAACATATTTTTGAAGTATTTGTGGTGAGAAATATTTGCAACTAAGTATGGGTAGTAAGTAAATCTCATAATGAAAAATTACTAATGATAAAATATGAACGTAGATATAGAAAACACATTGAAAAATACAAAAACATCATGTAAAAGTAAGGTAACATTATTTAGGCTGCTTAAACTTATCTGAATCATTAAAGAATTATCCCCATCTTGAAAAGCAACTACAGACTAGATAAGAGCATTCTTTGGATAAATGAGAACACTAATTTTTATACAAAAATGGCTATTTTTAGGCATGATATCATAGCCATTTCTGCATGCAGAAGTCCTTTAAAAGTGAATTATGGTAACAATAGGCAGGATGAAGTTTCACAATGGACTTTTTAATCTTATAAAATATAAAGCAGATATGGAATGTTTCATTTTACATAATTCTTGGCACTATAGTTCTACGAGAGAAGATAGCAAATGTTTTCCTTGGCATTTTTCTGAAATGCTTGAAAGTTAAACATGTTTTCTGAGCTCAGCAGACAAAATAAAATAAAAGCCTCATAGTTACTATTATGAAAGCAAATGGAAAGATGGGCTGGTGCGGAGGGGCAGCCAAGGCTTCTGAATAGGTCTGTGATGTACTTGCCAGAACTCCGAAACATCAAATGCTCATCATGTACTTCACGCTTGTTATTGTGATTGGTCCATTAGGTCTTTATAAAAATATGTTTCCTGGGGTGACTGGCTGGCTCAGTCGGTAGAGCATGTGACTCTTGATCTCAAGGTTGTGAGTTTACGCCTCACGTTGGGTGTAGAGATTACTTAAAAATAAAATCTTTAAAAACACTTCCTTTATTTTAGCAATATAAAATCAAACAAGTGATATATTCAGTATACAAACTACTGTATTTTCAGGCTATTTAAATTAATTGATGCAGATTTTTCTGTAATAAAACAAAACTGTGTTTGTCATTAATCAAATATTTATAACTATGATTTCTTCAAACACACAGAGTATCCTTTTGCCACTGATATAATTCTATCTTATTTTTCAGTGACAAAATATCTTCTTTGATAAATGATGGTATGTCCAGATGCAACACAAGATAGTCCCTCTCTTGCTTACTGTACAAATCTACTAACAGATCTTCATCTCAATTGTATAAAGTATGTGAATAGGAAAATAAGTTGAGGTATACAGAGACTGGCTGACAGCACCAAGAGGTGAAAGTATTCAAGCCTCACCTCCCCCTGTTTTTGGCCTGCCTCTACTGCATCTACAAAAAGTAAAATCTTGACTTACCAGACTCTTCCGTAGAAAGTTGACCTTATAGAAAAGTCTCTAAATTATCTTCATTTATGATGCTCTTAATGCCTTTGTAATATTTTGAGGATACTTATACTGAAAAAAACAAAAAAACAAAAAAAACAAAAAAAACAAACCACCCATAATTGTTTTGTTTATTAAGTACTTAGTCCCAATTATGTATGTGTTTATGGTCTTAATTTAGTAGCTATTTGAAAAAACACATGTATATTGAAGAATAAAATACTATTTTATTATGTCCTTAAATAACCATATGTACTAATGTGATGTGTGTTTCTGTTGTGCACTGAACAATTTGATTTGTTGCTTGATCTACAACAATTTGACTGTGAAGACAGGTTAATTATGCAAATGAAGACACATCCTTCACATAGTGAAACAGAAAGAATAAAAGAGCTACAGTCATTGCTGGCATAGTTGAGCCAGTCCTAGAGAGCTCATATGTTACATGTTTAATATGTTAGAAAAATAAATTTTAAAAATTTTTTAAAGATTTTATTTATTTATTCATAGAGACACAGACAGAGAGGCAGAGACACAGGCAGAGGGAGAAGCAGGCTCCATGCAGGGAGCCTGACGTGGGACTCGATCCTGATCCTAAGGTCTCCAGGATCAGGCCCTGGGCAGCAGGCGGCGCTAAACCACTGCGCCACCGGGGCTGCCCCAATACGTTAGAAAAAATAAAGTCATTTTTATGTAGGCTTCTCTTAGCTGGTTTTTCAGTTATTTTGGTAACTGTATTGTTGTGGTTTTAAATAATGCTATCCTAACGTTGGAAAAATTATATTATTATTTTTCCAGGTAATACTAACTTTTGGGTTCTTTCTTCCATTGTAAATTCTAACTGAATGCTGTTTCCATGAATGAATGTAACATGTATTAATTTTTGTCCTACCCCCTTCTTGAATTGCATTTTAGTAGTTCCATAAAATAAGTCTATAAATAAACCTATGTAAAAAAGCTTTTGTCCACATCACACCATATACTAGGATAATATGATCTGGATGGAAAGAATATGGGAAGAAGAAATTAAAGACAAATAAAAACATAGAAAATATGCAATTCAGTATAGACAAATGGCAAATTTTAAAATAACTAGGTATACCTATTTCAAAAGTAATCAAATTGTTTAATTTCTTAGTACTTCTTTCCAATTCTTTGTATCAGTGTTGAAAAAGGCCTAGAAAATTTCATCAACTACGTACAATATTATTTTGACTTTGTACCTCAATTGACATACATAAGCAAAATTTTCACAATGAAATAACAATTAGGAAATTACAAAAAGAAATTAGAAACTATTATTTACTTATGAAAGATCAGATAGATCTACAGTAATATTTAAAAAATCAAGAATTGCTAGATTTTCCCTCTTACACCTTTGGTGGGAATGTAAGCTGGTGCAGCCACTCTTGAAAACATTAAGAAGGGCAAGTGATGTAATGAGCACTGGGTATTATATAAAACTAACGAATCACTGACCTCTGTCTCAAAAACCAATAACACATTATATGTTAATTAATTGAATTTAAATAAAATTAAAAAAAAAGAATTGTTGGATTTTCATACTCCTTTAATTAAATGAAAAAATCATACTGCATAAAATTTTTCAGATAGTTCTTACTCTTCTTTAATTCATTTATTTACTTAGTTCAAAGATTATTTGTTAAAAATAGCAATCATAGCTATTTTTAGCTGGGTGGCCAAGTCAGCTAAGTGTCCAACTCTTGGTTTCACTCCAGGTCAGGATCTCAGGGTGGTGGGATTGAGCTCTGTGTGGGGCTCCTGGCTGGACATAGAGTCTGTTTGGGGTTCTCTCCTTCCCTTTCCCTTTGCCCCTCCCCTCATGCTCTCTCTCTCTCTCTGTCTCTCTAAAATAAATAAATCTTTTAAAATTGTAGCAATCATAGCATCTTTTTTTTAAATTCCTATAAGCTAACATTCATCACCTCACATAGTTACCGTTTTTTCTTGTGATGAGAACTTTTAAGACCTACACCCTTAGCATCTTTCAAAGATATGATGCAGTATTGTTCACTTTAGTTTCCATACTGTATGTCATATTCCCAGGACTTAGTTATCTTATAACTGGAAGCTGTGCCTTTTAACCATCTTGACATTTCACTGCCCCCCTCCCCACTTCTCATCCCTGGGAACCACCATATGTACTCTGCAGCTACAAGTTTGGTTTTGTTTAGATTCCACACATAAGGGAAAGCATATCGTATTTTCTCTGTCTGACTTATTCCACTTAGTATAATGCTCTCAAGGAGTTTATCTTTTATGTTTTCTTTGAGGAGTTGTATAGCTTCAGGTCTTATATTCAAGCCTTTAATCCATTTTGAGTTGATTTTTGTGTGTAGCATAATCCAGTGGCCCAATTTTATTCTTTGGCATATGGCTATCCAATTTTCTTAAATCCATTTACTGAAAAGACTATTCTTAACCCATTGTATGTTCTTGGCTCTTTTGTTATAAATTCATTAACCATTATTGCATGGGTTTTTATTTCTGGACTTTCTTTTAGTTTTACTGATCTACGTCTCTTGTTTTTATGCCAGTGTTAGACTGTTTTGATTACTATAGTTTTGTAATAGTTTGAAATCAGGAAGTGTGTTGCCTCTGGCTTCACTCTTTTTTTTTTCTCAAAATTGATATAGCTCTTTGGGATCTTTTGTGGCTTCACAGAAATTTTAGGACTGTATTTTTATATTTTTGTGAAAAAATGCCATTGTAATTTTGGTAGAGTTTGTATAGTATGGAAATTTTAACAATATTAATTTTCTCAACCCACAATCATGGAAAAATGTCCTCCTTACAATAAATTGGTCTAATAAAAACATTAAAAATAAAATGGATCTTCTTTGCATTCTGGATCAGATTTCAATAGAATGATACACTTAACTGACATTAAAACAAAAGCAAACAAACAAACAAACAAAATCACCAGGTCTATTTCACTGCCAGTATTTAAAATTTACCTTACACATAGATAAAATGTTGTCTCTCCCTGCAGCCATTTGAGTTTGGACAATTTCATAATAGTTACTCTACAACAAGATAACTCACAGTCATTTAGGCAATTGGTGGGAAAGCCCTTGAGTATTTGAATAACTTTTATTTCTGGATCACAGAATGGACAGACCTAAGTGATTTTCAACAAAATAAACAAAAAGCACTTACAGTTGGGAATTTTTCCCTTGATAGGATGAATGAGAAAGTACCAGTTATAATCCTACTCTTTTTTACTAGTCTTTAAAATTTTACACTGCATGAATATCTTTTTAATTTATTCTTATTTCTTTCAAAGATAACCTTTTGAATTTCAGTCTCTTCTGGCTGATTTCTGTATAGAAGAAAGGTACTGTTATTGCGTTCCCTTAGAAGATTTTCATTATTTTAATACAAATGGTGCCTGAATATTTTTTGAACAAGATTGTTTTCAATGATTACCTTTTATTGACAGCAATAATAGCATAATTATATTAACGTGGTGACAGACTTCTGAAGCTAAAAGTACTGCTTATGGATCACTGATAATGAACATTGAAGTTACTCGATACAAACTGAAATAGTATTTGAAATTTTATTTAACCTCTTAAGCTTGACACTCAGAATATATTGGTTATGTCTCAACACATGCTTTAAAATGAACATTTGAGGGGTGTGTGTGTGTGTACGAGAGAGAGAGAGAGATTTATTTTTTTGTTTCTCCACATGCATATTTCAATATAGTTGTTAGCTAATTCATAGATTCCAAAAGCATAAGCTTGTGCTTCAAAGAAAACACTAATAGTAACAACAAAAGAATAATGACAGGTAAAAGACTGTCATTCTACTTAAAATCTTTGGAAATTATTATAATTCAATAATACACAATCCAGTTTTAGGGATGCTTTAACATGCTTCCATAGTATAAATGAATACTTAAGATTCTCAAAATAAGTTTTATATGAAGTAATATTTCATATCATCTTACTCA
This sequence comes from Vulpes vulpes, assembly GCF_048418805.1. NCBI lineage: Eukaryota > Metazoa > Chordata > Mammalia > Carnivora > Canidae > Vulpes > Vulpes vulpes. The sequence goes on from NC_132780.1 coordinate 100,715,997, forward strand.
GGGCCAGGATATATGTGCTTTGTTTTAGAAAGCAAATATGGTATTGTGAATTCAGTCTCCACAAAGGAAACATTTGGTAACCCAGTCATGGAATGGTCAAATATAAGGGTCAGCCATACGCATCTGTATATGAAAGCTCTCCAATGCCACCAAACATATCTGCAATCAATAAATCTAGGATCAATTCATATTTTTCTTCTTGTCTCTGTCTGATCTTCAGTCACTTCAGTCTTAAAGTCTCAGGTTTATCATTTACAAAATAATACAGTGTGATTACATGATTCTAAGCCTCCCCAGCTTTAAAAACTGAATATAAATATGAAAATAGAAGTTCTAGAGAAAAATATATATAAATAAATACATATCCTAGTAATATTGTGGAAAAATTTAAATTCATTCTCAAAGTAGAAAATATTCAACTAGAATGCTCTCTAGAAGTTTGAACTCAAGGTAGAGTATTCTAAATTAACTATATATTTTCTTACAGCTTTAAGTTAAATTCCAGTTAGTTAACATACAGTGTTATGTCAGTCTCAGGTGTACAATATAATGATTCAACATTTCCATAGAGCATCGATAGACTCTAAATAGATTATATATTTTTTAAAAACAGTATTCAAGTTTATTTTCTTTTTTGATTATAACAAGTACCAGACAAGATAAAAACAGGTGTGGTCATTAGTCTGTTGAGACTTTTCCCATGGAAGAATTATTTCTTCTGTTTGACTACCTGGACTCATGATATACCTCTGTTTGGTTTCAATTATGTCTTGAAGATCTAATGTCAATCACTTCTCCTTATAAAATGCTTTGCAAGATAGTTATTAAAGGCAAACCTGCCTCTGTTGGCCATCCAATCCCTGCTCCCCATGCAATTTCCTACATTGTGATAAATAAGACAGCAGCATATGATGCAGCAACTAAACAGATTCCAAAGAAACTGTTGTAGAGTTTAAAAATCCCTTTAGATGTTTTATTAGTACAATAAAGAAGCAGCTTATTACATGGTATTTTAGAGGGAATTGCCAAAGTTTTCTAATTGCTATTCACTTGCAAGAGCCAAATGATAGTTTCTAGTAACTGAGCATAGAGTATAATAGACATGTAAAAAGCAATAGTTATTAAAATTCACTCTTTATAATAATAGGGAGCAAGCAGGTGTCTAAAGCATAAAGTAACAATAGAAAATAAAGAACATATTTGCAATTAGAAATTAGTAGTACATTTTATATGTAGATTTGTAAGGCATTCCATATGTAGTAAGCCAGTCTTTTCTCTCTGTATATGTGTGTGCACAAAACTACACAAAGATATAGTCACATACTAAAGATTTTTTTAATTTAACAAATGAATTAATAAAAACATGAGATTTAATTTAAGAAAATAGATTAAAAAACCTAATAGCATATCATTTATTTGACTCAAAGGAATGTTTTATTAAATGTTCATTTTTTACTCTCAGAATGTGTCTATAAAATATAAATATCAAGTATTTACCTGACTGATTACTAATTAAACCAGGAAAGCCCAATTTAAAACTTCTATATGTATTTAATCTTTAATAACATTATGTAAATTGGGAAGTAACAAATTATTTGAATACAATGACTAGAATTGAGTGGATTATAGATAATAATATGAATTGTAACAGGCTTTCACAAATTTGCATTGTAGAAAATATACCACTTCATTTAATCATTATGACATTAAAAATAACTGAATAAATCACACGTTAGAATCCTGTTATCACTTTTGACTTGAAAGAGAATTGTTTATTAATTTAAGAAAAAATATGTCTTATTTATGAAAGCAAGTGTGAGTTAGTCAACAAGTCAAAGCTTTCCTCATCACATAAAAATTCTGTAAGCCTTTGCTTGCGTGGTCTAGCCAATTCGAGTTCACAGAGAGATTTAACGATGCCCCCCACTATGTGGATATACCCATTGGCCTTCCTCCTCCAGTGCTGTTCACTTCCCTTATTTTTTGTTATGTACACAAACACCTCTAGCCAAGCTAGCTGTCTTAACACCTACCTCTCTTTGTAGGTGAGGGATTCCAAAGAGAGCCAGAGCTGTCAAAGAAATAGTTTTCCTTAGTTGGTAAAGAAAGATAATAAAAGTTTATAATTTAATGTGTTTTCTTTCATTCTTATTGCAGTTTCTTTTACATAAATGTGTATCAATTTACTGTGGGCTGGGGCAGGGGGGTGAGGGCAAGGAAGGGAACAGTAGAGTCTGATTTTTTAAATTTTGGCCTTGAGAGGTCTCTGCTCTTCTGCTTAGATGATCATACTGTTTGACATTCTTTGTGCCATTACCAGGTTAGCTTGTCTCTCTGTGCCCACCAAAGTCTCTTTCACTAACTTAAAACTTGAGAAAAGAAAATTGCTGAGGAGACATGAGGTCTTGGGTCTTTATTCTTTTCTCCTCTAAGTGTTTGGCTCTAGTAAGGGGAATGAGAACAACTGGATATTAACCCAGGCTGACTTCACATTGAAATATGGTGTAGAATTTCTGACTTAACTAAGCTGGGATGGGGCCACAGATCATTAGTGTTTAAGACAAATACGTCAAAGGCTGTCATTGTTGAGCTAAATAGAACATGGTTTTATCTCGAACCATGATATTTCTCAGCAATCTAGGGTGAGTACCATATTATTCCATCTTGTTGCAATCTTTAAAATACCAGAGAATGTGTGATTTAGCAATCACAGCCGACTAACTGCTGACATATTCTGCTTCACTGGAAACCAATTAAGTGTTGCAGATACCGACTTGATGCCAAGGCTGGCTCTGACCACGTTCTTGTTATTTGGTTTTCTCTGTACACCAGCAGCATCAGCATCACCGAGGAATTGGTTAGAAATGTGGAATCGTAGGTCCAACTTCAGACCTACTCAATCAAAATCTTCATTTTTAAAAGATCCCTTAGTGATTCACATGCACATTAAATCTTGAGAGGCCCTACTCTAGTGACTATCACAACTGTGGTTGGGGAAATAATTATTTGAACTCACCAGGAGTTCATTGTCAGAGTCTGCTTAACGGCATCATCGCATCATTTTCGGCTCCCCAAGTTTGCAATTTTATTTAGGATCTGGATCATATAAGTATGTCTTTATTCACAGAGAGAGTCATTTAGAGTTGGCATTTCCTCATTTTCATGTCTTATCAGTTTTACCAAGAGAGAGAATCCAGTGGTGATATTTATAGCTATTTGAGGCATCAGGTTTGCAAATTGGTCCCTCATGAACTTGATCCTAGCTCTTCCTTACACCCTAAGCCTTACTTTATCTGGGGATGGACTTTGGGGATACTTCTTCCACTATGAAAATATACATAAGATATTTTTTACCTTCATACTGAAGTGAGGTTACGAATTCTAGCGTATGAATGACTTGGAAGTCCATTTTGCCATCAGCTCTTTCTAGAGCAGTATGGTGGTTTATTTCATGAACGGAACTTCTGTATTGCTTGATGTTCAAGTACTTCCTACAGCTTGACCATGATGAGCCAGCATTTCTCTCCCTTTGAGAATGTCAATTTCTGTACTGTTTCAGTGACATGCTCCAATTACCTATTAAAAATTTTCAAATTTCTGGACTTTATAAAAAAAATCCAGAGTTTATCTGACTGTAAGTTCCACAATGGCATTCAGGTCCCCAAATTTAACCCATCTGTGCTGGAGTAAGAGGACATTGTATTTTGCATTCCAAGCATATCTGATTTTAATCTTCATCATTTCTTCAGAGAAATTTAATGTTTTTAGGAAACTGGGTTTCTGTAAGTTTGTTTTAAAATAAAATCCTTCTAAAAGTTTCACAAGAAAGCAGTTAACCTTATATAACTTGCCTTTCTTCCTACTTGTTGAAATATAGGATTGTCCCAATATCTGTGAATTCAAAAGTTAAGAAAACTTCACTGGTACAGAACTTTTTAGTCATCCAAGTTTGTCTAATATCAAAAGAAATCCCTTTTTGTGTCATGCAACACATGTTTGAGTGGCCGCTACATGCCAGTACAGGATTAGCTAAATAGGTGATTCATTTTCCAGAGAATTTCATCAAAAAAAAAAAAAAGAATATTTTGTCTTCCAGTGTTTTCATTTGTTATACTATGTTTCTTTTGGGTTTGACCCTTTTAAGGATGAGAAAGAGGAAGCCAAGATTTGCTCAAATTCGGGGAGACATTTTAGGCCCTGATTGAAAGAATTTTCCCTCAGTATTGGGATGCTCATATTATTTATGAATGTGGCTAAAGGCCCTTTACTTCTGAGATAAAAAGATTTCTTTTAGAACTTCATATTCTATGATGATGACTACAAGGCAAAATGCTGACATAAAGACACCTTTCTGTTACTCAAATTCTATTTCTTCTACTATTCTTTGCAGTATAAGTATTATTTAAAATTGACCATGTAATCAAATGCACAGTGTATTCAGAATATGAACTCACATTATAATATTTTATTTGAACAATTTCAGGTCTAGAACAATAATCATGATAAGTTAGAAATATTTCAGTCAATCTTGGTCCATTTTATGAAAAACAGGATAAATATGTTTTCAATATATCTTTCTTTTCTAATGAGTATTAATAAAGAATCTGGAAGAATGTTTGTTCCAAGTCAATTCTAATCACTTTACTACTTAGTAGTAATTCCTTCTATTCATTGAGAGTAGAAAGATTCAACTTTTAGCCATAGTTATGTGCAAGTACAGACATACAGTTACTCAAAATCATTCTCTATCATGTCAATATAAAATGTCAGCAATATTATATCTCATTGCAGGATGACTTGGCAAATCAAAATATATATCTCTACATATAATATGCATATATATGTATTATGATAGGAGAAATGTGGTTCTATCAATAAAGGCAACACTGCCTAAAAAATAAAGTGAATTTCCAAATACTTTAGGTATGACTGTAATAACATAAATTACTACTATAACTTCAAATGTTGTCTTTGATATATAACTTCACATGTTGTCTTTGATAAGTATATAGTATATTCCTCATAGGTTTTTAAATTTCTTGAAGAAATCCATATTTTCTCATGTTTTCATAATGTATAATATACTATAAATACAAAAAAACCCACTTTTATGAGTTAATGATTCCCTTAGGTTATAAGTAAATATCTACTTTATGACTTATCCAAAACTCTACCTTTAAAATTCCTGAGCTTCTTTGAATCCAGTAACCACTCCTCCTCCTTTCTGCAACCCATGACAATAGGTCACATTTAATTAGTTATTTCTCAGCACTATACTACATTTTTTTGAAAAGCAGACAAAAAATAAAATATACAAAATAATTTTTAGTTGTGAGACTTAAAGAGTATTCAGCAATCCCCAATTATTTCCTTCCCCACTACTTTTATCAGTAATTCTACACAATTACCAATCACCTTTAACAACTTTTCTCATCCCTCCTTGGCTGCAATGGATTAGTTTTGCTGTCTACTTAACTAAGAAAATGAAAGATACTAATGAAATTTCCTTTACTTTCCCACTCCGCTTCTTAGGATTTACTCCATATACATTTCACTTGCCTTAGATATCAATCGATTTGATAATTCCTAGTCTTTATTTGGAGTCCATGCCCTCCTATGTTCTTGGTGACTCTGTTCTATTAGCCATCTTTTCTCTTGCTTCTTTAATCTCCGTTGAAAGAAGAGTCCTGTTGATTCTACTTTTCAAATTAGTTCTTGGCCTTATTACTATGAATGCCAGTATCTTAGTCCAGAACCTCACTGTTCCTTATCTGAGATACTGTATTTAACATCCCCCTGAATATTTACATCTAATTGCCTTTGAAACTTCCCCTACTTCATCCTCATCACTGCAATTAGAACGATTGTTCTAAAATTCAACCAAAAACTCTAAGCCTAATACAACTATCTCCCTAGCTTCATAGTTCCTACGTATCTGATACAGACCCACAGTTCCGTTTCATAGCAGTGATGGCACACACCATTGCATCTGACTAATTAAAACTCTGTGACCTCTCATCCTCCGTTGTTTCAACTCTCTTCCACACATCTTCACCTGACTAACTTCAATTCATTCTTTGAATCCAACTTCTATTCTTCATATTTCTAACTATTCTTCAAATCCTGCCTTGACTCTGTAATTTTAATGTAATGCCACCTTTCTTGATTCCCATCACATTGTGTGAATATCTTTATCAGACCACATTATTTTGACATGTATTATTTAAAGTTGTCAAATGAGAACACATTTGTCTTTCTTGATACTTTTTCTCTCTCTTCTCTATGTAGAACCTCCAGTGAATTTACCCAAGATGCTGAAACTAGAAGAGATATGCAGCAAATTAATAAAGTTTTTTGGCATAAATGTTTTTCGAAATCAGAATTGCCTTAATTTTAAATTCTCTGTGCTGAGAACTTTTGTTTTTTAATGATAAGGTATAATAGAAATAAGAAAAATATGTAATATAATTAACTACATACCATTTTTTCTTGTAATGAAGGTATTTTACTACCTCAAAAATATATTTATTCAAATAAAAATAGTAAACCCTCATTATCCACATTATTAAAACACTTTTATACTAGTCTAAAATGGCCCTTTTAATACTGAGCTTATGTTCTCAAGTAAAATAGCAACAACAGACAATCAAACATTAAATAAACATTAGTGTAAAGGGCATAAATGAATGCTTGACAGACACAAATTCAGATGTCATGTAATTATTTGGTCTTACTTAAGTAGCCATTAGAATAACTTATATTTATTCTGGTCAGAATGAAGCATTCATTTTGTATTCATATTCATGAAGTAAGTAATGTTTACAGTTTATATCCCTCTTGAGCTCTGAGATATGTGACCGCTCGATTATTAAAGCATTTTGTAAATGTTGAAGATAGCTCTAGATATTTTCAAATAATTAGAAGGCAGCTATTTACAAAGATTTTTGTTTTGTTTTTCGCTAGCAGCTCTAGTGGAATTTAAATGGAAAGACTCATAGTTTTTAATATTTTCTTAATCAAATATAAAGCACTTTTCATTACCATTGCAGCTAATTGAGGGCATAAAAAATAAAAGGGAACTATTACTTGTTGTTCAAAGTATAGGAATAAAACACAGTTATAAGTATCAACCACTCCTCTGGGATATAACATATTTTATAATTCCCTCACTCTCCTAGGTTATCTATGTAGATATATTGCATTAAAGGCTGGCATGGGTCTATGTCCCTGAATAGGTACTCCATTTGACAAAAATCTATGTTAGCATTGAAGAGACCAAGTGTCATTACATAAACCCCCAGATTCTAAAAGAATTAAAGTTTGAATCTGATGTGTGTAAGCACATTAAATATGTCATTTTCTTCTTCTTTTCTCCAAGTATGAATTTCCTAACTGGTGCCTTATTTCCAATATTCCATCTACTGTGGGGCTGGCACATGGATGCTGCTTTTGAGTGGCATCTTGTAGAGTTATGAACTGCACAAGCTGTATAGCTATATGTGGTAGCCCTGGTCTTAAAACATGTTCATATTATATACTAGCATTTGTTAAAGTCTCTATAACAAGAAAAGGGCTAAAAACTGATAATTTTTCTTTTTCATTGTATATGCTAAAATTAGGGAAAATATGTATGGCCTTAAAATAACGTAACTAGCTTTCAGAAGCATTTAAAAGCAAGATGACAACTCAGGACATTTTAAGTGCTATTTTAGAGGGTGCTTCATTAAGAAGTACTAGAAAATTACTCATAATCCCCAAAAGACAAACATCAGAATTTTCCTCTTTTGAACATATATACATTTTAAATTTCAATAACTATGAAATATTAGGGCTAATGAGTTGTTATAGCAAGATAGTAATGAGTAGTTGTGGAAGACAAATGTTACTGTAATAAATAAAAGATTCATACATAATATTTTCGTGAATGTGAATACTTTGCAACATGCTGCCGATAATATTCCCTAAGATTCCTCGAGTCAGACTGTCTCTTTTTCTCGTTTAACTGATTTATGAGACATGGCTACAAGGAAGAGATTCTCAAAGCTGACAGCCATGATTAAACATCATTTTAATTATTTCCAGTTATTAACATTTCTTAGACAGAAAGCAAAATTAAACATAACAAGTCATACTTATTTGTTACAAGAATGAGTATCTTCATGAGACTCATATTTCCAACCAACTTCCAGATAACTTCATTGTTTTGAAACTTCCTTTTCATCTCTTGCCTAGATTATTTTAGTATTTTTCTAATTCCATTTCTGCTGATAATGGGTACATTTTTTTATTCCAGTAATTATTTGAACTTTTAAATGTATATGCTTTTTTCCTCTTAAACAATATATATTAAATTATATTTTACTTTTTTCAGTTTAGAATATAAGATTCTTAGAAATCCATGAAGTGTCCTGACTGTAACAGACAAGAGGTCATGTAATATAGTGCTTAAAGCTTGGGCTCTGGAGTTAGACTGCAAAGTTTGAAATCCTTGCTCCAGTCCTTACCTGTGGTATGACTGAGTAACTAACTTGACTTCCCTAATGCTTTTGTTTCTTCAAATGCTAAATGATATTGGCTATTTTACTACTTGCTATAAAAGGTTCTTTTGAAGAATAAAAGAAATTGCAAATCCCTTACCTCAATACATGGTATAAAGCAGCTATGCAATGACTGTTAGTCATATTATTCATATCTACTAATTAATTTATGAGAGTCTGTAATATTAATAATTCTGAGAAATATTTATAAATTCAAAAGTTTAAAACATGTAAGCCATATAAAACAGATGGCGACCAGGAAATAACAGAAAATTGTGTCGGCTACATATTAGAACTCTTCTTGCTCTTTACAGGTTAAAGGAACAGAGGGGAAAGTCATTGCTCACTCCTCTTGGGTGAATGTCTCTGCTTTCATTAAAGCTGGGTAACACCTTTAGAACTTAGATTTATGGAGTTCATGCCATTTATATGTGAAGGGGATAGGTCCATCTGGCATAAATCAATTCAGTCAGTCACCTTTGCTGATTGACTCATTATAAATATCACCACAAGCCAAAGGTACATGACAGAGAATAAATGAAAACCATTTATGAGAGCAGGCATGGAACAAAGAAACTGATTCAAAAAGCTGAAGAGCATTATACTCATAAATGTTTGTAAATGCATCTAAAAATGTGATTGTAAAATATTACATGTAATGTAATGCTTTATATTACAGATTTTCGTTAAGGGAGAAGAGGCTCCAATCAATGATAAAAATTCTCTTTTGGAGTGTAACTTCCATCTTTCTCATGACAATTTCATAAATAATTAATTCGAAGGTGTAGCAAAGAATATATTAAAATCCACTAGTGTAAAATCTCTGGCACTCATCTACTGGTAGAAGTTTGTAAACCTCCATTTAAAGGCCAAATAAGAAGACAGTTAACATTAATGTCACATATTTTTTGTCAGTATCCTAGCAAATGTAGAAAGTACAATATAACTTTTTTTAAAAAACCAACTGAGGTAATGAGGCTTAGGTTTTGGTGCTGGCTCTTCTATTAAAAGCTTTCAGAAACTGCCAGAAGTCACTAGTTCATTACAAACATTTATGTGATGCCTAATCTATGTCAGATTTTGTGCCACACATGGGGATTAAAAAACAAAAGCTCAGGGGATCCCTGGGTAGCTCAGCGGTTTAGTGCCTGCCTTTGGCCCAGGGTGCAATCCTGGAGACCCGGGATCGAGACCCGCGTCGGGCTCCCTGCATGGAGCCTGCTTCTCCCTCCTCCTGTGTCTCTGCCTCTCTCTCATTCTCTCTCTCTCTCTCTCTATCTCTCTGTATGTCTATCATAAATGAATAAATAAATCTTTAAAAAAAATAAAAAACAAAAGTTCAGTCTCTGTCAAAGGAAGGAAGAGTAAGTAAATACATCTTAATAAGTACAAGGATGGAATCTTACTCATGATATGACAATGGCAGTTTAAACACTTCTGTGATTCCACAATCCCCCCACCTCCATCCATCTGGCTACAACCTGTTAATCTTTTATGATACGGCTCAAGATCCATTCTTCTCCATAAAACTCTTTTGATCTGTTCAGATATAATTAAATGTTCTATGTGTCATGAACTTAGAGTTCTCTCCATACCCATCTTTGATCTTTCATAGTTCTGTAACACTATGTTGAAATTAGTTCTTTACATAGAAATCATTATCAACACTGCAATAAACCTATGAGTGCAATGGGTCTTATTTCCTTATCTCTTAGCATAAGACATAGCTGAAAGTAAGTACTTAATGTATCTGTGCCAAATGAGCAAATGAATACATAAATGACATCTAACCCAGTCTAATCATGGTGATGTACAGCAAGTTTCCGAGGGTAATGATTATCTGAGCATTGGATATTGTGGTTGGGTATATGGTCCTAGAAATCAAGAACCATGTTTGGGCTCAGCATTAGCTCATGGGCTATTTTTGAAACCCTGGGTGTAAATGAGTCTGACTTGAGAAAGATAAGAAGAGGCCATGAAGCAGTCAAAGAATGGTAATGTAAGCATTATGTAAGAAGGCAGAAATTCTAGTTAGCAAAGAGGTTGAGGACCCAGGGGTTTTTTATGTTAGATTTGGTTTTTACTGTAGAGCACACCTATCAGGGCAAAGTGCTTCACACACAACTACAAATCATTTTTGGAAAAAAAGCTATAAAAAATAAAACTGCAACTGCTTTCGTTATGCAGTCCCAACTTGAATCGACGCTGGCAAAGGAGTTCTGGCCCCTGAGAGGAGCTTCTTGATGGTGGCTGCCTCAGATTTCTACAGCCTCTGGCCTGGGCCTCTGTGAGTCAAGGCCCCCCTGGGGTGGTGGCAGCCCAGAGACTGGGAGGACCTCTGCTCTCAGCAGGCCTGTCTCTGCCATGGCTGGCAAGGAGTCATTCCTAATGACTCTAGATCATCAAAACCTTATTAACCTTCGAGGATCTGAGAGGCGGAAACTGCCAAAGACTTTATTAAATCTTTTTACTTTATTTCTTAAAAACCCCTTTCGCAGCTCCCATGCTCCTGAGGCAGAGGAGGCGCCAATCCAGTCTGCAGACCTGAGCTCTGTCCTTGAATGCATGCTACAGGCAGACAGAGGCCCTGGGCACACACCCCTTTCTATGGGGATGACTTGGAGAGAAGGCCCAAGATGGCCAATGTAGGAAAAAGGAAAGGGTTAGGAAAAACCCAGGAGACCAAAGGAAAAAATAAAAACTCAAAAACTCAAACAAACAAAAACCCTAACCATACACCACACCATAGACTAATATGGTGGCAGCAGAGAGCATAATGACAAAAGAGTTGGAAAATGGCCTCACTGAAAGGAAGATCTCTGTATAAAAGGCAATGGTAGTTTTTTTGTGTGTCAAGTAAAAATAATATGGGGATAATCAAGGGTAGAGACATAAAATGAGTCTTCCTGTGGACATTAACCAAGAATATTAAAGATGAAAAGTCTGGTGAGATTAGATTTTAGTAAATCAGAAAACTAGTCACTTTGGGATATTCTTTTTTTTTTTTTTTAAGATTTTATATATTTATTCAGGAGAGACAGGCAGAGACATAGGCAGAGGGTAGAAGAAGGCTCCTCACGGGAGAAAACTCAATCCCAGGACCCCGGGATCACTCCCCAAGCCAAAGGCAGATGCTCAACCACTGAGCCATCCAGGCATCCCTCACTTTGGGATCTTCTTAGTAGAAATAGTTTAAAGTATTCCAGAATATTTAGGGAAAACTGAATAGTATCTAGGGACATCTCTCTTGTAATAGTACCCAGAAACCTTGCATTCTGATAACAACTGGAGATCAGGAAGAGGAGAAAGAGAGAGAGAGAGAAAGAGAAAGCAGGGAAGCAACAACTTTGTCAGTGATATCTGACACAACAGGACATGCTCAGCACCAAGAACTACACTTAGTTTCTTGAGCAGTGAAAAGATATGTGTGAACACTTTAATCCTGCTACCCGTCAGCTTACTTAAAGTCTAAACTAAGGATACTGGGATGAAGAAGGAGACAGTTGTAAGAAGAGCTCCTACCTTTCCTGCCCTCTTGTTTCCTCCTTCATGATACTCCTCACTGCCTTCCAAAATAGCAGGACGCCAGAATAAAGATCATCTTCCTACAAGCCAGCCAGAGTTATAAGCATAAGACACTAATTATAGGCACATCCAGTAAGGAATATGAATTTTTAGCAAGCTCAGAGTTTCTGGTTATGTAAGTAGAGCATGGAACCTAAGAAATCTTTTAATGCAAAATGGTGAGTCTAGTCCAGGTGTCTCATCACACTACCTTCAAAGAAACATATGTGCCCTTTTTATTTTGTTGCCATTTGCCTTGATGAGGCATAAACAATAGTACATTAAAAGCTGGTGCCATGGACAAATCAAGTGGGGGATAGTTAAGTGTCCTAGCCGTCATTGTATTCTTTAATGACACATGTTCAGTTAAAAAAAATTATTTAAATTTACTTTAAAACTTTTACTTAAAATAAAATATATTTTAGGAAGCAGTAAAATTATTATTTTATTAAATCTCAACCTAAGCACACCTATTTTTAATATCCTGTGAGTTACTGTATTAAAACTATGATTGCCAAGAATAAAAAATATTTGTTTTATGATCCGTGTTATCGGATGAACTTTTTTGTTTTGTTTCCATGAAGTATCATTATTTACTTGAAAGAATGAGTGATAATAATGCCTTTTCAGGCTTTCTATTTGGCAGATTTTTTTTTTTTTGAAAATGAACAAAATAAATCTGTTGCTTAAAAAAATGGCAGCACTAAAAAAAAAAAAAAATGGCAGCACTTGTTGTCAGTGATAATAAACTTTGAGCTTTCAAGTGAAATTTTGACCTTGGAAACTTGCATCCACCACTACTAGCCTGTATTAGCATCCAATACTTATCCAATACTTATAGACTTTTTATGAGGTTGCTTGACTTTTTAAAGGATTATTTTTTGATATTATATCATGAAAAATATAGTATGAGAAGATCTATGCAATTTGCTAAATATTATGCAATGGCCAAAGAATACAATGACTGCTAGGACAATTAACTATCCCCCACTTGATTTGTCCATGGCACCAGCTCTTAATCTACTATTATGCAATGGCCATTGCATAATATTTAGCAAATTGCATAGATCTTCTCATACTATATTTTTCATGATATAATATCAAAAAAAATAATGCTTAGGGTAAATCATCTACTCAGAGTTCAAATGGACCATTTACCCAAAATTACATAGAGAGACATTAAATATCTTTTAATGTAACAAACTATGAAAATTTTATTCATGTAGTTTCAGATTGATCAACACAACTAATCTTCAAGAAACTACCATTTATTGGGGCCCCTGAGTGGCTCAGTGGTTGTGATCCTGCAGTCCTGGGATCGAGTCCCACATCAGGCTCCCTGCAGGGAGCCTGCTTTTTCCTCTGCCTGTGTCTCTGCCTCTCTCTGTGTCTCTCCTGAATAAATACATAGAATTAAAAAGAGAGAGAGAGAGAAACTACCATTATGTTTTTTGTTTTTGTGTAGTGGCAGAAATGTCTACAACTATCTGAAAAGACTATTCAAATGTCTTTCCTTTCCCAACTACATATCTGTGTAATGCTAGATTCTTTCCTTATCTTTCAACGAATTAATATATCATAAGAGTGAATGCAAGAGATATGAGCATCTATTTTCTGTTAAGCCATGTCTTTAAGAAATAAAGTGCAAAATATCACTCTTCTCATTTATTTGTTTTTTGTTTGGAAAGTACATGTTTTTAAATGAGTGTTTCCATGTAAAACGTTTATGATCATTTTTAATAAGTAAATACTTTTATATCCTAGTTTTTAAATCTTCAATATGGTAAATACCAATAGACAGAATTCCCATCAACTAAATCTCTTTGGGGGTTTTCAGTAATTTTTAAGAGTGTAAAGGGATCTTGAGACCAAAACATCTGACAACAATTATGCTAGAAAAATAAGAGAAGGGAAAGAACATGAACCTTTGAAAGTTGGCAGGATGCTGTGTTTTAAGTTGAAGGTCAGTTCAGTTGGAGAGGGTATAGAGTGTTACTCCAGTAAGCAAAGGAATAATAGATAAAAATAGCTTTATCTGAAAAACCACAGTTTAAGACTCAGGAAAGTTCAGGTTAGTGGTAGGGTGAACATACATTCTGGCTTGCCCAAAATATCCAGTTTGTATGTCTCATTATACAGTTTCAGGTGTTCTTATGGTTACAAACAGGATCCTGTATAAATATATTGTTGTTTTAGCATAGGCTAAGTTGTCTGGTGATGCTAAGGACTTGTTACCAGGATTTAGAACACTATTTGAGGCAGGGGTTAGCCTTAAACTATTGAGATATTATATTCCTCAACTGTAACCTGATTTTTTTTTTTTGAGCTATTGATATCACAGGAATTTTTTGGCTATAAAATTATACAAAATGCTTATCTTTCATATTCTGATGTGTTATCCTTTACTTTTAAAGAAATTAAATACTATTTTAATAAATGGTATGACTTAGAAAACATGGGATCAATCCAAGTTTTGACTATTAATCATTCGATGACCATTGACAGGCCACTTACTTTCTTTAATAAGCTATATTTCTTAGGATATTGTGAAAGCTAAACAATTAATGGTAAAGTTTACGACATTGTTTTATGAATGCCATGCATAGTATTTGTTTAGGATGATGAAGGTTGATAAAGTTTTACATTAGTTTGTGCTACTTTTTAAATGCGGTAATTAAATGAAAGTGTAAAGGCATATTATTCAGATGAAAATTATTTTCTTTCTATTGCAAAACCTGAATGTGAGGTGGCAGTGTGCTAACATACTTAATGGAGGAAAAAGATGAACAGCTGTGAATAAGTCTGTGATAAAAAATATGCAAAGAAGGCAGAGTGAATTTAATTCAGACCTAAATCTGCCAATTTTAATTCACAGAGAGCACAACACCAAAGGCAGCCAGTTAATGAGAGTGTGAAGTGAAGAAGAAACACTTCTAGTGTTCACTTACCTTGAAAAAGGCATTCTCTCTATTGTTGAAGTATATAGTGGGTTGACACTTGACTAGGTAAACATACAGCAATTTTACACAGAGTAGACTGGTGTAGACTCAAGGTCAACTTTTACAAACAAGGAATATCTATAATCCGTCTAAAGTGGCCTTATTTAACCAAGTTGAAAAGAAATTAGTGTTAGAGGCATTACGATATTGTAGAAGTTGTCCTACCAGCCTGTGAGCAAGAATTCATGGTGCATGCTTTCTGAGCCTGGAAACTGGTGTAGGCTCATCTTTCTTGCCCTTTAATTAGAACAGGATGCCTGCTTTCTCCATTGGTCACTGTGACCCTGATATTTACCCGCTAAAGTACAATTAGAGACCAAAGTCTTAAATGTCTGGTTGAATTACCTCAAAGTTTACTGTACTTAAAAGATAAAAGAATATGAGATACTTATGATAGAGATAAGCTTGTAAACCTGGAAATGCTGTTAAGAGTTAGTTGAACAGTTGGGTAGTCAGGCCTGGGTCCTCAATAAGAAAACGTGGAGTTAGGATGCCTAAAACAAAGCAGCACTGACACCCTGTTTTGCCGCTTAGACTGGACCATCAGCATGTGAACATTAACCTAACAGGTAGATGGATGCATGATCAAAGCCCTGATTGGCACAAATTAACACACCCTTGTTGCTTAAAATGGTCCCATGTCACTATTATGAGCTGAGGCAGGAAAGACATAAGTCCCCAGATGTCAGTCTAAGAGGACCATCAGCATGTGAACATTAGCCTAATAGGTAGAGCCAATTTTTAAATGATATTACATTTATTTGCCTAAATTACTGGATGTTAAAAAAATATTAGGATTTATGTGAATCAACAAAATAAAGCCCTGTTCTGCATCTGTTCAAATCTGATTAGTATCTAATAGCAGATAGAAAACCAAAATATTACCCCCCAATCAAAATATTACACTAATTTCTGGTGATGATATTTTGGTTCTGATACCAAAAGCAGTAACAAAAGCAAAAATAAACAGTGACACTATAGCAAACTAAAAAGCTTCTGAACAGCAAAGGAAACCATCAACAAAACAAAAAAAACAACCTTCGAATGAGAGAAGATATCTGCAAGTGATATATCCGAGAGGGGGTTAATGTCCAGAGTATTTAAAGAACTTAAACATCTCAGGCTCCTGGATGTCTTAGTGGTTGAGCATCTGCCTTTGGCTCTTCCTCTGCCCGTGTCTCTGCCTCTCTCTCTGTGTCTCTCATGAATAAATAAAATATTTTAAAAATTACTTATACACCTCAATAGTAAAACAAAACCAATTCAATTAAAAAGTGGACAGAAGATCTGGATAGACATTTTCCCAAAGAAGACATCTAAAATATTAAAAAAAAAAAAAAAAAAAAAAAGGCAGCCCAGCTGGCTCAGCAGTTTAGCGCCCCCTTCAGCCCAGGGCCTGATCCTGGAGACCCAAGATCGAGTCCCAGGTCAGGCTACTGGCATGGGGCCTGCTTCTCCCTCTGCCTCTGTCTCTGCCTCTCCCTCTTTGTGTGTGTCTCTCATGAAAATAAATAAATAAATAAATAAATAAATAAATAAATACATAAATACATAAATACATAAATACATAAATACATAAATAAATAAATAAATAAATAAATAGTAAGACATCCAGATGCCAACAGACACCTGAAAAGATGCTCACCAAAACTGAGCATAATGGAAATGCAAATCAAACCCACAGTGAGTTATCACCTTACACCTCTTAGAATGGCTATTGTCAAAAAGACCAGAAATAACAAGTGTTGATAAGGATGTGGAGAAAAGAGAATTCTTATGCACTGTTGGTGAGAACGTAAATTGGTGCTGCCATAACTATTCTGAATCCAGAGTCAGATCTTCCCACAAAAGATACTGGACTGAGCCTTTTGTGGATAAATGTTCTCATTTTGTGAACCTTTGATTGTCTCCAGATTCTGTGCTTTCTTATGGAAATTTTAGTTAACAATGTTTCAAAACTATAACTGTCCATTCTTATAACAAATATTTTCATGCTGTCTTAGCCCTTTAAAAAATGATTTCCTAGGGATCCCTGGGTGGCGCAGCGGTTTGGCGCCTGCCTTTGGCCCAGGGCGCGATCCTGGAGACCCGGGATCGAATCCCACGTCGGGCTCCCGGTGCATGGAGCCTGCTTCTCCCTCTGCCTGTGTCTCTGCCTCTCTCTCTATCTCTCTGTGACTATCGTAAATAAATAAAAAAAATTAAAAAAAAATGATTTCCTAAATTTTATCTTTGAAAAAGCATAAATCTTTATTAAAAAAAAAAAAAAAAACTACGGCCACTATCGAAAATAGTATGGAGGGATCCCTGGGTGGCGCAGTGGTTTGGTGCCTGCCTTTGGCCCAGGGCACGATCCTGGAGACCCGGGATCGAATCCCACGTCGGGCTCCCGGTGCATGGAGCCTGCTTCTCCCTCTGCCTGTGTCTCTGCTTCTCTCTCTCTCTCTCTCTGACTATCATAAATAAATAAAGAAAAAAAAATATTAAAAAAAAAGAAAACAGTATGGAGTGTCTGCAAAATAATAAAGATGGAACCACCATATCATCCAGCAATTTCACATATGATTATTTACCTGAGTTAAATGAAAAACTAACTTGAAAAGATACATGCACCCTCGCATTCATAGCAGTATTATTTACAATAGCCAAGATGTGGAACCAACCTAAGCGTCCCTTGACAGAGGAGTGATTAAAGAAAATGTGGTATATGCATATAATGGGCTATTAATTAGTCATGAAAAAGAATGAAATCTTGCTATTTGCAATAAGATAGACACGCCTCAAAGGCACTAGGCTAAGTGAAATAAGTCAGAGGAAGACAAAAACTGCATACTTTCACTAATTTTACCTTATCAAAACATGCCTTAAATAGGAAGAAACATAGTATTCCTACCAGTGAATCACAGAATATGCTGAACCTGTTCTGTTCTAATGGCAAATAGGGATCATTGCAGCTGTTCCTTCCCTTCGTGTGAATGTGTGTGAGTCAGCTTCTTAAAATTTAATAGCGTCAAAAAAAGCAATAGAATGATTCACAGATCAACTTGTTCTTCCTTGAATTTCCTGGCTAGGATTCCATTCCTAGGCCTTTGTGACTGTTCTTTCCACAACTAAAATATTCTTCCCATAGCTATACATATCATCTCCTCCCTCCCCTTACACTTTTGGCTCACATACCACTTTCTCAATAAGAACTTCCCAAACCACCACATTTAAAATAGCTGCCAACCCTTCCCATGTATGTGAATCTTCCCCCTTCCTGCTTTATGTTTCTCCATTGCACTCATGGCCATTTCAAGTAGTTCATACTTTATTTATTTACTTCATTCCTGTCTTGCTAACTCTACTAGAGAATAAGTTCTACGCAGAGTAGGATTTTTGTCAGATTTACTCACTGTGGTAAACCCAATATGAAGTATAGAATTTGGCATATTGTAAGTATTAAGTCATTATCAGTTGAATGTATAAAAGCTTCCTGAGGGCAGCCATGTCTGAAAAAAAAAAAAAAAAGAAAGAAAAAAAGAAAGAAAGAAGAAATAAACTGGCATGGGTCTTTCCTCACATTGACCATTAGGGTAATTCATTCCATCTCTACAGAAAAGAGAAAAAATAGTTCAGGCAAAATTCCAGAGATGTTTAGAGAAAATCCCTCTTTCCAGAAGCCAGCAGAGTTTGAAGCATTCCCTTCACATTCTCCGGCTCCTTTTTCTCTGAAACCATGAGGGTTATCCATTAATATCCTCAACAATTTAGCTCAATGGCCTGGATTTTCTTCTCCCCCACAATCCGGTGAAAGATGCAGCAGTGCAAAACCATGTCTGTGAAACTCCACTTCCCAGCCAATCTTCTAACTGAAATTGAGATGAAAACCAGAAAGTTATTTTTTAAATTTTCTCAAATATTCAAAATGAGTTTGTCCCTACTTTGTCCTATAAAGATCATATTTTTTTTCAAAAGGGAGCCTTCACAGAATATCATTCATGGATGTTTACTTTATACAGGATTACAGTGAAACAGCTGATGCCTGTGACCCACCCAGAGCAAATGAGAAGTAGCACAGTTGAAGGAGTAAGAGTAGCTGGGACAGACCAATCAACACACGAAAGGTGACAATACATTGCTCCCTCCTTTGTGGCTCTACTGGATCCTGCAACTCTTTCTTTTACAACAATTACCTTATTTGCTCTCCTACTTTTCCTCTGCATGAGACTGTGAGTTGCTTCAGTTGAAGGGTGTATTCCATACGCGTTGCCTGTGGTATATCCAGGGCCTAGCCCGGTGCCTGTCAAATGGTGCTCAGTCTCTCTCATTTGAGTGGGTTTTAAGTAAATGAGTACATTTAAACTGGTAATTGATAATTGTCTCTGCACAGAGATGAGTCGATTCACCTGACCCAGTGGGAAATGCTTTGAAAGAGCTGCTGACAAATGGGTCTGCGGGGGGTACACTTCAGGGGAACCAAACGACCTTAGAAATCTGCCCCAAAGGATAGACAGGAGAGAAGCTACCAGCTTTCATGGCTGACATAGCCATGTTCATACCTTCACACATGAGAACTGTCTGGATATCTTTCATTTTTAACATTTTCTTTTATTACAAAAAGTATGTGGCATCGTGGGCAGACTAACCCCTTTTCTTTCAGTGTATGAGACAGAAAAACACCACTGACCATGTATCATCTGGTTCTCTGTGTGCTGAAGATGCTCCTTGTTCTGGGCTGGATTTTTTAGAGTTGGCATTTGGTGTCCAGGGTACTTTTAGGGGACAACAAATTTGGAAGGGATAGAGAAGTAGAATTTGGGAGCCGAATCAAATTGTGATACGTGCCCATGAAGCACTCACGGGTCAAAACCATTGAGAGCTTGGGAGTAAATATTGGTATTTAAAACAGCTAATTTGGGACTCAGTGACCAGGGATTATAGCTGCTGCTTTGGTCTGTTATTGGACATGGGCCATTCTGAGGAGGACCTGGGAAGACGGCTTTCTGCACCCAAGTCAAATGCTGAAGGAGCTTTATTGCTGGAGCAACAAGTCTTTCCTTAAAGGGAAATCCCATGACATAGACTTCATTTGCAAGAGCCCAGTAGAGGGAAAAATAAATCCGGTATAACAAACTTTTCCTCGTCAGGGAAACATTCTCTGTCTTTCAAAACACACAGTACAAACACACAAATTAACTGGAATTGTTCATTCATTCCTAAGTGAAATCCTGATAGATGTGAGATTTAGACCAACTGGCTTCCAATTATGAAATAACAGGGCCAAATAATGCCTTAAGTTTCAACAGTTATTTTCTTCCAAACAAACAAAAAAATTGATGAAGGCAACTTATTCTTTTAAAATGTTCACTGAAAGTAAAAATACAAAATACATATCTAAAAGAAAATTTACTGCTTGGGTGGCTTCAGCTCAGGTCATGGTCCCGGTGTCCTGGAATCATGACCCTCATTGGGCTCCCTGCTCAGAGGAGAATCTGCTTCTCCTTCTACCCCTCCCCGCTGCTCTTGCTCTCTCTTTCACAAAAACAGGTAAATAAAATCTTTAAAACTAATAAAAAAATAAAAAGAAAATTTATAAAAGCCAAGTAAAGTACAGTAGTTATCTTACAACCTCTGTTTCTTTCCAACTCTTTAAAAGATCAATGATAATCCTTTGCTTTATAATATTAGAGAAATTTAAAAAAAATTAGAGAAATTTTATGAAAATGTATAGATGCAGATGTTAGAAAATTGCTGCCGCGGTGGGAATCAGATACATTAGACAAACTAATTTGCTTTTTTATTGTCAACTGAAATGCTGTTATTTTATGAGGATGTAATGATATAAATTCAATGAATGACTACTTTTTAAAAAGAAAATTAAACTTGCACGTTT
The DNA here is from genome assembly GCF_048418805.1 of Vulpes vulpes. Taxonomy (NCBI): domain Eukaryota; kingdom Metazoa; phylum Chordata; class Mammalia; order Carnivora; family Canidae; genus Vulpes; species Vulpes vulpes. Next base: position 100,736,972 of record NC_132780.1, read on the forward strand.
TGATTAAAAAAAAAAGAAGTTTTAATGAGTAAATGTCTCAGGCAGGAAATAAAATCTAATACATATCTATTATGTTTTTCACCTGGATCATGAAAAATACTCAAATAATATACTTATAAACAAAATAGGTATCTACTGAAAAATTAAACTGATACCTTCAACTGTGTAGTTATTTATATGACGTGGACGAAGTATAATCATAGTCAAATTGCAACTTAGTGTAAATGCTGAGAATCAGCCACTGGAAACTGGGATGGCCTACTGGAAGCATCTACCCTGACTGGCCAATGCACACACTGCTAGTTTCTATCTATAGGGAATGTCATCTGGCTTACAGAATTCAGTAAAAAAATACTGGTGGTCCACCATACCGACTGCTTGAAAAGGGATTCTGAGTTGTCATAACATGCATTGATTGTATAGAGAAATTATAAAACTTAAATCAACACGATGTTTAGTATCAACCAGTCTGGTCATTAACACATCATATTTATTGAGCCATATGGTTTTCAGTCTATTGTAATAAGCACAACTGATTTTTTTTTATTTTTTAATGAGAGAGTGAGAGAAAAAATAAAGTGCTTTTTCATGGAGTAATTTATAATCCACTATAACGAAGATGACAATGACAAATAAAAACATATTTTAATCAATTTTTAAAATCAATCTACTATATATGCTGTACATTGTTTTTATATTAATACTCATTAAATATGAATTAAAACATTACTTTCGCTTAAATGCATTCCATAAGGTATAGAGAATAAAATCCAAGCTTCTCAATTTTCTGTGAATTTTATCAATCAGAGCCTCACGTATCATAAAACTAAATAAATAGTTCATTTTCCCCAGAATATACTCCAGGCTGTCTTAGCTTTCTGTCCTTTTCATTCTAGCTATTTTTTGTGTACTGAACTGTTCTAATGTGTGCTTTTTCTCTACATTTCTAATGTTAATTATTCTTCAAAAACCAATGGAAATGCTGCTTATAAAGGTTTTCTGGTCCCTTGGCTGATATTGCTCTCTTATAACTTTGATCATCCAACTCACTTGTGCTCTTATATTATCTACTTTATACTAACTAAATTTTGTAAAACGTCATCTTCCTTACCAGAATAAAATCTCCATATTGTCATGAAGAGTTTATTTCCTGACTTTGTGTCCTACATAGCAATACCACAATGCCATTATCAATACTTAATGAATATTTATTGGAGGAATATGTTTATTACCTACAAGCATTGAATGAGTGTTGTGATATATAACTTGAAATTTAAACTCAGATTCATTTATAAATAGCCTTGTTTAATACCATATGGAAACTAACTTCTGATTAGATTACATGGAAAAGAGAGAATTAGTATGTGCATCTGCATATACATTGTGCATGCAACAGACATATATTTAGTCTCAGTATCTTTAAGTGTTTTTATATTTAGGGTTCTTTATAATTCAGTAATTCAATTAACAGGTCACAAATATCCATAACCCATAATACCATGTACATAAATAATAAAAAGCACTATTATCTTGAAATCCTTACATTTTTAATTTTTGACATTGTGAATGAAATACAAGAGCACTAATCAAGGAATATATGCTCTGACAAAGGTGACACTTCTATGAAAGAAAAAGGAGAAAAATAATTAGGATGAATAAATACCTATATTCATTTGAAAATCAATTACTTTCCATCACTGTTTTAATCCAAAAGTCCATAAGAAAAATTAAAAGCAGTGCCATACACTCTTTCTGGGAATTTAAATATTTTAAAATCTGCAAGTCTTTGAGAAGGAATTATATTTGCACCTATATATTCATTTCTACACATACCTAAACACACACTCACACACTCACACACACACATATATATTTACCTCATTTAGAATAAAATATGGTTTAGATAACATTTATACTATAAGAAACACTTGGTTATAGTTACTGTAAACTAACAAAATTGAAAGATCAGTGCAATTGTGAGCAATGTCCAGGAAATTGACAATCAATGGAAAAATGCATCCTAATGAAAACACAAACCGGATTAAGATAGTTCTTACTATATCTGGGGATACAGAGACATTTCATAAACTAAAATTCATGTGCATTATTAATATTTTGATTTACAGAACTCATCTATTTCCCAGGCCCCCAGGCACATGTAGTACAAGAACACCAATTTAATTAAGATAACATTTGAAATTCAAGAGCCAAGTTGGTCCCTTTTACATTAATAAGTTCTCCTTAAATAGATGCTATATATCAATTTCTGAAGGTTTACAAAGGCAGAATTGTAAATGAGTTACAAATAACTGAGCCTGGGGTGAAAAACATGATTGTCTTTGGGTGCTTCCTAATATCCTCATGGAGGAAGTTTCTTCTTTCTCTCAGGTGAGATATATCAGAAGTTTAACACCCTGGGGATCCCTGGGTGGCTCAGCAGTTTAGCACCTGCCTTTGGCTCAGGGCATGATCCTGGAGACCCGGGATCGAGTCCCATGTCGGGCTCTCTGCATGGAGCCTGCTTCTCCGTCTGTCTGTGTCTCTGCCTCTCTATGTCTCTCATAAATAAATAAATAAAATCTTAAAAAAAAGAAGTTTAACATCCTATAATAAAACTACCCAGCCACAGTCATTCATAAGAAAGGAAAATACTTGGTTATGTAACGATGATCAAATTCTTTATTTTCCCTTTGGGTTTTAGCTGTATAATTCACACATAATCACTGCATATGGTTGTTTGGAAGGTGAATTAGTATTCACTAAATTCTTGAGATTCAAAAATTATGTTTTCAAATAATCTATATATAATATATAGTATGTGTTTATTATATATTTTATATATGTATATAGCATTTAGAGAGTATAAACTAGGGCTAAGAAAACTGTTATTCATGAGTCTTTAAAAGTTAAATGAGGTCTTCAAATGATCAATACACACAGAGTCTATAACACATCTTGTCCAAAAAGAGGTATTAGATAATACTTGAAATCTCTGGGAAATATAACCACAACAGTGTTAGTGACACTTTGGTACATACAGGAGAAGTTAAAAGTGGAATTAAGGCTTAACAGAAAACAGAAGGTTAATTCCATTTGTTATGTGGCAGGTACAATTCTAAAGGAGGCTAATCAAGAACTCTCAGAGTAGCAATCCATATCGTGATCATTCAAAAAACCATTTAAAAGAAAAAAATTTATACAAGCATTATATGTATATTACTGATGACAATGAGCAGGTGCTTTAAAACATGAAGCATTTACTAAATTATGGTTTCACTCACCAGTCAAATCTAAAATCAAACACTCCTAACCTGACTCAAAATTTTATTATCAGTATTCTTAATGGAATATAACAAAGCAAAGACAGACATAAAAGACTTTACAATGGATAAAGGTAAGTTAGACTATATCTCACTGAAAGTTCATAGAAGTTCTTGTATTCTGGTATATCTATCCACTAAAAAGAAATGAGCCATCAAGCCAGGAAAAAACGTGGAGGAAACTTAAAGGTCTGTTACTAAACAAAAGAAGCCAATCTTCAAAGTCTACATACTGATGATCACGACCATATAATCACTAATCTTTCCACTCTTTTCAAAGTAAAGCTATTCAAACAGTGAAAAGATCAGTGGTTGTCCAGGCTTTAGTGAGAAGGAGTGAAGAATAGGTAGAGCACAGAGAATTTTCAGGGCAGTGAAACTATTCTTTATGATGCTGTACTGGGGGATAGATGTCATTATACATTTGTCAAAACCCATAGAAAGTCAACACCCTAACATAAACTATGAACTTTGGGTGGTAATGGTGTGGCAGTGTCGGTTCATTGATTGTAACAAATGTTCCACTCCTACGTGGGATGTTGGTGAGAGAAGGTATATGAGAACTCTCTACTTTCTGTTCAGTTTTGCTGTGACTCTAAAATTGCTTTTAAATATAAAGAAATTTATTTTAAAAAATAATCAAAATGATTATTTTAAAAATAATCAAAATATATTTTAAATAATAAATCAAAATAATAAAAATAATCAAAATCAATATACTATTTTTTAAATATAAAGTAATTTATTTTAAAAAATCAAAATAACAAAAGCAGATTTTACAGAGACATGCATCTGGAAAATGATACTACCATCAGAGCTATGTAATAAAAATTGCATATAAAGTTAGTGATTCGCCTAAATGGTTATCATATATATCTTCTCTCTTCCTTTTGAATGAACACAATGTTGCAAGAGTGATAGACCTGAAATAACAACCACCAAACAAACTCAAGACAGCTGTTGCCCATTTTTATTGGCAAATTCAGCAGAGATGACATTGTCTTTGAAATGGGAGGTCATCAGAGTCAAGGTGGTGAAGGCTGGTTTCCTTGATGACTCTCTTTTAAATTTAGGTTTTAAAACATCTGCAGGTATAATATCTGCACAGCCCAGAGCACCCACACCTGCCATCTCCCCACGTTCATCCTCCCCTGACAACCAGCTCTCTTAACTGGCTGAAGTGGACAGAGAAGCTCTCGACAAATAGACCGCCATCTGCACGCTCGCTTTCTGCACACTGGCCCTCTGTTTCAGACATAGAATCATTTCACTTTGTTAAAGGAAATTGGGAATTCTGGAGAGTTTCCTGACTCTATGTCTTGGCTGTCTTGGTTGTTCCTGTGGGTGACATAATCGGTGGTGACACTGCCTGTGTTAGTATGCGGGGCTGCATTGTTGCCGGGTTGCATTGTTGCTGTTCCAGCTGCAGCTGGCTGTGCATTTGTACCAGAGAAGTGGTGGGGCGGGAAGAATTGAGCTGTCCACAGGCAGAACTAACCAAAGGGGTGTAAATGTTCTAAAAGAGGCATTACTGTCAAACATTTATATTCAGTTATGGTTATGGCAAACAAATGATATAATATACTCTTTATGAGTCATGTAATTTCAAATCTACATGTGTTTAGTCCACGAAAGTGTTTATTCTCCCTTAAGGAATACTGAAAGCGTGTCATCTCTCAATGAGAGAATTTGCTGGGGTGGGGACATGTGGTCAATGGGGGACAAGGGAACTATTGATATAATTAATACAGTTATCTCCACACAGTTTCATAACTCATGGATTTTGAGAAACTCTGTAGTCAGCTAACTTGTACAGTTATGAGGAATATTGTCTTTCATTGATACAGGGACTTCCTCTGAATTATTTTCAAGAAAGACTTAACCAAATTGAAACAGATCTATTCTTAAATGTTCTGTTGATTCTCTGTCAAAATTAAATTATATGTGTGTGTGTGTGTGTGTGTGTGCATTTCCCATTAGTCCCAGGAAGACATGAGCAAATATAGAGAACTTATTTGATGTCTATTGTGCAAAACCCCACATATATATTAATATGGTTTAAGGAGCAATTGAAAAATAATAATCAAATAGGCTAAACTAGCAATATCCAGGATAATCCAAGATTATATCCATATTTTATGTTCAGCTGATATTTAGCCTTAATTCCATCTCTGAAGCATTTACATGAGTATATAGATTAGTGTTTGACTGAATTACAATGGGCAGGATAAGGGCCATCCAAAGGTGTCCATGTCCCAATCCTCAGAACCTATAAATTGGTTATCTTACATGGCAATGGGGATTTTGTAGATGTGATTAAATTAAGGTTGTTGAGAAGGGGAGATTATGGTGCGTTAGGTGGGTTGCGTGAGGATAAGGACAAAATTCTTTATAATTCAAGAAAGGGGCAGAGGGTCCAAGTCTGAGAGAGAATGAAAGGTACTACACTGATAGCTTTGACGAGGTGCCAAAGCCAAACAGTACAGGTGGCCTCTGGAAGCTGGGGAAAAAAAGGAAAGAACTCTTTCAAGGACTGAATCTCCAGGAGAAGGGCAAACACCTGCCAGGTCCTTGATTTTAGCACAGTGAAAAGCATTTCAGATTTCTGAGCTGCAGAACTATAAGGATAATGATTTTATGTTGCTTTAAGCCACTAAATTTGTGGTAATTTGTTACATCAACAAGGAACTAATACGAACATCTTTAGAATGCCGCCTCTATAACAAGCTTCCTCAAATTCATTCCTGGTGGCCAGTGATCTTTTCTCTGCAGATGATCCTATATAAAATAAAGCAAAACAAAATAAATCCGGTTATTAATACAGTAATGGTGACTTCAGTGCTCCAGGCACTGTACTGAATGTAACATGCGATTAATTACAGATTAGCTCTGTTAATTACAGATTAGTTCTACTTTCACATGTGAAAACTGAGGCTCAGAGATTTTAAGCAGTTATTCCTACTCACGCTACTGATAAATGAGGGACCAGGATTTTCAGTCCGATGATCTAGCTCCACATCTAAGTAGTCTTAATCATGAAGCATAATCCCTGTGGCTCTCTTGCTTAAGACACTAACCATTTTTGGAAGTCTCCTGAGGAATTAAAAAATATGCCCCCAAGTACTAAACAAAAGCAAACATGCATATTCCTTGCATACAAATTAGAATTTTAACATATGCATGTCTAAAAAGAAATTAATTGATATGTGTTGTCTTAGTTCTGCTTTGATAGATATTAGAGACTTCTGAAGGGGATGGTAGGACTGAAAATAATAAAATTAGTTGAAATTCTGTTTAATGAATAGTATGATAATCTAATGCCCTCCCTAGGGCAGTGCAGTTGAACAACATGCCATTTTTCTCCACAGGCAAAAATTGTATACCCTGTGAAGATGTTAACCCAAAGAAAATTTGAACTTGGGGCATCAGGACCAATCAGTCTCAGGGGAGAAAGTTCTGGGCTGGATATCCTCGAGGGGACCCATTTCCCCAGTTTCTTCTCTTCTGAATAGTGACCAGTAGCACATTGACCACTATGGATTGGACCTTTCCATTCAAACCTTCTTCGGGTTCGAGTAGCTGCTCTCCTCTCTTGCACACTGATTCCTAGGGCTGGTAACGGCTCTCTACTAACTACGGGTTATTTAATTTTCCTTGTTTGATGCCTGTAAGCCTGTTTAACAATGTAAATAACCACACTATTGAACCTGTTTTTATTGATCAAGTTGGAGTGTTCTGTCATTATTTTTTTCCCCAGAGTAGTGACTGATAAAAATTTACTAAAGGTAAATATTTTATAAATTTATCCTATATTATCTAAGTCTAGTATTTACTTTGATTTCTTGAATGCTAATGAAGTACATATTTTCCTAGACAAAAATAGAATTACTGAACATAAATAGGAAGATATTTTCATTAGTATTTGATCAAACCTGTCTACTTCATAAACAAGAAAACTGATGTTTATACAGGCAGAGGGATTTTACCAACTTGGCAAAAAAGAAAGAGACAGACAGGAAGATAGGAAATAGAGACAGAACATGTAATGTCATGAAGGCTGTTTTTACGAACCGGACCATGTCAGATTTCCTCCACATACTCCTGACATTTGTAAGTTTTTCATTAACTTCTATAATTGATTTTAATGCAATGAAATGAGAAAAAAATTTGTAATACGTATGGAAATAAGATATATATTTTAGTTATAAGTGTAGGAAATGTAGGGTCATGATCATAAATATAAATTTTCATGACGTAATTAGGTGCAAATTACTATTAATTTGCATATCAATACAGAAGGAGGTTGAAATGGTCAAACGCACAAGAGGAAAGTATGGTATATTTTTCATATATTGTTGAAAGTATACTAAACAATATTCAATGCAAAGTATTAATACTCATATAATTTCTGTCCATTTTTAAAAAGATTTTATTTATTTATTCAGGAGAGATACAGAGAGAGAGGTAGAGACACAGACCCTGGGATCACGACCTGAGCCAAAGACAGACGCTCAACCACTGAGCTACCCCGGTGCCCCTGTCCACTCCGTTCTTATTATCAAAGAGTGAATTGAGTTACATACATAATATAAGTTTTCAGGATGGTAAAGTGACTTGCTAGAACGCTTATTAAAATGAAAAGCCAAAAGGAATTAGAAGACATTTAAAACTCTATTTCATCAATTTATTTTAAATTAGGTCTTGAAAGCTAACAATTAAGAAGCTTTGGATCAGAGGTGAAGGAACTATTGTTGTTGACCTTGATTAAGTTTGAAAATATTTACTGGGGTGATAGGAAGAAAAGTTCAGAGTCTCTTTCTGAGTGTCTAATTATTATCAGTATTTTCATAAATATTTTCCATGAAATTAAAACACATCAGATATGAGTTTAGATATGAGTTTTCTTTCACATAGATAAAGGGCATTTGTAATTAAAATAAGTGAGATTCTCTATAGAACAATTGGTTTAATGTCAAAGAAGGATATGGAAAATCCATTTTTCTCTATTAGAATTAAATGAAGTTGACATTTTTTTGTGAATTTAGACAATTACATTTCTAATATGGAAATGAGTAAATTATGTATTTCATCAGTTACTTTTGTTAAGTACCTTTCGTATTATGGTTTTCTATTAAACATTATTCTCAGGAAAGTCTTGAAATAATTCTTAGTGTACAGATTCTTATAGTTGATCAAAAACTGGTAGTAATACCTCATAGAAAATAAGCAAAAGGAGTTTGCTTGAAGAAATCCAAGACCAAGGATGAAATTCTTTCTTAATGCTTTGTTGGAAAGTAGCCTGAATTTTTCCAAATGCAATTTAGGTATAGAAAAAAGCGTTTTTCTGGACCTAAATAAAAAAATTGCATAGTTCCAAGTGAAAATCCAGTTTCTTCTAAAACTACTCTTCTATTTCTAAAATAATTTTCCTAGAAGGATATGTGTTTATTTGTATTGAGTAAATTTTAAAATGGGCTACCATACCATTATGTTTGGTCATTATTTTAAAATCTGCTTGAAAAATAGACACTTGAAAAGGACCAAATATAACTGTGAAAAATTATAGTTAGGAAATTCTATACAACAAATTCTTCTCTGCAAGTTCAGTAAATTAAAACATTTATATTAAATAAATAATTGTATTTAATTTCCAAAGTCAAGAGCTAAATTAAAATTTAATTTCAGTTGGGATGCCTGGATGGCTCAGTGGTTGGGTGACTCTCTTCAGCCCAGGGCATGATCCCGGAGTCCCTGGTTTGGATCTAGTCCCACATCGGACTCCCTGCAGGGACCCTGTTTCTCCCTCTGCCTGTGTCTCTGCCTCTCTCTCTGTGTCTCTCATGAATAAATACAATCTTAAAAAAAAAAGGAATTTAATTTCAGTCTGAGACTTTTAGATCTTACATTTAATAGCCAGTAGATTTTAAAAACATGTATTTTTCACTATTATATACTGTGCTTTTATTTTTTTAGATTCTTAGGCTAAAAAAGTCTTTGCCATTTTAAATAAAATATAGCAGTGATTTATATTTTATTTTTCATCAGACATATTTATATGTAATATACTTCTTGTTTTAAGCAAAGGAATGCAGCATGTTTGTTATTGGTTTGCTTGGATAGCTCTAACAAAGTACCACAGAACTAGTATGCAGTCTAGTGGATATTGATTATCTCACAGTTCTGGAAACTTAGAAGTTCTGAGGTCAAGGTGCGGACACAGTTGGTTTCTTCTGATGGCATGTTAGGATCTGTTCCATGCCTCTCTGCTAGCTTCTGGTGGTATGCTGGAAATCTTTGGCATTCTTTGGCCTGTAAATGTATCACTCTGATACATGCCATACCATGTCTGATATCTGTCAACCATGTTGACATGGTTCCTGCCTGTATGCATGTTTCTCTGTGTCAAAATCTTCCACTGGTTTGTAAGGATACAGTCATACTGGATCAGAGGCACTACTAATGGCCTCGTCTTAACTTGATCATTTGCAAAGACCCCATTTTGAAATAAGGCCATCTTCACAGTTACTGGGGGTTAGGACTTCACACCTTTTGCCGGAGACACAACTTAACCCATAACAATATTTCAGAATGACTAATCAAGCAATCAACTAGAAGCACTATCTGTAAGAGCTGTGAGAAAGAGAAAAAAATATATAAAATGTGACCTTATGACTTAGCACATTTATAATCTGAATTTGAAGGTAAGAATTGTCTGCATGCAAAATGAGAAATCAGAGAATAATGACTTCAAGTCAGGGGAAAAAATTGGTGAGGGGTGGCCTGCTTCTGTGTCTTTCTTAGCTTCCATAAACTTATGTTACTTACAGATGTGATGCAAATAATAAGAGCACCTGCCTTATCATGTTGCTGTGAAAATCAAATGCATTAACTAAGCAAAGATATCAGCAATATGCCCAGGTTATAATAAAGGGTTTACGGGATCCCTGGGTGGCGCAGTGGTTTGGCGCCTGCCTTTGGCCCAGGGCGCGATCCTGGAGACCCGGGATCGAATCCCACGTCGGGCTCCCGGTGCATGGAGCCTGCTTCTCCCTCTGCCTGTGTCTCTGCTTCTCTCTCTCTCTCTCTCTCTCTCTCTCTCTCTCTCTCTCTGTGACTATCACAAATAAATAAATAAAAATAAAAAAAAATAAAGGGTTTACTTAATAATAATAATAATAATAATAACCATAATATAGCAGTAGCAATAATAAATCAAGAGCAATCGATGACCACCAAATTTTAGGTGGTTAAGTCATTAAAAATTAGATATCGGTGTGCAGTGGTATATTTCACAAAGGCTTCACAGTGAACGGAGTGAGGGTATTAATTGTGTTGATAGTTACTAAAACCAGTACAAATTCAGAATGCAGCGTCTCTACTTGGCTTTTCTCACACACTCTGCTTTGCTTTTGAGTGCAGCAACTTATGAATCATCCTTACAAGTTAACAAGGTTTTCTGATAAATCACTGAGGGCATATTCCCCTTGAAATACTACTGCTCATATATGCAGCTAGATTATTTGGATCCCATAAATTCTTTGGTCTAATTGGATAAAGGGTGAAATATTACTCAAAATCAAAAGAAAAAATGATTTTTTATGCATCAAAGAACAAAATTTAATGTGGTATTGAATATAATGTTTAAACCAATTTTACTGATAATTTGAAAGAATATTGAATATACTATAGGTGAAGAACACATTAATCCATCAGTTCTTTATCAGAGCAATATTATAACTTTCCATCTGTGTTAATTTGTGTCTTTTACTCAGACATATTATCTAATTAGTTAACAATTATGCTCTGGTCTGTGGTGTCTAAAAGTGCCATGAAAAAAGTTTAAATAATTCAACTTCAGTTGTAAAATTGCAATAAGCCAGGGTAGATTTTAAATTTGGAATTCAATTTCAACCTGGTCACAGACCGTAATAGAGAGCATAATGGAAGTGCTATGGCACCAGAGATGTTTTATTATTTATCATGGAATGTAAATGACATGCTGCACACCATCAACATAAGCAATTCACAGAAACTATATTATGGGCCTGAGAGTTATTTATTACAATGGGTGTTGGACTAGCATTGAAGGGTGAGGGTTTGCACTGTTCTATGAAATTGTATTTATTCTTTCCATCCACCAAGGTCACTCCAAGTGTTCACTGTTTTCAAATGATCTGTTAGTGTATAATATACACATTTCACTAAAAGTTGATTTTCATCCTGCCTTTCTTTTGGACGCATCCCTTACAGTGAAGTTTCTTACATTGCTGGAATCAAGTTCCATGAACCAGCCCTGGATCTAGGTCACTACCTCAAAATTTGAAAAGGCACAGCAGTAAGTTTAAACATCTTGCAAGGAGGACCACAGAGCTCCTTCCACATATGACACTGTCTTTGTACATGTATCATTTTTGTGGTCTGAATAGTAGTATTTCTATAATCTAGAAATGATCATATCTTGGGAGGAAACGTAGCACTAGAACACACTAAGAGAATAAAGTACATAACTATAATTGGTATTTCATTCATTTAGAAGTAAAAATAAACTTTTCCACGAATTGCAATGCTTATATTATCTAAATTGGAAGCTCTTTCTAGTATCACTACATATGGAGAACCAAATAATAATTAGTAGGATTCCTTTTTTTTTTAAGTAGGATTCCTTATAAAGCATCAATCTACAGCAAAAGGAAATGACTATTTTATTTTATTTTATTCTATTCATTTTTAAAAGATTTTATTTATTTATTCATGAGAGACAGAGAGAGAGAGTCAGAGACACAGGCAGAGAAGAAGCCAGCTCCATGCAGGGAGCCTGACCTGGGACCCGATCCCGGGTCTCCAGGATCACGCCCTGTGCTGAAGGCAGGCGATAAACTGCTGAGCCACCCAGACTGCCTGGAAATGACTATTTTAAAGAAATATTCCACTCAGGCAATTATGAATCTTGTAAAAGAAGTTTTATCCTTTTTCCTGAAAACACAGTGTCTCTTTATCCTGAATTTTAATGAATAAAGTGTTCATTTTTGAGCCAAGCCTTCCATATTCTGATTCATCCAGATAATCTCTTTTAATCACATATAATTTTCGAATCAGGGTTTAATAGGATAAATTTCCTCATGTGACACTATTACCGTACTCTAATTGTACAATTTTTCATATTAAAATTAGGTCACTTGGATTAGAGTTTTGGGAATCCAAGACTTTAAAATTTCTTTCTTTTTTCAATTTTTTCAATTATAATTTTTTAAAATTTCTTTCATTCAGTCAATTGGATGGCTAACCACATTGGTGCATGGATTTTAAAAGTTTAAATCTCAGGGGCTACCTTGTACTATACAACAATGAGAGTATATTTGTCTGCAGGACTTCAGATTGAGTACAAAAAAAAATGTGTCCTAGGATATCATAAAAGCACAAAAGCCCATCAAAAGGCAAAAACAAAGATGAAAGAAATAAGAATTTACAGTGCAAGGCAATACAACCTCTACAATTGTAAGATTTCAACTATCCAGCAGTTTATATTGAGTGACAAATTAAATAAACATAATTTCACTTCTGAAATAATTTCATAAAGGAAATTCAGATTGAGTCATGTTTGGATTAGGGATAGAGAAGTCACTCAGAAAATACATCTACACATCAGAAAATGATTATTATTCCTTGGGGTATTATATATTGGATTTGTAAATTACTAGATCTGCCCTAGTCTTTAGGATAGATTAAAAAACAAATTTTCACTGCGTTAGTAGCAACAGCTAATATGTTTTAATTTAAAACCATCTTCTTCATCATTCTTTTGAGAATTTTCTTAATATTTTATTTTATTTTTTTTTTTATTTTTAAAAGATTTTATTTATTTATTAGTGAGAGACACACAGAGAGAGAGAGAGAGAGAGGCAGAGACACAGGCAGAGGGAGAAGCAGGCTCCATGCAGGGAGCCCGACGCGGGACTCCATCCAGTGACTCAGGATCACTCCCTGGGCCAAAGGCAGACGCCCAACCACTGAGCCACCCAGGTGTCCATCTTAATATTTTAGAAAAAAAGACTTCCCATAGTCATCATGTACTTTCTTCTTTAAATTAGAGTTGAGCATCAAAAAATCTCAAATCTTCAGCTTAAATACCAAATTACATACACTATATCCCTTATTACATGTTTATTTATTTGAGACAGAGCATGAGCAAGTGAGCAGGGGAGGGGCAATGGGAGAGGGAGAGAGAGAATCTCAAGCAGGCTCCACACTCAGCACAGAGCCCAATGCAGGGCTTGATCTCATGACCTCAAGATCATGACCTGAGCCAAAACCAAGATCAGACTCAACCGACTGAGCTACCCAGGTGCCCCCCAAGTATGTTTATGGTAGCATTTTATTTAATATATTGAAGGGGGCATTCTGCTTTGGAGAAAACTCAGGGTAACTTTTAATGGCACGGTATATTTGATCATTTATAAATAATACCAAAGGTAGTCGTAGCTAAGATTTTAAAATATTATATTCTTCAATTTCTCCAAGCAGTCCTTAAGTCAAGCTCCCTCTTTCTGTGTAATAAAACAATTTTGACATAGCAATATATATATACATATATAAGATAGAAACACAGATTTATGACATAGATATATTCTATATGTTAAATATAGTTTATTCTCTAAACATTAATATGGGACAGTGAATTGATTTAAATAGTGCTACTTCCCTACCTCTCATTCCTATACATCAATCTGCTGGATAGATAAACCGGGGATGATAAACTATGAGGCTACTGTTTTGAACTGGCAAGGATGCTAAAGAAAATGTAAAAGTAGATGCAGTGCAGAAATAATCTTTCTTAATTTGCTCCATCACATATCAAGTAGGATTAATAGGCTAGAAGCCCTTGCATTTATTATAATGCTCTGACATTCCATCTATCACATTGGAATTTCCTCAGGAAGGTGAAAACAGCACATCTCCTTCAATTTATCTTGTGATATAGTATAAGATGGCAAGTTGCTATTTTGTTCATTAACTTATAAAAGAGTTAAAGTTTCTGTAAATAGAAACTATAATGAATGTTCAAGATCATTTACTGTGCTGAAATGAACCTGCATTCCAATAGCAGCTCCGCCTCCAGGTATCAGTAAAACTCTGAAGATTGATAAGGGAAAAAAAAATAATTGAAGTTTTTTAAGGTCTTTTCTTCTCAGGTTAGGGGGTACCTATTAATTAAGAGCTAGGTACCATGCTCCATAGGAAGCAAAGATGAGAAAATGAGCAGTAAAGGAAGCTGGTTTCATATTTAAGTCATTTATTTTGTTTTTATTTCACTTAACCTCAAACTTAAAAAAAGAAACACACTGTATTCAGAATTAGCAGAAAACAATGGAATGATACCAGCTTTTGTCTGTAAACAGATTTCCAGCTTTTCTTGTTAACTAATTTATATATCGCCAAACACGTACTAAGCTTTTATGCTGTAGTGTAACATGTGCCCCTGAGCCAGAGGGTGACCTGAGGCCATGGGTGACACTGCAGGTGAGATTGTCAGAACAGCTCCCGTTTGAGCAGAAGCCTGACTGGAATGGAGGGGGTGGGAAAGAGAATGCCTCCCCCAGAGGGGGTTCTGAACGAGGGGAACATCAGGAGCAAGGCAGGGCCCAGAGGGCCACAATTGACACAGTTGATCAGCAAAAAAGCCAATTAGGGGAAGGGTGAAAAGGGATTAGATAAGAGCAATGGGTTGTGTTTCGTTACCACAAAATAAAGTTTCTTTCAGATTTTAGGCAGAATGACTCCTTTTTTGCTATCAAGTAATTTTCAGCATCAGCTGGTTTGGAAGGAATGGGACTGTAGATAAAATATCCCAAAAGTAGATTGTTCTAAAAATGCTGAACCTAAACACCCTACCCATTCCATGACTCTGGGAAGCCTGACAATCTGATCTCATAGACAAAAATTAAAGCTGGAGTCAGATCAAATCAGTAAGAAATGGATTTTGCTCCATTCTTGAATGAGAACAATGTGAGTTGGAGGGGGGTTTATAAGATTATAAAAGGTCAAGAGCAATCATTACACGTCTTCCTTAAAATCCTTTAGAGCCTCCTCCGATGGCTGGCATTCTCCTTTCTCCCAACCCCTAATCTCATCTCACACCTCTCACTGCATTTTACAAAATTCTAGGCTCAATATATAAGTTATATCAATGTCCTTTAAAAAATGGATTATGAGGAACACGTCTGTATTTGAGTACAGCCGTGTTGGTTGACTTGTCGCTCTGAGGGTGAATGCACACCAGGGGAAGCAAGCCGCTTGCTTCCCAGTAACAGTCTTCACTCACATAGGAATTGTTTTATGGTGGGGGGTTTTTCGGAGGATTTCAGAAAGTGGGGATCTGCCCTAGATTGGATATTATCAGGAAATGGAGATAATGCTATTAATTGGTATCTTAATATTTCTTATCTAGAAGATAGGAAGAACAATGTGACGCTAAAGTTGTCCTTGCTAAGGAAGCAGCAGTCATTTATATTAGGCAGAAATGGGGCTATTTGGCTATTTTTGTAGCTTGGACAATTTCTTTTTTTTTCTAAATTTATATGTGAATAGGGAGTGGTCTTGTTTTGTCTTGATCCACTGAGTTCCCGGAGGGGTCTCCTCTGATGTTGATGTTAAATTCTTTATGAAGTAGAGCATGAGGGTAGAGCTGTGAGGGCCCTCCCTACACATTCTTAGCAACACCAAAGTCTTGCACATAAGTACAAGGCTAGCTCCAGGCCAGCTCCTGGCTCTCAGATGCTACTTTTCTATTCTTTTAATGTATTTGTCAGGTTTGGGAAATAAAAGTGTCTGGCTTCATGGAAGCCCTCAACAATTCTACTACCTATTTTCTAAGAGACTATTTAAGATCTATATTAAATCATTGAGGTAGATATCTGGGCCTGGAGATTTATTTGGAGAAAGGCTTTTAATTGCAGATCTATTTTCTTAAAATTAGTATTGAAAACTCAAATTTTCTATTACTTCTTTCAGTTTTTAGAAACTATGCCTTTTTAGAAATGTGTCAATTTCTTCTAAATTTTCAAATTATTTTAAAAATTGTTTCAAACATACTGTTGTATTTAGTACACATTTGTTATATTTTGGTGATATTTCCTTTAATATTTTATATTACTTTTTCTTTCTTTCACTTTTTCTTCTGATCATTCTTTTAAAAAATGTTTTTAGTATTTTCAAGGAATCAAATCTGACAATATTATTACTTCATGATATGTTTGTCTTCTATTTTATTATTTCCTTCCTCTAAGTTCAGTGGGTATAATCCCCAGTTTTTTTATTTTCTAACTTCTTGAGCTGGACACCTAGATCATTTCTCAAGGCATATTTTTCTATCTTGTGTATCTAAACATTTTCATCTCAGTTTATCACAAATTTTAATTTTTATTACGTAATTCAAAGTAGTTTATAATTGCCATTCGGTTTTCTTCTTTGACTTTGTGTTATTTAAAAGTGTATTTAATTTTCAAACATTTGGTGATTATCCATTTATCATGTAATAAAGATCTGGATTAATTTCTGTATTGCTATTGAACATTTTGTCTTGAAGTTTCAAGTTTGTTGAGCCTTATCATCTACTATGTGATCGTATGAACATGAAAAGAGCATATATTTTGTCATTGCCAGTTGCACTGTTTTACATATGTCAAATAGAGTTTGTGTTATTCAGAACGTCTATAACTGATGACTTATATTCTAGCGCTCTAGGTGTAATGTGGATTTTGCTCTTTTTCTGCTTTTATTTATTTTAAGATTTTATTTATTTATTTGTTTATTTATTTATTTATTTATTCATTCATGAGAGACACAGAGAGAAAGAGAGGTAGAAACAGGCAGAGGGAGAAGTAGGCTCCATGCAGGAAGCCCGATGTGGGACTCAATCCCTGGATTCCGGGATCATGCCCTGATCCAAAGGCAGATGCTCAACCACTGAGCCACCCAGGCAGCCCTTCTGCTTTTATTTTTATTGATTTTTTTTGCTTAAATATTTTTAAGATTGTGATTAGTTGCGTGCAAATTTTAAAATATATTCCACGTTGATTGATTCTTTTGCCCTCAAGTTGCTTTCTCTACTTCTGCTATGCCACCAGGTCTCTATTTCTAGAAATGTATTATTTTTTAAAGCCTTTATCAGTTTTTCTGCAGATAGTGATTTAATGAAATACACTTCTCTGTCCTTTATGTGCACCCATTCTTTATCTCTACATTTAAGGTATGTATCTTGTAAGCAGCATATGTTTCTTTTAAATGAATCTGAAAATTATGTTAATTTACTTCTAAAATAATGACAAATACAAATGAGATTTATATCTATCAATTTACCATTTATTTTATTTGGATCACCTATTCTATGTTCCATTCTATGTTCCATTTTCTTTTCCCTCTTGACATTTTTGGTTAATGAAATATTTACTTATTATCAAAAGTACCAAGTCATGCTTGATTTACTAAAATCTAATGTATAAAGTAGATTGTGGCTAATAGAATAAAAGATGGTAATTATAAATTCCTTTTCTTCTCTTAAACACCTGCCATTCCACACATCTAGATGTCAGTTCAGCCTGTCCTAGTGACTTACCTTGACTGTAAAATATGGCATAAGTGACAGTGCAATTTCTGACCTACCTCTTAAGAGCAATGGGAGATTATACTTTTTCCTCTTAAATCTGGAACATTAACAACACCAAATTGGTGGGGATGTAGAGCAACAGGTATTGTCCTTCATCCCTGGTGAGAATGCAAAATGGTCCAGCTACTTTGAAAGAGAGGTTGGCAGATTTTTTTTTACAAAACTAGACCTATTCTCACCATATGTTTAGCAATTGTGTTTCTTGCCAGGGGTTGAGGGGAAGGGAGGGATAAAAAGGCGGAACACAGAGGATGTTATTATACTCTGTATGATTTTATAATGATGGATATATGTCATTGTACACTTGTTCCATCCCATAGAATGTACATTATTAAGAGTGAACCCTAAGTTAAATTATGGACTTCGGGTAATTGTTAATATAGGTTCATTAACCATAACAAATGTACCACTCTGATGAGTAATGTTAATAATGGTGAAGCTAAAAAAAAAAATGGTGAAGCTATGCATGTGCAGGGGCAGGGAACATATGGGAAATATCTGTACCTTCTTTTTCTCTGAACCTAAAACTGTTCTAAAAAAAAAAATAAGGTCTTTAAAAATTTTTGGAATATCTACAATAAGACAAATGGTTGAAAATTAATGGTGGCTCTTTTTTGGTAATCAACACAGTTAAAATACAGAAAAAAATTCCCACAAAAGGAGGGCAATTGAGTTCCCTACATATTTTCAGACGCTAGAAGTATATCTGTCTATGATATCAAAAAGGGATTCTATATTCAGTGGCAGAGTGGTACCAGCAAAATCAGCAGCATAAACAAACCTTCTTAATATTGAATTATCCCTATATAACAAATGTGTATATAATTCTCTCAACTAGAGTTTTTAATTTTGTCTGGAATAGATTGGTGAGTAAATAAGAAACCATACCAAAATGCAGAATCATTTCTATAAATGTATCACTGAAATATTTTTAACTGTGACATTTTCATTAATCTCTGCTATAAATTAAGCAAAGGTAAGGTATAATGAATTTTATACAGTATGATTAAGCACCCGGATTCAGGATTAAACTCATTAAATTAAACTAATAATTTAATAACTGTATGTAACTTCAAAAGAAAAAACTTAAATAGGATTTACAATTTTAGCAGCATACAATTTCAAGAATCTATTTTAATACATTAATATTTTCTTTGTAACAGGTCTAGATATTCCCTTATATACATTTTTCACATAATACACTGTAAGTATAGTAGATTTTGTACTCCATTTGTTCTTTATGTTTTCATCAAATATTTTTAATGGAAATATTATATTGAACATTAATAATCATTATTATGTAATATTAATGAAGCACAAAATGTTCATAATGTTTTATCAACTATCAATATTCAAATTTACATTAACTTAAGCTGTAGGGTAAGTTCCACATTCAGGTTTCTGCTTTTACTTTTGATATATATTTGGGATATAGAGAATCTTAACTCACAACTTTGGATCACTGGTAAAGATAGAAGAGTGAAGCTGACACCATTAAGGGCTCTGAATCTTTAAATCAAACTGATAGTTTGAAGAGATTTGTTTTTATTTTTATCAAGTAGTCAATCTTCAATTCAAGCAGCATGTTGTAAGTGTGAATGTTTTAGATTGGGAAATAGCAGGTAATGGATTTTTAATTAACTTTTTCTTTGGACATAGAAAATATTTATTTACACTTTGTTGTAGAAATACCATATGCTTGTTTAATATCCCTGACAACATATTTATGAGCATGTATATGGATTTTTTTTTAACCTCCCCTGCAGTTAATATCAAGTACTGGAAATATTATGTGTTGTATTTTGGATCACTACCTAGTCTTTATTACTTTTTTCTACCTAGTCTTTAAAAAAAAATCCTGATGTCTTATCTTAAAAGTCCAAGTCTTCTAGATATTGAATATATTTCTGAGATAACACACTTGAACAAAATTACTCAGAATCACATTACATGTGTCAATTTTCAAGTCACAAGTTGTTTTCTATCTTGAACTCCTATTCTTCTTAGTTGAGTATTTAAATGAGTCACTTTCAGAAAAACAAACAAAATTTAATCTGATTTTAGTAATTGTAGTAATCCTAGGTTTATAACTGAGTCACATTCGGGTATAAAACTCACATTTTCTATTTTCCCCCTCTCTCCTCTTAGTGTATAAATGAATGTACATTATACACACATATATACATTAACATATGTGGACTTATATGTTTATTTTCTGTAAATAATTTTGAACACTTAACTAATTTTTAGACCCTGGAAATACAGGATGCAGATATCAATAAGTCGTAAGCCCTTAATTTCAGAAGACATATTATTTGGGAAAACAAATATGTAAACAAATAAGTAAGAAAAACTCACATAGTACTCTGTAAGTGCCATATATAAAACTGAAGATCATGAAAAAGAAAGTGGAATCTATTTTGGAGATAGATATAACAGGACTATGTGACTGACAAGATAAAATGCATGGAAATAAATGTAACTCCTAAATTTTTCTAACAATGGTTGGTTATTGAGGCTGAAAAAAATTTGATAGATTGGTCTTATTATAGAATCAAGAATTCTGTTTATAAGACTTAAGAGTCACTTTAACATTTTATTTGTGTTTTGACTTACATTTTAGAAGAATTTAGTTGTAAAATTAACAGAACCACAGATCCTTTTTTTTTTTTTTTTTTAGAACCACAGATCCTTGCTATTGATTTGATTTAGGAGTGATAGGAAAACCCAAAAAGCACAGCAAGTTGCTTAACTTGTTACTATTAAATAGAATGTAGAATGAAACAAAGATTATAGAGGCATTGATTAGAATCGAATAGATTAACTTGGGTGCATTATGTGAGCTTTTGCTGTTGTTCAGCTGCTAATCAGAGAAAGCCAAAACCAGTCATTTAATTAGGACAGGGGTTTCTTTTCCTTCAATAAAATGAAGTCAGGAGACAGGCAATACAGGGCTAGCCTGGCACTTTCATGATATCCACGGTCCAACTTCCTCTGGACGTGTCGCTGCACCATTTTGTGTGTGGCCTTCCACACTCAAGGTGGCATCCTCATAGCTGAAAATAGCCATTATGGTTATTGCCATAATGTTTGTATTTCAGGCAGTCAGAAGAGAAACATGGAGAGGAGAAAAAAAGATCTTTATATAAATAAGTAAATCTTCATTTTTAAGGACATTTGGAAACCATACCTGACTATCTGCTGTATACTACCGACCAGAATCTAATCTCAAGAACAATCATAGATTCTCAGAAACTGGAAAATCTTGATTTTTAGCAAGGTACATTGCTGCCACAAATGAAATTATGGTTCTGCTAATAAAGACTTTTTCTCGTTAAAACTATACATTAGATCTATCTGCCTTTTTGACATTTATACTTAAGTACAGTAAATACTTATTACCTTTGCACATATATTTGTAAAATAAATATTTAATATTTAATATTTGATTAATATACATCACTTAATATACCCAGAAAAGAATCTGTAATCTTTCCTCACAAACATCTCCAACCATAGTGTTGTATGTCTCGGCAATTGGGAACACCATTATTCTTCTTGCTAAAATTAAACAACGGGGAAATGTGACTGGATTTTTCTTCTCGCATGCTACCTACTTGTACCTCTTGTTGGCTTGACCTCAGTACGTATCCATATTGCTACCGCTTCCTATGGCTTCCAAGGCTAATGCCCTAGCCAAAACTCCACCTGGATTTCACAGTAGAATTCTAACTGGTCTATTCTAACTTCTGTATTAACAGGTTTATTATCAATATAGCAGCCGGACTGTGTAAGCTTTTAAAGGTGCAATTCAGATTATGTCACTCCACTAGCTCTCTCTTACTACCCTCCCGCTCAATCATTCTGCTCTCAGCACTCAGTCTTCCTCAAAATTTTTTCAACGGGACTTCAACAGTATCTATAGTGGAAGGTCTTTGTGTTGGCTAATCCTTCTACTTGAAGTTTTTTTGCCCTCAGATAGCCTGTGGTTTGCAGCCCATACTTCTCAAGTCTTGGCTCCGATTTTAATGATATGACTAAGCATTTCTCTGACTATCCTATTCTTATTATGATATGCTATTTCCCTGAATGGCATTCTCAATTCCTCTCCTTTTCCCCCCACTTCGTTTCACATATCATTATTCTTATACCAACATTCAGTTATTTACCCAGTTTGGGGTATGTCTACCATACTGGGAAGTGAGCTTTATGAGGGGAAGGGTTTTGTGTGCTAGAACCCCAGTGCCTATATTGCTTCTCCCATAATACCTGTTAATAAGATAGTTAATAAATGGATAATTGAATAAAAGTGAATAAATAAAGGAGAAAGGAAGATTAGATATTGCATAATGGATACCATTCAATGCAACAGTTGGAAATGAATTTGAGATGCCTTTCAGACATGAAGACTTTAATATTCTAAATATGAGCCTAGACTCAAGAGGAAAATTGGTATTGGAATGCTTTAGTGTATAGGTGGTGTGCAAAGTAATTGGTTAATAAATGGATGTAGAGTAAGAAAGTTTACTTTTAAAAAAACCTAAATATATGCAGCACTCCATGACTCCTAAGAATTCTATTTAAAATCGTCTATGTGTACAAAGGCAAATGTGTATTTTCTTTATTCAGGAAAAGAGTTTGAATCCGATTATTTGTAAATTCCCACTCAAGTTGCCAAGTCCAGATCTCCCACAAAGACAAATCATCCACTACCACCTGGCACTGAGGCAACTCTAATCGCCTGGAGACATGTTTTAAATTCTTATTATTGACAGTGTTTAAAGAATATTTCCTTGGATCTTTTCCAAATCTACAATTTTATAGATGTGAAGTAATAACAGAATATTCCAATAGTTGGTGTTTTATCTTTCAAATTCATTCATTTGAAAATGAATATAAAATCAGAGTAACCATTTTTAATTCAGGCTTCTGAAGGAGTAATCTTATCTTTTCTAAGAAACTCATTAGAAGTTTCATAGGCTATGTGACTATGGGCCCACTTTCTAAAGTACTTATTAATAGAAGTGCATTCACTCAGCAATAGGTATAGCTTTTTCTCTGGCCATATAAAAATAGGCAATTTTTATTAAATACAGAACCATCTTCAGGATTTCTAGCATATGCTAAAATAACCTTACTGATTTTACTAAATTTTATTTCTCTTTTCTTCCCCTCAGAAATACAGTCTGACAAATATTGGTTGCATATTGCTCTGTCTCATATATTTGATTTGGATAAGCCTGTCAGTCCACTTGTAGACTACAACAAATGCTGCAAGTAGGAACCGGCTGATTAAGAGGATAAATCTTCCTCATTTGTGGTGCTTATTCATCTACTCATGAAATTTAAGCTGCTAGATTCATTTAATCGAGTTCTTTACTATTTCGTCTGTGGTTGTATTGAAGTTACTCGCCATCCACCCGCCCCCCACCCATCCTCCTGGTGATGCTGTGGTAATTTACCTAACATCATCAATAACAATTTCTCAAATATAACTTAAAGGGACCCAAAATCAGGATCTTTGTTGGACTCTTCCATCTGTTGCACTTTCAAGGGTGAAAGCAGAGCAATGGCCCAGAGCAGTTCTAGCTGCCAGGTTTGTGTATATGCAAATCTAGCTTTGATTGACATTTCCCATCAACAGCTGGTGGTTATACCACATTTTGGCCTCTGCATATGTGCCTACCAGTGATGCATTTTGGTATAATTGTTTTTATTTATGTATTGTATATTCATGTTTTTATGTATTGTATTGTATATTCATGTTTTATGTATTGTATGTTCATATTCATGAGGGTCTAATGAGCTTTGGTTGTGACCTTAAAGGTAATTAAGGACAAGTTGTACACTTTGTGTACATGCTCAGCTCTTGAAGGTCCCCTCATGGTTTTGAAGCCAGCTCTGAGGCCATGCCTCTCTGGCTCTGTTGTCTTTCAAGGTGTGGCTCTTAACCATTTGAGGTGACACCAAGGTTATGGCTAGCACTGGCTTCATCCCTCCTCAATCTTGTGTCATTAACTGCCTAACGTGTGGATTTCAGATTTCTTTCAGTCAAAAACTGTCCAGAATTATCATTCTCAAGTCGGGAATGTTAAGTTTTTGGTTTTTTTAAATTATTTTTAAAAATACTATCAATAATTTTGAAAATTTAGACTTCTTTTCCTGGTATCTTGTGTGTATATCAAGATCCCAAGCAGCACAGAGAAACATAATTTAGAATGTATAATGTTGACAGAGATGGAAAACTTGTAAGTCATTTAGTCTATTATAGAACTGAATGTAGGCATCATTTCCATAACATCACAGACACTAAGCAATCAGCTTTTTTCTTTTTTTTTCTGTCATGAGAAACAGATGGTAGCAATAGATTTTACGCAATGAAACATCATTGCAAAACGAAGCACGTTTATCAGGCTAAGAACCTAAGTGTGTTCATAATACTGACTGGACGATAAATAAGTAGGGGTCTCTGAATCCAAACTAACTCCCTCTTGAGTTTCCAAGAAGCCATTTAATTATTTGTAACTGAATCATATATTTGTACTATATACTTGTACTTTCTGCTGATACTTAATGTTTCACATTTTTCTACTCAAATTTAGCTTTGTATCTTGTGTATGTTCATTTTATTATTGCCGCTATAAGAGTAGATTTACACTTAACCCCCAAATTACCAAAATTCCATTATTACTAGTCTTCCATTTGCTTATCCTTTGGCTTACATGTGTCAATAAAATTTATGTCTGATGATTACTAATGTTATGTACTTTTATTGTCAAATTGATAGTTTTTATGACTATTTGGAATGGAGTTTATTTTCCACTTCTGTTTCAAGTTGATGATTACCAGAACAAAAATAAAATATTGATTTGTGTGTCTTTGTCTTGCATTCAGCCACTTTATAAAATTACTTTATTGATTCTAGTAAATTTTTAAAAATCTCTTAAAATTTCTGTATCTCAGCATGTAAAGATATTTTTTATTGTATAATTTTACTAAATTCTCAGAAATTCATTTCAGTATTAAAAACAAGGTAAGAGTACATGTCAATGTTTATTCCACATAATCTTGAAAATGACTTCAGAATTTCACTGTTGTATTTCTTTCTGTTGATATTGCGAATAGTCTTTATCATTTGGTAAACTGTTCTGTTTTAGTTTAATTTAGAAATTTTATTAGAATAGCTGTTGAAATGATTCAACCGGCATTTTACACCTCATTTCTAAAATGCATATCTTCTATTTTAGTTGTTCGGAGGTGGATGAGGTATTAAATAAATCAATTTTTCAAAGAATTGAGAAAAGATTAATTTTTTTAGTTAAAACTAAAAATTGGCAATTGTTTCCTAAAATCCCTTTACTAACACCAATAGGAATGTTTGAGTAAATAGTCTCTAGGCACAGACCTCTAAATCTGAACATATACATCAAACGTGCTTTCTAGTAAATTTTTGCTAATTATGTATATATTATTTATTAATTACCTTTATTCCTTATATTGTAATTAAAACATTATATTGATTTTTGGTATACATAGGCATAGTTTATATATTAATGAGTTTTATTCTAAATTAGTAAAAGGAGCCTTACAAAATAAGTGTTACAAAAAGTAACTGAAATAAGTTTTTAGGATGAAAGGAGTTGAATACTCACACACACACACACAAACATACATACATGGTAGTCACATATATGACTTTTTAAAAGTTTTAGAATTAATATTATTCTAATGTGTAAAAATAATAGAGGGAAGTTTTCATTTCATATGCTCTGAAATCATTTAAATAATTTTGGGAAAGACATCTTTTCTCAGTTGTAAAGCATGTAGTTCTGGTGTCTTTGTTTCAGTAAGTCTTTCCAGTCTCTGTTGCATTATTTGGATGTTAAAGTTTCTGCCTCTTTGTGGATTGATTTTGATAACTTACATTTTGCTTATAAAAATGTATTTTCCCTAAATTTTAAAAGATGTGTCCTGGATAATTACAGGCAGTATTTTTTTATAATCTTTCTAATAAAAAAATCTTTCTAATAATGTCAGTTATATCAATAGTTATATTTAATTTCTTTTTAGGAATTCAACTAATTTTTATCTTTTAGATTTTTTAAAATTAACATTTTCTGTTTTTTTTTCTTTTCACAGCATTATTTCAAAAGTAATATGTACAAGAGGAATAGAAATTTCTAGAATGTTAAAGAAATAGTTTTAGTAATAGTTTTAGTAATAGGCGGTCTAGTGACCGCCTGCTTAAACCTATTTACACTCTTGTTCAGCAGTTAATAAATTTGCTTTTATCTTCTTTCCATAGCACTTTTGATTTTATATTTCTAGTTCTCCAGGGAAATGCTTTGAGATATTAAAAACTCATAAATTCAAAAGGAACAAACTGACCACAGGATCTTTTGTTTATTGCTCTAAGCTTCTTTGTTCCTGTTTCTCAAAGGCACAGAATAGGGGTGTGTGTGTATGTATGTGTGTGTTTGTATGTGTGTATTTCTTAACTCAGACACTACTTCTTGTGACTTGTAGTGCAGATCAAAATTCGATAACCATCAGGTAAGTAATGATTTAAGAAGCAGAATATAAAGTGTTTAATTTGAAGATCTTTCCATTCCATATAATTTCAGAATCTGCTAGCAATTATTATATTCTGAAATTCAGATGAAAAAAGTTATCTTCAATAATCTTATATTTAGATTTAAATCTTTGATAACATAGTTTCATTAAAAATGGCAAGGAGTTTTAACTTCATTTTTGTTTTTTTACTTTCATCAACATAACTAGTATTTTAATTTTGTGTCCTTGCAACCAGATTTAATACAATGGCATAAATGAATATAAATCCACCATCAGAATTATTTAAAAAGTGTTTCAATTCATTGGAACTTAATAGAATTCTCCATGATGAGTCTTCTGGATGACATTTGAAATATTGACAAATAAAGATGAAGTAAAGAAGGACTTAATTTACAGCAATTGGATAAGTTGATCACGGGCTGGCAATCATTTCCTGTAAAAAGATATCTGGAAAATATTTTAGGTTTTGTAAGTTTAAGGTCTCTGTTATAGCTTCTCAACTCTACTGCTATAGAATGAAAGCAAGTATAGAGATCACTTAAAGAAATGGTCAGCTGTGTTCCAATAAAACTTTACACAAGGAAACAGACTATGGACCAGATTAGATGACCTAAACAACTTTTTTCCTCAAACAACTGAATTGCTGGATTAAAAGGAATGTTGAGCAATGACAACAGGAGGGAATTATAGAACACCACTTCCTCAAAATAAGAGAAATTGGAAAACCTGGAGATAAATGTTAACACATGCTTTGTTTGGGAGAATTTCTGAAAAAAAAGTGCTATTGTCCTAAATCTCCTGGAATACTGATCTATTTTTTGCTCTATTTCACTTCCTATCTTCTAAAGAAACTTTTCTTTTGTCATCATTATATATATATATATATATATATATATATATATATATATGATATATAGAGGTATCTCTATATATAGAGATAATGTGTATATATATATATATATCATATCCTCAAAATATTTCGAGCTTTTTCTTTCCATTATGATGAATCTCCCATTGTAGAAGGTACACATGACCTTCATTCTGCAAAATGCAAATGCCATTGCTCTGTTCTTATCAGACTTTTGATTTCCGCAAAATTTGACAAGAGGGGATCTTTATTCAGGCACATTTTCCCCTTTCCTTTGGAACATCTTATACTCCAACATGACTGGGCTATCATTATCTTTTCTTCATGTCTCCTCTGGAACTTCTGAATGTGCTGAGACCTCTTTATATTCCCTATCTACAAATTATGTTTAAGAAATCTCACCTAATTTCCTGGATTTAAAATGCTATATACAATCTTACAAATGCAAATTTTACTTAGATGGATTCCTCAGCCTTGACTTTACTCTCTACATCTAGTCAATATTTCTGTAACTTAAATTCCTAATAGGTGCATAAATTTTACATGCTCAAACCATGAAAGTTTATTCTTGTGCAGTGCCTCACTCACTCACACTCACTCACCTTTCTTGATGTTCTCTCATCTTCCTCACAATAATCTCCACTTCTCAACCAATCAGCCACTCAAACAAAAGCATAAAGCATAAAAAAGTATAAAACATATTTTTGATTACCCTATTTTCCCATATACGTACATGTACATTAGATTTGATTAATAACATACCAGGCTGTCAAAACATATTTGCTATATTATATACAATAATTCTAAAAATTGAATGATACAAACCAAAACACTCAATTTAGTAGATAAGCAATGCTTTAATCTACAGTAAAGTGTAGACATTATTCACTTAACTTTGTACTTGCCATCCACATATCCTCCCTTTCTCAAAAAAATAAAACTTAATTAATTTTATAATTGAGAGAGAAAGCTTTTATAGTAGCTATAGAGCATTTTATTAAGAACACAGATTATGACACAAAATGAGTCTAATTACACGGATTCTTTCATAAAGAAAATATCCTTAAACACTTGTATATCTACATTCAGCTAAGTATATGAAAAATACCTTGTAATCACTTTAGGATGTGCACACATTAGTAGACAAAAAGTTGAAATTAGAAAGTGCAGACTCACTATAGGTATTTTTCTTAATATCTGTCAATATATTTCTTAATATATATCAATGAATGCAATTTTTTAAAGATAGTGAAAACACACATTTCTACATATTGGCTGGCCTGAAAATTAATTAAAACTTATGTTAAATACAGTATTAATGAACAGTTTGTCTAACACTGAGGATATTTTCAAAGTATGAAGCAACACTGAAGTACTAGATTTGATAACAAAAAAATCCTGATCAGGGGCATCTGGCTGGCTGTGGGAAGAGCATGCAACTCTTGATCTCTGGGTTGTGAGTTGATGCCCCACGTTGGGTGTAGAGATGATTGAAAAAACAAATAAACAAACTTTACTAAAAAAAACTTGATCATAAATGTGTAAAGGTGTGCATTTATTTATTAAAGGTATAATGTTTACAGTAGTGTGGATATAAAAAAAAACTTACTGAAACCTTTATTTGTTTAGTACTGGAATTTTTAGACAACTAGTTCTTATATAGAAAAATAGGCACTATAATAATTGCAATAACTATTTATAATAGTTCAATTACAATGGCTTAACTGAAAGGATATGATATTAGCAAGTTTAATGAGAACTATTTACCCTCAAATGCAAAATTTAAATAATATTAATTTTACTTAGAAGTGATTAAACATTTAAAAAGTGCATAATAATCTCCAGTTACATTGTAAACTTAAAACAAATACTTTCAGATTACATACCAAAATAGACATTTACCGAAAAAAAAAAATGTTTATGGGAATAGGACAACCGTGTATGTTAGACATATTGGCAGACTTTTTACTATATGTGACTGTATTAAGATAAATACTATTTTTCAAGTATCCTGAAATCCTGGTAAATAGTATGGAAGTCAACGAAGTCATAGCAGGTGTGAATCCTTTAAAGAACTATTAATCATTTAAAGAATTAAAAAAACTAATATCATATTCAAACTAAAAATACCATGGAACCAATGCAGATTTTAATTTCTTTTATTTGTAATGGTGCTCAAAGCATTTATTGACATTTGAGTTGTTCCCTAATTCAATGAACTAATTGGTACAATAAGCTACTCCTATGGGAAGATACTAAGTGATGTCTGAGTTTTATTTCAAGGATTTTTTTTTATTCTAAATTTAGAGATTAATATTCTTATAGAAAGCTGCCCAATTATATTTTAATTTTTACATTGAGATTACAATTTCTGCGCAATTTAATTGTTTCAAATATTCCTCAGTGCCTTCCCAAGTTTAGCTCAGCTATGACTTGTGAATCAATTATCTAATGCTTTCTAATGTGCAAAACAGAGCTTGGAATTGAGACAAGCAATTTCTACACCATAAGGACAAAATTCAGCATTTCTCGAGCTATAAGAGCCTTTTTTTTTTTTTTAACCAAATGAAGTTTTTGATTACTTACTTTAATTAGAAAACTAAGTTGGTCCAAATTTATGTATACCCTGCATTGGAAATACAGATGTTTATTTCTCACCAATGTGGAGAGATTTAGTTTAGTGGAAAGCTCCCTTAAAAGGAGTACATTCCAATAAATAGTAACCATTTGATGATTCTGTCTCAAGATTCTCAAATTATCTGATCCTCCCCAGACATTATTAAAAATTAAAAATGTCACTTTGGAAATACTGGATTTAAGTAATATCAAAACTGTAGTCCAGAAAAAATATCAAAGTCCTGTTGGAAAAGTGGGAGAAAGAATGGGGACAAAACAGAAACAAATTATTTCACAGTACTAAAGTGTCTCTCTAGCTCTGTTAAATTTCCTTAATATTAGAAGGAAAGAATCAGTCCATTTTAGAAAAAAATTTTAAAAAAATTGTAAACTAAGAGTTTAAACACAAACCCCTCCCAAACACAACAAATTTTGATGTCATAGCTTAGATGAAAAAATATTATTTTTATAAATCAAAGAATAACTATCAGAAAAGCATCTTTTAATACATTACTGTGAAAGGATAAGCATACAGCCTTCTTTAAATGAAATTTCAATGCTTCTAAATCACTTTATTTCCAAGGATTTAGCACACATATGTTATGTGTTTACTATGTTCAAGGAAGAGGACCAAGTTCAAAGTAAATAGTAATCTCATGTGGGAAAGAAATTAGCAGAGAAAACAAATGAAATATGTTGAGATAAATTCAAACTAAGAAGGTGCAGCAGTAGTACAAGATAATCTGAAATACCTTTTACACACATTTGCTTATTGTTTGTATTTGGCCACATTTGTTTGTTGTCCAAATGTAATATAGTACATATATAACATAAGGCATTAGCCCTTGTGGTTGAATCACAGCATGTACCCTTAGTATTTGGGAGGCAAAGTCGGGCCTCATTATCTGAAGACAATTACTCTTCTTTTGAGAAACAACTTTCATCCTCTGGGCCTTAGTAGAGAATAAAATATTAATCCTGAGCCCCAGTTACCCTGTGATCTGAGCATTATCAATCGGATGCCATCTGACACAATTAGCGATAAAGTTGGGCATGCACAGCAGCATTTCATCAAATACGAGGGGAATCACACAAGCCTGGACTAACACAGCAGGCCCTGAAGGCACAAGTGAATTACCGAGAAAGTGGACTAATGTCCAAGATCCTCATTCCTGCTGCATTACCTTCTCTCTCCCAGCTGGCACCTAGAGTCTCAAGGGGAGTTCCCTACAGTCTGCTGATTGAGGAAAAGAAAACTTGGCAGTGGTTTCCAGGTGGTTCTGTGTGATAAGCAGGTACCACCTGAAAGTGGAGAGCTCCAGCACCATAAACTCACTTCCTGTGACATCCCTTGAAGGACAGTGAAAAAGGAAAACCCTCCCAGTGGGCAGAGCTTTGAGCAGTGCACATGATTTTTCATTTTACTAGCAAGGAGAAAACAGTCAGATGAGCAATTGCATACTGATTCATGGATTCGGGCCAAATGATTTGGCTGGATGATCAGGGAGTTGGAAGGAAAATAATTAGAAATGACAAGAAGGTCTAGGGAAGAAGTATGTGGAAACACGTCTCAAAATGGGCAAAAAAAATGAGAAGTTATTTCTATCCCATGTCAATGTTCACCAAAGTGTGACCTCAGAAGAGGGGGATTTTAATAATTAATTTTATAGGGTGATGCAATCTGGGGATACCAGTCAGCCCCTTTCTCTAGACCACTGTATTATTGCCCAATGGGCTCAAAAAGACAATGGCCACGATGGGAGGTTATGCATGGGCTCAGTAACATAGACTTCCATTCATCAATGGCGGACCCCACAGCCACTGCTGAATGACCAAACAGCCAGCAATGGAGACCAACACTGAGCCCCCATTACAGCACCATTCCTCAGAGCAGTCCGCCAGCTACCAGATTTGTAGGTTAATATTGTTGGATGGTTTCCATCATAAAAGAGGCTTTTTACTAAAGTAAGTCTCTCAATCTGGATACAGGTTTACCTTCCCTACATGCAATGTTTCTGTCAAGACTACTGTTTGCCTACATGCGGAATGCCTTATCCACTGTCAGAGTGGCACTGCTGCTGCTACAGGAACTCACTTCACAATGAAGAAGTGTGGCTCATGTGATTCTCTGGTTTTACCATGCTGCCCATCGTCCTGGAGCAGATGGTTTGAGGAATGGTGGAATGACCTTTTGAAATCTCAAGGCTAGCTTTCCTAGCCCTCTGTGAAGAAATAAACAATTTGAGCACTAGCATACATGGGTCATTTTTGGTCCATTGTCATAACAACCCCTACCTGAGTTTCCAGCATGTTGGATTGCCCTACAGATTTTAAACCTACTAGTCCCAACAATCGCATCACATGTGTGTGCGTGCATGTGTTCTTAAATAACCTCTAGGATCCTTGTGTCCCACTTACCTGCCCTGACGTTAATGACATGTAATAATTTATCTTGATCCTTTGTCTAATAAGCTAGCCTTCTTGCAACTTGAAAGCATGCCAAGCCCGATCTTCCCTTAGGATTTTGCACTGCTGTTCCATATCTGCTAGTAATGCTCTTCCTACATATATCTGTGTGGATCATGTCTTCATTCTTTTAGATCGTCCTTTTAGATCAACTAAATGTTTGCCTTCTCATGAAACCTTCTTTCAACATATTCCCAAATTCTATTCTTTTTCCCTGCTTTTTCTTTTATTCCTTAGAACTTAACATTATTACCATAAATTTTTCTAATTTATCTCATTTATCATTGTTTCCCTCATTAGAATATAAGCAGGAATCTTAGTATATTTTGTTAATTTCTGTTTCCTAGAGCCTTGAAAGGAGCCTGATACATAGGAATTGATTTAAAATTAATTAAATTATACATTTTTACAGCTCCTTGCTATGCACACATGGAGAATACAGATGACTGATTCATCCACAGTTGGTTATTTACATGCAATTGTGAAAAAGAAGAGGTAATTAAGAGAGATGAATTAGTCATATGGAAAATTATTAAGATGAGAAATCATGGAATCTGTAATAAATAAGCAGAGAAATATTTTCAGGAAAAGGCTGATAGACAGAACGTCATAGAAATGAGTTGCTATGATATGATGAGTTGAATTTTATGTATGAGGAGAACTAAGGTCCACAGTTTTACCGCCTTGCTAACATTTACAGATACAGGCAGGGATAGGGTAGAAAAGTGACTTTTGTATTCCTGAATCCTAGGACTAAAACTTAAATGTACAACCTTTTATTTTCCATTCTTATTTAGCTCTATAAGAGACGTGAGAGAAAAAAAAATCAAATTTCCCCGCTATAATTGGGCTTGAATAGCAAATAGATGTTTTCATATTGACTTTTAAGTCAATAAGGGGATAATGTCCATTTGCTTGTATTTATTTTGGATCATAAGATCAAGAATATAGCAGTAAAGTTACATAAAAACAAACTGTAGAATTTTTATTTTCTTCTGCCCATGTAGGCAAATGCAATATGATATGCGTATGCTTCACCTTTATGAGTCACATTATGTAATGAAAATATTCTTAAGGAAGAAAGTAAAATTGCAGAATTTGGAGACAGTAAGTTCTTACCTTTGTCCCTCTTATTTTTTAAAACATACATCCCAATAGCATCTTAACTGCTTGGAACAGAGTACCCTCTGTGAGTGGAGGGGTGGAGGGTCAGGGGAGAGGCGATCTATCATATCTTCAATTTCTATCTTATTCATTAGGAAGCCATATTTTCCTTTAGTGGTAAACAAAGGACATTTTGCATATTTTTCACATACTCTAAAAAGATGTGTAAGAAAATAGTGGTTTGACATAAAAGTTCC
Source organism: Vulpes vulpes (assembly GCF_048418805.1). Lineage (NCBI taxonomy): Eukaryota > Metazoa > Chordata > Mammalia > Carnivora > Canidae > Vulpes > Vulpes vulpes. The sequence goes on from NC_132780.1 coordinate 100,770,839, forward strand.
GTTAAAATTGGCAGCTTTTCCTCAGTAAGAATATTGGGTTATTGGTATAATCTTGACTTTTATTTTCTCTTCCACTGTATATTAACATGAAATTTATTAATTCAGGTGTCAGTCAGTATCCTAAACTTCCTTAATAAACATATGATCATCAGTGCCTAAGTGACTTGTAGTAGTAATCAATCTCTAAAATACGAATGGTTCCATTATGCACTGAAAGAGTTAATATGTCTTTTCAACTGAGTTACTTACACCAGGAGAGTGACTTATGGGGTCTATTAACTTCAACGAGATTACAAATGAACAAAAGGAATTGACCTGCCTTGTTTGAAATATATCCTAATCTGTTCCATTCAAGTAGGAAGTATGAAATAGATTTGTATGTAATTTATAGATCCCAAATTATCTGCATTTAATCAATAGTTATTGAACACCTACTATGCAAAACACATGAGACAGTCACATTGGAGAATACAACTATATAAAACACACTGTCCCTATCCCGGATAATTTAGACAGTTAGACTTCTTCAATAATGTCTGAGAGTTTACTCTAAAGGTGTAAGAAAACATTAATTCCAAAAGGAAGAGAAGGGAAACAGGAAATAGACAAAGCTAAAAGCACTGAAATAAGTACTGTAATGAGCAAAAATAGAAAACATTTAAATAGCCTCAAAATTTTATGATATGTTTATAAAGTCGCAGTGCTGTTTAATTCAGTCTGTGTGTATAGTAAAGCATTGAACTATATGCATTTCCCTAACATATAAAGTGTACAGACATTGTAAAGAGTTTTTTCCAGGGGGTGGGAGTGGGGGTGTGAGGAGGTCAGGAGGTGAGGAGGATAGTATAATGAGTTTTTAATGAAATTTTGTTTTCTCTCAATTTATAGGAATAGAGAATAAACACTAAGAGAATTTACAACTATTTTAGTTTTTAATTTTTTTAAGAACTTATTTATTTATTCATGAGGAACACACACAGAGAGAGGCAGAGACACAGGCAGGGGGAGAAGCAGGCTCCCTGAGTGGAGCCTGATGTGGGACTTGATCCTGGGACCCTGGGGTCATGACCTGAGCTGCAGGCAGACGGTCACCCGCTGAGCTACCCAGGTGCCTCAATTAACAACTATTTTAATTCACATTGATATTTTAGGCAATTCCCAACTGTGTACATTCTAGTATCTTGAAGAATAGGTAGCAGGTAGTGAATTCTACTTGAATTTTTATTCCATCTTTAAAACTGAATTTCTACAGTGATAGTGTATCTCCAAATAAACTTTTTTTTCTTCTGTACCTCTGGTATTAATTTTTAATATATTTTATTAGTGAGACATATTCTACTTTCAACCTTTAATAAGTTCCAATACCCTATTCTTTCTGGGTATTGAATGTCTTGCATACTCCATATCTACTTTCCCTGAAGTCGGGCAGAGTATACCAGAACACAGTGAAATGCACAAATGTAGTTAATTTAAGAAACTGTTTAAATTTAGAAGTTTCAATATCAATAATATCACTAATATGGAATTACAGTTATTTTAGAGGTCCATTTCAGGAAATAATATTAATACAAGAAGGCCATTGGAAGTGTAGGAATTTGGATGCCCAAGTGGCTCAGTGGTTGAGCATCTGACCTCAGCTCAGGTTGTGAGCCTGGTACCTGGAATCGAGTCCCACATCGGGCTCCCTGCATGGAGACTGCTTCTCTTTCTGCCAATGTCTCTGCCTCTCTCTGTGTCTCTCATGAATAAAATAATAAAATCTTAAAAAAACACTGTAGGAATTATGAGGATGTTCAACATAGAGAAAAATATTCATAAGTCAACAACCCCAAACTATGAACATTTCATTCCAAGTCTTTAAAAAAAATGTATTTTTATTAGCATATGTAAGACCACCATAGATGTCTATAATTTTGTTATATCATTTGATCAGTATTAATGGTTTCTAGTCACTACCATGCTATTTCATGATCACCTTAAATCAATATCCAGCATAGTATTCATTGAGAAAACATTCATATCGTCACTCACATAAAAACCCAAGTAAGGGATTGTTGCTTTCATCAACATTATATAACATTTGTTTGTAAACTTCAGATTGAGAAAACTATTACATCCTTCTGCTTCAATTTGGAAGCTGCACATTTAGAAATAAATCCATAGAAAGTAATCAGAGATGCGCACAAGGTTTGTTTATCATACGTACTAATAATTCAATCTAGATGGATTGTCAAAGATTGCTTAGTTGGACTTTTTTTTTTTTTTTGACAGGGAAAAATGTTTTTTAATTACGTACTCAATCCATTTGGTGTATTTCAAAAGGTGCAATATTTTTCTTCATTTATCAGTGAAAGAAGTTAGAAATTAACTTCAAAAAAAAATTCAGTAAATGGCAAACAAATTTCCTTGAAAGTCACAGTCACATATATAGTGCATCCTAGAAAAGAGGAGGGGCAAGACAGGTTCCACCCACTTTCATGAGTTTCATCAAATACTGGACCTATTCAAGGGTGGAGTGACAATTATGCGTTATTATGTGACTAAAGTCTCAGTGTATATGCTAATGAATTGACCTTGAGACATATGAAATAATGAGAGTAGATTATCAATTATAATAAAAATAACAAAGTTTATTTTTAATATAGTAGCAAATATAGTTTGATAAAGACAAGAGCTCACAAATTTAACATATTTTAAAGGTAGGGTATTAGAAATAGATTAGTTACTAGTACAATAAGGATGTGATTAGAGGCCTGCTTTCTTCATGGCCACAGTGTATTTCCACTTCAACTAGGTTAGCCATTGACCACACAATCTACTGTCTTTTCCTGGAACACAGAAAGTCTTGCTAAGTTACACAACAAAAGACAATAAAGAGCATGGGGTCTATCACATAAATGCACACATGCCTCACTAGAGGACTAGAGGAAAGCTGTAGCAGTCAGATCTGTGTTATTTGTATTGATGTATCTTAGGTTTCAGGTGTTTTTTTTTTTTCATATTTAATATCAATAGGAAGATGTGTTTTTCTTGGAACTAAGTTGCTTCATAATCCTATTGTGTTCAGGAAATTTGTATTACAGAGCGGAATACAAATAAAGTTAACTTCGTAAGTACATCCAGTATAGTTTTACTTTACAGATTTTACAGAAATAATGAATATTTTATTAATTTTCATCATTAAATTTATTTCTTCTAAGATTTATTTGATGTGATTTCAGCTTAAATGCGGGCTTTTTTCTGTGATAGTGAGATTTTCAATTTGCATTCAGACAATTCCTTTTCCATTATATATTAAATATTGTGCTTTTTTCTTGAAGAATACTCAATACAGGTACTCAAGTAGCTATCCTTTATCTTCAGCTTCCTCAAATTCTGCCTATTTTTATCTCCACATTTTATCTGTTTATTCTGGGGGGAGGGTTATTTTCTGGCTTGATTTTCTTCAGGTTCCATCATGTACTTCATTCACACAGTGTATTTTATTTCTACATTTTAACTTACTGTCTACTTTATTTACCTTCCTTTTAATTGATCTCATCCCCTCTTTGTTTTGTTTAATAATTAACACTCTTATACCACTCAAATTATAATTTTCAATCATTACTTCAAAAATATCTACTCTTTCTGCCTCCACTATTTGCTGTTAGCATGCTTTAAAATTTTAGCATTTCTAAATCATTCCATGTTATCTAAGAATGTCCCTTTTACCCAAAGAATACGTCCAATGTCTCCATTTTAGTGCTCACCAGGGGTGGCAGGGTCCCAGTCCTGTTGCACTTTTCTCTCCACAGAACTAAGAGTGTTAGCTGGAGTCTTCAGTTTCCGAACAAATTACATATTTTTTTCCTGTTTTATTTTCCAATTTTAAGGATACGGTGTCGTAAATATGCTAAAAAAAATTTTTGCATCTTTATGAAGTCTTTACACTTTAAACGTATAAATGGGCTACAATAAGATTTTTGTCCAAATTTGAAAAGTAGCGGAAAGGAAAAAGGATCGTCCCCCCAGACACATATACATTTTTTTAAAAATATGGCATGTAGAAAGAAAGAAGCACCAAAACTTTTATGGTAAACATTTTAAAAATCACATAAAAGAGAATGAGAATCACAAAGGCAAGGAGAATAGTCAACTCAAAAAACTGTAAACATGGAAAACATTCTTACCACCAAACAACAAAATAAATTGTGTACTGAATGAGGAGGTTGGAGGCAGAATTTGTATTCTGATCACGAAAGGTGATATGTACACTCCAACTCTGTGTGCAATTTTAAGACAAGGATGAAGTTTAGTTACCAAGGGGGGTGCACATACTCCACAGCCTACTCCTTCTGAGCCCTGGATAGAGTTAAGATCTAAGAATAGTTCACAAATCCTCTCCTAATCTCCTGGCAGGATGTACTTTCCCTCTTTAATTCACTGCTCCAATTTAACATCCCCGGTGCTTTCTCCAGCCAAGTGCCCTGAACCTTGACCAGGATAACCATAGTCATCACACCGAAAAAATTATTTTCAGCCCGAACGCTTTCATCGGCTCTCAACATTCATCAGTCCCCCTGAGCCACTCTTATTCCCTCTAACACATTTCAAATCACTGCAGCCTAAGCGTTTGATTCAGAAAACAAAAACCAATAATAACCAACAAACTTTCAAGAAATCTAAGCGTGGCGATGCGGTTCAAAAAAGGCAATTTCTCAAATATATTCTATGGACTTAAATTTCAAAAATGTCTTTAACAATTTGTTTGTTTGGGCATCATCGTTTTTTGTTCCTTGGTGTTTGTTGCCTTTTGTGCCTAGAGTAGATAATCCGTTGCCTAAAGTTTAACACAACCACTCTGTCAAATGGACATGCGCTTCAATGACCTCCCTTTGACTGAATTTTTAGAAAAGGCTTTTCTGTAAGGACAGAGATTTACTCATTTTTTTGCAACCTTCTCTTGTGTGCAAAGTACAGACAAGAGTTCCCTTGTGGGTACATTTTGTATGAGTTCTTAACATTATTACTTAACAAAGTAATAATTTTAGGCCTTTCCCTCCCTGCAAGGTTTGATGATACAGCAATCCAAAAAAGTACACATTTTAATTCATAATATCCAAAAAACAGGAAGTAGGCCACTTGCTGGGAATATTAATCTGATGTCCCGTCAGTCTCGTTTTATTCACTCCCTTCGTTCCCAATCTTTTCCTTCCTCTCTTCAAACACTTCACTTGATCCACAAACTAATCAAATGCAGTTTTTCATCACAAACTTGGGAAACTCAATTTAGAACTTTCTATGTAACAGCATTCAAGTTCTGAAGCTTCAGTCTGTGACTTATAATTATCTGCCTATTCAGAAAGTATTAACTAACATCAAATTCAAAGTCATATACATCATACCCGATCGTCACTCCATCAGATTAGACTTTTGTATATATAAGCTTAATTTTTGTTGACAGGGCTAAATTGGAATTTAACTTGTAGCTGTAGCAGGAGAACATTTAAATGTAAATTTACTTTTTCAATGATAAATTTTCAGAACTTAGCCAGAGAATGTGAATCTAATCAAGGTATCTGCACACACAATTTCCTGTGCAAAACAATCATGGGACTAAATTAGCAAGCACGCAATACCATCAAGCTGCAAACATCTTAACTCCTATGTCTATAAGGTAAAAATTTCACATGAAGTAAACTTTGAATAAAGAAACACGATAAGGGGGCACCTGGGTGGCTCGGTTGGTTAAGCATCTGCCTTCAGCTCAGGTCATGATTTCAGGGTCCTGGGATCGAGTTCAGCATTGGGCTCCCTGCTTAGTGTGGAGTCTGCTTCTCCCTCTCCCTCTGATGCACCCCTTGCCTGTGTTCTCTTGCTTACACACACTCTCTCTCTCAAATAAAAATCTTTAAAAAAAAAGAGAAAAGAGAAAAAAGAAAAGACACATGGTAAGGAAAAACAAACGGATATATGATGCAAGTATCCTTAGAGGAAAAAAAAAACAGTTTGATTAATTAGATATATGTATAATTAAATAATATGCATATATACAATATCAATCCCAAAATATAAAGCCACTCTCAAGTCTATAGAAGATTAAAGGAAATGTGACTTGCATTAATAAATGACATTTTCGAGATCCCTGGGTGGCTCAGCGGTTAAGTGCCTGCCTTCAGCCCAAGGTCTTATCCTGGAAAGCCGGGATCGAGTCCCATGTCGGGCTCCCTGCATGGAGCCTGCTTCTCCCTCGGCCTGTGTCTCTGCTTCTCCCTCTCCCTTTCTCTCTCTCTCTCTCTGTGTGTGTGTGTGTCTCTCATGAATAAATAATAAAAAAATATTTAAAAAAATAAAATGAAATATAAATGACATTTTCCAAAAATATTAATATTGGCATTGGGAAATACACATACAATAAAGGGATACAATCCCAATATTGATTATATACTAACACATTCTCTCATAATTTGCTACTTAAATTTCAGCAAATTAATTCAAAATTATAAACTATAACAGAAACAATAACACTAGTTAATGTTTGTATAGCACTTCCAGAAGATAGATTACTCTTTATAACTTTAGAAATAAAATATTGAGGGACATCTGGGTGGCTCAGTTGGTTGAGTGTTGGACTCTTGATTTCAGCTGGGTTCATGATCTCAGGGTTGTGAGATCCCAGCCACAAATGGAGCTCCGTGCTGGGCATGGAGTCTATTTCAGATTCTCTCTCCCTCTCCGTATACCCCTCCCCACTGCACAAGCACACACACACACCCTCTCTCTCTCTAATTAAAAAGAAAAACAGAAAGAAAAAATATTGAACACATCGTGTATGGTTTTATCTTTTGAATATGAGTAAAGTTATTTGGAAAGAAAATATATATACAATTTATTAATTCCATGTTTACACTGAAATTATAAAGTGCATTTCTATCTTATTTTAAATATAGGATCTTGGGTTTTAACTGTTTAGAATCAAAGTAACCAGCAATTTGTTCAATTAAATAAAAATCAACAAGCAAAGAAACTACAAATTTCATTTGTAGTCACAATGACCCCTCACAAAATGCTGACTAAGCATTTCTTTAACTTTTGAATAGGTAATTTTTTTTTAAAGATTTTATTCATTTATTCATGAGAGCCTCACAGACAGAGGCAGAGGGAGAAGCAGGCATGCAGGGAGCCTGATGTGGGACTTGATCCCAGGACCCTAGGGTCACACCCTGAGCCAAAGGCAGGTGCCCAACCACTGAGTCACCCAGGCATCCCTATCTCTTCATTTGAAACAGCTTTCTGTTTGTCCTTACAATGGCCTAAAATCGCTTACCTACCTTTTAATTCTGTTTCAAGTTTCAAAGCTACTTTAAATTCCACTTTACTTTAGTATTGATAAAGGAAGAAACTGAACTTTCAGGTCATTTACTTATCTACTGAGTTTCAAGAATGTAGATAAAACAAAAAATGCATGGATTTATTGAGTTCCTTTGTTAATACTATCAATGACCCTAATTTACTTGGTTGTTTTTGTTGTTGTTGTTGTTGTTGTTTTAGGATTTTATTTATTTCAGAGAGAGAGAAAGCATAAGCAGTGCGAGAGGCAGAGGGAGAGATCAAAGGAGAAGCAGATTCTCCACTGACCAGGGAGCCTGACACAGGGCTCAACCCCAGGACACTGAGATCAGGGCTTGAACCAAAGGCAGATGCTTAACCAGCTGAGCCACCCACTCGCCCCACTAATTTACTTGTTATTAGCCAAAACAGCAGGTTCTGTATTTGTCTAATTTACATTTAAGTGCAATGATATAAATATGGCTGTTCGATGTGTTTTCATATAATTCCACAGAAACTAGAAGACTTACAATGCTGTTTAGAAAATATATTTTTAAAATTTTATTCATGTCTTTCTTTTAACACATTTTATTCATACCAATCTTTTAAAACATTAAAAAAATAATAAAAAAAGGAAGGAAATCCTGCCATTTCCAACAACATGAATGGACCTGAACCTGGAAGGCTTCATTCTAAGTGAAGGAAGCCAAAGAAAGAAAGAAAGACTGCTGGTATCACTTACATGTGAAATCTAAAAAAAATAAAATAAAAAGTAGAAAATTATTCCGAGTGAAAAAAGAGCAGGGAAAGAAATAGGGAGAGGTTGGTAAACAAACTTTCAGTTGAAAGATGAATAAGGTCAGATGATTTAATGTATATCATAGTGGCTATAATTGATAACACCATGTTGTATAATTGAGATTTACTAAAAGAGTAGAACTTAAATGCACTCCCCAAGATATAGTGAGAGATACAGACACACACACACACACACACACAGATACGTAGACACACGCACATATGCTTGTGAGGTGATAGATGTGTTAACTCAATGGGGATGATCCTTTCACGCTGTGCATCCATCCAATCATCACACAGTACACCTTAATTATCTTACAATTTTAGATCAGTGATACCTTCCCAAAAGAATGACATAAATAAATACATAAACAAATCGAATTCATGAATACATACAGTGCAAATACATTTTGTACGTGTATTCGAAGGCTATATCGCAGTATAGGGTAGAGGGTTGGAGGCAGAGTATCTAAGATCTTACTGTAAACTGGGTTTAAAGGAGCTGGAGGTGCTCAGGCTGAGCACCATGAACTGTTTGAACCCTGGATCTGCCTCTTCCCAGTTCTGTAACTTTGCCATTTGGCTTAACATCTCTATAGCTTATGGTTTTTTTTTTTTTTTTTTTTCCAGATGTATAAGGAGGATGGCAGCAGTGCTCATATCATGCGGTTATCTCGAGCAGAGATAAATTAATAGAAGTAAAAGGACTGGAATAAATAATAGCAAGTGGCAATTGCTCAATAAATGTCAGTTGTTTTTTGTATTAATATCAATATTTATTATTATTATTATTATTATTATTAATTACAGGATAGCTTTCTTAAAAGCAACTGAAATAGCTTTGACTTCACAAATAGGTGGAATACGCGAGTGTGTAGAGAGGGATGTGCAGCCAGGCATAACTACTCCATGACAGGTCTTGCGACTTTACCATAAAACCTTGTTCCTCTGGATTTCAAGTCTCCAAATTTATATTCCCTTAACAACATGCCACGGTGAAGCAGAATAGAAAATTATCAATTATGCCTTTACAAAGATGACTGAACAAATAATCAAAATCCATATGTGTGCCAAGGGAGGACAGGCCCTGAGGGGTGAGAGGGAGCCAAAGACAAAATTAACCTAGTTTTCATTTTCGATTTGAACTTTCCAGAAAGGGTAGTTTCTCTAGTATTGCGTACGTTTTCAAGAGAACCTGTGATTGTTCTGAGTACCAACAGCCCAAGTTCTTGGTAGAGTCCCCTTTGGTCATCACTGGTAAAAGGTCGCTAGGCCCCGTTACACCTCCGAAGGCTAAATGACTATTGGCCAGACAATAGTTCCACTAATTATCTGACATCATTCGCTCACAGAACCCCCCAGAATCCCAGACCAGCAAGTTCCTTATTAATTTAACTTACATTTAAATGCAGTGAGATAAATATAGTCATTTATTCTAAGAACATGGATTTCTTCGATGACACTTGAGTTTGCATTTCAAAGAAATGGCATACTAACACAGCATGTAGAAGCTCAAAGTTAGACCTACCTTAGACTTCTTGAAGTCCCTTTTTGTTGCTGAAGTACAGTAGTAAACACTTAACTGAATCAAATACTCAATTATTTCACTCTATCCATATAGACGAACTCACCAAGATCGCTAGTCATCCCTGGAGAAGCCAGTCCTCCGGGAATGTAGCACTTAATAAACAAAGACAAAAAACATTGGATGCTTTGCAAACTTCACACTTTTTATCAGTTCATGCTAAGTTCACGGTACTTTTAACTGAACTTATTTTCTGCAACGAGCTCATACTTCAGGGCCATGACTACCTGCCTGGCATCAAAAGCTTAAGTAACAAGTAATAGCGGTTGAGTTGCAGAGGCAGGAAAATGAACATAGAGCCGCTGAAGTATTAACATAAGCTGCGGGTAAAGAGCTGAACGTGTTCAAGTTGAATTACTTGTATCATGACTTACAGCAGAAGGATAAACCCTACCTAATTTTCACTGAAAGCAGCAACGGTCATATATGACCTGTATTGGGAAGAGTCCGTGGCTCTCAAGAAAATCAAGCAAGCTCAAGAAATGGAAGGAATTAACCAGAAAAGGGAAAGAGATACTTCACTTCTAGCATATAAGAGATTGTGTTACTTGTATCTGAGCAATTTACAAGAGGGAAATAGTTAAAAGGATTTTATCAAAATAGGGCAAACACACAGAGCATGTCTGATTATTCTAAACAGGGTGGGAATCATAATTATATTATATTATAACATTATATTGTAATCCTATTATAATCGTCTCATCTGAAAGAAAGTTAGACAACTTTTTCTCTCCCCTTGTTACACTGCCAGTCACACTGTTTCAGACACACTTTCAGAGTATTCGTGTAACTCTCAAATGTGCTTTAATGGGAAATATTTTAAGAATTATTCAGGGGCGCCTGGATGGCTCAGCAGTTGAGCATCTGCCTTTGTCTCAGGTAGTGATCCCAGGGTCCCAGGATCGAGTCCCACAACAGGCTCTCTGCAGGGAGCCTGCTTCTCCTCTGCCTGTGTCTCTGTCTCTATCTCTGTGTCTCTCATGAATAAACAAATGAAATTTATTAAAAAAAGAATTATTCATTAAGTGGTAAAATCTGAACATAAACTCTTACATCATAATACGTGTTATTTATTTATTTAGATGTTATTTGAGTAAGAAAAATCTTAAGATATAATTAAATTTCAAGTTGAAAATCTCCTTTGATAAGCTTGCATCAAAAACAATTTTCCTACAGCACCAATATGTGTGTGAATGGGCCATGTCTGTTTCTACACATAAAAAAAAAATAGTTTTCAAAGTAGAACAAATTATAAAGCAAAAATCTCTCCATTGGCATTATAAAATGCAATCTGTTAACAAGTAATATTAATACAAACATGACTTAATAACTAGGCTTTGATGTAAATCCTAATATTCTTTACAATGACTTACTTGTTACTTACAATTACTTATGTTTCCCTTTCACACAGCTTACCCTATAGACATTTTAGACAGCTTCTCTGACCATACAGCAATCATATTGTACTTTTCCAATGTCTCCATATCATAGGCATAACCAGTAAGTATCTTTTCTTACTGGCATAACCAGTAAGCCATCATCTTCCCCACCACAATTTTTTTTTCTTAACAGCATATCATACAAGGGTCATGTTCATTTAAAAAAAAAATTGTTCACTACTGGTATATACTAAATAGTGTCCACTTCAAACTTGGATGAAGCTCTAACCACTGATGTGACTGCATTGGGAGAAAAGGCCTTTAAGGAGGCAATGAAAGTTGAATGAGATCCTAACAGTAGGTCCCTGACCCCATAGGGCTGGCTGATGTCTTTACAGAAACAGAAAGAGGGAAAAAAAATAAAAATTAAAAAAAAAAAAAAAGAAACAGGAAGAGGCACCAAGTATTTCTTTGTCTTCCGACTAGGGAAGAGAGGAAAGACCATGCGAGGCTGTCGTCTGTAAGACAGAGACACCACATCAGAAAACAGCCTGCTGGCACCTTGATATTGGACTTTGAATCTGTAGAACTATGAGAAAAAAATTTTCTGCCAACATGCTTCAGAGTGTTCACACATGCTTGAACCAGTAGGAGAATGGTGGATTCCAAAAGAAGCAGTGATTTCACTCCATATTTGAATTTTTCTTTTTAAAAAATTATTATTATTATTAGAGAGAGAGAATGAGAGAGGAGCAGAGGTAGAGGGAGAAAGAGAATCTTAAGCAAAACCCACCCCCAGCAGGGAGCCCAATGCCAGGCTCCATCTCCTGATCCTGAGGTCATGACCTGAGCGGAAATCAAGAGTCAGATGCTTATCCGACTGAGCCACCCAAGGGACTCCGAATTCTTTTTCTTAAACCATAGTATATTTAGGGTCCCGAGCACTTTTTTCACTTGCCGTTGTATCCTGACTGGGACTAAAGCACTTAACCTACTTCTGGGGTGTGGATCACAGTCTTCTGGAACAGTCCTCTCCAAATGACTACAGTCTGTGACCCAGATGCCAAAGCTGCGTCAGCACAGCCTTGTCTTCTGATTCCACGTGGTTGGTGCCATCACTGTGGTGCTTCCATGGTAAATATTAGTTCTATAGGCAAATGTGGGCAAACCTGGTTTAAGTTACATGTTCACCAACCACTTTATTGAGCAGTGGAAATTCAGGTCTTAGTTTTTGAATAAACAGACAAGTTTCTCTTTATCAGCTCAGTGATAAATGGTTAATTGCAAAATAAGAGGAGGGAAACCATAAAATACCCCCCCCCCCTCCGCCACACACACACAGACATGCACAACTCACTGCTACACCAAGTGGCCTGACAAGAAAAAAAGAGTGGAATACTTTTATAGACTGGGAGAAGTTTGCTGTCTCCAGCCCCTGTTGGGTGCACTTTGCTTTACCAGTAAGATCTGTGCGCCCTGGCTGGGGCCGGGGGATGCGATGGCAGTTCCCGCGCATCTGCAAAGGGTCAGAGAGCAGGACGGTCCTGCGGGCCTTCCTGTCTCAGTCACCTGTCAAAGTGGAGAACTTTGTGATCCTTGCACCTGCATCCCCTATCAGGGACACCACGATACTGGAAACAGAAAGGGAGCTCTAAGTCGCCCTGATTTATTTTAAGTCGCCCTGATTTATTTTAATCGCCCTGATTTACTCTTAATAGCAATAATAGTAATTACAATAGTAATAACACGTTTAAACCTGGCAAGTTTGGCCCTGGCTCAGCAGGACTGGACAGGCACTGCCCTGGACAACTGCAGAAGTGAGACCTTTTTATCAATAAACGACATTGTATTTTGCCTTACTGCAAGTGGATTCCTTCCGTGGAAACCCGATTACTTTTATAAAACGTTATTTCTTTATGAAAATCATTCTAAATTAGTTTTTTTTTTTTTTTGCTGAAAAATACTTTGCTCTTTCAACTATTTCTAAAACGATTTAAAATTTTCAAATGCTTGCATTATAATGTAAATATTTGTTCTTTTTCATTTTTAAGTTTTTATTCTTTGGGAAACACTTTGGTAGGGATGTTGTATAAACTTCTCAGGGACATATATTTGTTACTTTATAGAACTTCTTGTTTTGTTCTGCATTATTCTTCCTTTTTGCTGTCGTTTGAAAATTTCTCCAGCTATGTTTTTATCAGTACATGTTTTTCCTTATATACCAAATTGTTCCTTTATTTTTGTAATATTTTAATTGTTCCATCCACAGCCTTCCTGCACTCTGCTAAGACATGTCACCCTGTCTTCCTTTATCTTGAATCTTACATCTTTTCCTTAAATTTTTAAATAAAAATAAAATTTAAATAAAACAAAAATAAAAATTTTAAATGTATACATTTTATTTTTTTAGGATTTTATTTATTTATTCCTGAGAGACACAGACACACAGAGAGAGAGAGAGAGAGAGAGAGAGAGAGAGAGGCAGAGACAAGGCAGAGGGAGAAGCAGGCTCCATGCAGGGAGCCTGACGTGGGATTCGATCCCGGGTCTCCAGGATCGCCCCTGGGCCAAAGGCAGGTGCTAAACCGCTGTGCCACCCAGGGACCCCCAATTTTAAAATATTTTAAAATAGTAATTGTTTTCATGGACTCAGTAGCAATATTTTGGGAAGGGTAATACTAGTGCTTTAGCATTTGCATTTTCTGTCAATACTCAATTTTCCCTCCATTTTTGCTTATTTATTTTTCTTTTTCCCATTTAATTGTCTTCTTAGAAAAAGGTGAGCATGTTTGTGTTCTGGAAGAATGATTTAGAGTAAGTTCATTTTGTAAATGAACACACACAATAGTTTTCAAAACTATATAACTATTCTCCAAAACTCAGGGTTTGTTTGTTTTAATGTGAATTTCTTTAACTGTTATATCTCACTACCGAATGGAGAGAGAAGCTGTGAATTTTTCACAATGGAAAATTTATTTTGTGTCCCACAGCCACTAAGAGAGGTTCATTCATGCAAATGTGGCTTGATAAATGCTTGATTCCATCTAGATCTGGGAAGTACCTGCTGTTAGCCTTGACGTTCCATTCTTCCAGTTACAAATAAAGATTTGGAGTTTGCATCTGTGGATATACCATTTAGCCTTGACATGTACTTTTCTGCCTCTTTTTATGATTTAAAGCTGTAAAATTTTCTTTTAGCCTTATATTTTTGACATCTCTCTGGTTTTTACCGCCTTCTGAAACTTTTTTTTTTAAATTTACTTTGCATGTGGTTTTTGTTTTCTTCTAGTTTTCCAAAATACAGTTTGTATTTTATTTCTTGTTCTCCCAATGTTTTTGGTTTATATTCATAAACAGAATTGGAAAAGGCTGACATTATTCCACAATCTTCTAACTCATGTCCTTATTTTCTGGTTATTGTTTCTTAACAATACATCCTTAAAAATATTTTAAGAAGGGCAGCCCCGGTGGCACAGCGGTTTAGCACCACCTGCAGCCCGGGGTGTGATCTTGGAGACCTAGGATCGAGTCCCACATCAGGCTTCCTGCATGGAGCCTGCTTCTCCCTCTGCCTGTGTCTCTGCCTCTCTCTCTCTCTTTCCCTCTCTCTCTCTGAATAAATAAATAAATAAATCTTTAAAAAATTTTTTAAAAATCCTTGCATTTTTGGGTATTGTTGCTAAATAATGCTTCTTACAGTAGAGAATTTACCCAAGGTTCTTAAGAAAATATTCAAGTAAGAAATATTTGATACTTGCTCTTTCATGTCTACCATTTTCTGAGATTTTTGAAATTACGGTTCCTCCGAAAAAACGACACAAATGTGTGCATGCAATCTGGATCCAGAAACAACTCATTCATTGAGGAGTGGCTGGGAGTAATTTCAGATAATGTTAAGTATTATTAATAGTTTAAATATACAGTATCAGCACTTGTTTTATAGTAAAGCACATCTTTTGTTTGAATACCATATAGAGATAATTGAATTTCAAAAATGTATAAATAATCTGGAGCTCTATTTTAATTCTTAAATACTGACAATCTTTATAAGATTACATTTTTTAGATTATAATAGGTTAAAATAATACAGTAAATTTCAAATTCCATGGATTTTATGACTTTTAAAATAGGGAATTTTGAAGTTGATATTTTCTTTCTCTTTCTTCATGCAAGATATAAAAGAAAGAAAGCTTAAAGTTTATTTTGTTAACGTACATATCTGGCATATCATTCTTTGCTGTAATAAATCTCTCAACCTACGTTGTTCTTTTGTGTTCATAGTGATACTTCACGATCAGCAAAGGTTCTGGATAAATTCTGAAAGACATCTAATAATTTAAGATGGGTTTCTTTGTTTTACAAGATTCTAGCCTAATGAAATATAAAGGTAGCTCAATTGGTTGTGTAGCTTTAAAACTAAACATCGCTAAATATCATGAATATTTGAAATAAGCATTACCCTCACTATCATACTATGAATAATATTTTAAAACCATTAAATTTTAAACAGTATTATGTTGACCATTAAAACAGTAGAAATGTGGACTCTAAATATAATGCCTTTGTACCATATATATGCATGCATATACTTGCTTATCCAAATTATTATTTAGTCACTAACTTTTCAAAATATGTGTAAAATATGGCATTAAATTATGATCAATATATAAATTTAGTGTTAGATTACTCTTAACATATTAATTCAAAACATAAAATATGCAAAACATTAGAAATAAATTTTGAAAAACTTGTCTTGGTTTATGTAACCAGACACACAGCCATATTATAAGGTCACTTACTAGTTTACTGATTGAGAAGACCCAGATAAGTACAAATAATGGATTTATGCTTGACTAGAAAGCTGAACTGAAATATCTGTGAAATAGTGTTTTTCTTTTTTTTCCCACTCTGTACTTAAGTTAAAATATCCACTCTTAGCTATATATTAAAAGAGACTGACAGGCAAAAAAATATTTATGAAGGCATAAGATATTCCAGTATACAACACAAAGTATGTTCTTCTACTCTTGAAAATCTTAAGACTAACACATGAAACAAATAGACAAAAAACAGAGAATAAGGAAATCATAAAATGTTAATAAAATTCTTTTTAGAAAATATCAAAGTAATAATAAGCATTCAATTACATTTGATCATTTCTTCTTTTATCTTTAATGGTACTTAATTGCTTTATAAAATGTCCCTTAGTCTTATTTAATTTCATCACCAATATTCCATTGCCCTTAAATTCACCAAAATTTATATGTCTCTCTTTTTATTCATTGCAATTGGCATAAGAAAATTGAGACCTAAAACAGAAAGATTCGGCACTTGCCTATAAAATATTTATCACTATATCTATATGGGAAGAAAGATGTTACAATTTCATCAGTCATAGCATATAAAAATTTCATTGGTTTGTAATATATTTATATACATTGGGCAAGTGGCCAATCTTTCAAAATCAAAATATATGCATGTTTATCTTTCCAAAATATTACTTCTGAGTAAAAATGAATGGGGCTCTGTGCGTGTATCCTTATTCTTCCTCAAACACTTTATATCTACCTTAAAGATAACCTGGGCCAACCTATAACATTATGTCTCGTCTTTAATATGAGAATTTCCTGATTTATATACATCAGGAAACTTAAATGATGTTATAGTAAATCCAGTAGTGCTGAAAAATGTATGAGTTAAGTAAGACATTTGCATTGTGAGTCTAATTTTATTATAAAAAATCTTAAAATTTGACAAGAATATGTAGGAACTGGAAACCTCACATAGAGCTGGTGAAAATGTAAAATAGTGCAACAGCCTTTGCAAATAGTCTGACAAGTTCCCCAATTTGTTAAACATAGAGTTACCAGAAATTCTACATTTAGGTATACAGACAAGATAAATGAAAACATACATCCATGCAAAAACACATACACAAAAGTTCATAGCCACATCATTTAGGATAGCCAATGAGTTGACACAATCTAGGAGTTAATAAACTAATGAAGTGAGTTTAAAAAGTGGTGTATCCCATACATTAGAATATTATTCACTAATAAAACAGAATGAAGTCCTCGTGCATGTTATAGTGTAGAGAAATCTTGGAGCCAACACGCTAAAGGAAACACATCAGTTACAAAAGACCACCTACCATATGACAATTCCATTGATATAAAATATCCAGAATAGGCAAATCTAGAGACAAAAAATTATATTGATGAACAGATAAAGGAAATGACACACACACACACACACACACACACACTCATAGACACACAAATACTGAAATACTACTCAGCCATAAAAGAGAATAAACTTTTGCCATTTGTGACAATATGGATGAACCATGAGGGCATTACGCTAAGTAATAAGTCAGACAGAGAAAGACAATTATTACATGATTTCACTTATATGTGGAATCTAAAAAACAAAACAAAAACCCAGATTCATAAATACAGATCTCAGATTGTAAACCAGGTGGCAGGGAAGGGATGGAGTGGTGAACTAGGCAAAAGGAATTAAGATGTACAAACTTCCAGCTACAAAATAGATAAGCCACACCAAGGAAATACAAACGATTTTAAAAACACATTATGAGCAGCTATACACCAATAAAGTAGGCAATCTAGAAGAAGTGAACGCATTTCTGGAAAACCACAAACTACCAAAACTGGAACAGGAAGAAATAGAAAACCTGAACAGGCCAATAACCAGGGAGGAAATTGAAGCAGTCATCAAAAACCTCCCAAGACATAAAAGTCCAGGGCCAGATGGCTTCCCAGGGGAATTCTATCAAACGTTTAAAGAGAAACCATACCTATTCCACTAAAGCTGTTTGGAAAGATAGAAAGAGATGGAGTACTTCCAAACTCATTATATGAGGCCAGCATCACCTTAATTCCAAAACCAGACAAAGACCCCACCAAAAAGGAGAATTACAGACCAATATCCCTGATGAACATGGATGCAAAAATTCTCAACAAGATACTAACCAATAGGATACAACAATACATTAAGAAGATTATTCACCACGACCAAGTGGGATTTATCCCCGGGATGCAAAGCTGGTTCAACACTGGTAAAACAATCAATGTGATTCATCATATCAGCAAGAGAACAAACAAGAACCATATGATCCTCTCAATAGATGCAGAGAAAGCATTGACAAAATACAGCATCCATTCCTGTAGGGAGTGTAGGGATAGAGGGAACATTCCTTAACTTCAAAGTGTAGGGATAGAGGGAATATTCCTCAACTTCTCAAAAGCCATCTACGAAAAGCCCACAGCAAGTATCATTCTCAGTGGGAAGCACTTGGAGCTTTCCCCCTAAGATCAGGAACAAGACAGGGATGTCCACTCTCACCACTGCTATTCAACATAGTACTGGAAGTCCTAGCCTCAGCAATCAGACAATAAAAAGAAATAAAAGGCATTCAAATTGGCAAAGATGAAGTCAAACTCTCCCTCTTCGCCGATGACATGATACTCTACATAGAAAACCCAAAAGCCTCCACCCCAAGATTGCTAGAACTCCTAGAGCAATTTGGCAGTGTGGCAGGATACAAAAATCAATGCCCAGAAATCAATGACATTTCTATACACTAACAATGAGACTGAAGAAAGAGAAACTAAGGAGTCAATCCCCTTTACAATTGCACCCAAAAGCATAAGATACCTAGGAATAAACGTAACCAAAGAGGTAAAGGATCTATACCCTAAAAACTACAGAACACTTCTGAAAGAAATTGAGGAAGACACAAAGAGATGGAAAAATATTCCATGCTCATGGATTGGCAGAATTAATATTGTGAAAATGTCAATGTTACCCAGGGCAATTTACACGTTTAATGCAATCCCTATCAAAATACCATGGACTTCCTTTAGAGAGTTGGAACAAATTATTTTAAGATTTGTGTGGAATCAGAAAAGACCCCAAATAGCCAGGGGAATTTTAAAAAAGAAAACCAGAGCTGGGGGCATGACAATGCCAGATTTCAGGTTGTACTACAAAGCTGTGGTCATCAAGACAGTGTGGTACTGGCACAAAAACAGACACATAGATCAATGGAACAGAATAGAGAACCCAGATGTGGACCCTGAACTTTATGGTAAACTAATATTCGATAAAGGAGGAAAAACTATCCACTGGAGAAAGACAGCCTCTTCAGTAAATGGTGCTGGGAAAATTGGACATCCACATGCAGAAGAATGAAACTGGACCACTCTCTTGCACCAGACACAAAGATAAACTCAAAATGGATGAAAGATCTTAATGTGAGACAAGATTCCATCAAAATCATAGAGGAGAACACAGGCAACACCCTTTTTGAACTCAGCCACAGCAACTTCTTGCAAGATACATCCATGAAGGCACGAGAAACAAAAGCAAAAATGAACTATTGGGACTTCATCAAGATAAAAAGCTTCTGCACAGCAAAAGAAACAGGCAATAAAACTAAAAGGCAACCTACAGAATGGGAGAAGATATTTGCAAATGACGTATCAGATAAAGGGCTAGTATACAAGATCTATAAAGAACTTATTAAACTCAACAGCAAAGAAACAAACAATCCAATCATGAAAGGGGCAAAAGACATGAAGAGAAATCTCTAGAGGAAGACATGGACATGGCCAACAAGCACATGAGAAAATGCCCCGCATCACTGGCCATCAGGGAAATACAAATCAAAACCACAATGAGATACCACCTCACACCAGTGAGAATGGGGAAAATTAACAAAGCAGGAAACCACAAATGTTGGAGAGGATGTGGAGAAAAGGGAACCCTCTTACACTGTTGGTGGGAATGTGAACTGGTGCAGCCACTCTGGAAAACTGGTGGAGGTTCCTCAAAGAGTTAAAAATAGACCTGCCCTACGACCCAGCAATTGCACTGCTGGGGATTTACCCCAAAGATACAGATGCAGTGAAATGCCGGGACACCAGCACCCCGATGTTTATAGCAGCAATGTCCACAATAGCCAAACTGTGGGAGGAGCCTCAGTGTCCATCAAAAGATGAATGGATAAAGAAGATGTGGTTTATGTATACAATGGAATATTCCTCAGCCACTAGAACCGACAAATACCCACCATTTGCTTCGACATGGATGGAACTGGAGAGTATTATGCTGAGTGAAATAAGTCAATCGGAGAGGGACAAACATTATATGGTCTCATTCATTTGGGGAACATAAAAAATAGTGAAAGGGAATAAAGGGGAAAGGAGAAAAAATGAGTGGGAAATATCAGAAAGGGAGACAGAACATGAAAGACTCCTAACTCTTGGAAACGAACTAGGGGTGGTGGAAGGGGACGTGGGGGGGGTGACTGGGTGATGGGCACTGAGGTGGGCACTTGACAGGATGAGCACTGGGTGTCATTCTATATGTTGGCAAATTGAACACCAATAAAAAATAAATTTATAAAAAAATAGATAAGTCATGGGGATATAGTGCACAACCTGGTGAGTAAAGGCAGTAATATAACATTAACTTTGTAGGATGACACATGGTGACTAGACTTATTATGGTGACCATTTCACAATTTATACAAATGTCAAATCATTATGTTCTACACTTGAAAATAATATAATATTGTATGTCAATTATACATCATTAATATAGAAAAACAGTAAATTACAGGTTGCGCAGGGCTAGGGTTGGGGATCATGGGGGGATTAGATGGGGAATAAGATGTGAATGCTAATGGGTACATACCCTTCTTGAGGAGGGAGATGATGTTCTAAAATTCAGTTTCGATGGTAGTTTCAGACCCCTAGGAATTGTTTTAAAAGAGAAAAGAACTGGTGGCTCAGTGGTTGAGCGTCTGCTTTTGGCCCAGTGCGTGATCCCAGAGTCCCAAAATCAAATCCCACATCGGGCTTCCTGCATGGAGCCTGCTTCTCCCTCTGCCTATGTCTCTGCCACTCTCTCTCTCTGTGTCTCTCATGAATAAATAAATTAAAAATCTTTTTTAAAAAAGCGAAAAGGACATTAAATTGTGTACTTTAAATGGATGAATTGTATAATACATGAGTCATATTTTTTAAAATTTTTTTTAGATTTTATTTATTTATTCATGAGAGACACAGAGAGAGAGAGAGAGAGTCAGAGACACACAGGCAGAGGGAGAAGTAGGCTCCCTGCAGGGAGCCCAATGTGGGACTATCCCAGGACCCTTGGATCATGCCCTGGGCTGAAGGCAGGTGCAAAACTGCTGAGCCACCCAGGGATCCCTGAGTCATATCTTGATGTAGGAAAGAAGGTTAGGGTTTGAAGCCAATGGCCCAGAAATAATTCTTGAGATGTCTTTGGTGCAAAAAGCACAAGGACAGGAACCATGGGCAGAAAGAGCTGCTCCAGGGTCACGAGGAGTGGCCCATTATATACATTCAAGTTGGGAGGGGGTTAGGGAATAGCAGAAGTCTCTAAGGAATTTTGGAAGCAAGGTTTCCAGAACCTTGAGGAGGCTAGCTGTTGTTGGGAAAGGGCCATTTATTCCACCTAATAAAACCTGAGTCATGAGACCCTTCAGATGTATATATTGATGGGCCATGAGCTTGGGGGTTGATTGCCAGCATGCATCTTGGGGGTTTAGAGATAAAAGGAACTTCTAAGGGAATTTTAATAAGCTTACAGGATCCTGCAGGGGGCCTGGGGTGGGGGTGGGCGGTGCGGGGGTTGGCTAGGCATGATTTTGCCCTCAGCAAAGTGTCAACATCGAGGCAGTTGAGTCCCTAGAGGAAGGTCACTCTGTTTCAAAGACTTGTCAGTGGGCTGTAAGTGGCGAGGAAATTTAATATTTTTTCTTTTGCCTTTGTTTCCCTCATCATATCTCAATAAAGCTAATAAATATATATAAATATTTCCCCTGGGAATCATTTCTTTACGTTTTCAAAATCATTATATTTTATACTGCAATTAATATTAGGTAATATACAAAATTCTATAGTGGGTTAAAGTTTCTTTGAACAAATGAGAGATGATAAATGAAAGACATTTAATCTAATACCCAGTTAAACTGATACACATTTAAATAAAATTTCTAATACATTCCACATATTGCACTCTTTAATAGGTGAGTTCTCTAATACTGAATTTGTATTAAAATTGTAGAAATACCAATTAATAATTTTATTATGAAATATACCCAACCACTATATATCTAGAATTACTTAAATCCATTTAAAAAAATAAAACTAGTCCTAAAAAAATATCAGAGCCATCCTTACCTGCAACTATCCACCGACAAGCTAAAGCTCCATCTATCGTTGGCTATTTGCCCATCCATAGTTAGCTACCCCGCACACACAAAATGTCAACAATGCAATTTGAAGAGTCTTACCATTGATAATGGAGACATGTCTCATATTGATTCAGGAAGTACTTTGCTTTATCATTTAACATTTTCAGCTTGATGTAGCAAAATAAGCATTCAATAAGCTGTTCACCTAAACAGAGAACCAGGCTACTTCAATTACACTCAAGTTGATTGAAACCAATTTAATGGTAATTAGTCATTTACAAGGTCAAGAGGCTCACACTTCTCTAACTCCACGCTGGTTAAATGGTCACAGCTCAAGTGTGGATGAGAATGCCAAGTGAAGTAAACATATGAAAACTGTTTAAAAGGGGCCAGGATTTTATGCGTCTAAATCAATAATTTAAAATTAAAATTGGCTGTCTTTCATGATATTCAAGGATTTATTTTGGTTGTAGACATTCTTGCTTCTATCATTATTTCCAAACATAAATTCAAAATACCTCTGATTTATTTCCAGAAGAGCAGAATCCATATCCTTTATTTTTGGTCCTTATAACTCTGCTCTTGGATTTGGTACTAAGTTTCTTCTTTAAACGCAGAGAAATCATGTGACTTTTTGTTGTGTAGATGTTTTCTTGATAATAAAGGTCTTACTTTATTGTTGATTTCATCATGAAATTACCCAAAGACCGAAATGTATTTATGTGTAAACATGTTTCAAAATATCAGATATAATTCAGAAATCTTAAAAAGGAGTGAGCATTACAAAACGAAACAAATATCTAGAGAAATTAAGTTGTCCAAGGTCATACAGGGAATAACCGAAATAGAAATAGAATTTGGCTTCTTCACGTCCCATTTTGTTAGCGTAATCATTCCCCAATATTTAAGAACAAATATTAAATATGTAGCATATTACTATAAAACAAAACACTGTCTCTCTTTCCTTATCATGTGTTCAGTGAACACATATACCTACACACACATATGTAGACACGTAATTTAGAAATCATTCAATATAATTCATTAAAATGGTGTATATGTGTATATCATCCAACATATATTTCAATGACAAAAATGGGTACTTATTTCAGTTTATTGATGACATATTTTGCATTGTATTATCAAAAATATTGATAGGGAGATAAAACTTTTCATTTGAAAAAATAGGACATAAGTAGGTACAAAATGCTTGAACTTTCCTTCAGATGGCATAACACATTTCAAGTGTTTTCATTTCTTTCTTTTTTTTTTTTTCAAAGTTATTTCTGAAGGAGCAAATAGGTTCCTAGATTTCTATAGCTTTGAAAGACATTTGGGGCTGATTTGGCTAATTAGACATTAGTTAAACTTTGTTGCATATCTCACAAATATGCTTAGTGATAGAAGACTCTCTCTGATCTGATGATTTTATTTTATTTTATTTTTTAAGATTTTATTTATTTATTCGTGAGAGACAGAGAGGAAGAGACATAGGCAGGGGAGAAGCACGCTCCCTGCAGGGAGCCCAATGCAGGACTCGATCCCAGGACTCTGGGATCATGACCTGAGATGAAGGCAGATGCTCAACCAGTAAGCCACCCAGGCATCCCAAGATCTGATGATTTTAAATACAAAACATTTACCTATTTCTTCAGGCCACTGCCCCATTTACAAGTCTTATTCAACAAACCTTAAGCTCAAAATTAGCCCAGCCTGGTAAATGTTTAGAAAACAGAAGACTAAAATTTTTATCTGAGATTCCTTGAATGTGAGATAGATATTTGAATTCAGATTTGCTGTCTTTTCCTTCACAGACAACCTAAAGAAACTTTTGGGCAGGAGAGTTGGGTGTGAAAATAAAACATAATTACAAAAGGGCAAATATTCACACTTCATATAGGAAATATTAACTCACTTTAAGCTATGTCCATGAACATTACTTAAATATTCTTTTCCAGGAGAAATAAGGGTTTTAAAATAACATGTTACAAAAGAAATAAATAGAAGATTTGGGGAGAAAAAAGTATGTCTACAATAGTACTTTGGTTCTTAGAAATAAAGACACTAACTTTAAAAGGAAAAAATTGTTCTTTTATAAGGATTTTCCTGTGATTAAGCATGAATTTAGAAAGAGAAGCCAGGAAATATCTTGAAGTAGAAAGTCAAAATTGAAGCACTCTTGTAAACTGTTTTTTCACATGTTTTTTTCTTTGCAAGTTTTATAATTAAGCATTGAAAGATAGCTTTTAAAATTTATTGTAACAGCACTGGCAGATACAAGTATGCAATGAATCATTTTCCTTTTTTCCCTCCAAGCCCAAGGACGTTACCAGTTCAGATTTTCAATGGTTATTACTTCAACTTAATTTGAATAATTTTTCATACCCTTATATATAATAAAGTGCATAGAAACATGTTTAAATGACTATTTGATGAAATAAAGAGCCTTTAAAAGAGTAATAATCCCTCTACACCATCTTTAGAAATGGTCTGTATGTAATGATTTATTCTTAAAAAAGAACACATTACCCAACAGCCAGTTGTTGGCTTAACTGTGTTATACATTACAACATGTAGCCTATTATGAATAATGAGTCGAAAGCAGTGAATTCTAATCATATTTATTAGCTTAATTTCCTTGTATGTGTTTTAGGAATTCTCGGCCACGTGATACATGACAATTAGAACACTTACGCTGAGTCTCAGTGCTTGCTATCATAGAAACACATCACTAAACAAAGGGAACGACACTGCTAAGAGTATGGAAGGGCAAACCACAGACTGGGAGTAGATATTTGCAAATCATACATCTGATAAAGGATTTATATCCAGAATATATAAAGAACTATCCAACTGTATTAACAAAAAAGCAAACAACCCCACAAAAATACTTTTTTTATTTTTTGGAAAAACATACACGTCATCAAAAAAAAAAAAAAAAAAAGAAAGAGAAAAGGAAAGATTCCTAGTAATATGTCACAACATGGATGTGCCTCAAAATATGATGCATAAAACTAGACAGATCAAAAAGTTTACTTATTATATGATTCCATGTATGTACTGAGCCCTTGAAAATGCAGACTCCTCTATATTGCCAGAAATTCAATCCGTGGTTGTTCAGGGAGGCGGGTGTTACAAAGAGGCTGAAGAAACTTTTGCAGGGAGAGGAGATATGTACACTATCTTGATTGTGGTTATGGTTTCATAGGTACATTACCTATGTCTAAATTTATCAAAACAACCAATGAACTATTTGCAATTTTGTTGTATATAGATTATACATCACCAAACATGGAAACATGATTAGGAACTACAATTTAACATTGAATGGGTTTTTCTTTGTAGGAATTTTTAGAACTTATAAAGTATGTTTAGAAAAATCTGATGGGATCCGGGATCAAGTCCCACATCGGGCTTCTTGCGGGGAGCCTACTTCTTCCTCTGCCTCTTTCTCTGTGTCTCTCATGAATAAAAATAAATAAAATCTTAAAAAAAAAAAAAAGAAAGAAAGAAAAGAAAACTCTGACTGGATTAAAGTCAGAAAGTATTTTCACTATCAGGCTTTTCAGAATGTATATATGTCAATATAAATAGTAAAACTTTATGCAAATGGTTTTACATAGATGATTTTATAAATATTTTTGAAATTATCTTTTATTCATGATTTCATAAGACAGCATCCTTGGAATATGTTTTGCAAAACGCTATAGAATAATGATAGCCAGCATTTCTAGGTGGCCTTATACTGTCCCATCGTGGCTAAGACGGACACCAAGAGATGACCAACTCTCCATCAAAGATACAGGGTCCCATTTAAGAATGTAATGAGAACAGAATGCCTGGCCTGACTAGAGATTTACATTTCAACTTCCTTTGCAGCTTATTGGAGTCCATGTTACAAGTTCTTGCAATTGGTATGTAAGCAGAATTTATATGCGACATCTGTGAAAAAGTGGTTTCTGCACATTTTCTTTCCCTGTCCATTGGCCGAAGGAGAGCTCTCTAGAACCCCAGAATATGATACTCTTAATTTCTGAATTGTAAGTCTTAACTTGAGTGAAAAATAAGTTCTCTAAGCTTTTGAAGTATCAATAGTACCATATACAATAGTAAAATTTTGTCCTTGAAAGGATTTAGTTCTCATTGATCAGCTTCTATTAATACCTGGGGAATTCTGTGAAGGTGCTCCACTGCTAATTACTGCAGTATAAGATACGTTTTTCTCTATATATTTTATGTACCTTATTTTCCTCAATATGCAACTCAGAATATAAAAGATAAGAAATGTGATATGCATCCCCAATAGGTTTATAAAGCTCAAATTCAAATCAAATAATTCCTTTACTTATAACCATCATGTGAAGAGATTAACTGAACTCAAAGCCAGCTTGATATCTTTGTCATTATTTCTGACATTGATTTTATACCTTTCATTAAATGTCCCTCAAACTATCTAGACTGAGATGTACTTTTTTTTAGATGGAGATGGATGGACATTTAATTCAAATATACATTTAAATCAAATATACCCATCACAACAATATCTCAATTAGCAACATGAGTATGTTAATCTGTTTTAAAATGATCCTAAAGATTTTCCCGAAGAGCATTTTTGCTTTGCATTATGTAATTACTCTCTCCACCATTAATGAAAGTTTGATTGCTGACTTGATATAAACATGATAGCAAGTCTTTTTTCCTGTTATTGTTAGCAGGCAATGTTCATAAGAAAGCTCTGGAAAGACATATTTGTATAAGTAAATAAATGTGCCATTCATAAGACTAAATTCTTAACCTTCAAGTTTTCATCATATTATGCAACTTGAACTCCATGGTCAAATTACTATTAAATTTCCAAAGAAAACACATGCATTTTTACTTTTGCTAAATGCAATATTGTAAATATTATAAATTAAGTATTTTAATTTTAATATTGTAATTTTTTTCTTTTGATAAATGTAACTTTGTAAATTAGGCTTCACATTCTGAAGTCTAAACTAAGACTCATACATATAGAAATAATCAAATTTTGAGTGAAAAAAAATTTTTTTAAATCATACTTGCTTTAACTATGTCAGACAGAGTTAACAGTTAAAGAAGGCATAGAGGATCCAAAGTGGCAATGCTCAAAAATCTGACATTTATTGCAGGAAAAGACATAATATAGCCATAGTATTAAACTAAGGATGTACATCACAGTCACAGGCTGCCCCACAGTAATGGGTTCAAAGGCCACAACTGAGCTCCTGTCACCTGCTTTCTTTAAGGGACAGACATGGAAAAGATTCCCCTTTTGGATCAGAAACCACCACTGAGTGCACAGAACACCTCAGAATCAAGAAGTCCAACGTGAAGTGTTTGGGATTTATTTGATGTTTATTGTTCAATCTCATTACACATTTTAATTCCATTTATTTCACTGTAGGAGAGACTTGATAATGAAGAGGGAGCCAGCTAGCTAAGGACAAGGCACAGAGGATATCCCGCAAAGGACCCCCACCCAGGGTGGGATCCATGTGCCATTCTTCAGGAAGCTTCCAATTTTCTTAATGTTAATCCCTTGCTAGTGAGAAAAACAATCTTTAACTTGACAATGGCAAGGCCTCCAGTATCTTGCAGGTCCTCTTTAACAGGCAAAAATCCTTTTGAAATTTCCCTTTTCCCTACCTCCCGCAATTCTACAAGTATATAATCAGCCACCCCTCAGTTCCCCGGGGAAGCAGCTCTTCCTGCCCATGGGTCCTGTCCCCGTGCTTTAATAAAACCACCATTTTGCACCAAGACATTTCAAGAATTCTTTCTTGGTTGTCAACTCCAGGCCTCAACTATATTCCAAAACTTCGTCATTAAGAACATCTATATTCTAAATACATGAATTCTTTTAAGGAGCCTCATTTACATGGTTCTCAGATCTTTCATTCCATTTACTTCAACCCAGTCAACATTCCAAAGGTAAACTCTGTACAACCTACACCTGAAAACAGACAAGTCTAACAGGTTTGCCTTCGTGACACATACATTATGTACATATAACATTACAGGAAAACCAACTCAGTAATGCTACATATTTAAGACTTCACTTTCTTGGGGATAAATTCCAGATTCCTTAAATTGGCAAATCAGTTCTGTCACAATCTGAGTCCAAGTTTATTTTTCTACAAGAGCAAATTCAGACCCAACCAAATAAAAATCCTCATTATTGTATTGCCAACTCATTGATTAAGACTTTTTGTTCTTCATATGAACTACACAGAGAGTTGTTCACCTTACGCACTCCTACTTACCCTTAAATGGCAGGTTTGATGTCAGTTCCTTCTGTTTCCTCCCTGAGCGCCCCTGTGTTTCTAGAAGTACTTGGAATGTAATCATTGTAACCTGCAACACAGTGAGACCATAAACCTTCCTCAAGTAGCAACAGTTTTAAAAAATTCATGATTCACCTGACCTGTATTGGGACTCAGAAATTTCCATTTTAAACATATATGCCTGTTTAGACAGTTGTTTTTCTTTGTTTTAGGTTTTGCCTGTTTTCCCCCTTGCATACATTAAGAAACATTATTCTAAGTAGAGTTGCTTAAAATTAGCATTTAGGTACTAAATCCTTAAGGGAAATTTTCAGTAAGTGTTCATATATTCTAAAGAGTGAACTAAAACAACATTAAAAAAAACTATAATTAGGAATTCCAAAAAGACTAGTAATATGTCAGGTATATTCTTCACTATTAATAGGTATTTTATAGTTTATTCTTAATTTACTTATAAGAATGAATAATTTATATGAAATATTCAATGATACTCATTTGAGATTCCCCACTGCTATGAAATTATCAATTTGTCTAAAGAATCCCTTCTCTCCTGGCTCAATCTGGATGACTGTCCTTTTTTTATTTCAGGATGTGATGATCTTTTTCTCCTGTATAAGTCACTCTTGTATTAATCTCTCACAGCTGGAGAGGAATTCGCTGTTTCCCATTTCAGTCTCAATTTTGTTTACAATTTAGCCAAGGTCAATGAGTGTAGTCCATGTGAATGAATACATTTAAAATACAACTGTGAAGTGATTATTTGAGTGGTATAAGAATAGCCCAGGCTTTTTAAGTTAAAATATATATTTGATGAATTCTTGCTCTTATCTCTTCAATAATGTTTTAATTGTTCAAACCTTTTTTTGGCATTAGTTTTCAAGCCTTCATTTAACA
The DNA here is from genome assembly GCF_048418805.1 of Vulpes vulpes. NCBI lineage: Eukaryota > Metazoa > Chordata > Mammalia > Carnivora > Canidae > Vulpes > Vulpes vulpes. The sequence goes on from NC_132780.1 coordinate 100,800,356, forward strand.
ATCTGTTACACATAAGTTTTGAATGCCCGCTTGAGGGTAAAGAAACTTTAGCAATCGTTTGATCCAAAAACTTCAAAAAGTCATTTGATCCAAGAGTAGTATAACTCTAGGTGACTCAACCCACCATTAATTCAGTTTGTCACTGATTTATGTGCGCTATTATTTAGCACACTATATTAGTTTTGTGGAACTACTGTTAACAAATTCCCACAGAGTGGCTAAGAACAACAGAAATTTTTTACTTTAAAGTTCTTGAAGTCTAAAATCAGGCAGGGCCACACTCCTTAGGGCTCAGGGGAAGAATCTTCCTTGTCTCTTCCAGCTTCTAGTATTTCAGGCATTCCTTGGCTTGTGGCAACAGAACTCTGATCTCCGCCTCCTTCTTCACAAGGCCTTCTCTGTATCTCGTTTCTCTCCACCTTTTCTTATAATGACATCTATCTTTGGCTTTAGGGTTTATGCTAAATGTAGCATAATCTTATCTTGAGATCCTTGATTTACTATATCTCCAAATATCCCTTATTTTTCAGAATAAAGTCACTTTCTCAGGTCCCAGGGATTAGGATTTAAACATAATTTTGGAAGCTACTATTCAACCCATACCCTCACCAAAACATTCCTAATATCATGAAGGCTCCCTAATATATTTTTGACAATAAGTATTTGATTTATTGAAGTAAAGCTACTTCACAATATTTTTCTCATCCACCCTCTTCACACACACACACACATACACACATCATTCTCATATATTATTATATTATTTTCAGAAACAAGATTGCTTTAGTTTTACTTCATATATACAATTAACTCTATTTTCAAACTTCAGTGATTATCATGGAAACAACAATTAAAAGATGCAAGTATTTAACAGGACCAGAAAGAAAACTTCGTGGTCATGATAGACAACAGCAGAAACGTCTGAACTTTCTGTAGGACTAGTAATTCATGCATATTTCCCTTTTATGTCCACAGCAACTCTAAAAGAGGAAGATCAGGCATTTAAAACTCCTTTTTCATAGATGAGGAAATTTAAGTTCATAAGATCCTACTTTCAGCAAGATCAGATGGCTGATGCAGTAGAGGACATAACAAAAGGGCATAAAAAAGCTCTATCCTCTGGACTTCAAGCTTGATCACTTCACTAGCAAACAGAACCTTGAGATAATTCCTATTCAGGGTCTTACTTCCTCCACCCCCACCTCAAACTCTGTGCTGGGTCAGTCCATCTTTATCTCAAAGACATTACCCTTTCTCAAAAAACTACTCCTCTCCTCCCAAACATACTCAGATGGTGTGCTATGCCTGAGCTTCTTGAATACACTCTCCAGGTCTGAAGGTTTTCCTTTTTAAAAACCAAAGTCTCTTCAAACATAAACAATACTTTGAGATATTTCAGGCTTGATCCTAATAAGGAGAGATGGTTTCAGCAGATAAGATTCCAACAGATGAGGTGAAGATGTATTAGGGAAAAACAGCTTTCAAAAAAATGATACCACTGATACATGTTCCTAGGGTATTCTTTTCTTGAATTTTTTCTTTAATAAAAATACTTGTTATCCAATTTAAATATATTTCTTTATAGCCCTTTTTAAAGCCATTTGGGTAGAAAACAAAATATATATGTCTTTATATATGTCTGTGTATAAAGTGTTATAGTTTTAGTAATGTTAATGCACGAAGCTATTATCTACCTGTTTGTCACGAGAATTATCAACTGAGAGAACGAGTTTTAAATTTAATTAGAATAAGACTCAAACCTACCTGCAGGATTTTACTATTTGAGAACTTAGGAAGATTTTCACTTTGACATTCAGTTACTTAAATGGAAATAAGCATGTACAATTGGTACGGGAGAGCTTGGCTCTGGTCTCACACAGTCGAAGAATGAACCTCATGGACAAAGGAGAGTGAGTAAAGGGATAGAAGTTTATTAAGTAAAGATACAGAGAAAATCCTCAGGAGTGAGAAGAGTCCCAAGAGGGTTGCCACTAGGGGGTTGATGGTTGGTCTTTTATTGAAAGCCAACCAGGGAACCTAAATCCTTTTAATGTCTCTATCGATATCACCATAGAGTAAGGATTAGTGATAACATCTTTAATGGCTTAATTCTTCTTTGGGGTCTGGTTATTCTTTGTTGGTCACAGATGACTGTCATAAAAAAGAAACTCTCCCTGCCTACACCTGGGGCAGGGTGGTCTGGATTGTTTCCTTATTTCTGGTTTCCTTACACCTCAGCATTTTGGGGATTTTTGTGATCTTGATTCTGTGGCCCCCTACCTGAGTTAGGGGGTCTAGCCCAGACAGGGCTGGGTAGAGAGCCAGCTTTCAGTAAAATACCAATCCTATGAGGCCTCAGTGGCAACCCTGTAGGGACCCTTTTCACTTCTGAAAGCTTTCTCTGTATCTTTACTTAACATCTATTGCTTTACTCACTCTATGTCCACTAGATTCATTCTTTGACTCTTGTGAGACAAGAACTTAGCTCTCCCGTATCATACCTATCTCTGCTTAGCCCCATTTATCCCTAACTCACAATCTGGAGACAGAAAAAGACAAAGAAAGTTCCAATTTTCAGAAATACCACAATTTGTTAAATATTACCTTCTATATTTGTCTTCTGGAATTAATTCAACAAATGTGAACAAAGCTTTAACAAATTAAATAAAAGCATATTTTAATTAAATAAAACCAACAAATAAGCATTTTATTATCACATTAATAAATAAAAGAAGAGTTTAAGTTAAATCCTTTAAATGGCTATTAATTCACTTAGTTAAACCTGAATATTTTACTAAAGGGAAATGATATTTATTGGAAGGTATTTATATGACAAATTAAACTTGTCTCATAGATCATGTTTAAATATATCTTAACTTCATGAAATACATATTACTTTGTATAAATGGAGCACAAATTTCTATTTGATGAACTACTTTACTAAATTAAATGAAGGCACAATGTGAAGGATGTCAGAAAATGCTACCTTCTTGAATTAAATATTTATAAATAGTGTACTAATCTAATACACTCATACATTAAATAGGTAAACATAAGAATTACTTTTTTCTGTGACTAAATAAATCTGCTATTGAACCTTTTACATAAGTTACTTGGAAATACACAAAATCTTAGCCAGCATGTACAATAGTGTTTTTGTAACAGAATATTTGGCAGATATTTAGTTAATAGCTATATAGACACTTTTCATATAATTTGAAAAAATGCCCCCTTTATTTAACAAGCATTCATAATAGAAAATTGTAGATGACAATAACCTATTATATATCTTTGTATAAATAAGTTTAGTCATAACATAATATATTTCTTTAAACAGGAAGTGAAATGAAGGTGTTGATAGTCATAGCTTGGTTTTCCTTAGAAGAAGCAAAAGGCTTTACAGAGCAGAAGCTATATAATGCATATGTAAATATAAAAAATGATAATTTTGCATATGAAAGAAAATATATTATTAAAACATAGAATCACCCTTTTTAAAAAGATTTACTTACTTATGTAAGTGAAAGAGAGAGAAAGAGTGGTGACGATGGGTGAAGGGAGACAGAGAGAAACTTAAACAGACTCAGCACTGAGTGTGGAGCCAGACAGAGGGCTGAACGTGGGCTTGATCTCATGATTCTGAGACCACAACCTGAGCTAAAACCAAGCATGGGGTGACTGACTGTCCTACCCAGGTCCCCTACTTAGAAATAATTCTTATCATGTCTTTTAACTTCACATAAATCCAAATGCTATAAATAAGTTTTTTGTTGAGTCCTGAACTATTAAAATAAAGATAAACCAATGACATGAAATGGAAATCCGAGTTTTCGTACACTATTTTTATTTATTTATTTTTAAATTTCATTTATCTATTTGAGAAAGAGAGAGCACAAGCACGGGGGAGAGACAGAGAAAGAGATAGAAGCAGACTCCCGCTGAGCAGAAAGCCTGAAGCAGGGCTTGTTCCCAGGTCCCTAGGATCATGCCCTCAGCTGAAGGCAGACACTTAACTGACTGAGCCACCTAGGCAGTCCTATCTTACATTATTTTAGATAAAAATATCCCCTAACATGTTACTTCTACTGCTTTCTGTGATTTTTTTAGATTGAAATTACAGTTCAATCTGCAAAATGTACACAGGATGCACATTTTAAATTAAGGGCACAAAGGGGCACCTGAGTGGCTTAATGGTTGATTCTCCCTCTGCCCATGTCTCTGCCTCTCTCTGTGTCTCTCATAGATAAATAAATAAAATCTTTTATAATCAATTAATTAATTAAAAAGGACACAGAGGGGATCCCTGGGTGGCACAGAGGTTTAGCGCCTGCCTTTGGCCCAGGGCGCGATCCTGGAGACCCGGGATCGAATCCCACGTCGGGCTCCCGGTGCATGGAGCCTGTTTCTCCCTCTGCCTGTGTCTCTGCCTCTCTCTCTCTCTGTGTGTGACTATCATAAATAAATAAAAATTAAAAAAAATAAATAAAAATAAAAAGGACACAGAAATGGTGGAAATAAAAGTAGGAAAAGCTATTCCTTGACAACATTGATTAAAAGAATTAAAGAGTATTATAAAGAATAAAAGACATTAAGGAATAGTGAAACAATCAAAACAAAGATCTAAATCTCAAAGTTTTATAGACATATACAGTTTCAAATTTAATAAAACAAAAAAACTAAAAAAAAAATTTAATAAAACAAAAGTTGATAAATCAAACATATATTCATACTTCAACGTAGAACACCTTTTGAACCATAGCATAACTCTAAAAATGTCTCAAAGATTGAAATTACATGTGTCTGTTGTCTAATAGCCATGACATTGTTAGAGTACAATAATATAAAGATAACTAGCTCTGCAATAATAACTAGGAAATCCCCAAAGCCTTGAGAAGTATTCAGCACTCTTAAAAATCTCAAAAAAGGAGATTATAATGTAACATACAATATTATTATCTAAGTGATAATGAAAATAGAGTTACTGGGCAGCCCGGGTGGCTCAGCAGTTTAGTGCCACTTTCAGCCCAGGGTGTGATCCTGGAGACCTGGGATGGAGTCCCACGTCGGGCTCCCTGCAAGGTTCCTGCTTCTCCCTCTGCCTATCTCTGCCTCTCTCTCTGTGTGTCTCTCATGAATAAATAAATAAAATATTTTTAAAAAACAAAAAGGAAAATAGAGTTACTGAAAATTATAGAATGTGGCTAAAGCATCTTGAGAGGAAATTAAATACATATTAAATCTAGATATATATTAGAAAAGAAGAATGCTGAAAATCAATTATTCTAGCTTCCCACTTAAAAACTATAGAAAGAAAAGTAGAAGGATAAATTATAATGAAGATAGAGGAGGAAAACAATAAAAATAAAAGCAGAAATTAATAAATATAAACCCATATTTTCCCAACAGTATATAAGAAATTAGTTTATTATAAAGAAATTTGTCAAAAAACCTTTAAAATATATGAAATGGAAAATAACTTCAAAAATACAGCATACAAATATTAATACAAGGGATCTCTGGGTGGCTCAGTGGTTGAGCATTTGCCTTTGGCTCAGGGCTGACCCTGGAGTCCCAGGATGGAGTCCCACATCAGGCTCCCTGCATGGAGCCTGGTTCTCCCTCTGCCTGTGTCTCTGCCTCTCTCTCTGTGTGTCTCTTATGAAAAAATTAAAAAAAAAAAAAAAAAAAAAGGAAAAGAAATCCTTGCTAAGTATTAAAAAGAAAAAACAGGGATCCCTGGGTGGTGCAGCGGTTTAGCGCCTGCCTTTGGCCCAGGGCACGATCCTGGAGACCTGGGATCGAGTCCCACGTCGGGCTCCCGGTGCATGGAGCCTGCTTCTCCCTCTGCCTGTGTCTCTGCCTCTCTCTTTCTCTCTCTGTGACTATCATAAATAAATAAAAATTAAAAAAAAAAGAACTTATAAAAAGAAAAAACACCTCACAAACAAAAATATACTGGGCCAGACAGATTTACAAGTGCATTCTTCCAGACATTTAAAGAAGACATGAGCTAATTGCAGCAATTCTTCCAGAAAATATGAAGAGACCAGTCCCAACTCATTGTACGTGGAGAAGCATGAGTCTGACAGTAAAACCTTGCCAATACATTTGAAGAAAAAGAAATTTCTACACTGATTTGTTTAATGAATTCAGACACAAAAATTATAAATAAAATATTAACAAATTACAGAAAATTTTAAAGAAAATAATACATCAAGACTAATTAACATCTATTACAGAAATGTAGAGGTGGTTCAAAAATTTGAAAACTAAGCAATGAAATTCATCACATTAACAACATAAAATAAAAAAAAACAATGTAATAATCTCAATATATTATAAAATCATTTGAAAAAAATGAATGCATGTTCATGCAAAAAGAATAGCTATCAACACACCAAGAATAGGAAGGAATATCTTTAATCTAAAAAAAATCCTCAAAAAACTAATAGGTAACACTTATTAATAAAATATTATTATCTTTCCCTCCAAGATTGGGAGCAAGGATATTTTTTATCAATGTTTTACCTCGGTAGTGTATTGGATAACTTTGGCAGTGTAATAAGTCAAAAAATGTCTTAACAAGTCCTACAAAGGAAAAAAAAACCCTCATTTTTAGATGACATGATCGGATTTATAGAATTAATACACTATTAGAAAACATGTAAAATTAAAAAATTTGCCAAATAGAGTCCAACATGGAGAAATAAATTATGTTTTCACATACAAATAGCAAGCAGGTGAAAAATTAAATTTGAAAAAAATTTTCAGTAACATCAAAAAGACTAAAAATAAGGAATAAATCTATGAAAAGATACAAAACATCTCTCTGATAAAAATGACATATAATACTGAGAGAAAGCAGAAAAGATATTAGTAGATGTGAGGGTACACTAGTTCAATATTGCCAGGATTAAAATTCTTTTTTTTTTTTTTAAGATTTATTTACTTATATTAGAGAAAGAGAGAAAGAGCACAAGGGAGAGGGAAAGAGGGAAAGAGACTCTCAAGCAGATTCCACTATGAGAGCAGAGTTCAACATGGGGTTCAATATCACAACCCAGAGATCATGACCCTGAGACCACAACCTGAGTGGAAACCAGGAGTTGATGGATTAACCAACTGTGCCACTCAGGCGCCCCCGAGATTAAATCCAACCCCAAAGATATTTTGTGAAAACTGACAAGTTGATTTAACAACATATATGGAAATACAAAGAACCTAGAGTAGTCAAGTAAGTCTGAGGAAAAAGGAACAAGCCCCCTCCCCCAAATTTATCTTTATATACAATTTTCTATGATATAAAATATAATTTTAAATATACCCTAATTAAGACAGTATGGCACTGGTGCTTGATAGGTAAATAGATCAGATAAGAACACATAATTCAGAAACATTTATCTTTTCAATCAATTCATTTACAATGACTATCTCAATGCAATTTAGTGAGGAAAGAGTGGGGAGTCAATAAATAATACTGGGTAGCAGATATGCATATAAGAAAAACACCAACCTTGACATTTACCTAATAATATAGATAAAAATTAGTTCATAATGAATGATACGACCTAGTTAGAAAAAAATTATTTAGGGATGCCTGGGTGGCTCAGTGGTTGAGCATGTGCCTTTGGCTCAGGGTGTGACCCCAGGGCCCTGGGATTGAGTTCCACATTGGGCTCCCTCTTCTTCCTCTGCCTCTCTCTGTGTCTCTCATGAATAAATAAAGAAAATCTTTTTAAAAATTCTTTTTTAAAAAAAGAAAAAATATTTTAAAATGACACACAAAAATAGATGTTAGATAAATGATAATAGATTAAGTAGATACAGAGAGGGTTCCATCATTTCTGCAGCTTCATATATACCTCATAGAAATGCAGGTGAATACTCATTAAAAACATTTGACATGTTCCACAACATGATTTGTAATAGATCTGAGTTGGAAGAAGACCAAACATCCATGTAGAACAGAATGGATTAATAAATTGGGCATATTGATAGAATGTCAGACATAAAAGAGTCCATGCTTTATAACTTCATGTATATGATGTTCAAGATAAAAACTATATGTTAAGGCAAAACTAAACTATACTCATAGAAGATCTAGTTTAGTCTGGAAAAGTATTAAGTTAAAGAACCTTGTTACTTGGTGAATACTTAATTGAAACTAACTGTTTTGATAGGATAGGGTTCCTGACAAGAAACAAATGCTATGGTTTGGCTTAAGAGGATTTTACTACTATTTTACAAACTTACATATAAGCTTCTATAAACTCATGGATTTTATAATTTCTTAAATGTGAATCACTCAGTAAAAACAAGATTATCTTAAAGTTTTGTTTATTTTTCTGGAATGGCACTTTGTGAGAGTTCTTTTAAAATTTTAATGTTAAACATATATAAATAAAATAATTTCAAACTGGAATGGGATCCCTGGGTGGCGCAGCGGTTTGGTGCCTGCCTTTGGCCCGGGGCGCGATCCTGGAGAGACCCGGGGTCGAATCCCACGTCGGGCTCCCGGTGCATGGAGCCTGCTTCTGTCTCTGCCTGTGTCTCTGGCTCTGTCTCTCCTTCTATCTCTCAAGAATAAATAAATAAAATCTTAAAAAAAAAAAAAACATCTAATAACAAATTCCTTTAAAAAAAAAACTGGAAAGAAAATATATTTTTACATCAAATGTTTAATTATAATTAATTTTAATAGAACAGTTGAAACTTTTTCCTTTTGTTTGTTTATACTCTTTTAAACATTTTTATAGGATTGTGATTTTAAAAATTTATATAAATATATATTTACATACATATATATATTCAGAGCTTTCAATGTATGAAATTGCTGCATATATTTCTCAATTTATTACTTATTTTTGTTATTTTTGACATAGTAATATTTGAATTTTATGTAATATACATATATTATATATACCCCAAAAGCAGAAAATATTCCATATATTTTCTAGTTCGTTTGCCCATAGCTTAAAGAATATTGATACACTATGGCACCAATTATCAGTATTTTCTTTACAAAATATAAGGAAACTGCTAAATTTTATTAGATATAATAAGTATCTGTGTCTAGTTCTATCCCTTTTTAGAAGCAATTAGTATCAAGCATTCATAAGTGTTCTAATCCCTTTCAATTTAATAGGCAAAAAAAATCAATTATTTTTTTCATACTCTCGGGTATTCTTGACCAGATTCAAAGCAAGTGAGATTGTAGCAACACAATTCTACAGGCAACAGAGGAGCCAAGATAAGACATGAAAGAATATAAAACATTAAATCCAAGGGGAGCCAAGAAGTCCAAGGAACAGTATTCAAAGGACCTCAAATCTTAAAGTGTTCAAGGACGATTATAACAATGGTAGTTTCCAGTCCAAATGTGATATCTAAATTCCAACTGAAAATAATGAATTGGTTCAATGCTCTTTGTCCATTTATAGAAATCTGACCAGTGATGAAAATATATTATACACAACATCCAATTTCTGTGAGACAGAAAAGCAAATATTAAATAGATTTAAGAGCCAGGACAGTGAGGGTGCTCCGGGGGGCATTAGGAATCTTTGGGAGTATAAAGAGCGACTAAACTTTATGGTCTACACAGACATTCAGTAGTGATCATGGGATGCATGTACAGATACAAATGTAACTTCACAACTCCCCAAATGTTGGACAAAAGGTTTTCTTTTTTCTTTTTAAAGATTTTATTTATTTATTCATGAGAGACACAGAGAGAGAAGGAAAGACACCGACAGAGGGAGAAGCAGGTCCCTGCGGGGAGCCCAATGTGGGACCCAATCACAGGACCCCGGAATCACACCCTGAGCTGAAGGCAGATGCACAACCACTGAGCCACCCACGTGCCCCGGACATAAAGTTTTTAATAAAGTCTGTCCCTGACAATATTGACAAAGTAATTAATTAGTGTGCGTCACAAACACTAGAATAAAAATAAAGCTAGAAAGAAGAGTAGAAGAGTGGTTAAAAAAAATAGCATACATCTAATAATAGTCAATATCTTCAATGGCTGACTGCCTTTTCTCTTCACTATTGGTCATATTCTCTTGCTTTTTTTTGCATGTAAAGTGATTATTACGGGATCTAGTCATTGTGTACATAAGAGCTGAAAAGCCTCCAGAAATGCAATCTTGCACCGCAAGATTTATGTCCAATCCTCTCTCTGCTACCTCTACAATTCCCTTTATGTGTGTATTAGATGATTTTACAGGTTTCCAAGTCTTTCATTTGTATTTATTTATTTCCCTTTTTGGAAACAAACATCTCCATGGGTATTAGTTTCCTAGGGTGGCTATAACAATTACCACTAAGTAGATAGCTTAAAAAAACAGAAAATTATTCTCTCAATGTTCTGAAAACCAGAAGTCCAAAGTCAAGATGTCAGCAAAGATTGTTACTTTTGCGAATTTTGAGGGACAATCTGTTCCATTCCTATTTCCTACACCTGGGACAACTGGCAAATCATTGGCTTGTAGATGTGCCCTCCAATCTCTGCTTCCACCTAAACATGGCACTCTCTCTGTACCTCTGTGCCTTCACATGGCTGGTTTCCCTCCTCTTCTTATAAAGACAATATTCATACTGGATGAAGGGCCCCCCTTCCTCCTGTATGACTTTGTCTTAAACTGATTACATAGGCAATAATCCTGTTTCCCAATAAGATAATATTCTGAGATACTTGGTATTAGAGCTGCAACACATTTTGGGGATGGGGGGGGTCACAATTCAACCTATAACAAAGTGCTTCACTTTGCATATTTTGCCCTGACCTCTCTTCCAGCTGAGTAATTCTGTTTTCTGCTCTTTAAACCTACCAATTACAGTTCTTGAAGTTGCTTTTGATTTTATTTTAATAGATTATAATTCTTTAGTAAAGTTCTCCATACATTTATTCATTGCTTCCAATTTTTATTTTAATTTTTTTACACATAATTATATTTATTTCAAACTCCTTATCTACTAATTTCAAAACCTAGATTACATTTATTGTCTGCTTTTCTTTTGCTTTTGGCTTGTATCACACTTTTTTGGTGATTTTTTAAAGATTTATTTGTTTGTTTATTTACAGAAGGGGAGGGGCAGAGGGAAAGGAAGAGAAAGAAACTTAGGCAGACTCCCCACTGAGCATGGAGCCCAATGTGAGACTTGATCTCAGGACTCATGACATCATGACCTGAGCCAAAATCATGAATCCAGTGCTTAACTAACTGAGCCACCCAGATGCTCCTTGGTTATTTTTATTTATTTTTTATTTTTTAAATATTTTATTTATTTGTTCTTGAGAGACACAGGGAGGCAGAGACATAGGTGGAGGGAGAAGCAGCTACCTGCAGGAAGCCTGATGTGGGACTCGATCCCTGGGACCCAGGACCATGACCTGAGCCAAAGGCATATGCTCAGCCACTGAGCTACCTAGGTGCCCCTCCTTATTTATTTTTAATAAAACCCAGAACACGGTAAAAATAATTTTAGGGTCTCTCTTAGGGTGATTTCTCTGGAAATAAAGTTTGAAATAGATTGCCTGTCAAGAAAATCCCATAATGAAAGCAGTAGGCAAGATAGGTAAAAAGATAGCTGAGTAAATATGTAGCTTCCAGTGATGTCCAATCTTATTTTAATCCATGGAGGTAAGTCGCAGAAGTATATATTACATAGGACCATTGGACCCACTTGAGGAAACAAGCCTGCCTTTTGTACCTTTGTAAAATACAATCATTGGCTATGTTTTGACCCCATGGTAAGGGAAGGTAACTTCCCAGAAAATGAATATCTCATTAGCCAAGGGAAATACTTTGGAAAATTCTTTGGGAGTTCTGTTAATTTTTAGCAAATAATCCTGTTAACAACTAGGGATATGCACATATTGTTGAAGATGATGTGACACCAAAATACAATCTGTTACAGAGGCCAAAGTCTATATTATTATCTTTCAAGGACAGTTTACTCTTTTTTCTGCAAGACAGACACACTGGAGAAAATTCAGCTCCACGATCTAGCTGATTTGATTTTCATATTGTAGTTTGATAAGCCTCAATGTGTCTCCAGGAGGCCTTCTTCCTAGTGTTGATGCCTTAAAAGATACTAGTGGGAAACTTTACTTCTTCCAGAAGGTCTTATCTCTTTGTCTAGCCCTGAACTCAACTCTTTGTCTTCTCAACAGTCAAACTTTAGAAAACCCCACTTTACTTTTAGAAGTTTAAAGTAAAAACTTATATCTTTCAGTCATAAGACTTCAAAATTTGGCAGACATCTGAAGAGGGCACATAACACTACATATTGGAATCCTCTAAAATTCCTTTTACTTTTCTCTTTAGCCCATAAGATGAACAAAGCCCTCAATGTTGTGATCTCCTACAAAAGTCCTACTCTGCCCAGGCAAATTATATTTTGAGCTTCTTGACAATGACCAGGATTCGCAAATAGCCTCAGGAAAAAAAATGTGTCTGCAGATTGTTGCTCATCACTATACCATTCTACCCTCCAGAAACTTAACTCCTCTCATCCTCATTACTTCTGATGTCTTTATTTAATTTTCCAGGTTTTCTATTATTCATGAGAGGAGTATTTGTCTGCAGCAAATTACTCCATCTTATCCAGAAGTTACTGTGCTACATTATAGCCCCTATTTTATCATAGGATAGGGCAAATGAGTAAAATAAAAAGAAAAATAGAAATACAATAGAGTCACAGAACATAGAAATCAATTCTTAGGGCAAAAGAAAAGGTGACAAATAAAAAGTAACATTTCTTTCAGGCTTTATTGGTTTGGAAATTTTCCAATAAAAGTAGAAGTAAACACTCTAAACAAAGAGAACAGTAGAAGCAAAGCCATAAAGATATATAGAGTTCTGGATTGAAGGAATGTATAAGCAACAATAAAAGATAAAACTGTAAAATTTGGGATCCCTGGGTGGCGCAGCGGTTTAGCACTTGCCTTTGGCCCAGGGCGTGATCCTGGAGACCCAGGATCGAATCCCACGTCGGGCTCCTGGTGCATGGAGCCTGCTTCTCCCTCTGCCTATGTCTCTGCCCCCCTCTCTCTCTCTCTGTGACTATCATAAATAAATAAAAATTTAAAAAAAATTTTTTTAAAAACTGTAAAATTTGGTGGTGTCAAGTTCTGGAAGATTGGACTGGCACCAATAGTTTAATCATTTTAAGTATTAAAATAAGCTGAACATTGTTTAATATTTCTTAAATATAGTCAACACATTCCAAAGTTATTCTGTAGAAAACTTACCCAGCCCTAAGGAGTCATGTAGGTTAGAAAATTATTACAATATCCTTGATGTCATGAAGGAAGTCTAGAGGATTAGAAATGAATAAAATGTCCAACTGAACCTGTAGACAGAAAGAATTATAATTGCTTTTCAAATGCTTATATAAGAAAGAAAATCAATATTATATTACTCAAATCTTTTAATTTTATATAGCACATTCCTTTTTTTTTTATAGCACATTCCTAATGTCCACCCAAAATGTGTTATTCCCTTCATGTGTGATGATAATGAATTGTCTGAGGATATGGTCACGCAGCTGAGGACTATTCTTTGTCTCTTTTGTACATAGCTTTTTATGGCCATTTGTCTCCAATCTAATACATAGAAAGTGAGGGGGAGTTCTTTAACTTTCTTGATCTCTTGTTTTGAAAGGAAATTGCTTGCCCTAGACTCTCACTCTCTTTTCTTCTTATAGATTGAATGGCCAACATACTGATAATTCTTGCTCCCTCATGCAAAGAGGAATTCCTCCAGCCCCAGTGTGAATGATCATGGATAGTTGAGCTTCCCTGAGAGCCTGAACCACTTGCCTCATGACATATTAGTAAGAGTGAAATAAAATTGTGTTTCATCTAAGCCAGGAGCTGTATGTATAGTAGCTTAGCCTGTATTCTAAAATATATAAGGGTAACTGAAGAAAAAAAAAGTTCCAATTTGTATAGATAGATAACAGAAGAAATAGAGAAGGTTTATATGTGGTGAAAAGAGGGGTAAAAAAATGGAACACACATCTCAGGTCTAAAGATTAATTTTTAAGCACATACAAAATCCAAGTAAAAAATAGTTACCAGGTGATTAATGAGAATGAAAAAAAATCATGAAAAAAAATGGGAAATAATGTAAAATTCAAATGGGAAAGCCAAATTCAATTAAAAATTAATTCTATGTTTATCCATAGGATGTATTTTTAATTTTAATAAATTTTTGTATTGAGACTAAATCATTTAGCCTCAGCAATAACAAGCAGAAAGAAAAACTGTAATCTCTTTTTTTAAATTAATTAAAAACATGTTAACTATGTATTATTTTCATTTTTCTGTTCATCGGGTTTTTGGGTTTTTTGAGCCCAAAGAGGACTTTTTTGAAGAAAAGATATTTTACTTTGGCCTTATGATGACTCTATTTCACAACTGATAAACATTTTATTATAAATGAGAAATTAAAGGATTTTCTTTACCTTCACGATAGCTGGTCATTGTCATTGTATTAGTATTTGTCATTACAGCACAATGGAAGTACCAATATTATTAAATATTAATTATTCTATCTCTATTAGGACGTTGTAAATATCTATCTCTTTGTTCTTTTGTTTCAAATATATTTGAAAATCTGAACTTTTCAGATAAAACATTGCCCATTTTTATGCTACCTTAAAAAGCATTTTATTTCATGGTACACAAAAAGAGTACATTTTTTGAGAGCCATTATTTACAAATAGTTGAATCTGTTGCTATACAAGCCATTTAGGAATTATAGATACCAACATCCTCTGATAGCATTGACAAGCAGAACAAATTACCTCAGAATCATAAAATGAAGCTGTTTTAAAGATGGTCTGCAAGATAAAAGCTTCATTATTATCTATTTGAAATAGAACTGTAAATTACATTTTGATAAATACTATCTAAGGTACATATTAAATTTTAATATCTACTTAATATTAAAAATACATATGGGTCATATTAATGTAAATGGGTTAGAGAAATGGAAAAAATAAGTGAATATCTTGAAGCAAAAATTATCTTTTTATTCATTATATGTTCTTGGTTGTAAAAAATTCCTCACTCTCACTTTTTATCAACCCTAAAAAAAATCAGTTATCAGAATACTACTTTTTAAGAGTTCACCCAATTAATTATGCCTGGAGGGAATACTAGAGCAGTGCTGTAATGGGGACAACTGTTCCCCTGAAAATACAGCTTCTTTGGGTGAGATCCTTATAGATGACTTTTGCCTAAGGTGTTGGACCCTCACTCCTCTAGGAAATAATTATAAAAATCCCAAGAGAAAGAAAGAATGTCATGATTATAGAGGTCAACAGCAGACTGGGAATAGGTCACATCATTGTTCAGACTATCCTAACTTAAAATATTCTAGCATTTTTGAAAAATACATCAATTGATTTCCTGAGAAATAAATAAGGAATCTCCCCAAACTTCCTGATACTTTTATCAACTTTTGCCAATACCTTGGTGTTTATATTATATAATGATATAGTTACATGCTGGAAGAAACATAACAGGAAACATTATATTTATTTGTTTTTTCAAATTGTATTGCTTTAAGCTATAAATATGCAAATCATATTTATCCGAAATTGTTTAAAGAATTTAATTCTACATAAAATCAATCAGTACATTGTACACAATATTGCAGATAAAACATTAGTTGGCATTTATGTTTTTTTAATAAAGATTTTATTTATTTATTCATGAGAGACACACACACAGAGAGAAAGAGAGGCAGAAACACAGGCAGAGGGAGAAGCACACTCCATGCAGGGAGGGAGCCCAATGTGGGATTTGATATCAGGACCCCAGGATCATGCCCTGAGCCTAAGGCAGACGCTTAACCACTGAGCAACCCAGGCGTCCTGGCATTTAAGATCTCCCACAACAAGTAGAATGTAATTTTAACAGATATTTACCAATATACTTTTTTAGTATTTCTTGTTAGGGAGTGAGTGTAAGGGAAATTGGGTAAATAAATAATCACTGTAAATTTAAAGTAAAATTTAGTACAAACAATCTAGAATAATGAGTTAAAAATCATATAAATCAATAAGGCTTTAACGATAAGTAAGAGTATGTGTCTATAAACTACCAGGTGTAGTGCTAATAATAATTACTCTGGAGAAAAACAATGTAGTAGGTATTTTCTTTGAAAGCTTTTTGTTTTTTTGCATATTGTATATTATACAACTAAAAATGTGCATTTATGGCATAGATTATGGTGACAACCATTCAAGAATAAGACACTACTGAGAAAATCCTAGGACTTGGGGTGAGGGTGATGCAACCCCCTATACCACAACTACATTAGAACTCTGGCAGAGGCAGGTACACATTGACTGCACTGTCTTTATCCCAGAACAGCAGAGCAGTATGCAGAGAGGCCTCCCCTGAACCTCCAGCTTCTTTAGTGGAAACAAAGAATCCAGGAGGTACAACCAACCCCCTCACCACATTGTGAGCTGCTTTGCAGGAGCCCCTACTCTGATCTCACACCACAGGGATTGCAGGAGAATCTTCAGAGCTGAACTACTAGGAATCTGACTATAAGGGAAGAACTTGAAACAATCAACACATAGATCTTGTCAAACCACATTTATACCTGCATGAGCCCAAGTAGCAACACCAAACAAACATTTTACTTGTTGGTAAAATCAAGATGGGGGTCCCTTCTAACCAGGAAACCCTATGGGGTCCGATATGCCTGATTCATATTGTCACATGAGGAGGTTTGTTCACCCTCCAGTCTGGTTTGCCCATGGCCAGGTAAAGGGCTGACTCACAGCAAGTCGATGTAATACATCACAATAGTAGAATGACAGGAAAAAAAATCATCAGTAGATGAAGAAAAAGCATTTGACACAATTCGAGGTCCATGTATGACAAAACTTCTTAACAAATTAGACATAGAAAAGGTATATTTTGTATCACAAAGGCCATGTATGATGTCACATAGCTGACATCATGCTCAATGGTGGAAAGTGGAAAGCTTTTTCTCTCAGATCAGGAAGGAGACAGGATGTCCAACCTTACCTCCCCTACAAAAGCCAGTATGACAAGCCTTAGCCACAGCAAAGAGGCAAGAAAAAGAAAAGTTATCAGAATTGGAAAGGAAGAAGTAAAACTGTTTCCATTTGCAGATGACCTGATTTCATATACAGAAAATCATAAAGATTCAGCCAAAAAAACTTATATCTAATCAGTGAATTAAGTAAAATTGCAGGACACAAAATTAATGTATAAATATCAGTAGCACATCTACACATTAATAACAAATTTTCTGAAAAAGAAATTAGGAAATAAATCCCATTTATGATAGCATTGAAAATAAGAAAATAGGCAAATAGGGACATAAGAATTAGCTACACTGAAAAGCTATAAGACATTGATGAGAAAATCAAAGAAGACACAAATAAATAGAAAAATATCTTGTATTCGTGGATTAAAAAAAATAATATTGTTAAAATGTCAGTACCAGCAAAAGCTGTCTATAGATTCAATGCCATGCCTATCAAGATTCCAATATCAGTTTTTACAGAAGTAGAAAAAACACTTCTAAAGTTTATATAGAACCTGAAAAGATGTCCAATAGCCGAAGAAATCTTGAGAAAGAACAAAGCAGGAGGCATCATATTTCCTGATTTCAGGCTATCCTATAAAGCTATAATCTTCCAAATGTATGATATTTGTATAAAAATTGAAAAAATAGAGCAAAAGAACAGAATTGAGAGCCCAGAAATAAACAAATTCAAACATATACAATCAACTAATATTTGACAAAAAAGCCAATAGAACTATATGGATTAAAAAAAACATTATTTTCAACAAATTGTGCTGGAATATTTGGATATTCACGTATAAAAGAAGAAAATTGAACCCATATTTTACACCATTCACAAAAATTAACTCAAAATAGGCTAACAATTTCAATGTAAGACTTGAAACTCCTAGAAGAAAACACAGAAATAGTTTGTTGACCTGGGTCCTGGTAATGATTTCCAGATATGACACTTAAAGCATAAGCAACAAAATAAAAAGTAAGGAAGTGAGATCACATCAAAATAAAAAGCATTTGCATAGCAAAAGAAACAACAAAGTAAAAAGGGAAACTCGTGGAATGGGAAAACATATTTGCAAATCATACACCAATATACAAAATATTTAGAACTCATACCACTCAATAGCAAAAAAACCTAAATAACCCAATTAAACAATGGGTAAAGATCCCAAATAGACATTTCTCCAAAGAAGATATATAAAAGATCAATAGGTATATGAAAAACTGCTCCACAACACTAGTCATT
Organism: Vulpes vulpes; assembly: GCF_048418805.1. Taxonomy (NCBI): domain Eukaryota; kingdom Metazoa; phylum Chordata; class Mammalia; order Carnivora; family Canidae; genus Vulpes; species Vulpes vulpes. The sequence continues at coordinate 100,818,689 of NC_132780.1, forward strand.
AGGGAAGTGCAAATTAAAACCACAACGAAATATCCCCTCATGCCTGTTAGAATGGCCATCATCAAAACAACAAGAGGTAACAAATGTTGGCATGGAGAAAGAGAACCCTGTGTACTGTTGGTGGAATTGTAAACCAGTATAGATACCATAGAAAATAGTATAGAGAATTCTCAAAAAATTAAAAATAGAACTACTACATAATCCAGTAATCCCACCTCTGGAAATCTATCCAAAGGAAAGAAAATCACTAACTTGAAATATGTCTCCACCACCATGTTCATAGTAGCATTAAAATAGCCGAGAAATGGAAATAACCCGTGTCCATTGATGAATTAATGGATAAAGAAATTGTGATATATATATATATATATATATATATATACACACATATATGTGTGTGTGTGTGTGTGTGTGTGTGTATACGTGTGTGTGTGTGTGTAAAAGGAAATTGTGACAACATGGATGAAGTTTGAAGGTGTTCTGCTCTGTGAAATAAGTCTGACAGAAAAAGACAAATACTATATCATCTCACACGTGTAGCCCACAAAGCCAAAACTGAACCAAACAAACCTCACCTAACTCAGAGAAAAAGAAATAAGACTTTTTTCACTTAATATGATATACTCTAGCTCCATCCACGTTGTTGTAAGTGGCAAGATTTCATTCTTTTTGATGGTTGAATAATACTCCACTGTATACATGTATATACACCACTAAACTTCTAGTTATAAGACAAATAGTGCTAGGGATATAATGTAAAATAAGAGGACTATAGTGAAGTGCTGTAGGCCATATGGGAATGTTTGTAAGAGACTAAATCCTGAGAGTTGTTATCATCAGAAAAATATTTTTTTCTTTTTTCTTTCTTTTCTATCTTTTTGAAGAGATAGATCCTAGCCAAACTTATCATGGCAATTATTTTACAATATATGCAAACCAAACCATGATGCTATACACCTGAATCTGGCAGAGTAATGCATGCCAATTACTTATTGATAAATCTGGGGGGAAAAGAAGTTACCTCTACAAAAGGTGGGAAAGAGGGTCCCAACCAATGGGGTATGGATGAATGTCCTGAAATGACAGCCTGAATGGGAAAGGAAAAAACTGTGTGTGTTTCTGGATAGCAGGTTTTGAGATGGCTTAGAGGAAAATCAAACCACACAGACACAAGACAAATAAGAAAGGCTTACAGAATGGTCATTATTCACAGCTGGGGAAGGCGGACATGGGGAGTTGTTTAATGAGTACAGTTTCAGGTTTGCAAGAAACTTGTGAAAAATCTCAAAGTCTGTCGCATGACACTGTGAATATGCTTGACACTACTGAACTGTACACTTAATAATGGACAAGAAGGTATATTTTATGTTATGTGTTTCTCACCAAAATTAAAAATAAAATCATTATGGATTAAAAGAAAGAAGGTGGTAGTAGTAGAAGCAGTTAACCCCCTCCACATATTTATAGATCACATATTTATAGATCACAGGCCTATCTGATTCACTAACAAAAATGGTTTAGAGTCAAGGAAAGGAATTATATTTGAAACTTGATGTAAGTATTTTCCTCTACGTAGTTTACCCCTTGAATAGTTTGGGTGTCTTACAAATTATGAGACACCATTTCTACATTTCCCTATGCATGTGCACATTTCAGTAGTTCTGGTTTTTTTTTTTTTAGATTTTATTTATTCATGAGAGACAGAGAGAGAGAGAGAGAGACAGAGAGAGAGAGAGAGGCAGAGAGGCAGAGACCCAGGCAGAGGGAGAAGCAGGCTCCATGCAGGGAGCCCGACGTGGGACTCCATCCCAGGACCCAGGGTCACGCGCTGAGCCGAAGGCGGTGCTAAACTGCTGGGCCACCGGGGCTGCCCAGTAGATCTGTTAACAAACCAAGCTTTCAACAAAACAGTGAGCAAATCGTCTGGCAAATGCTGGTTTGAAGATGTGGTAAATCTTGACAAAAATTTTGTATTAAAATATCAAATTATTTTTTTTTATTGAAGTTCAATTTGCCAACATATAGTATAACACCCAGTGCTCATCCCATCAAGTGTCCTCCTCAGTTTCACTCATATGGAGGTTATAAAATATCAAATTAATATTACTGCTTTTAAATTTAGGTTTTATCTTCAGTCTCAGGATTTTATAATTTTCTTTGCTAAGTTAGAACATTTAACAGACACAGAAAAAAAAACCCCAAATGTTTATAGGATATAAGAAAAAGCACATTAGAATGCTTTCATGAGCTTTATACTACAAAAACTAGTATGTAAACTTTTAAGTATAGTAAACCTACAAATATATCTGAGAAATAATTGGACATAGACAAATCAAAAGTCATTTCTGATGATGAATTTTAGTACTGTCATTTTATGTGAGAGCATGATAAAAATGTCACTTCCTTTTGATTTTTAACAAGTTATAAAACAGCAAATGCTGGTATCAGGATTTTCTTCAAGTTATTGTATTTTCATTTCCTAACTGGGATATTCTATAGTTTTAGTCACATTTCTTTCAAGAATTTAATTATTCTATATCTTTATTGTAATAGATAATATTGCATACATTTGACTAGAAATGATTACATTGCTATTGGAAAAGTTACAGTCAGTAATAAAAAAATTTGTTACCATACTGCAGTCTTAAAAATCCTCAATATAGGTGAAAATTGTCATGAATATCTATATGTGTGCATGTTTGTACAAAATTGGTCATACTTTGCATTTCTTCTTATAGTAGAATTTCTCTGTTAAAATGATATTATTAATATGAGCGTGCTTATAAATACATTTATGCAGTATTTTTGTAATATTTGTTTAGTCAACAGCACAATTTATTCAACTAATCCTATATTGTATTCTTTGATTATTTCCAGTTTTCAATATTATTAAAAGGTAATATTACCACAGTTAAATCTTGGCGAGGTGTTGACATTCATGGTTAACTGTTTTATTGAAATGTTAATTTTAAGTAAGAATTATATTTTATATAGTAGAGTTATGCTACTTTTGTGGTGTGTGCATGTGTGCATGTATTAGAGGAAAAAGGAAAGACAGACATACAGAGATAAAGAGAGAAAACATCAATCACTTTATTTGGGTCCAAAATTATTGTTCTAAAAGTATTTTTTTCCTTTTAAAATATTTTTGCATTAAATATGGGTAAAGGAGTGACCATTAGATTGCTGGAAATATTTATTATGTTTCTTACATGAGATATTCTGGTCTCTATCTGTATCTTAATAAACTTATGAGTCTACACTACTGTGCATTAAATTTGAATAAATGTAGTGAGTGTGGACATGCTTGTGTTGTTCCTGACCTTAGTATCAGCTGTGGCGTTTTCATATATGGCCTTTATTATGTTTATTATTATGTATTATGTTGATGTATGCTCCCTGCAAACCTACTTTGTTGAGGATTTTTATCATGAATGCATGTTGCATTTTGTCAAATGCTTTTTCTGCATCTATTGGGAGGATCATATGATTCTTATCCTTTCTTTTATTAATGCTGTGTATCATATTGATTGATTTGTGAATACTGAACCATGCTTGCAACCCAGGAATAAATCCCACTTGATCCTGGTGAAAGATTTCCTTTAATGTATTGTGGGATTCAGTTTGTTAGTATTTTATTGAGAATTTTGTATCTATGTTCATCAGGGATAGTGGTCTCTAGTTCCATTTTTCAGTGGTGTCTTTATATCTCATTTTGGTATCAGAGTAATGCTGGCCGAATAGAATGAATGTGGACATTTTCCTTCCTTTTCAGTCTTTTGGAATAATTTGACAAGAATAGGTACTAACTCTTCTTTAAATGTTCAGTTTAATTCACCTCTAAAGCCATCTGGTCCTGGACTTTATTTATTTATTATTTATTTATTTATTTTTAAAAAGATTTTATTTATTTATTTATGAGAGGGGAACAGAACACAGGCAGAGGGAGAAGCAGATTCCACACAGGGAGCCCAATGTGGGACTCGATCCCAGGTCCCCAGGATCACGCCCTGGACTGAAGGTTGCTCTAAACTGCTGAGCCACCCAGGCTGCCCATGGTCCTGGACTTTTATTAACAATTTAGCTCTTAATATCTGTCCCTTTTTATCAATAGTATTTTTTCACACTCAAATCCCAAATGCTTGAATATTTCTTCAATATTACCTATCAATGCAACAATAGGGCACTTAAGTGTCATCTTCTTTAAAATTAATAAAGCAAAATAAGTGGAAAAGGTTTAGGGTGCTTGAAATGTGAAGCAGTAAGAAATGCCTCTTCTTATTCACATTATCATTTGTCTTTATTAAACTCCATGCCAAAGTTGAGGCAGATGTAAAAGCTTGAGCCCTTCTTTTGTTTAAAAGTAAAATCATACTTATTCCATAAAAAGTATTGTGAGGAACAATAATTTTTAAATACATTATCTGTCTTTTGGGTAGTAAGATGGACAGATCTCAGAAAATTGTCATCTTAAATTGTATTTTGTTTCACATTTAATGCCCATTGACTGATAATTTCATAAAATGTACAAACTCTCTGGTTAAAACTTGAATAAAATATGAGAAAAATGTATGAACTTGTTTCTTTCTGAAATCATTTAAATATTTAATATTTTCATTGTTGCTCAAATTAGTTTCTGAAATTATGAATATAAAATTCTCAAGTGTTTCATCTCATTTTCCTGAAATGAAGATACTAATAGAAGACATTTAGAGAGCTGCAATGCTGTATATTCATCTGTGTATATATTTGAAATTGAATATACTGGAATTTATGAATATATATATATTCAATATATTCTATTGACACTTAAGTACATATCACTGGATAATTGCTAATGTGATACTTTGGCATCATCATAATAAATTTAAAAAGACTTCAATTATTCTGAATATAGTTAAGCATAATTCTTGTTAAACAGTATCCCTTTTTTTAAAAACAGTATAATCCCTTATAGAAGCATGAGTGTGATGGAGATCAGTGGGTTCCACGATCAGCACTCAGATTAAGAATTTTTGTGAATACAATATCACTAAATTGTCTTCAGTCTATATAGTCTATGGTGGTGTGAGCACGAAGGACAGAATCTACTTTTGACAGAAAACAAGTGCCTTTCCATAAACATGGAGAGAACACAGAAGACCTGAAACTCCCACTGCAGACATAATACTGGAATCTTCTAAGTACATAATGGCATGTTTGAATCTTAAACCTGTCCATTCCAGTCAACTTGATAATCTGTGAAAGCTTTTCATACAGGGGTACCTATCAAAAAGATCACCAATATGTATTTACTAATAAGGAGAAAAATGTTTATTAATGATTTATTAGTCCATAGCCTTTAATAGGATTTTATAAGCATCATTGAAATAACAAGTAATCAATACCATGTGAATTAGAAGTAATGTATTCCTATTTTTAGATTAATTTTTAGGGAGAATTTAAATCATTCTAAATATATCAAAGTTATTCCTTGGTATTTCCAAATTATTAATATTCTAAAATTGTATGTGACAGAGCATCACGGTCATGTCACTGCTATAAAAGTAACACTTGTTAGCTATCCAAAAGATTAATACACATTGAAAAAACTCAGTATTATTTATTCAAAATTCAAATAATTATTTATTCAAGAAGTCTTAATGATCTCCATTTAAAATCATACAGATAAATATGAAAATCGTTTAATTTCTGTTTTGCACTACACTGCTGCGTCTATATTTCTAAAGAAATTATGTCCTCAGGTTCAATAATTTCTAGTTTTCCCTGGATCAAAAATAATTTGTTATTGTTAAGAAAAGAGAAAATGTAAAGTCTGTTCCTATTAAAGAAATTCTATCAGGAATATAAGCTAAAAGGAATGATATTGGCTGCAAATGCAGACTACATAATGTCAGTGATGTCATTAAAATATTAAGGGATCTTCTCATTTGGCAGTTATAGATATTATTATTATTATTTAATTTGGAAATTAGACAATAGCTATAAGCTGTGGTCAAAATATACACACATACACACAAAACCTACTTGGAGGCAAACAAAGCATGGAAAATCATACAGGTGAGGGTAGTAAGCATTAAAAAGGAAATGGTCTTGGGTTAGATTGAGTTTTAGCGCCTGAAGGAAGGCATTGACTACAGTGTAGCTAGAACTCTGGAACAAAATCCACAGTTTTTGTGCCTTGAAGAAAGCGTGGACAGAGTTTGGGAAAATCAGAGCCAATGGAAATAGAGAAGCACAGGAGAAAGACCCCTGTATTGTCTACTTTTTGTGTGTAAACTCTACCCAAATATCTGGATGACTCCCTAAATATGAAAACATAGGACAGAATCCAAGCATTTCAGCTGAGTAGATATAACTGAGATTTGAGATGCTATTGAGGAGAGAGAGTTAATATTTTGAATTCAACAATGGCAAGAGTTTTCTAAAATAATAATAAAATGAAAAATGTTCAGAATCTAAAATCTCTTTCATATAACATTTTCAATGTCCAGGATACAATCAAAAATTATTCTGTAAATGAAGAAATATGAACATGTGACCCGATGTCAGGAGAAAATTTAGTCAACAGAAACCAATTCCCTGGGAACAGAGATGCTATAATTAGCTGACAGAATTTTTAAAACACTTTTTATAGAGAAATAGAAACTATGAGAGGAGAAAGCAAATAAAAACTCTGAACCTAAACAATATGATCTGAAAGAAAGTTTCTTTTTTTTAGAGTATTTGTGAATTTTATTTTATTTTCTTATTTTTTTATTGGAGTTCAATTTGCCAACATATAACATAAAACCCAGTGCTCATCCCATCAAGTGCCCCCCTCAGTGTCCATCACCCAGTCACCCCCACCCTCCGCCCACCTCCCTTTCCACTACCCCTTTTTCCCAGAGTTAGGAGTCTCTCATGTTCTGTCTCCCTCTCTGATATTTCCCACTCATTTTTCTCCTTTCCCCTTTATTCCTTTTCACTATTTTTTTATATTCCCCAAATGAATGAGACCATATAATGTTTGTCCTTCTCGGATTGACTTATTTCACTCAGCATAATACCCTCCAGGTCCCTCCACATCGAAGCAAATGGTGGGTATTTGTCGGTTCTAATGGCTGAGGACTATCCCACTGTATACACAGACCACATCTTCTTTATCCATTCATCTTTCGATGGACACCGAGGCTCCTTCCACAGTGTGGCTGTTGTGGACATTGCTGCTATAAACATCAGGGTGCAGGTGTCCTGACGTTTCACTGCATCTGTATCTTTGGGGTAAATCCCCAACAGTGCAATTGCTGGGTCGTAGGGAAGATGTATTTCCAACTCTTTGAGGAACCTCCACACAGTTTTCCAGAGTGGCTGCACCAGTTCACATTCCCACCAACAGTGTAAGAGGGTTCCCTTTTCTCCACATCCTCTCCAACATTTGTGGTTTCCTGCCTTGTTAATTTTCCCCATTCTCACTGGGGTGAGGTGGGATCTCATTGTGGTTTTGATTTGTATTTCCCTGATGGCAAGTGATGCGGAGCATATTCTCATGTGCATGTTGGCCATGTCTATGTCTTCCTCTGTGAGATTTCTCTTCATGTCTTTTGCCCATTTCATGATTGGATTATTTGTTTCTTTTTTGTTGAGTTTAATAAGTTCTTTATAGGTATTGGATACTAGTTCTTTATCTCATACGTCATTTGCAAATATCTTCTCCCATTCTGTAGGTTGTCTTTTAGTTTTGTTGACTGTTTCCCTTGCTGTGCAGAAGCTTCTTATCTTGATGAAGTCCCAATAGTTCATTTTTGCTTTTGTTTCTCTTGCCTTCATGGGTGTATCTTGCAAGAAGTTACTGTGGCCTAGTTCAAAAAAAGGTGTTGCCTGTGTTCTCCTCTAGGATTTTGATGGAATCTTGTCTCACATTTAGATCTTTCATTCATTTTGAGTTTATCTTTGTGTATGGTGTAAGAGAGTGGTCCAGTTTCATTCTTCACATGTGGATGTCCAATATTCCCAGCACCGTTTATTGAAGAGACTGTCTTTTTTCCAGTGGATAGTCTTTCCTGCTTTGTTGAACATTAGTTGACCATAAAGTTGAGGGCCACTTCTGGATTCGCTATTCTGTTCCATTGGTCTATGTGTCTGTTTTTTTTTTTTTAATTAATTTTTTTTAAATTTTTATTTATTTATGATAGTCACAGAGAGAGAGAGAGAGAGAGAGGCAGAGACAGAGACAGAGACAGAGACAGGCAGAGGGAAAAGCAGGCTCCGTGCAGGGAGCCCGATGTGGGACTCCATCCCGGGTCTCCAGGATCACACCCCAGGCTGCAGGCGGCGCCAAACCGCTGCGCCACCGGGCTGCCCTATGTGTCTGACATTTTCATAATATTAATTCTGCCAATCCATGAGCATGGAATATTTTTCCATCTCTTTGTGTCTCCATTTCTGAAAGAAAGTTTCTATATGATCAGTTACAATAGGAGTGGTCCCTGCAGTCTGTGTAAGGGATTGGTGGAAGTGAAGACATGTTATATATATTCAATCCTCTGTGGTATTCAAACATGTGCTGAAATGTGATATAGCACTTCAGTAATGGCATTTACCATTGGCATTTGATCAACAAGTTCTTTAAAATTAAGGGCTTTATTATGAATAATAGATAATAAGGAATTAACTGTTCTGGAAGATTCCAAAGCTGAATTTATATTCAAATATATATTCATTCATTTGCAGTCAATCTCATATATACAGCTTCAGTACATCCAGCTTCATTTGATATTCTATATTGATTCTAAAGGGAAAACTTGATTTAGAACTACCTTTATGCCCCTGAAATTGTACTACCTTGGTTAAATGTTGCATTCTTTTAATACAAACTATTTGATATGTATTTTCAGGAGTTAGAGCAAGGACTCTCAAATGTTTAGCACTTAAGAGACCTTGATGAAAACATTTGTTTGAAAATGAGGACCAGACTATCTTTTCTAAAATGCTTCTGTATAGCAAAACAAAACAGAAACAAAACAGGGATGCCTGAGTGGCTCAGCGGTTAAGTATCTGCCTTCCACTCAGGGGCCAGGGTATGATCTTCGGCCTGGGGATCCAGTCCCATACTGGGCTTCCAGCAGGGAGCCTGCTTGTCCCTCTATCTATGTCTCTGGCTCTCTCTGTGTGTCTCTTATGAATAAGTAAATAAAATCTTAAAACAAAACAAAACAAAAACAGTCAAAAAATGAAAAGGTAACCTGCAGGATGGGAGAAAACATTTACCAACTATATATTGGATAAAGGAAAATATCCAAAATATATAAGGAACTCATACAGCTCAAAAACAAAAACCCAAACAGATTTCAAAAATTGAGGGAGTAAATAGACTTTTTTTCCAAAGAAGACATATAAATGATCAACAGGTGCATGAAAAGATCCTCAGCATCACTAATTATCAGGAAAATCAAACCAAAATCACAATGAGATATCCTCTCACACCTATTCGAATGGCTATCATCAAAAAAACAGGAGATAACAGGTGAAGACCTAGAATTAAAGGAACTCTTGTACCTTGTTGGTGGGAATGAAAATTGGTTCAGACACTATATAAACATTTTTAGATTTCCTCAAAACATCACAAATAGAACAACCATATGAGCCAGCAATTTTCGTTGCTCTTAATCCACAAATACTGTCTAGAAAAGGCCCCAAGTTGATGCCAACTTCTGATATTCACATTGTTTTGTAACATCCTCCCCCTTGAAACTGAATAGGAATGTGGTTTGTTTCTAACCTAGAGGCTATGGCAAAAATGATCAAAGGGCACTCCCATAATTATGTTACATCATGTAAAATCCAATAGTGGTAGCAGATTCACTGTATAGACTCTCTCCTCTGTCAGCTTTGTGGAAGCAATCTGCTTTGTTGTGAGCGTGCCTAAGGAGAAGGCTCCATGGGAAAAAACAAAACAAAACAAAACACAGGTGGTCTCTACTCGTGGAGGGTGGCTTCTAGTTGTAGAGGGCAGTCTGCAGCTAATCACCACAAGAAGCCAGTGCCCTCATGCCTAAGGTTGTAAAGAAAATAATTCTCACAACAGTTCAAGTGAGCTTAGAAGTAGAACTTTTCCTAGTCAAGCCCCCAGATGAAGGTGACATCTTGGTTGTGGTCTTAGAAACACTAAAGACTGAGCCAAATAATGTCCAGACTCTTCACCCACAGAAACTGCAAGATAGTGAATGTGTTGTCTTAAGGGATCATTTGTGATAATGTGTAAGACACAATAGATAGTAATATCTGTTCCTCATACACATTTGTGTTATTCATATCTCTCCCAGTACCTTTCAGTTTCCAATGTTTCGCTCTATTTTCTACCTGCCTCTATAAGCAAATTTAATTTTTCCTGGATTTGTTTCAGGTTATTTCAATGAAATATAATTTATTTCATGAAGATATTGATGAATGATTTTTATGCTTTCAATTCTCAAGTAATTTCACTGACATGTGACACAGCATGACTTTCCATCTCAGCGCCACCTCCACTCACCTGTAGATGTAGCTAACTTTCTGCTCTGCTGATCAGTCTTCTAGAATAATCTAATTTTCTGCTTTGGTGGATGAGCAAACTAAACAAATTCTTACCTTCACAGACAAGCTTTAAAAAGCAGCATTCCTGATGAAACATAATCAAAGATTCAACCGTTACCCAAGAAGGTGGAAATGTAACTACTTTTTCAGATTTATTCATTCTATTCATGTCATCTTTGATAATTTATTATAAAAAGTGACAATGGAAGAAATAAGATTTGAATATAATTTTTTTTTATATTTTGCATTAAAATTTACTGGAAATAATTGAGACCTCAAAAGTTTGCCATCCTTTTTTAAAAAAATCAAACAATTGGGACGCCTCGGTGGCCCACAGTTTAGCACTTACCTTTGGCCCAGGGCGTGATCCTGAAGTCCCGGTATTGAGTCCTGCATCGGGCTCCCTGCTTCTCTCTCTCTCTCTACCTGTGTCTCTGCCTCTCTCTTTGTGTGTCTCTCATGAATAAATAAATAAAATCTTTAAAATAAATAAATAAATAAATAAATAAATAAATAATAAAAAGCAAACAAATTATAGCCAGTTTTTTCTTTAACTTTTAGATCTGGAAAACATAGCAATACACTATAAGTACAAATTCATTAATTTGATAAATATATGTGGGTATATAGAATGATCTAGGAAATATGAACACGATGTAGTTATCACCCTTAAGAAGTATACAGACTAAGAGAGAAACCATGGCAGAATGATGGCAAAGTATACGCCAAAAGTAGATGCTTTCAAACAGCTATAAACAAAATTTTATAAAATTTCATAAGATTAAAAATAAATCTAAGTATATATAAAATTATTCTATAAAATAATTAACAGTTAAAATGCTGTCTGAGAAATAAAATACACTGTAATTGTGAAAAATATTTTTGAGAGCTTAAGAACCATTCTACTTTTTTCCATAAATAATGTGCAGGATATATATATATATATATATATATAGTACTGCATGTATCATAAAACCTTAATTGTTAGTGTGAGTGTGTGTATTTCAATTTAGGCAATAGATGGACAGTGTACAACTGTTGATTTTTTAGAAATAGCTAAAATGTTTGGGTGACTCCATAAACAATTTAAATTATTTTTGCTAAGTTGCCATAACATAATTTAAAAGACTGCCTTAATAACATGGAGAAGCACACATAGTTGAAATTTTATCTATGGTGATAAAAAAAATCAGAATTATATGCTCATATCCAAGGTCCATTTTAATTCCCCATTACCAATCCATAAGTATCCATTCAACTTTGTACATGTTTATTGATTTAAATTAGTTGTTTGGTTGATGATTTTTCTTTGTTTCCAAGATGGTTTACCACAGTCATGATTTATTTATTTTTATTTTTTACTTTATTTTTTTTTTAATTTAAATTTTAGGTAGTTAACATACAGTGCAATATTGGCTTCTGGAGTAGATTCAGTGATTCATCTCTTACATACAACACCCAGTGCTCATCATAACAAATGCCCTCATTAATAACCATCACTCAGTAGTCAGTAGAACAGACTAATGAAACTACGAGCTGGTTCTTCAAAAGAATTAATAAAATCGATAACCCCTCACCAGACTTATCAATGAGAAGGAGAAAGGACCGAAATAGATAAAATCACAAATGGAAGAAGAGAGCTCACAACCAACAATACAAATAATTATGAGAATACTATGAAAAATTATATGCCAACAAACTGGGAAAACTGCAAGAAATGGACAAATTCCTAGAAACTTACAAACTACCAAACTGAAACAGAAAGAAGTAGAAAATTTGAACAGATTCATAATCAGCAAAGAAATTGAGTCAGTAATCAAAAATCTCCCAACAAACAAAAGCCCAGAGCCAGATGGCTTCCCAGGGGTCTGGAGAGAAATGTGGGGAAAGAAGCTGATCCCAGCTTGAAGCCTAAATAAGAAGTTGGACTTTGACCTTTTGGCAAAAGATGTACAATTGCAGGCTAGAGAGCAGTCAGAAGTGGTTGGGAGAAACAATAATGATGTCCAGCATTATTATTTATTCAGTGTGTGCCCTGTGCCAGGCTGATGTAATCAAATAAGGTCAAGTTTTCTTCCTTAATATCCAAGTAAGGGTCTTGTGCCTGCAGGGTGTTTCTGAGGACTCTCATGTCATTCATGGTCTCTACGTAGCTGAAAATCATCTCCTCCTTAGCTCCAGTTGTCTCCATCTCTTCAGTACTTCCTGGTGCATCTTTCCCGCTCCTACCTTCTCCTTGAAAGACAACATAGCACAGTGGTACTGAGCGGGGACTTTGGAGCCATACCGCCTAGACCAGAATCCCAGCACTAGTGCCAAGACCCTGGACAAGTTATTTAACTTTCATGTGACTCTATTTCTTCATCTGAAAATAGTAGCATCTGCCTCATTTGCTCAATGCATTCTCATGATCTTGTCTAATCCTAATTACCTCCTAAAGGACCACCTCCTAATACCATCGCATGAGGGGGATCAACATATGAGGGTTTCAACATACGATTTTTGTAGGACACAAATATCAACTCCATAACAATATTTTATGCCTGTCTTACTACTTTATTATGCCATTACTGTGTATTATGTATTTATGTAAATTAGGAGAGCCAAGACTCAAAGAGATCTTATCAAAAGTCTGACAAACCCTGCTTGAAGATTTGGGAAAATATTCCAAGCAGGACCCATGACACTTAAGTGCCTTCAGTTTCCCAGCTTTTGAACAGGAGGATAGTAGCTATTCTTTATCTGTCTTATCATTATATGTAGCATGTGTGGGGACAGATTAACTTTTAAAAGGACTATATTCAAGGAGCTATAGTTGTGGATGCTCATTTGTACCTGGACATCCTAGATAATGCCATAAAAAGGTGAGAGTTGGGAGTTTTGGTGAAAGGGATGACTATATTTTCAATGTAAGATGGTTTTGAGTTATTATGACTAGACAGAGGACCATTTCAGACTGTATTTTTCAAAAACAGACATACTAATAAATATTCTATCACACATCATCTTCTTTTCCACAGGGAGAAAAGATTCAGGTCCCCTCCCCTTCAACTTTGGAAGACTTATATAATGATCTTGACCAGTAAGATGTGTCAGACATCTGAGTGATTTACTCAGATTTAAGTATAGGTCAAAAAATATGATGTGGCTTCACATGATTGTCCCTCTTGAGACTTAGGTGCCCTGAGATAACATATAAGAAATATGAATATATGGAAGACACTATGCTGGAGAAAACATTTTGAGAGATCACAGAAAAATGGAAAAAGCTGCCTGGGAGGCTGTGCCAGGCTCCAGCTCTTTGAATCTTCCTAGAATCAATTGCCAGACATGTGAGTGAAGTAGCATTCAAATATTCTACTCTCACCCTTTGAGACCTCCAACCCTTGTACTAGACATTGTTAAGTAGAGCTAACCTATCCTTATTGTGTCAGGTCAAAATTTAGTCACACTCATGACATAATGTGTTGTTATCATACAGCTGCATTTTGGGGTAAGACGTTATAAAAAATACCAATGATTTTAATAATAAATCTAGAATAAAATATAAAACTTTTGTTAAACTAAATATCAGGGGAGGAACTGGGTGATGGGCATGAAGGAGGGGGGCATTTGATGTAATGAGCACTGTATGTTGTATGCAACTAATGAATCACTAAGCTCTACCTCTGAAACTAACAATACCCTATATGGTAATTAATTGATTTTAAATAGAAAAATATCAAGGAAATATTTGGTACTGAATTAGCAATTAAAGAAAAACAGTTATATATATAAAAAAAACAGTTATAGTCTGGTCCTACCACTGAGTAACTTGTGGCTTTGGACAACTCATTTAATTTGGAAGACATTACTATCTTTTCTGCAAAAGTAAAAAAATGGACACAGTTACAGCTAATTCCTAGAAGCCCTTTTGTGGTGGATATTTATATGAAACATTCCAAACTTTTTCTAAGTTTAACGTTATATGTGATGTATTATAGAACAGGACACTGCAAAACATGGATATTACTTGGTAAGAATATGTGATTGACAAAAGAAGTAATTATAATTATGATAAATGCCAATTTAGATAAAATCACTAGGGTAAATTTGTTGTAATTTAAGTGATTGCTATGTAATTAAAGATCTGTTCAGTTTTATAGAACTTGATGGCCATGCTTATGTTCATGTTACTAGTGAGAATGGACATTTTATAACTTTTTTTTAAGATTCTTTGGAAGATCTAGATTAATACTAGGCTATATTCACCAAATGATTCAGGCAGGAAAATAAATGGATTGGCCTCAGTGGAGGTCTTTTTGGTAAATGGGTAGAGAAACATTCTGGTAAATAATTCATTCCATAGGATGAGTCCACAAGGTTCAATCTGAGAGTCCCACTGTTAGAAGAGAAAGGGATTTTCAATATAATTTAAAGTATTTTACTTAAACATCTACGAAGTTAGTGGCCATGTGAAAGTAGCTCCTCTCATTTCTGAGATACCAAATTTTGCCCAGTAGTAGGGGAAGGGATGCAAGTGAATGCAAATTATTGTCAGGGATTTCTTTGTAAAATCTTTTCAGGAAAATACATCAGATATCATATCATAGATATCATATCACAGATATCATATCATAGAGATAAGTACAAAAAGTTGGAGGAGATAGAGCTAAGAGGAATACTTTCTTTTTTAACATAATCTTTTGTTCCCAGTCCAATGTTGTCCTGGGACATCTTTTCTAGATAAGTTTGATTAAACATAGTTACTAGAAATGCTTCAATTGATCCTAAATAATTTATCATGCAGTTCAATTGATGGTTGTTAATTTCATATATACAAAAATTCTCTAATCTTCAAGTCAAAGTTCAGGTTTAAAAAATATACATGTATGCACATGCATATATATGTATGCATATGAATATGTCTGTAATTAGTACTTTATTGTTGATATGACAGTATTTCTTTTTATTGTCCACAAGATGCCAGATATTTCATTCTCAAGATATCTATAATTGCTATAAATTTCATAAAAATATTATAAGTACTCGACATGACATTTGTTTAAAATATTTTTATTATTCTAAATCTTGTGCATGGCTGTTCACATTGTACGCTTAGAGCTCTAGAGAGTAGAATGATTGAACTACCTATTTCAGATGTCTATAATAGTTTTGCTTATCTGAAACATACTAATCAATCATGGCAATCTTTTCCACTGAGCCTTGCAGAGACTTCACAATATTTCTCAAAACACCACCCTGGGCAATTGCTATCAATCTATTTAAGCTAGCATTGGAAATAAAAAATATTTTTCCTTCTCTCGGTTACAGCTACTCTACAGTAATAGTTACTCTCTTGATTTAGCAGCGCAGATACAAGACTTACTCAGAAAAGGCATAAGAATGCAAATCTTTTTCAGCCTGTCTATTTCCTAACATGAGTGATTAAATAAGCGAATTGCTAGAGTTCTGGGAGTATATTTCCACTATTCTTGCTATGAGTTCTCCTCATCTCAAGGGTACATGGTTGGATTGCAATTTCTCTCCTCTTTTGAGGTTGGTTAGGTACATGTGACTTGTCTTTGCCAATGAAGTGTAAACAAAAGTGGTGTATATCTCTGAGCAAGAAGTCCCCATGCCCTTGTCAATTTTGAATTGTTTGTGGCAATGTAGCCTCCGTTAGCTTGAGTCTAGAGTAGCTACCATGAAAAGAATTCCCTGCCAACGTACCTTGAGTGAAGTAGAAGAGAAATAAAAACTTACTGTTTCATGCCGTTGAAGTTCAGGATCGTTGGCCAAGGGAAAGAACTTAATATCATGTCTATTCAATTCAGGAAACTGGTATCTAGAAGTGAGTTGCTGGCACTCAAAACAACAATAGTGATCAAACTAAAAGGCAGGCCCTTGAGGTAGGAGCTGAGCAGTTGGTGGTTTGCGAGCTACTGTCAGAGATTGGAAAGACGGCAACCCATAATAGCCACTGCAGAAATGCTTAGTGTCTGTCACTCATAGTAATTTTGGAGGTAGAGTATATGATTAATGAATTTATATGTCTAGAGAAAGAGATCAGGAAACAATGTTTTTAGTATATTTCTGGTCTATGGCAGCTATATTTGGTAAAGTGTGGGACTTTCAGAAGTTGGAGTGATGAGGTCTGTGAGTTTTCTCTCTCACATAAGAAATAAAAATACTGCCAAATTATGCCAATCAAACATTTTGGAACTTTTGCAAATAACCAAAGGCACAGAAAAAAAGCTGAAAAGCATTTATTGAGAAAAACTAATGAAACTTAGTAAGAATAGTGGGACCTTTGGCATTTTGCTTAACTCCATGGTGTGGTAGTCATTAGGGTTGGCACATTCATAGCCAACAGAAGGATTTACCTCTTTGGGAGCTTGTTAAAATCCCCGTCTTCAGAGAACAGGTAGTATTTTGATCTTTTGAAAAGCCTCATTCCCAACCTTATCGCTATTTGATCTTATTGCAAGCTCTAGTCCCTGGAAAAAGTCCTATCCTTGGGGGCTTATTGAACACAATAATGATCACCTGGAATAGTTAACTTCTCAGCTGAAAACTTATGTTCACACAAAAGTCTTCATGCAAATGTTTATCCATGATTGGCAAAAATTTCAGGCAACCAACCTTTCCTTCAATGGGTAGATGAATAAATAAATAATGGTACATTTATCCAATGTGTGTTATTTAGTGAGGAAAATAAAAGCCCTTTCAAGCTGCATAGAGACAGTTTAATTTGTAATTCATATTGCTAAATCAAAGAGCTAGTACATAAGGGCTACATTTTACATGATTATATTATGTCAATCTGGAAAAGGCAAAATTATACACGCATTTAAAAGATCAGTGGTTTGCCACAGGTTTAAGGTGAGAAGGAGGACAGAATAAGTGAAGCACAGGGGATATTTTTAGGATAGTAAAGCAGTTATATGATGCTGTCATGGTGGGTATATGACAGCATGCATTTGTCAAAACCAATAGAACTTTACAGTCAATAGAATAAACCTTAACATATGCAATTCAAAAAATCATTTTGCAGGTCAGCAGATCTCAGTATGGTAGGAAGAATGTGACAAAAGATCCTAAATACATTAGAAGTATGGGAAACATGGGTGGCTCTGTGGTTGAGCATCTGCCTTCAGCTCAGGGTGTGATCCCGGGGTCCTGGGATCGAGTCCAACATTGGGCTCCATGCAAGGAGCCTGCTTCTCCCTCTGCCTGTGTCTCTGCCTCTCTCTCTCTGTGTCCCTCATGAATAAATAAATAAATAAAATCTTAAAAATATATATATAGGAAACAACTTTACTGAAGGAAGCAGGGGAAGCAATAGTGAGCTGAATAACATCAGAATGTTTAGACCCTTGAAAGCCAAAGGTAAAGAGACTACAGATTTGTATTCTAGACAATACAGTTGTTTCCCATTAGGCAAAAGTTAAGAATTCTGAAGTCACTATATATCTATACTGGAGCAAACAAGTAAGTAAAGAGATGGCACATGATGAGAGGCAGGTTTTTCGCTATTGGAGTGAGAAGTTAGAAATAAACAAGGGGAGGAGTGAGAAAGATCAGTGTTGTAATAGAGTTAGATGCATCAGTATAAATTTATGTTTAGCTTAAGATAGATCCTGTAGTGCTCGCTTCGGCAGCACATATTCTAAAATTGGAACGATACAGAGAAGATTAGCATGGCCCCTGCGCAAGGATGACACGCAAATTCGTGAAGCGTTCCATATTTAAAAAAAAAAAAAGATCCTGTAGATTACATAAAAAAGGTTTTGTAGGTATATATGCACACAGAAGCTAGTACACACACACACACACACACACACACACACACACACACATTTCCTTGCCCAGTCAGTTGAGTGGCCTAGAAATAAGGGCACTTCAGGAGCCACTAGCTCTTCCGGATACTGTAGCAATCATCTTAGCTTCCAATACTATTTTCCAAAAAAAGGAACCAGAGCTCTTTGGAGAAACTGATAATTCCAGAACAGGGGCAAGAAATAAATAAGTTGAGCTTGGAGCATGTTATATTGCCAGAAAGTGAGTATTGAGAAACATAATCAAATGCAAAAAAAAAAAAGGTGGAAATATGTCACAGGAATCAACTGAAAGAGCTCCCAGGGGCCAAGGCTGGAATAATTTTAACAAAGTATAACCCAAAGTATAAAATAAATATCTGTGTGTCCATACTGATGAAATAAATGATTGAATAAATAAATAAATAAATAAATAAATAAATAAGACAAATCCCTCATGTAGAGTTCCAAACTATCTATCTATCTATCTATCTATCTATCTATCTATCTATCTATCTATTTATTTATAAAGATTTTATTTATTTATTTGAGAGAGAGAGCGCAGGGGCAGCAGGTAAGGGTAGAGAGAGGGGGAGAAGCAGACTCCCCGGCGATCAGGGAGCCTCACCTGGGCTCCATCCCAGGGCCCTGCGGTTGTGACCTGAGCCCACTGCAGATGTCACTGACTGAGCCACCCAGGCGCCCTCCAAATAACTTGTGTAGATATGCTGCTTTATTTTATTTTTTTTTTAATTTTTAAAAGATTTTATTGGCAGAAGGAGAAGCGGACTCCCCCTGGAGCAGGAAGGCTGCCACAGAACTCGATCTCAGGGCCCGGAGGCAGGACCTGAGTTGAAGGCAGACGCTTAACCGACTGGGCCACGCGAGTGCCCCGGATATGCTGCTTTTAGGAATGTGGAGCATAGCTCCCTGCTTCTGGAGCTTGATGGACACATCATCACTTCCTTCAAAAGAGAACATAGAAATCAGAAAAAAACAGTGAGGACACCTGACCAACACTAGGTGATCAAGGTGCACATCCACCGTGGTGGCATTTTGATGACTCCTAGTATCACCCGATGAAAATGTCCATTTTACTTCAATTGTCTCTTTTCCCAAACCTCATCCTCAATCTAATCATGAGAGAATTATTAAACAAACCCCAGCTGAAGGAGACTCTACCAAATACCAATGAACCATAGTCTTCAAAACTGACAAGGCCCTCAAAAGCAAGGGAAGACTGAAACTCCCGCTGTGGGCACAAGGCCAGAGGATTGAATGGAATGTGGGGTCTGGCTTCAGGTCAGAAACGTGACTCAGTGAAAGCGAAGGGAGTCTGACACAGCATGGACATTAGTTAGACGTGATGCAGTGTGTAAGCTACTTACTGTAACGAGCCTACCACATTAATGCCGCCTGTATGATGTAGATTAACAATTGATGAAATTGAGTGCGAGGTATAGGGGAATAACTGGTACTATTGTTTTCATTTATAGTATTTTTAAAGGTTAGTTATATACACATAACAAATGCAATATTTCAAAGTATATGTTTCCATGATTTTCAGCATATTCTATGTTGTGCTACCATGATCACTATCTAACTCCAGAACATTTCAGTGAACACAAGAAGAACTACTTACTAGCATTTAGTCTCATTTTCTCCCTTCATCATCCCTTTTTACCCCATGGCAGTTACTAATTGATTTTCTATCTCTATACATTTC
The DNA here is from genome assembly GCF_048418805.1 of Vulpes vulpes. Taxonomy (NCBI): domain Eukaryota; kingdom Metazoa; phylum Chordata; class Mammalia; order Carnivora; family Canidae; genus Vulpes; species Vulpes vulpes. The sequence continues at coordinate 100,838,768 of NC_132780.1, forward strand.
ATATTTCATATGATGGAACCATAGAATATCTGGTCTTCGGGGTCTGGCTTCTTTCTTTTACTTAGCATAAGGTTTTCAAGGTTTATCCATGTCGTAGCATTTAACAGTGCTTCAGTCTTTTTATGACTGAATATTATTCCATCATTAAAGATATACCACTTTGTGTTTATCTATCGATCAGCCGATAAGCACTTAGGTTGTTTCCACTGTTTATAAATTTTATAAATAAAATAATGCTGCTATGAAATTCAATTACAAGTTTTTGGATGGAGGTATGCTCTCATTTCTTTTTCTTTCTTTCTTTCTTTCTTTTTTTTTTTTTTTTTTTTTTTAGATTTTATTTGCGAAACAGAGAAAGGGCACGAGTGAGAGAGAGCAAGGATATGCTCTCATTTCTCTTGGATTCGTAACTAGGAGACTAGGAGTGGAATTGGTGGCTCAACCATAGGATAATTCTATGCTTAATTTTTTGAGGGATTGCACAACTGCTTTAAAAGCTGACTTCACCAATTTATATCCCTACCAGCAATTGGCACAAGGATTCCACTTTCTCTGCATCCTCACCGACACTTTTTATTATCTGCCTTTTTAATTCTAGTTATCCTACTGAGTGTGAAGTAATCTCTCATGGTAGTTTTGGTGGCATTTCCCTGTGGAACATCTTTGCCTATGCTTATTGGCCATTGTAAATCTCCTTTGGAGAAATCTCTAGTCAAATCTTTGTCCTATTGGTTTTTTTTAATGAGTTGTCTTTTTTGGGGGGGTGAGTTGTAAAAGTTATTTATACATTCCAGACACTAAGACTGTGTCAGATACATGATTTTGCAAATGTCTTATCCCATCTATAGGGTTTGTCTCCTCACTTTCTTGATAATGTTTTTGACACACAAATTTTTTTATTTGATGAAGTCCAATCTATCTATTTTATCTTTGATTACTGTGTATTTGGTGTCATATCTAAAAGACATTGTTTAATCTAAGGTTATGACATTTTTCACCCATTTCCTTCTAAGGACTTAATAGTGTTAGCTTTTAAATACATATCTTTGATCCATTCTGAGTTATATTTATTTGCAGTGTACGGTAGGGCCTCCAAATTTATTCTTGTGCTTATGGGTATCCCATTGTACTAACCCCATTCATTAAAAAATACCTGCCTCCACTGAATTGGCCAAAACTCAATGAACTCACTGCACTGGTTTGCAATATTGTGCTAGATCTAAAACTGTTCTAAAAGAAACAGAAAAGGTTTCTAAAAAAAGCCACTTGGGATTTCTATTGGAGTTTTTCCTATAAGTAAATTTAGAAGTAATTGACATAGAAATAGTAAGGTTACTATTTCATGAACATGGAATAACTATTTACCCAGGTTTTTAATTTCTCCCAGAAATGTTATTTTTTAGTTCTGTATATAGAGGTCTAACATTCTGTTTTCAGTTCAGTTTACTGAAGTAGTTTAAATTCGTTGGCATCATTAAATTGTTTTTAGCATGCCATTTGAATTAATTGATGCTACTAAAATATTATCTAGTAACTAGTAGATTTACCTAGTTTTAGTAGTTGTTTTGAGGATTCCTTAATATTTTTGACAATCGGATATTCTGCAAATAGAGAAAATTTTATTTCCCTTTTTCAAGTTATCATGCCTTTTTAAAATCTTCTCAGTTTCAATATTTAAACACTTTAAGACAATATGGAACATATTTAACAAGTACCAATGACACATTCCTAGTCTGAGAAGGAAAGTATTCGACATACAAATGGTTAACGTAATTTAATTGTAATTATTCAGTGTGAAATTCTGATTTAAGATCACTAAAGAACTATTAAAAATTCACATTTAGAGGTTATCAGATAAAACTTCCAATTAAATATCATAGAAAATATCACTTCAGTTTGGCTAGATAACTTAATAAGATTGAGAATTTTTTTAAAGATTTTATTTATTTATTCATGAGAAACACAGAGAGAGAGGCAGAGATACACACAGAGGGAGAAGCAGGCTCCATGTAGAGAGCCCGATGTGGGACTTGATCCTGGAACCACGGGATCACACCCTGAGCCAAAGGCAGATGCTCAATTGCTGAGCCACCCAGCGTCCCAAGATCTGAGAATTTTTAAATGAAAATTTCCTTTTATTGAAATATGTATATATAATTCCATAAAAAAATGAAACATTACAATTTTTAGAAAGGAAAGTTGAATTGTACTTTTTTTTAAAAGATTTTATTTGTTTGAGAGAGATAGAGAAGATCAAGAGAGACAGGAGGAATGAAGGGGCAGGCAGAGGGAGAGGTAGAAGCAGATTCCCACTGAACAGGGAGCCGGATATGGGACTCGATCCCAGAACCCTGAGATCATGACCTGAGCCAAAGGCAGATGGTTAACCAGTGAGCCACCCAATTGCCCCTTAATTGTGCTTTTAAATGTGAATATTAATTTCTTACAATTAAATGTATAGGGACTTCTATAAAATTGCATTGAATTTGATATTATATTGAAACTTAATTTATAGGCTCATAAATTATAAACATGAATTCAATACAGTTTAGACCTGCACTTAAAATGTTACTCTAATGGTTAAATATCTTTACAGATATAACACAGGCAAGATACACAAAAAGGTAATACAAAAATAGAAACCTAAAATAAGTAGCACAGCGCAGTTTTGTACAGAAAATGGACTGACTGTAGGACAATACGGCCTCAGTAAAATTTCCCTGGTAAACTTACTTTCTCTGTGCCTGAATTAGATCATTATTAAATAAAGATAATAACTATTCTATGTAAAGATAATAATTGCTTTGGTTGTTGAGAGAATTAAGTTATGTGTGTGTACACACGTATATAAAATACTAACAAGGGTAAATGATACATAATAATTACTATATAAAGGTATTAATTATTGATATTCTTAAAATATCCACATGCTAATTAATTAAACCTCAATAAGGATCAAAGGCATTCATATTAACATATTAAATGCCAAGTTCTCATGCACAGTTGCAAAATTTCAGAATGCAGACCATTCTGTATATAATTTTGGATGTCACTGTCATCACAAATCATGTTCAATTCAACTCAGTTTCTGCTTATATTCCATGGCTGTTGTTTTAAATCTGTGCCTTCCTGATTTTTTGATGACTAAAATATATTTTGCTATTTTTGTCGACTCAATGTATTCAACTGCTACCAAGGAAAAGTAAGATGCAAAGCCATCACAAACAGGGTTAATATAATGACAACCCCTTAAAAGTTACTTACAGCAACCACTCCATGGTTTTTAGGATGATTTCCCACCATATCCTACATCACAATTTATGGGCTCAATTTTCTCTTTTATATTTGATAAATATATGACAGCTTATTCAATTAAACTCCCAAAGTTTATAAGAATATAAAATGTTTCTCTACATATCATTTATTTATCTTCCTCTGATTGCTTTAAATATTTATATTATCTCAAAACCATTTGGACATGAAAAATTAAAGCTTTCAACACTTTGTAATTGTAATTAGGGGCACAGAGAATTAATATGAAGGTAGCATTCAACAGGGTAGCTGATCTTGACCGTGTGCCAGAATTGTGGTTAACATAGTGAAGTAGAATTTTCTCAGGCCATTTTGTCAGTATTTTTCAAACCCTGGGTTGTGACCCTGTGTCAGCACAGAGTGTGTGATCACAATTTTTACATGAAATGATAGTTACTATTTGGTTAACTTTGTCTACATTCTGTGGATAGGAAATAGTGTTGAGGGATTAGGGAGACCTGAAAAGTGTGAATGTTTCCTAAGGGCTTATTTTGCTTAGGGCCACTGGATATGGATATTGATATTTTAAAAGTAGATATTATTATGATCATACTATACCTTGAAATCTACTCCGTTAGCTACATTTCAATTGTTTTAGTAAATATAGGCTATGTGAGATAACTTAACCTTCACTTAATGATGTCAGACCGATGCTCAGGTTCAACTTTTTTGTTTGTTTATATTAAAAATGAAAGAGAATTAGATCAGCTTATTTTGAGTTTACTATTATTTCTTGGCATCATTTTAATCATAGCATTCTGGAACCAACATTATTATCACACGCAAAGGAAAACTGCAATTATTTGAGGGTTGAGAGGATAGGGAGAAGAATACCATAGCAATCTTTTTTCTTTAAATATTTGCTTCTGCTCTCCAAGACTGAGATTCAGAAATGTCCATCTGATCTTATTACTTTTTTTTTCATGTAATACAAACTCTCTTCTTAATGCCCTAGCATATGAGACAAATATCATCTCTTACCTACCACCCCTGTCCCTAACACTCATAGACACACACTCTCATTCTATGGTCTATAATGTGGCCTCTGTGGTCTAATCTCACTGAAGTCTTTTTATTTTTATTTTTTTATTTTTAGGGGAAAACAAGATAGCAGTCCTCCATTACCACAAATTATATAGTCTACTATCCCACATTTGGAGAAATCACAATTTCAGCATATTCAGAGTGCAGTGGGTAAGCATCGCCCTGGGAAAACCACTTTCTTCATCATGGTATCTCCCCTGCCCAGTAAATATCATGGAATTCCTTTTATATTATATTCCTGTATCCATGTATTTGCTCAAACTATTAATTCTAGAATATCCTTTCCCCTATCTTTACTCGATGACTTCTCCGTATATATCTTTGAGAAATTATTTTAATTTTCATTTAAAATATGTTGGCATGTTAAGCATCTGTGCAATACTTAGGCTTGTTAAACAATGAATAACAAGATGTGTAAGTTTAGTTCAGTGACAGGTATAGGGAGTGTAGTAGAAAAAGCATTTCAAAATCAGATAGAAAAATATATTTAAATATCCTTCTAACTTTCTTCAAAATTAAACAGAAAAATATAATTAAGTGCCTCTTCTAATCCATTTAACTGCCTAAACCTATGTAATCTTGGACAAATTCCTTAATTTCTATGAAAACCATATACCCATTAGTAAATTTTAAATTATAAAAGAACAATTAGTAATAATTAAAGTAAAATTTTAAATTGATAAATATGCAGTTATAATTTTCAAATATATTAATTAAAATATTGCAACACTGTATCTTTCTTATACTGGCCTGAATATTCACAGAATTTAAATATACTTCCTAAACCAGTTGAAACATAAATGGTTTAATAATAGAAATAAATGATCAAATTGAAGCCACAAAATTTGATTTTAATAATTAAGAGTTGTGACCAACATATATTTTTTAAATTAAACTCTTAGCAGGAATTTTATTCCAGTGATAAAAAGGTCTATGCTTGCTTTTACCTTTTGAAGCAAAGGATATTTATTTTTTCATTTACTTATTTCAAAGTGAATTAATATTTCACAGTTAAATAATCATATCTTGTTCTATATATTATATATGAAAACTTAACTCTATAAAATAATTATGACTTCACTGGAATATTATTCATGAACACTTACTATTTTTCTATGCATTTAAGAAAAATTACACTATTTTTTGTAAATGTGAGTTTGTAAACTCAAACTTCCAGTTGCAATTTGGGGCTTGCTGGTTAGTTCTTAAACTACCAGCAAACATACAGCGAACCATCCTAAATGCCATAATGTAGTCAGTAAATTCATTTGTATTTAATTCACGCACAGCATTTTTCTAGAATGTCGGTTCTAATTAGGAAAAATACAGATAATGAATACTTTGTGATTATTGATTATGAAGGCATTTAGTTAAATGTGGCCTATGAAGTGCTCATTCACATTATATACAGAAGTTCAGAGAAAGGTAACTTAAGTCGAGAGCATATTTTTTTTCGTCACGAGTGTTTTAACTACTTCAAACTAAATTTAAAATTATTGTATTTTAGAAAAGACTTTATATCTTTTGAACAATCTAACAACAATTAGGAAAGACATTTCTTGGAAACTGTCTAAAGTATTTGTCTTTATGGCTTGTTGACATAAATGCCAAGAGAAATATTCTGTATTCTCTATTTATATCCTAGTGGATACCTGATTGTAATGTCTGCCAAATATTTCTGCCAAATTACAATCTTGTGAAGTTCAAGGATGTTAATTATTTTATTTGTTATTTTTGTATAATAGAAGCTATAATTTTGCATTCAGTTGAGTAGCTTCAAAGAAGACTCAAACCAACCCGTATAATTATGATACACACACACACACACACACACACACAATTTATTACTAAAAAGGTATTGCTAATATCTTTTTGAGCACAGTCTTACACCTTAAAATTTTGTCTCGAATTCTTAGAAGAATGCATTTGTTATTGACAGTCACAACTGAGGAGATAGCTAATTAATATTGTTTAAGTGATGTTAGGGAAATTGTATAGGTGGTAAAGTAGCATATCCCAAGAGTATGTTAAAAATATAACAAATATATCAGCTGAGACTAATGATCCACCTAATCCAGTATTCTCTATATTATGGTTACTAAAGGTATTTTAATTGTTTTATGAGCTCTAAGCTAAATGACCTTCCATGAGTATCTGTTATGGTGATCTCTATCCACAAGGCAGGACCAATGTACGTTAATGACAACTCTATGTCCAGAATGGATGCCAAAGACACTTACTCAATGAGAATCTTCTAGTTCAGAGTCTTTGACAAAAAAAAAAAAAAAAAAAAAAAAAAAGATTTAATTCTGTACAGTAGGGACTTGGTTTTAGCCAGCAATGTTGTAATGAAGTCAATGGTTTTCTTTTCTTTTCTTTTAAAAATTTTATTTATTCACTTGAGAGAGAGCATGAGAGAGAGAGGGAGACAGCAAGCAAGCATGGGGGGTGGGGCGGGTGGAAGAGCAGAGGGAGGAGAAGCAGGCCCCATGCTAACAGGGAGCCCAACTCCGAGCTCCATCCCAGAACGATCTGAGCCAAAGGGAAACACTTAAATGATTGAGCCACCCAGGTATCCCAAGCCAATGGTTTTCTTTAAATATTTCCTCCAAATTGCCATTGCTCATTACATGTTCATAAGTTTTTGTTGCTTGCAATTTTATCACAATGATTACATTTTGTTAAAAGTCTCTTACATTAGTTTGTATTTATTCATTGAATGTTTCTTTTTGAAGGCCTTAATGCCATTTTTTCCTGGTTGTTTCATTCCAATGAAATGTATATTTTTCTGTATTATAAACATGACCGAACAGAAAATGAACTATTAAGCCTTAAAGTAATGCTCTTTTGAGGAGTAAGTTTAAAGTTCCAAAAAGACAGAAAAGTATGGATGATTCAATGATAGATATGGTAGATAAAAGAAGGAAGGAAGGAAGGCAGGCAGGCAAAATTCATCAGAAAAATAATTGTAATTGTATCTAGGTAATGAGTAATAAAATATAATGGTGATTCTGCTTTTATTTTTCCTTTGTTATTTTTCCCAATTGGATGTCATCAGCATTTTTATAATTTGTACTTCAAACTAAATGTTACAAAACACTACTTTTTAGATATTAGCACAAAAATAAAAAAAGAAAGGGCATGTATGTATGTATCAAAATAATTTTTAAAATGACTAAAATCCAACACTGTAAGGTTAAAAAATAAACTGAAGCAGTTTTATGTTTGAGTGTAGAAAAAATAAACTACTAACTTATCTGGCATCAGACAATCCATTGTTCATATAAGGTTTTATTTTTTTAAGGTTTTATTTCTTTTTTTTTTTTTTTTTAAGTTTTTTATTTCTATGAAAGAAGTAACCAACACATTTTTAGATATTTTTTTTAAAAAGAAGCCAGGGGCACCTGGGTGGCTCAGTAGGTTGAGCATCTGCCTTCAGCTCTGGGCCTGATCCTGGGATGGAGCAAGGGGTAGGGATCTCCGTTCAGTGAGGAGCCTGCTTTCTCTCTCTCTCTCTCTCTCTCTCTCTCTCTCTCTCTCACCCTTCCTCACCCTTGTACATGCTGTCTCTCTCACTGTGTCTCAAATAAATAAATGTTTTTAAAAATAAAAAAAAAGAAGCCAGATAAATCTGAGTTCAGACACCCAGATATTAAAATAAACCCATTAAAAAGTATTTTATGATCATGACTATAAAAAAAACTTCTCTGATTCTGAATATGGCAATTAAAAAAAATGAAAAATTGGACCAGATGGATGACTCTAATGCTCTTATCAGCTCCAGCAGTCTCATCAAACAGTCACTCCCAGGATTTCTATGCTTTTAGTCTGAAAATGTCTCAAAGTAAAATTTACCAAAGAATGAAAAAGTCTGCACAGTACTATGAAAACTGATATATTCTAAGACAATTACAGATGTCACCCTGTAGGAACTGTGTACTTTGACTAAAACAAATGTTAGACTTAATGAAACAATGTCAGTATTCACGTTGCGGTAAAACCTGATGATGCTACATTGGCTGAGAGAATGATGGACATGACGCATTATTATAATATTCATTTTGATGTTAAATTTTCAGTTTAAGTCTTTAAATGAGGTCAGAGACAATTTATGCACACCCATGTTTCTCCGTTCCGTCAGTCATTATCTCTCCATTTAAAATGTGGCATCCAGCATTTAATTGAGTTTCTAAAAGGGACTAATTAATCATGAAATAGGTTTTTAGCCAGGTTTTCAGGTTGAAAGTCATTTATGCCATATCTGCTTGAAAGCAAAAGATTATACCCGACTGGAAAATGAACTATGCTATTATCTCACCAGAGAATGAGGCAGTAAGGGCCATTCTCTTGAAACAGTAAGGATTCCTTCAAACATATGTTCATGATTAAAATTAGGTTCTGCTTAGCATGGAAACTGTGGATGATCCATTAGCACTCGGTCCCTCATAAGACAATCCTCTTCTCCTATTTAGGATTAAGGAATATTTTATTTCAGGAGATTATATTTTTATTAAGGTACATTGTTCTGATATAATTAAAGAGGTTTTATTTGTTTCTAAAGAAGAGTGTCTGTCCTGGTTTTTAACTACAGAGACATAGGGGCACCCTCAGCGGCTTAGCATTGCCTTCGGCTCAGGGCCTGACCCCGGGATCTTGGGATCAAGTCCTGCGTCGGGCTCCCTGCGGGAAGCCTGCTTCTCCCTCTGCCTGGGTCTCTGCCTCTCTCTCTGTCTCTCATGAGTAAATAAATAAATAAATGCCGAGGTATAAATAGAATTGATTGGACCTACTTTTCCCACTGGAAGGTCTGGTCATACTCATCTTGCGTGTGTGACTGTGCAGCCAGGGGCAGGGAGGGGGGGAGCTTTCCTTGTTCCCTTCCATGAACTGGAGAGAAGAGCCATGCATCTCAGGGCGACAGAATTCCATTAGTTCATTATTTCAGACGTTACACAGAAAATGTTAAATTTCAAGACTCAGTCGTCTTCCTCCCTGCCTGTACCCTGTACTCCCTTATCAAAAGGAAGAGCAGGGGAATTTTGTGTAAATAATTAAAGATTTAAATTGTTGTTTTTTTGTTTTGTTTTGTTTTGTTTTGCTTTGGACTCTGGTTCCTAATTAATGATTGCATCCAATATCATAAACATAGCGAATACAAAAGTGAAAAAAAAAATAAAAGAAATAAAAGAAAAAAAATTAGCAATATGCTAGCTGCCAAAATTGGTTATTGTTAACATTTTGTTAAATGTTATCACTACTTTTCATGACTCACTTTGGAAATTATTTTGTTCATTTACAAGGATGCTATTATTCTGTTGGCCATATTTTGTAGTCTATTATAATTTACTATATATAATATATATATATTATATATATATATTCTCTCTCTCTCCATATATGGAGAGTATATATGTTTTAAGGAGTGTATGTTTGAGGAGTACTCCTTAAAACATATATACTGTCCATAACACATATATATACACACACATATATATATATATACTCCTTAAAACATTTTCTGTAAGATGGTTTGGGTGGCAACAAAATATTCCCTAAAAGCAATATTTAAAAATTTAAAATTTAAAGATTGTTGCTGTATTTTTAGATATGCAGAAAGTTTTATATACTCACTGCTAAAAAACAACAAATTTAATGTCTCTACTTAATCTCTTAATTTTTGTAAGTAGTATGACTGTGTCTAAGAACTTATAAATACTTGATGATTTTGCTATGTATTTGCATTTCTATTTAGAACATATTTTAGTCTCACTTTGACTTTTGATTTTATTCTCCCCAGTTGTAGAGGCATCTATATCATGGATTGTGTATTACTGCACCTTCTTCTAAGAACTTCAGTCTCCCTTGCCTCTCAAGTGGCTATCCAAAGGCCAGCCATATTCTTAAGAATTAACATAAACTGGATCAATGAGCCCTTATCTAGATCATACTCCCCAGTGCCATTCTCTGAATTAGCTCTGAAAGAAAATGGCTAATTGAAATTATTTCATTAGGCAGACTTTGGTGTAGTTAAAAAGGCTGAACAAAGAAGTCACTCTACTGCATGGGAAATAAATCCACAAGTGAGTCCCACATAAAGCTCCCATTCAAAAGTCTATTGTACTAAGTTACAGTATAGTTGTCCAAAAAAAGTGCAAGATGAATGAAAAAGCAAATAGATGCTTAAAATGTTAGCAAATTTATGTGAAAATTTAATGAGACTTTAAAACGAGGTTTTCCGAAGGGTGGAACGATGTGAAACTAAAATATAAAATAATAGTAGAGGTAAAGTATCATTCATTTATTTGCCCAGAGTAGAAGAGTGGTATTGATTAATTTTGGAGACAATCATGTTAAACCTAATTGCTTAAATTTATTATAACCACTGAATATAGCAGACATAGCACATAATGCAGAAGCTTGGACTGTACTTTCCACAGATCTTAACATGATTCATTCTCTTTTATAGGTGTTTTCCTTGAAGTATTCCCTGATCATCATAACTTTATTAAGTAATCACTTACTATTCTTGGTCTTCTTTATATACTTTATTTCTTTTCATAGCACTTACTACCACCTGGATTTACATCACATATTCAGTTAGTTTCTTTCTTTCTTTCTTTCTTTTTTCTTTTTTTTTTTTTTCTTTTTTGGTCTATTCCAGGAATGTTAGCTCCACCAGGAGGGGAATTTGGCATCTTCCATTTTGTTTTTTATTCAAAATACTTATAATGTTTCAGGGCAAATAACACATGCTCAATCTAAGTTTGTTGATTGAATCAAAGATTGAGTATATAATTAATTAATCTCTTTAGTTATATTTATTCATATTAGTCTCTGATTTCTGGAATTTATTTGTCAAATTTGCTTTTCATTATACAGAGCCGGAATTCAGCAATATAATATGGCTGAAGTCTTTTTTTCTTTAAATTTGCGTTATCAGCATTTACTTTTCTTAATCTGTAAAGTCCATCAAATGACTATTTTAACTTTAATTTTGTAGTTTGACTACTTCAAGTATCAAAAACTTGATTCTCTCACATTCCCTTTTATTGAATACTTGATATATTTTAGGTCTTCTTCCTGTTTCCTAGAATAAATCTGCAAACAATTCTTTTGCAAATATTTTGAATCATTAATTAATATTTTAAGCTTGGATTTCATAGGGCCAATGTCTTATTAGCTGATGTTTTTTGGATCTCTTTTTTCCTTTCTTAATGAAATGCACAAATAAGTTGATGTACTAAAGATAAATTATAAAATATCAAGTATTATAATTTTTATTCAATTTTAATTATTTCTCATGTTGCATAGATTTACCTGAACTTGGTATTTGATATGAACAGAAACACTCTATGTCAAACTATAAGGACAGGACAAATTTAAGTAGACTTATTAATACTCAGAAAACACTGAGAGCTAGTTTTATTTTGGATTATTTAAATAAAATGTCACCTATTGAGGTAGAACTAGTGAAGTATTATACCACAAGGGAGGTAGTCTTAATTAATTAAAAAAAGATATAGTGAATTTTGATGATTTTATTCTTTAAAATTATTGAGTAATCCTTTATAAATGGCTTTAAAGGATGGATTTAATAATTTTGATTTAAAGAAAACCAAATAATATTATGATAGACAGGATTTCTAACTGTCTTGCAACCTTTGAACACTCTAGTCATATTTGGAAATTTGGAAATTTACAACTTTCCCCCCAGACTTTCCTTTTCTTTTTTCCCTCATACTTTTTAAAACCAAATTTGTTTAGATCTACTCTCAATGTAGAAACCAGAATTAAATATATATATATATTTCCCTACTCTGTTTCAGTTAGAATGTTAGCATATTATGTAGGCTCCATTTATATGATACATTCATGCAAGACTTCCAGGGAAGAACAGACTTGAAACCTTTTGCATGTGAATCTGACAGCAAATGCATCTAACTTTCAGGAAATTCTGTGTTTACAAACTCAATTTCTCAGCATAAAAGTGTCATTAATGGACAACAAATATTGTTTTCTGATGTTTGGTGGGGCTAATGCAGTAAAATTTCCTAAGGCAATTTCTATACAAGATTTTGTACATTATTTCTAAAAATTTAACCTAGAACTTGGTTCTCTTGCTTTTATAATTCTTTGAGAGACTCAATAAGATGTTTCTTTTCTTAATTAGTGTCAGCTTTTTCTTTTCTTTCATCTAAACAAAAGCCTAAAGAAATTATGTTTCTTCTCTTTCCATATGCTTCTCTATTGGGGGATATTTTGTTCTGTCAATATGTTTGACTAGTACCTAATTGTATTAATGATCATTATGATCATTTCATGAATACTGGTGGGACAGTGGAGTTTACGCCCTTAACATCTCCTGGTATTACTTCAGGATGGCATAACTGGATATATAATAACTATACTTTTGATGAAAAATGAACTGGGGTGATAAATATGAACATAATGATTGGAAAATATTTTCAGGAGAGTCACAGAGAGAATGAAAGCAATAGCAAGCTGAAAGGAAAGTTCTCATAGTCATTATTAGTATTATATTTCCTCTCATTGTGTATATGTGTATATGTTCCTCTCTTTTCTTGTCAAATACAGATCTAAGACATGTCATATACATTTAACTTTTTATCTCATTTGGATTGCATTATGCTGGATGCATTGCAATCACTACAATGTTTGTTACATGAGGGAAAACAAATCTGTCCTAGGTCCTTCTCCGGAGTCTAATTATAGGCACTCCTGTAATCCCAATTGAATAACTTATTTATGTTTCCAGAATCTGCAAATCTTCGGTATACAACTGTCAGTGGCACATAAAGCCAAGACAGTCTTTCACGGCTAATTCCGAGCAACTCTAAGTCATAGTAATTGCTTTGCGAAATAGTACAGAACCAGTTTATTTTAGATGTGCAACCCACAGCACTTTGCTCTTCTGGAATACTGTAAGCTGACAAGGGGTTTTTGAAGGTCTGAGAGAAATCCAGAAATAGTATCAACAACAGTATAGTAGGGAAAATTTTTCAAAAGAGACTTTTCAAGTAAAATAAAGCAAAATGAATGTCAAACCATCTTAATATTATGAGTAGATAAAAAGTCATAAATTGGATTAAAATATCATAAAATATTATGTAAATAAAACAAACTTAGATTTTAGAACTAAACAGATAGTGTTTTAATTCAGGAAAATCACATTCATGAGGGGAAGTATGAACTACTGATACTTTTTTTTTTAAAGATTTTATTCATCCATTCATGACAGACAGAGACAGAGAGGCAGAGACACAGGCAGAGGGAAAAGCAGGCTCCATGCAGGGAGCCTGATGTGGGATTGGATCACAGATCTCCATGATCACACCCCAGGCCAAAGGTAGCGCTAAACCGCTGGGCCACCAGGGCTGCCCTAATTTTTTTATCAAGTACAAGTTTTAGTCTAAGTAGGTGTAATGGTCCTATAGACAAGAGACATTGGAATGATGTTTGCTGGCTCTGAGCAACAACAGCAATTCACTTTAGATCAGTCTATATGAAGATTAATAATAGCAGAAGAAATATGATCACCAGTTTAGCAACTTTCCTTTTTTTAATATTTTATTTATTTATTCATGAGGGACACAGAGAGAGGCAGAGACACAGGCACAGGGAGAAGTAGGCTCCCTGATGCAGGACTTGATCTCAGGACCCTGGGATCATGACCTGAGCCACCTAGGTGGCTGCAACTTTTCTTTTTAATTCTCACCAACAAGATTTGCTTTTTCCTCCAGACTTTTCTAGTGTTTCATTTTTTTTAGTTCTTTACACTTCTAAGAACAATGCCCCCATAAGTTAAAGATTGTTACTTAGAGTAACAAGATACCTAATCTTTCAGAAATGTTTTCACGCATATTATATTAAATATTATCATCTATTCTTTTTTAAAAAAATATCATCATCTATTTAATTTGTCTACTTGTAGTCAATATTTAAGTTGTTTACTTATTATCATTAAAACGATAATGAACTTCACAAATTCCCACGCATGTTTAGGATCATTGCCTCCAGCTTGATTTCCAGATGTGAAATTATTCTGCTAAAGAGACACAAAATTTTTAAGCATTCATATTGGTAGATTGCTTTCCAGAAGGAAAGTGAAGATGCACTGAACAGGAAACCGACAATACATTGAGTCATATCAGAAATGTCTCCCATAGGACATTTTTCTAAATATCCAGACTAGTCTTAGTGCTCTAGATCATGTAGTGGTTATTTTGAGCTTTATATAATTACTATCTGCCCCAAAACTTCCCTCATCTAAAAAATACTGATTTATTGGTGACACTTAAAAGTCAAAAATTAAAAGAAAAATTAACATTTATGGTATAGGGCTTGTTCCTTAACCTTTAGTCCTCACAAGAGACTGAAGAGTTGTTATAGTTGTATTCATTGTATAGAACATGAAATTCATGGTCAATGAGACTAAATAAATCATCCAAGAAAGCAACATTGTTGGCAAATATAAAGTCTGGGATTTGTATCTAGCTATTTGTGGAGACCTAGTTTATTTTTTCTTCATTATAGCACACTGACTACCCTTTCTTTTTTTTTTAAGATTTTATTTATTTATTTGAGAGAGAAAGTGTGTGTGTGAGAGAGAGAGGGGGAGAGAGAGCATGAACAGGGTTGGAGGAGGAACAGAGGGAGAAGCAGACGCCCCCCTGAGCAGGGACTTCGACTCAGGGCTTGATCTTGAGACTCCAGGATCATGACTTGAGCCGAAGGCAGCTACTTAAACATCTGAGCCACCCAGGCGCCCCCCAGTTACCCTTTCTTTAAGGTCCAGCTTATTGGCAAATTTTACAAATGGATGTCTCACCTTCTTCAATTTGTCTTTTGTCTTAGATAGGTAAAAGTAACCATTTTCATGTACTATTATAGACATAAGAGTGAGTCTGAAACTTGTGCTCAAAGCCATAATTTAATAGCTCTGGGACAATTGGTGAACCATCTGAACCTCACTGGGCCACACCTTATTTAAAAACTGTGGTTATAATAATATGTCTGCCTCACAGGGTTATTTTGAGAATTAAATTGTTAATATGTGGAAAGTGTTTGGAATAATATCAGGTATTTAAGTGTTTGTTATCATAATTATTATGTTGTTTTTTAAAACTTCCATCTTTTGGGTTGCAACATTTTAGACCTACTTCTTCCACTTCAAACACATTGTCTTTGCTGTTTATAGAACAAATGAAATCATAACCTTCCTTTGTCACAGAGAATCCAATAGTGAGTTGAAAAATTCAGTAATGATTTAATCTTTTGAAAGGTAAAAAAAAAGACAAAACAAACAAAAAACCATATTCCTAGATATGCCTTCTTTTTTTAAAAAACTGTCAATTTCTCACCTTTTAGCACTAAAGTTGGTCAAATGAATAACCAGCCTGAGCAAAATTAGTCTTGGCTTTTAAAACATCAGGAATGTCAAGAAAAGTCGAGAGTAGAACACATGAGATTTTGCTATTTTGGAAAACATCTCAAATATAGATTTGAAGCTATAGAAAAAGATAGTGAGTATAAAATATTCATTAGTCAAAAATATGTGGCTAGTTCAAGGTCAGAGTTATCTATTAAAATGGACAGAAGAATAACACATGTAATATCTGAAAGCCAGATCTAGAGAAGTCTATCTAATATGGAGTCAATATTGCACACATCTGCACCAATCATGTGAAACAGGGCTTTTGGAGTAGAAGATGTAGCTGTTGACACTGGGTTATTGGTAATTTAGCCAATTTGACATTATACAAAGAACAAACAACAACAGCAAAAACACCTGTTGTAAATTAAAACTCCCACAGATGGGCTACTAAGTTACCTAAAATTATAAGGTACCAAACATAAAGAAGAATATGAAACGCAGGGGCCAGAGTATGTCAGAAGCCACAGCTGCCTTGAAAAACATAAAACTCTAAATTTTAACTAGAAACAGAAGGAAAGAGAAAATTCCTAATGTAGTAGATAGGAATTGAGTGCCCCCATAATGCTAGCACAAAGTGCAAACATCTCAATGAAAGGGGAAAGTATTTAATAAAACAAACAAACCAAAAAACCTGCTTTCAAAAACTACTTACAAAGAAGCAATTCTCCCCCAAATGAGATAGCAGGTGGACAAAAGAGTACATCCTAAACATTTGATTAAAAAGTGTTCTATTACTTAGCCATTGAACAAGGATGAGATCTTTGCAACAACATAGATGGACCTAGATGGGTATAATGTTAAGTGAAATAAGACAGGAAGGGAAAGACAAATACCATATGATTTCACTCATGTGGAATCTAAAAGGAAAATAAAACAGATGAAGAAATGCATAAAGAAAAGGCAGAAAGAGACCCCTAAACACAGAGGACAAATTGATGGTTTCCAGGGAGGAGGCATGGGCAAAAAGGGTGAAGAAGGGTGGAAGATACAAGCTCCAAGTTATGGAATTAATAAGCCCTGGGGATAAAAGGGACAGCATAGGAAACATAATTAATGATACTGTGATAGCCTTGTACGGTGACAGACGGCTGCTACACTTGTGCTGAGCGTAACATAACGTATGGACTTGTCGATCACTATGTTGTACACCTGAACTAATGTAATATTACGTGTCGGCTATACTTCAATTACAGAAACATCCTCTTTCCAGGAGTTTTGTATTTGAATCTGAAGCTAATTAATAAAACTAAAACACTCCCATATTGGAAATAATCACAAGAAGTTTTCAGAGGAATGGGCTTTAATGTAAACTCACAGAATCCCCACTAATATCCATGAAACACAAGTCTGTATTAATTATGATGTGGGATTAGTATATATATAAACAGGTGTTCAAATAATGGAGGAGGGGTGGAGAAAAATAGGAGAGGGATGGGAGAAAACTTACTTAAATTGAAAGGGCATTTTTGATTTTAGAGAATACTTATTATTCACACCTGTGTAGTTTTACTGAGAAGCTCTATTCCAGAATTAAAATTTCAGTACAGCTACCCAGCAAAATTAAATTTACAATGTGAATTTCTTACTGTTATGCTCTCAAAGCCACCTACAACTTCGAAGTCTAGCTCGGTAGATCTCACGTGCTGAAACTAATATCTTTTTTTGTTTTTTGTTTTTTTGGATTTTAGTAACAAATATTGTGAAACACTCTCTTCACTAATTCAAACATAATACATCTATAGTTCACATTTAAAAAATATAAATGTAGATGCATATGCATAAGGCTTTTTTATATAATAAAAATTAAAATTAATTTTGGTAAAATTATATGTAGCTCAACATGTAAACTGTTGGATCACATTATTAGTGAAATACTAATGGTTCATAACCTACCTGTGGAATCACCCCGAAAGTACAAATCCAAGTGTAGTTGATACAGGTATATTTTATTGGTGACTCAAATCAAAAACAGGAAATAGAGTTTAGATCTGGTGATAGGATTTCCTGAAGCTATAAAACAACTCTGGGTTAAATCCAAATACAAGGAAGATAGACTTTTCTCAGTATTAATCATTCTGTTTCACAAATTATTTTCATATAATAAAAAGAAAATCTGATTTTTCTCATTCAAAATCAGTTTACTTATTTCTTTTAAAATATTTTTTTTACTAAGTAGTGATTAAACAAAAATCTCCTTGACTCTCCTTGCCAGCATTGAGCACATTTCAAATAATTGTTAATGTCTTAAAGCTATCAGCTACAGAATATGTTTGTTACAAAAATAACAGCCTGATGGTTTAGAATGTGCCAAAGCTAGACATAGTTTTATTCAGGCAATCAAAGAGTTGCCTGGAAGTCGGAAATGCAACTGCAAAGAAATTACACTTGGCTTCTGTTAGTTTGGAGCTCATAGTCTAGTGGAAGACAGAGAAATAGAAATTAAGAACCTTGAAGTAAAATATTTTATTCATCTCATCAAAACCTAGCACTAAAATCATACTGGTGCATAAAACATATATAAACAGGTAGTGCAACATTGGCTATTTTTTTTAAGATTTTATTTATTTATTCATGAGACACAGAGAGGGAGAGGCAGAGACACAGGAAGAGGGAAGAAGCAGGCTTCACGCAGGGAGCCTGATGTTGGACTCGATTCTACTGGGCTGCCCAGTAGAGATCAGAATAAAGTACATTTTTGGTGTTAGAGAATAAAACATTCTGAGGGTTTTTTTTAAAATTTTTATTTATTTATGATAGTCACACACACATACACAGAGAGAGAGAGAGAGAGAGAGAAAGAGAGGCAGAGACATAGGCAGAGGGAGAAGCAGGCTCCATGCACCCGGAGCCCGACGTGGGATTCGATCTCGGGTCTCCAGGATCGCGCCCTGGGCCAAAGGTAGGCACCAAACTGCTGGGCCACCCAGGGATCCCCTCTGAGGGGTTTTTGTGTATGTGTGTGAACATAGATGTACAAATACATTTAGTAGTAAAAAATAGTTGAAGTGTGATTTTTAAAATATCTGCACAAGTGAAATCAACCTTTTTAGAAATGTCATAAGTAATGAGATTGATGTTTCTGATACATATAAATGGCCAATCCCTATTTGTCAATTCAATTTACTTATTCATTTATGAAAAGTCTTAATACTATATTTAATAATTGTGCAAGACAGTATACCTATTAAGAAAACAATATGTGCAATCACATGGAAGTTTCACAAATGAGGATATGCAAATTATTATTATTATTATTACTATTATTAAAGATTTTATATATGTATTCATGAGAGACACACAGAGAGAGGCAGAGACACAGGAAGAGGAAGAAGCAGCTTCCCTGCGGGGAGCCCGATGTGGGACTCGATCCTGGGACCCCGGGGTCATGACCTGAGCCGAGCAGGCGCTCAACTGCTGAGCCACCCAGGGGCCCCATGCAAATTATTTTGTAAAGATAGACAAGGGTGGATATGGAAAGGAGAGAAATGAAAGACCGGGAAAATGAGGTTCTGATCATAATGGATGCTGCACGTCATTTTTCGGGCTGGAAATTTATCCTGAAGGTATAGAGGGATTGAGAAATTTTAATGAAGAAAATAGCATGTTCAAACTTTTATTTTAGAAATATAGCTATCAGCAGTGGAGGATAGAGAGGATGGGGGACCACGTATATAGGAAAACCATTTTTCCCATGTTGATAATTTTAAGAAATGGAGACAAAATATTCAGGACCAGCAAGAGGAAAAGAGGAAGAAATTTGTAATAGAACCAATACAGGAGTCTAAACTCGATTTCCTGTTATTTTCAGAAATTATAACTCCTATTAAAACCATAGTGTAAATATGGCTGTTCACTTTTTTGTTTGTTTTTAAGATTTTTATTTATCTATTATTTTTTTAAAGATTTATTTATTTATTTATTCATGAGACAGAGGGAGAGAGAGAGGCAGAGACACAGGCAGAGGAAGAAGCAGGCTCCATGCAGGGAGCCCGACGTGGGACTCGATCCTGGGTCTCCAGGATCATGCCCTGGGCCAAAGGCGGCGCTAAAACGCTGAGCCCCCGCGGATGCCCCGTTCACTGGTTTTAATTGCCCTGTATATAATCAGATTCCATATATCAAGCCCAAGGTGGTTTAAGTTATGTCGAGTCATGATTTTGTGTTGCTATTCAAAAAAATAAATAAACTGCTAGCTCGACTATTACATAGTGCTAAATTGCCATTGATTGTAGAATGGATTCCAATTTCACAGATAACAAAATGAGACAAAATGTACATCTTAGAATTGATAAAATACATTTTTTTCATAATATGAGCCCATGGCTTCTCAAAAAAACATTTTGTTAAAAAGCTCTTTTGAAAGAATATATATCTGGAATTAATAAAAGATGTTACAGGTGTAGGGGGATCCGTGGAATTTTCAGATGCTGAAATGTGCAGGTGAGGGCTCCCAAGAGTAAGAGAGCTCGTGCAGAATTCCTTCCTCCTCTTCTTCCACTCAGGCAGGGCAGTAATGCCCAGTTATTACCACCTTTGTTTGCAAAAGATACTTGCATCCTTAATTTCATCTGTTTCTCAATTAAAACATCTTTGGTGCCTTTTATTTCCACTTCCCCTAATTGTGACCATTTTTGCCTTTGGGGTAATTGTTGTTTTCTAAGATTTATTTATTATTATTATTATTATTATTATTATTATTAATTTGAAAGAGAGAATCAGCGAGTGAGAACTCTGAGGAGGGGGAGAGGAAGGGGAGAAGCAGACTCCCGGCTGAGCAGGGAGCCGGATGGGGGCTGGATCCCCAGACCCAGACCCCATGATCATGACCTGAGCTGAAGGCAGATGCTTAACTGACTGAGTCCCCCACGGACCCAGGTCATTGATTTGATAGGTGCCCGTATTTTACACATGACTCCATACATGTAAATGATTGCTTCTTAATTGTCAATTCAATTTATTCATTCATTTATGAAAAGCTCTTTATTTTACATTATGACTAGTTATCGGCCACAAATTGCTTGTTGAACTAATACATAAGTTAATGAATTCTGACTCCTAGAGTTTTCCACTAACCAATAAACAACGAAGCTCATTTGATTTAAGTAAACATTCAAACTGAGAAGTTTTAAAATTTCTGAGTATAGTATGCAAATTTAAGAGTTTTAGCCATTACAAATGCTTTGTGGAATAAAACAAATTTGAAAAAGGATGAAAAGTGTAGGATCTAAATAGAAACCTCAAATTTGAATAGCTGCTCTTACCTGACATAGTTGCTTTCAAACATCTTCTAGTAGCAAACAAACAAAAAATAATAATATTTTTCCATGGGATAAATATACTTTGGGGGAAATAGTGAGACAATTGATAAATGATTTTTGGGGAAACCATAAAGTTCTCAAACTTTTTATTATGGTGATCTGGGGAAAAATAATATTTAGTAGCACAAGCAATAAAAATTCCAGGAAGTAATATCTAGATTATTTCCGAGCACATAACCCTTCTAGTTTTAATGCAGTGCACATTTACCAAATTAAATCTTCCAATCAGCTATTTAGTGTCTGCAAATCATTCTGATATTCTCAACGATGCCTTTTAAATCTCTCTCCCCCGTCAGCTGATATGCTAGTTCCCTGACCAGTTTCCTGCCAATTGGCCCAGTATTTACAGTTATCTGTCTAAATTCATGTGTTAATTATAGGATTTTCAAAAGTGATCACTGATCACTGATTTCTTTTTCACGTCTGCAAAAGGACTTAACGGTTTCCATATTAATTCGTTTTCATGATATCTCATTTCAAACTGGACCCCGCAGTATATTTTACTTTTACTTTGAGCGGCAAAATAGACCACTGATGAAAGAGGATTCATCCAATTACTACGAGCAAAGTAGCTCTAACTTGCTTCAGATATCCACTAGCAAGATATAAAATGACACTTCCCGGACACATCAGTAGCACAATAGGGCCTTTATTGATTTTCATATCATGTTCTTCAGTCTGAAATGGCTCTCTTGAGGACTCCACTTCCCAGCAGGAAAAAATTGCCTTTTCTACGTTTGAATTCTCAAGTCTCTTAATGCATCCCTTGCTGGAGACAGTGTCATTTTAGTTCTATTTCTTTGTAGTTGATGTGTCTACACCTTGCTATTGTAGTGCCCTAATGGATCCTAGGGTTGTAGGTCAAAGTATGAAAACAAAAAATGAAATTGCTTAGCCTGCGAATCAATAAAAAAGACTCTTAACACTTTTTCTAAGTATAAAATGTGCAACCAATGAAGTGTGATAAGTGCATTCAACCTTGTACTAAAACTATAAATAGAGTATTTCTAAGTCTTGGCATTTATATACTCAAAATGAAGATAAACGGTTACTTTTGCTGCTCGATGTGCGATACCTAGATCAAGAGAACCAACGAAAGTGCATTTGTTATGTTGACTAAAATGTTGAATTATAATCTCTTTGAAAGTTACCTGGGAATGGCATTGAATGTCATTCTATTGTCGTCCACTCTAAATAATCTAATTTGATTTAAAATTCTCTGGAATAAAACCACTTCAAGGAGAACTGTCTTCATTTTTTAACTTGACCTTCCTGAAATCATCTATTAGACAGCTAAAATTGCTTTTAGTGATTGCTATTTAATAAAAAAATTCAGTTTGATATTGAGATAAAATATAGAGAGTAAAAATAGCACCATAATATTTCCATGTGAGAACAAAATGCCTTTATCCATAGTCTACAAATTTACTTCTAATAACTAAATCTTTTAGAGTTGACATTTTTTATTATCTAATAATTTCATTATTCAACAGTTAATGGATTTATTATATAACCACTCTACCCCCTAGAAATAACCCACAAGTTATTACCAAAGGGACAGCAGTTTCAGAAAAATCTATTTTTTTAGCCAATTCAAGTTCTATTTTAACCTTTTTTCCAAGTTATTATAAAACATAAATTCAACAAATTTTTATTTCTGTTCTTTCCATTTCTAATTTCTTTACAAAATCTGAACTAATTGCCTTACATAAAATATCACATAAGTGAAAAATTCCTTCAGTAGGTGGGATAAACCTCTTTCAATGATTTTTTAAAAGATTTTTTTTCTACGGCCCTTTAGCAATAATAACCATCTAACTCATATTGCCTTTTAATTACCTGAATCCTTATTGACCCCCCAACACAATCTTCCTTAAAGGAATAGTATATATTTTTGAAACCTTACATGATCATATCAGTAGTTGAAATAAATAACCATTTTAATATCATGTAGGCCACCCTAAGCTCATGAAATGTTATAGAGAACTTTATAAATTAATGTCACCAAACACACTAGCTATTTTGAAAAGCATAATATTTTACTAATTGCTAATTGTTAATCCTCACATATATTTTTATAGTAATGGTTAGTTTAAGGGAATGGAATTGTTTTTTGTTGTCATTTTTCTTGACGATAATGTGCAAAAAAATGGAAGACCTCATGAATTTGTGTGTCTCCTTGTGCAGGGGCCATGCTAATCTTCTGTGTATCACTCCAATTTTAATATATGTGCTGCTGAAGTGAGCACTTGGTGTTTTTTACTAAAACAGGTTATGTAAAAATGCATTTAGCATACAAGTGGTTGCTCATAGTATACGTAAATGGGAACACATCTCTCAGACATCTAGAAGTAAATTAATACCACTATTCTAACTGTGAAACTTTTGGGAAGAAGGCATATTTGAGAACAGTAAGAGAAGTAATCAGAGGGAAGAGTATTTGTTTCATTGAGGGAGCACATGCCTGAGACATCACGCCTACTCAAAATAGAAGTGAATGTAAAACACCTTGTCTGGCCACGAAAAATTGTCTTAGCCATTCAGATAGAGATGTAAGTCATATTTAAAGACCTGAAGGACACCTGGGTGGCTCAGTGGTTGAGCGTCTGCCTTTGGAGAAAGAAAAGAAAAAGCCATAGAGTTTTCATGCAAATTAACAAAAAAACAAATGGGTACCAAATTTCTCTGGACTAAGGATGTGATTGAGAAATCATCATGAATCAAAATGCGATGTAAACAAAAATAATTGCAAAAGAAAAGCATATAGAATATTATTAAAATTTAAAAAAAGAATATTATTCAAATCATTACTGGCCAAGGGCTTAAGAAATCGACTTAGAATTCTGTGATACCATATTGGGTTTTTTAAAAGATTGTATTTATTCATTTGGCAGAGAGAGAGAGAGAGAGAGAGTGCATAAGTAGAGGGAGTGGCAGGGGGAGGCAGAGGGAGAAGCAGGCTCTCCACAGAGCAGGGAGCCCAACGCAGGACCCTGGGATCCTGACCTGAGCTGAAAGGTTAGGGTTAGACCCATTGAGTCACCAAGGCACTCCTCTGTGAAACCTTTCAATGCCAGCACTATTGAAATCTCCATTTGGTCTTTGTTGGAAGATATTCAAAATAGGGAAAGCATCATGATTGAAAATTTGAGTCTTATGAAAAGTTGATGGGTATTGATACCATATAAAATAGAAAATATGCAATTTTAATAAAGTGATCTCTATTTGATTTCTCTCGGTAAGTAACACCCACCACCTAAGACCACCAGCTAACCATAATCACTATAGTGAATTGGCTATAGCTTTTCTTTTAATCAAACTGTGCACTGAAAATATGTCCTCCAATATTTCCAAATTAAAACAAATGTGTTTTTATTAAAATAAAATAATGCAATCGTAAACATGTACTCATTTCTCATTTAGCATCTACTTTGGGTGGTATTATAAAATTTGAAATGAAGGGATTCCTGGGTGGCTCAATGGTTTAGAGCCTGCCTTTGGCCCAGGGCATGATCCTGGAGTGTCGGGATTGAGTCCCGCATCCGGCTCCCTGCATGGAGCCTGCTTCTCCCTCTGCCTGTGTCTCTGCCTCTCTCTTTCTCTCTCTCTCTCTCTCTTTTTTTCTCTCTCTCTCTCTCTGTCTCATGAATAAATAAATTAAAAACTTTAAAAATTTTTGAAATTACATACACATACAAAAAGTGTTAGATAAAATATTTCAAACATTTCATGCTTCCTTAAAGATAGAATCAAAGATTCTAGGAAAGGTATATAAATATTACTATTAATGTTTCAGCCAAAATCCGAGAGAGGAAAATCTGTTTCTCTAAATATTCTCCAACAGTAAACTTTTTAAACTGGTGAAGATAATATTTTGAGCAAGAAAACGCAAGGCTTTAAAGAGTAGAGGAGCAACTGAAAATGAATGCGATGGTAGGAAAATGGTTGCATCAAAATGTTGATTGTTCCAAATGGCCCCAAACAGTGACTTCAAACCCTGAGCAGTTGGGCAAAATCCCCAGCAATGAATGCAGTTCATTTCTGTGGTTTGTCATGCAGAGCGTAACTTTCAGAATGCTACACAATATATTTCTTTTTTGAAAAATGACCTTAGAACACAAAGAATAAACACTGCTGATGACACATTTAAGAGAAAGTAGAGAAATCTGAAAATAGTGAGGGTACTTACCCAGAAACAAGTTTTGTTTTAACATATAAAGTGTTTAATTTGGGGAAGGTTCAAATAGAATCTTAACCTCAATATGGCTAGGTCATTCTCTTTACAGAAATCAGAAAATCATGAGAAGATTATTTTTTATATTTTTTATGGCACTTTATTAGGACAATTGTAGTCCATGAGGTTAATTACAAATTTAGAATTTTTCAGAGGATGCATTTTTGTTTAATGGGATGTGCTAATGATTATAAAACAGATGCCTCTATTTTGCCTTTGTCAGTTATGGGTAGGTAATTATTTTTTACCAGCTCTATTGAAGTATACTTGACAAAATAAAAATCGCATGTATTTAAGGTGTACAACCTGATGTTTTGCTATCCCTATACATTGTGAAATGATCGCCACAATCTAGCTCATTAACAGATCCATCACCACACATAAATAACATTTTCTTTTTTTGTGTGGTGATTAAAGTCTACCTTGTTAGTAAAATTAAAGTATATGATCCTGTACTGTTAACAGTAGTCACATTGCTGTCCATTAGATCTCCAGAATTTATTCATTCCGTGTAATTGACACTGTACCTCTTGCCCGGCATCTCCATATTCCACACCCCCCACACCCCATCCACTCTTCCCATCCCACACCTCCCACCTCCACTAGCCCTTGGCAATCATACTCTCTGTGTCTCTGAATTTGACTATTTTTAATTCTACATATAAGTGAGATCACACAGTATTTGTTTTTATTTGGCTTATGTCACTCATGTTCTCTAGGTTCATCTATATATTTGCAAGTGGCAGGCTTTCCATTTCTTTGAAGGTTGCATAATATTCCACTATAAATAACATTTTCAGTATATATGAATATGTATGTGGATATATATCACATTTCATATATATACATATATATGAATACATTCATTTTCATATATATGCTTTCATATATATAAAGATATATATTTATATATATTATATGCTTTCGTATATATATTTCATATATATTTCATATATATATATAGCATTTTTGTCATCCACTTTTCTGACAGTGGAGATTTAGGTTGTTTCCATATCTTGGCTATTAGTGAATAAAGCTGCAATGAATACGATATCTCTTTGAGGCCCTGATTTCATTTGGTTTAGATATATACTTAGAAATTGAATTTCTGGATCATTTGGTAGTCCTATTTTTAGAATGCTTTTGAAGGATTTCCATACCGTTTTTCATAATGGCTGTACATTGCCACCAATAGTGTACAAGAGTTCCAAGATCTCCAAATCCTTGCCAACACAGATTATCTGATGTCTTCTTGATAGTAGCCATTCTAATATCTTATTGTGGTTTTGATTTGCTTCATTTGTGAACAGAAAACCAAGATTAAGTTGCACATATCACAGAAGGATAAAAACTTCAGTGGCAAATGGTATTTTTAAGTTGCTCTAATAATGCCATTAATATTTCTTGACAGTGTATAATAACACATGCTGCCAGAAAGAGACAAAACATCCTAAAGGAAAGACCTAAGGCCGCAACTAAATACCACAGTCAGAAAAACAAAGAAAATCAATCCAAATTTATATATATTTTTCTTAATAAAAAGAAAGACTACAAAAGTTTACAAGCCTTCTTAAATATCAACTTGGATAGCCAAGCTGAAGTGCTTTAAACCCAGCCTTTATTTCAGAGCTTTATTAAATGTTTCTTTGGAAAAAATGCATTCCTCCCGTAGTAATTTTTATCCTCTTTTAATATGTATATTCACTTTTTTTTCTTTTAAACTTTTGATTTAAATTCTAGTTAGTTAACATGCCACGCAATATTGGTTTCAGGAATAGAATTCAGTGATTCATCACTTACGTACGACACCCAGTGCTCCTCAGAGCAAGGGCCCTTCTCAACACCCATCACCCATTGGACTCATCCCTCCTTCCTGGCTGCACTCTGTCAACCCTCAGTTCATTCTCTATCTTTAAAAGTCTCTTATGGTTTGTTTGCCTCTCTCTTCTTTTATTTTTCCCCCCTCCCGGATGTTCATCTGTTTTGTTTCTTAAATTCACATGAGTGAAATGCTATTTGTCTTTCCCTGACTGACTTATTTCGCTTAGCATAGTATACTCTAGCTCCATCCATATCCTTGCAAGTGGTAAGATTTCATTCTTTTTATGGCCGAGTAATATTCTATTGTATATATATCACTTCTTATCCTTTCATCAGTCCATGGACCTCTGGGCTGTCTCCATAGTTTGGCTGTTGTTGATAATCCCGCTATACATCACGGTGCCTGTAAGCCCTTCAAACCTGTATGTTTGTAAACTTTGGGTAAATAAAAACCCAGTGGTGCAATTGCTGGATCACAGGGTAGTTATATTTTAACTTTTTGAGGAACCTCCAAACTGTTCTCCAGAATGACTGCATCAGTTTGCAGTCCTACCAACCACCTAATAGGGTTCCCCTTTCTCCACATCCTCACCAACACTTGTCTCCTAATTTTAACCATTCTGATAGGTATGAGATGATATCTCATCATAGTTTTGATTTCCATTTCCCTGATGAGTGATGGTGAGCATCTTTTCGTGTGTCTGCTGGTATATGGATGTCTTCTTTGGAAAAGGATTCATATTTTCTGCCCACTTCTTAACTGGGTTATTTGTTTTTTGGGTGTTGACTTTGGTAAGTTCTTTATAGAATGTAGAGGCTACCCCTTTATCTGATATGTCATTTGCAAGTATCTCCTCCCATTCCATTCCACTGGCTGCCTTTTAGTTTTGTTGATTGTTTCCTTTGCTGTGAAGAAGCTCTTTATCTTCATGAAGTCCCAATAGATCTTTTTGCTTTTGTTTCTCTTGCCTCCAGCAATGTGTCTTGTAAGAAGTTGCCATGGCTGAGGTCAAAGAGGTTATTGCTTGTGTTCTCCTGTAGGATTTTTAAAAATATTTTATTTATTTATTTATTCATGAGAAACATGGAGAGAGAAGCAGAGACACAGACAGAGGGAGAAGCAGGATCTCTGCAAGGAGCCCAGGACCCTGGGATCACGACCTGAGCCAAAGGCAGATGCTCAACCACTGAGCCACCCAGGCATCCCATCTCTAGGATTTTGATGGTTTCCTGTCTCCCATTTAGGTCTTTCATCCATTTTGAATTTATTTTTGTACATGGTGTAAGAAAGTGGTCCAGTTCCATTCTTCTGCATGTTGCTGTCCAGTTTTCCCAACATCGTTGGTTGAAGAGACTGTCTTTTTTTTCTTTGGATAATCTTTCAAAGATGAGTTGACCAAATAGCTGTGGGTCCATTTCCAAATATTTTATTCTATTTCATTGATTTGTGTTCTTTTGTGCCAGTCCCATACTGTCTTGATGATCAAGGCTTTATAATATAGCTTGAAATCTGGCATCTTTATACTTTTTGTTTTTCTTTTTTAAGGCTGCTCTAGCTATTTGGTGCCTCTTATGGCTCTTATTCAGATTTTAGGATTGTTTTTTTTCCTAACTGTGAAAAATGCTGGTAGTATTTTGATAGGGATTGCATTAAATGTGTAGATTACTTTGCGTAGTAGAGACATTTTAACATTTGTTCTTGCAATCCGTAAGCATGGAATGTTTTTCCATTTCTTTGTGTCCTCTTCAATTTCTTTTTTTTTTTTTCCCTCTTCAATTTCTTTTATAAGCATACTACAGTTTTCAGAATACAGGTCTTTTATCTCTTGGGTTAGGTTTATTCATAGGTGTCTTATTGTTTTTTGTGCAATTGCAAATAGGGTCAATACCTTGATTTCTTTTTCTGCTGCTTCATTATGTATAGAATGCAACAGATTGCTGTACATTGATTTTGTAACTTGCAACTTTGTTGAAATCATGTGTTACCACACATTTTTTCTTGTTGTTGTATGATTGCTGAGGCTAGAACCTTCAGTACTATATTAAATAACAGTGGTGAGAGAGGCCATCCTTGTCTTGTTCCTGACCTTAGGGGAAGGCTCTCAGCTTTTGCCCACTGAGGATGATATTAGCTGTCTGTCTTTCATATATGGCCTTTATAATGTTGAGGGATGTTCCTTCTATTCCTACTTTGTTGAGGGTTCTTACCAAGAATGAATGCTGTGTTTTGTCAAATGCTTTTTCTGCATCTTTTGACAAGATCATATGGCTCCATCCTTTATTAATATGGTATATCATGTTGACTGATTTGCAAACATTGAGCCACCCCTGCAGCCCAGGAATAAATCTCATTTGATCCTGGTGAATAATTCATTTAATGTCTTGTTCAGTTCAACTTGCTAGTATCTTTTTGAGAATTTTTGCCTCCTTGTTCATCAGGGATATTGGGCTGTAATTCTCCTTTTTAGTGGGGTTTTTGTCTTGGTTTTAGAATTAAGATAATGCTAGCCTTCTAGAAAGAGTTTGGAAGTTTCCCTTCCATTTCCATTTTTGGAATAGTTTGAGAAGAATAGGTATTAACCCTTCTTTAAATGTTTGGTAGAATTCTCCTGGGAAGCCATCTAGACCTGGACTTCTTTTGTTGGGAGTTTTTTGATTACCCTTACAATTTCTTTTTTTTTTTTTTTTTTAGATTTTATTTATTTATTCATGAGAGACACAGAGATAGAGGCAGAGACACAGGCAGAGGGAGAAGTAGGCTCCTTGTAGGGAGCCTGATGTGGAACTCTATCCCAGGACCCCGGGATCACACCCCGAGCTGAAGGCAGACGCTCCACCACTGAGCCACCCAGGCGTCTCCTGTTTAGATCTCTTTGCTGGTTATCAGTCCAAATTTTCTATTTCTCCCTCTTTCAGCTTTGATAATTTGTATGTTTCTAGGAATTCATCCATTTCTTCCAGGTTGCCCAGTTTGTTGGCATACATTTTTTTCATGATATGCTCC
Organism: Vulpes vulpes; assembly: GCF_048418805.1. Classification (NCBI taxonomy): domain Eukaryota; kingdom Metazoa; phylum Chordata; class Mammalia; order Carnivora; family Canidae; genus Vulpes; species Vulpes vulpes. Next base: position 100,868,956 of record NC_132780.1, read on the forward strand.
TATAATTGTTTATATTTCTGTATTGTTGATTGTGATCTCTCCTCTCTCATTCATGACTTTATTTGGGTCCTTTCTCTTTTCTTATTGATGAGTCTGGCAAGGAGTTAATCAATTTTATTATTTCTTTCAAAGAACCAGCTCTTAATTTTGTTGATCTGTCCTACTTTTTTTGTTTGTTTCTATATCATTTATTTCTGCTCTAGTATTTATTATTTCCCTTCTTCTGATGGCTTTTGGATTTATGTGATGTTCTTTTTCTAGTTCCTTTAAATGTAAAGTTGTTGTGTATTTGAGACTTTTCTTGTTTCTTAAAGAAGGCCCGTACTGCAGTATGCTTCTCTCTTAGGACCACCTTTGCTACATCCCAAAGGTTTTGGATTTATTGTGTGTTCATTTTCATTTGCTTCCATGTACCTTTTTTATTTCTTCATTAATTTCCTGGTTACCTCATTCATTCTTTAGTAGGATGTTTTTTAACCTCTGTGTATTTGTGGTCTTTCCAAATTGTTACTTGTGGTTGACTTCAGGTTTCATAGTGTTATGGTCTAAGAGAATGCATGGTATGATCACAATCTTTTTGTACTTATTGAGGGCTGATTTGTGACCCAGTATGTGATCTGTCCTGGTAAATGTTCCATGTGCACTTGATAAGAATGTGTGTTCTGCTGCTTTAGGATGAAATGTTCTGAATATACCTGTTAAGTACACGTGGTCCAGTGTCATTCAAAGTCATTGTTTCCTTATTTTCTGCTTGGATATCTGTCCATTTTTGTAGGTGGGGTGTTAAAAGTTCCCTACTACTATTGTATTATTATCTATGAATTTCTTCGTTTGTTATTGACTTATATATTTGGGTGCTCCCAAGTTGGGGGCACAGTCATTTACAATGATTAGATATTCTTCATGGGTAGACTCCTTAATTATGATATAATGCCCTTCATCTCTTACTGCAGTTTTTAGTTCAAAATCTAGTTTGTCTGACAGAAATATGGCTACTCTGGCTTTCATTTGGCATCCATTAGCATGATAGATTATTCTCCATCCACTCACTTTCAATCTATTGATGTCTTTAAGCCTGTATACAGCCTATAAATATGTCTTCTTTTTTTTCTTTTTCTATCCTGATACCCTATGTCTTTTTATTGGAGCATTGAGTCCATTTACAGAGTGATTATTGAAAGATATGAACTTAATACCATTGTGTTACCTATAAATTGGTGTTTCTGGTGATGTTCTCTGTTCCTTTCTAGTCATTGTCTTCTTCTTCTTCTTCTTCTTCTTCTTCTTCTTCTTCTTCTTCTTTCTTCTTCTTCTTCTTTTTCACACTCAAAGACTCCTCCTTAGTATTTCTTGCAGGGCTGTTTTAGTGGTCACCAACTTCTTTAGTTTTTGTTAATTTGGGAAACTCTATCTTTCCTTCTATTCTGAATAACAGCTTTGCTGGATAAAATATTCTTGGCTGCATATTTTTCACACTCAGCACATTGACTATATCCTGCCATTCTCTTCTGGCCTGCCAAGTTTCTGTGATCAGAATCTGATGTTTCCTTTGTAGGTTATGCATTTTTTCCCCCTTACTGCTTTAAGAATTCTTTCCTTGTCTGTTTATTTTGTGAACTTGACTATAGTATGTCTTGGTGATGGCTGGCTTTTGTTGAAGGTAATGGGAGTTCTCTGTGTTTCTTGTATTTTGATGCCTATATGCTTCCCTAGATTAAGGAAGTTTGCAGCTATAATTTGCTAAAAAAAAAAAAACAAAAACCTTCTGCCCCTTTTTATCTCTCTTCATCTTCTGGACTCCTATGTTATTTGTTTTAATAAGGCACAGATTCCCTTAAGTCTACCTGTCTGATCCATTCCTTTGTCACCCTCTTCTTTTCAGCTTCATTATATTCCATAATTTCATCTTCTACATCACTGATTCATTCTTCTGATTCATCCACCTTTGTTGTTATGACATCCATTTTAGTTTGCATCTCAGTGGTAGCATTTTTAATTTTGGCCTGACTAGATTTTAGCTCTTTTATCTCTGCATAAAGGGATCTTCCATGCTTTTCTCAAGTCTAGCTAGTATTCTTATAATTGTTTGAAAATCTAGTTCAGACATCTTACTTATATCTGTATTGATTAAATCCCTGGCCATCATTTCTTCCTGTTCTTTCTTTTGCAGTGAATTCCTCCATCTTGTCCTTTTGGAGGTCAAAAAAAAAAAAAAAAAAAAAAGCAAAATAAAAAAATAAAATAAAATAAATTTAAAAATTGAAAAAAAGGGAAGCTAGATCCTAGGTGTGTTTTGATCTGCTTATTAAGAGAAGCTTGACAGAAAAAGAAAAAATAAATAAAAAATTTTAGAAATACAATAAAACATAAAATTTTTTTAAAAATTGCTCTTTCTGTATCCAAAAACAAAAACAAAAATTAAAAAACCAAACAAACAAATAAACAAACCCAAAGGCTTCTAGACCCTGCTTTCCCTAGAGCTCAGGCTTTGCAGCACCCCATAATCAGTAGACTTGGTACCTGCAAGGGGTTTGTGCTGGTCTTTTGGGGAAGGGCCTGCTGCTTCACTTTTCAAGGTGAACTTGCCTTAGAGGAGGTGCACCCACAAGGCTCAGAGGGGTGAGGCTGGATGTGGTGGCTCTGTTCTCCACTTGGTGCTGTTTAACTCACTGAGGTCAATCAGTGCTGGTGGGCAAGGAGTGAAAATGGCTCTCCCAGCCCTTTCATCTCCAGAGGGGGAAGTTAGTCCATGCCACTCCGTGGAGCCCTCACAGACATGCAGTCAACCTTCCTGTGTCCCTAGCTTCCACCAGATTCCCACCCTGACCCAAGGTGTCCACCTGCCAGGCAGTGCAGCGTTCCTGTTTTATCTCAGGCATAGCTGTGTTTCTAACCCCTACATTTCAGAGAGCCCTACAGTAGAAACACACGCTGATCCTCTGGAGGAAGGTCTCACTGTGCTGTGGCCGGTGCTGGCTTCTCCCAGAAAACAGGGGTGCAACCCCACAGCAGTTGGGAGGTTATGGTAAACCACAACACTGCAGCCAGCACCAGCCTTTGTTGCCCTCAGCCAGCGTCTTGGCTCCTATACTGATGAAGGAGGACTCTCAGCGTGCCTGCAGGGCCTTTTGCCAGAGTAGAGGCCCTATCACCTCTACCAAATGGGCTCAGAGCAGGGAACTGCTTCTCCCTGTGCAACCGTGGGAATCCTCCATCATAGTGCATTGCCTGACCCCACCAGAGCAGGGCCAGGCCTCCCCTGGCTACAGCGCTGACCTCCCAAACTTCAGACTCTGTGTTCCACTGATTATTTAAAAAACTAGCGGTATTGAAACCCTCTCCTTTTTCCCAGTGGTTTTGAGAAACAGTTTTCTTGTGGAGTCCCCTATGTGTGTTTTCACTTTTTCCTCTCATTTCCTCTTGCAGCTCTCTCCACCTTCTGCAGAGTCCATGGCTCTTTTCTCCCACAGACCAACTCTTCACAGTTCCTACCTTCCACAGGTCAGTTTTGCTGTTTGTAGACATGCAGCTTTGTTCTCTAAGACTTCTGATCAATTTCTTGGGAGTTCAAAATGATTTGATGTTTATTCAATTATGTTCAAGGGAAGAGGCAAGCTTAGGGTCACACTGCTTCTCTGCCATCTTAACCCTCTCCTATATTCAGTATTAATAATTACTGTCATTGCATATATGCTGATCATCTAGAAGTTAAAAGTGGAATTAAACTCCTATACTAAACCAAATTAATTTTATTCTTAATTTTTTAAAATTTTATTTAAATTCAATTTGCCAACATATAGTATAACACTCAGTACTCATCTCATCATGATTAAGCCCTCCTTAATGCCCATCACCCAGTTACTCTATCCCCCACCTATCTCCCCTTCTGCAACCTTTTTAAACCACTTTATTTTATAAAAACATAAAATCTGCCTTCTGACCATCATGAGAGGTGGAAAGAAAGAAAAATGGAAAACAACATGAATCCCATGGCGGGGGGAACTAAGGTATATTTGATTTTTCTGCCTCTTTCATTATTCCACTAAATTCACTAAATTTCTACTCCTCTGGCGTATTTTGAATAGATTTTTTTTTCTGTAATATCAGTAGACTTGAAGTTACAAAATAGAGCCAAAAAAAAAAAAACTACACTGATAATGTCAAAAATTTTAAGTAACATATTCTCTTTTAGGATACAGAAGAATCTAATTTTAAAAAAGTTAAGTCACCTATGGCAAGATAAGAAAGTTGTGTGCTTTTCTTTTTCTTTTTTTTAAGATTTTATTTGTTTATTCATGAGAGACACAGAAAGAGAGGCAGAGTCACAGGCAGAGGGACTTGATCCCTGGTACAGAACTCGATCCCAGGACTCTGAGAACATGACCTGAGCCAAAGGCAGATGCTCAACCACTAAGCCACCCAGGTGCCTGCAAGTTGTGTGATTTTCAAGGGAATGAATATACCATTCTCAAATCAAGCAATCCTAATGCATACATTCTTCTTAAATTGCAAATTAACAGATTAAAAATTACTTGGGGGGATCCCTGGGTGGCGCAGCGGTTTGGTGCCTGCCTTTGACCCAGGGCGCGATCCTGGAGACCCGGGATCGAATCCCACGTCAGGCTCCTGGTGCATGGAGCCTGTTTCTCCCTCTGCCTGTGTCTCTGCCTCTCTCTCTCTCTGTGACTATCATAAATAAATAAAAATTAAAAAAAAATTAAAAATTACTTGGGAAACCCCCACTTTTAGAAGTTTGTGCTTTATTTTACTTATTCAACATTGCCTACAAATATCCATAATTTGCTTCTGGCCAACTCTACATGAGCTTGCGATGGTTTTCAGTCCAAAATGCATTTACAAATCATGCTTATTAATATGCCTAAAGCTTCACTTTAGATATATCATTCTTAAATTGTGCAAAGGCTCCATTTTAACAACATGTTGACTGACCATCTAATTGTAAGGTATATGTATCCATTGTTTTACAAATGGCAAAAATTTGAATTTTCTGCAATTAATTAATGTTATTCCTTATTCACTTCAATAAAGTAAAAAGAGATTATAAAATTATGAAATATTTTCATATCTCTAATGCATTTTCCAATGTTTAGAAAAAAAGAAAATAAGGTAAAGAATATTTTTTAAAGAAGTCATTGAATAAGAGGTCATTCAGCTTACAAATTAGCATCTGAAGCTTTGCAATTTACAGGTGAGGACTGTTGGGGAAGTGCAATTAAAAACAAAATCTCTTCTCAATCCAGAAAACTTCTCCACAAACAGAGGTAAAAAAAAGAAAGTTTTCTTACTGAAAAAGCAATAAACCAGAAAGTAATACACATCAAAGCAGTCCACTAAAGAGGTTACAAAGTAGAACAAAATCTTCTTTTATATAGCCAAGCAGATGCAACCTGTTTTACGTACATGTTCTCATTATAAACAAGTGATTCCCAAGTAAAAGGGTTTCCCAGCACAACTCGTTACACATAGTTCATCTTAAATTTCCTTTGCAATTGGGATGTTCCTCTGTGTAACTAACCAGATCTATCCAGAGGGTTAATAAACCCCTTATATCTTCATAATGGAAGGTAGTTTTGCAATGTGTAGAAAGTGCCTGTGGGAGTTAGACTCCTAGATTTCATGGAAACCAGAAAAAAAGGGGGAACTATCATCGTTGATGATTACGTTTAAAAGACATGGTTCCCAGATTCTTGAAAAAGATATTTCTGGATCATAAAGTTGTTAAGAGGTTTATTTAGCTTTTTAAAAGATTTACATATATTTCAAGCAGAGAGAGGGAGCTTACAGTTAGAAGTTTTGTAAAGCAAATGCTTCAAAAACGAAAGCAGAAGGAGTCTTTTCACTTATTTTCAACAAGGGAAGTTTTTTTTTTTTTTTTAATTTGTACGTACCCTTACAAGACTACCTGTCCAGACTTTTCATAAACAGTAACTAACCTAAAGTCCCATAACAAACACCTAATTTGCAAATTGTCAGCTCTGGTATTTTTATCTGTACTTTTGCACTGTTCATACTTTTCTATACTGCTTGCTCCCTTTAATAATATATAAATCTGTTATAATGGACTGCTATTTTAAAAAGAGAGAGATAATAAGTGTTGGTGAAAGTGTAGAGATATTGGAACCCCTATATACTGTGGGTGGTGATGCAGAATAGCACAGCTACTATGGAAAATAGTATAAATGTTCCTCAAAAAATTAAAAATAGAACTATCATATGATCTGGCAATCCCACTTCTGCGTACATACTCAAAAGAATTGCAATGAGAATCTCAAAGAGATCTCTGCACCCCCATGTTATTTGCAACATTATTTACAATAACCAAGATATGGAAACATCTTGAATTTCCATGGGCAGATGAATGGATAAGGAAATGTGATATATGCTTACAATGAAATGTTATTCAACCTTTAAAAAGAAGGCAATCCTGCCACTTGCATCAACATGGGTGAAACTGGAGAACATTTTGCTAAGTGAAATAAACCAGTTTCAGAAGGATAGCAACTGTATAATCTCACTTATATGTAGGATCTAAAATAGTCAACATCTTAGCTGCAGAGAGTAGAATGATGGTTGCTAGGAGCTGAAGGGGGGGATGGAGTTGTTCAATCGGAATAAAGTTTCAGTTATGCAGGATGAAGACATTCTAGAGATCTACCGTACAACATAGTGGCTATAGTTAACAACACAAGATTGTGCTCTTAAAATTTTGTTAAGCAGGTGTCACATGAAGCATTATTAGCACACATAAAAACAAGGGACATAGGAAATTTTTTGGAGGAAATGGATATGTTTATTACCTTGATAGTAGTAATAGTATCACTGGTGTGTACATATGTCCAAACTCATCAAATGTATACATTAAACATATGCAGTTTTTTGTATACCAATTACATCTCAGTAAAGCTGATTTTAAAAAAAGAAAAATTACAGAAACCTGCATTTTTCACAACCTTCTATTTTTTTAAAGATTTTATTTATTTATGAGAGACACAGAGAAAGAGAGAGGCACAGACACAGGTAGAGGGAGAAGCAGGCTCTGTGCAGGGAGCCTGACATTGAACTCAATCCGTGGTCTCCAGGATCACGCCCTGGGCTGAAGGCAGGTGCTAAACCACTGAGCCACATGAGCTGCCCTTTTCACAATCTTCTAAAAGAACATTTTGCAAGGACCATATGAGCTTTCTATTAAGCTGTTATTTTTTAGAACTCTTTTTTCAAGAATATCAGAATAGTACATTTTAAGATTATTAACATTTAGGTACAACCATTAATACAATATTTGGGCAGCAATCATAGTTATATTTACTGTCTTTGGAAATAGTATTATTTCCTTGTTATTCTGTTTTAAGTCAATTTGAATCTCAAATAATTTCAGATTTTACTTATGATTTGTCATTAAAATCTGTACCTAGTATATCATACTTGTTGGAAATAATGATCCTGTTTGAAAACATACTGCTTGAATATAGGTGTGCATACATTATTAAATTATGCATTCTAATTAAAATCGCCTGTTGAATAAACATTTTACTATCACTAATATTTGGAAAGGTAACATGGAAATGGTTTCATACTGATTCCAATAACATTAATATTATATTCCAAAAAAAAAAAAAGACTAAGCAACACTTTTCAGCATCATTGAGGTATAAGGAAATCCTCTATAAGTTTAAAAAAATATTAGCAGGGATGCCTGGGTGCCTTAGCAGTTGATTCTGGGCATGATCCTGGGGTTTTGGGATTGATTCCCACATCAGGCTCCCCACAGGAGCCTGTTCTCCTTCTGCCTGTGTCTCTGCCTCTCTCTCTCTCTCTCTCTCTCTCTCTCTCCTTCTCAGTCTCTCATGAATAAATAAAAATAAAATACTTAATATATATATATTAGCAAATGATTATATGAGTTAAGCCATTTAAATGTGGTACTAGTATTATAAAAATAGGTATCTATATTAATTTAATAAAATCAATAACCACAATTTACTTGATAAATTCCATCAGATTTCCCCAACATTTATTTAATTAAAAACAATATACACATGTGTGTGATTTTGATTAGCTTAATGTTGATATAATTAGAATATCACAGAGATACTCTATGAATTTAAGCTCATATTTTAATAATGAAGGCTATGGTATTTTAAATTATTTCAGGAGAGATGAAACTTATAATATCCTATATATCAAATGCCTACTTTTTAAATGGGTTCTATGCTTTATTAACAGTTACTCATTAAATATGATTAATGCATGTAAAATGAACATTATTACCACTCTACAGATTAGGTGAGGATAAAAAGCTTGTTTTTTCCTTGCCATTATTAACCCAGAAACATACAAGTAAGGGCATTTGATCATAAATTGCTTTTAGACACTAGAGAAATGGTGGCAGATACTAGAAAGTTGAATACAGTATGTTTTTTTTCAGAGTTCATGATTAACTATGTTCAGAGACCATGATATGATGTAATTTTGGCTAGAGCTCTAGTACTGTATCACGGAGCTCAGAGTTGACCTTATCAAAAATATTTCAGTCACTAGTTCAAAATTATAGAATCTGAAGGTGATATAAACTGTTCAGAGATGAAATATCAAGTGAATATTCACATCATTATTCATAACTATATAATATATATAAAAATATTATAAGCACATCTAGAGTAAAGTAAACAGCCTGGGTCAGCAGAATGAAGAATAATTGTGATAAATATAAAATATTCTATTGAGTGAAAAATCAGCTGTACACCATGCAAAGCATGAAAGATATCTAAATTAACAGCAATTCACATCAAGATCATCTGAAATTCACAGATCAGAAGATTACAACCACTTCAGCAAGGAATCCTTGATTGGACCAAAATTAACGGAAGCAGAAGCTGAAGAAGGGAACAGTAATGAATCTGTTGTGTTCCTTGGTTGTCAGCAGGACTTGGAGATTTAAGCTCTACAAGGCAAATTTTGAGCAGAGTATTAAAAAATAGAAGGCCATGCAGAGAAATTGGGCTACAATTTGCAAAGGTAAGGAAATCTGATAAAGTGAGGACCACTTGAAGAAGCTTGGTTTAGTATCAAGAAAATGAACAATTAAAAGATCATAATAATGTTCAAAAACCCCGAAATTTAGGATGGGCTTAAACAAATGCATGTGACTACAACAAATGGGTACAAATAAAAGAGGTGGATTGTGATACATTGCATAGTCATATGACTGCATTTGATTCACTGTGTAATCCTCCCATTAGTTCAGTCTCCATAAAGCAATAAGCTAGCATCTCCCCAAAAAGGGTTTTGTAATGTCTAGAACATGGTAGTACATCTCTTGCAAGTAAAAGTGGAGGATATTTTCTCAATTGCTTTATACTGACCTGTAGATGTTAGGTCTTTGGACTAATAGAACTTTGCACATATTCTAATAGGCCATAGTTATTGTGTTAGTAATTCTTGGAAGAAATGTAAGGGTTGCAAGTGTTCTGAATGAAACAAATACTTTTGAAACCCATAAATTTGATGGGTACTTAATTACTAGCAAAATAAAATACCTATAATAACTGGGAGAAAATGGATGTATTATATTTCCTAGACTTTCCATTTTGTTTCCAGTAATATAAAGGGCAATTGGGAAAACCTACAAAAAAGTTCTTTTTCACGTTGGATTGAAATTTTCCATATTTTGCTTTAGCAAAAATATGAAGATTTAAGTATATTAATTATGCTTTGATAAAGCTGTTTGTAAAAAAAAGAAAAGAATTTAAGTAGATAATCTGATAGCCTAGGCCCAAAGTGTATGCTATTTTTCTTACAAACTGAAAGAAATGTGACTTTCTGATAGTATTGTAAATCTCTACGTGGGAGGATATGAGACCTGTGATCTACGTGTATGGGTGTTTGGGTGTGTATATGTGTAGTGTACACTCTTAGATCATAAACTGTCCTTGGCAACCGGTTGATAATGACAAATTGCCCGCCTCAGGAATGTTACAACCAGCTCTTGTGTCTTCCTATGGCACAAATGTCAGTGTTCTTTGTAAGTAGTTTCCCAATGGGAGAGGCTTATTTCTATTGTAAATTCCCTTGGCGCTGACAAAAGAATGCAGCTAGGGATGAGAAACTTCTCTCCATTTTGTATCTTTCTTGATAGTCCGAGAAAATGATGGGTCGTACCTGTCAGAAAATTGAATAAGATAGGGGTAAGGAAGCACCATCAGATGCAATTCTAACTGCTACTAACAGCGTACTGGAAAACACACAGTACAGGCGTCAGTTCTTTTTTTTCATTCTGTAATCCTTTTACCTAACAGGAGAAGCACTCACAAAGAGGTGTGGAATTGTTTGTGAAAATCTTTAACATAATACCTTAATATATTTTCCCCTGAGAAAGAATAAAGCTGGTGTCATGAAATTATGATGAGGTTTTTATTTGCTTCCCATTAGTGTGAATCAGGGATACGTTATTGGTTAACAGGACTACAAAGAAATTTGCTTTGATCTTTTTCCCCAAAGAAGGGTAAAATATTTGGCCCTGTGTCTTCTATTAATTTAAATGGTCAATGAAGGAAATAATCCAATGAATAACAAGCCTCTGATTCTGATATAACAGCCTTGAGGTAGAAAGACCAATTAAGAGTAGTCCTCCATCTAATTAGAAATAGATTTGGATGGGTAGTAGAGCCCTTACAAACAGATTAATAACACAAGGGTTACAGGGGTGCTCTATTCTTTTTGTTGGATGATGATGTGAGACTAGAGTCAGCCCTGGTGACATTTCCTGCAAAATTAAGGCAGATAATTAAAAACAGGTGTACAATATCACTAAGTCATAATCCCAAAGGGATCATTAACCAACTAACTGTCCCAAGGACTGTTTCAGTGTCATTAACTATCATTCCTAATATATTCAGTGTGTTACTATAAACAAAGTACTGGAGTTTACATTTATTTCTGTGGAGTGCAATCTTACTATTTGAGTTGATCTTTTCCTTGTGTTTGGGAACAGTTTTCGGTTGCTGTTTTTGTTTTATTTTTATTTTTTTCTTTTCTTGTCACACAAAGTGTTGGTGCCCATCTCAGATGCATTGGTTTGGTGTCTTTGTGTATCCTATTGCCATATACCCTATGTCTTTGCACAAATCATTAATATAAATATTGAAAAAGATCATTCTGGGAATATATGACTATAAACTTTCATCATAGTAGATATAGAATCCAATCATTTAAACTTTGGTTATAGCGGCTTAACAGGATATAAAGCTATGAGCCACCCAGGGATTCCTATAGATGATATTTTAAATGAGTTTATACATCATGCATAGTTAGTCTCATTGGGAGCCTTGTTCTGCTGCAAAATACTTGCCATAGCCACAAGGTAATATTTTGTTTAATTGTGACTTGTGCCTTCACATGTCACACCGTGTTCAGTCACATCTGATATTTAAGAGTGCAAACAAGTCAGCACAATAGATTTCTCATCAGAACCTTAAAAAAAAAAAAAGAAAGAAAAACCAAAACAAACAAACAAAAACTTGCTTTAACATAGAAATCTATTCTTTTTAAAGTTCTTATCTAAATTCCGGGTTAACATACCATGTTTCAGATGTATAATTTAGTGATCAGCACTTACAATATCTGGTGCTCATCACACAAGTGCTCTCCTTAATCCCCATCACCTATTTCACCCATTCCCCACCCACCTCCCCTCAATGACCAATAGTTTGTTCTCTACAATTAAGAGGCCGAGAAAATTAAGGCCATTCCACTTTAAGTTCAGCGTTAGCACAAGTACAGCCATCCCAGGCCCCTGTGAATAAGAGGTGAACTTTACCTTACTTCAGTTACAGGAAGAAAGCAGCTTACAGCTTAACGTCCTAGAAAGCCCCTATTAGAATGAGAACAGAGCTCAATGCCCTTGAAAGCCCCATATCAAAATGTAAACAGAACTTGAGATATTCCTCCAGCCCTTCTGAAGATCCCCTAGACCAGTCTATAAAAACTAAGCTGAAACCCACCTCGGGGTCCAAGTCCCTGCTCAGCTGTGTTGGGTACACTTGGCAGCTTGTAAATAAACCCTCGTGTGTTTGCAAAAAAAAAAAAAAAAAAAAAAAAAAGAGTCTATTTCTTGGTTATCTCTCTCTCTCTCTCTCTCTCTTCCACTCTCTCTCTCTTTCCCTTTGCTCATTTGTTTTGTTTCTTAAGTTCCACATATGAGTGAAATCATATGGTATTTGTCTTTCTCTGACTGACTCATCTCACTTAACAAAATACTCTCTGTGCTTATTAATTACATACACCTTAAATTTGACAGTTTGATTTTAATTTTCCCTTTAGTTTAGTTCATTTTCCAGTGTTTCCATTTTTTCTAGTTTCCATTTTTAATAAACAGGATACATACCATCAATGAGAACTACCAATTAATATCCCCATGTATTTATGAGAGGCTTCCTACGTTTCAAAGCTACAGAAATTTTTTTCTTTTTTTAAATGTCACATATAAAACACTTTGTTCTCTTGCCTTATTTATTATACCCTTCATATTTAAGGCAGGAAACTAATCATTACATTATTTTCCTCTTTCTATACTGTTATCTTACCAGTCCTTTTTACTAATACTTGAAAACCTACTTTTAGACTCTACTTCAAATAAGAACACTTAAATTAGAGGACACTCAGATATATGCAAATGTTAAAAGGAAATCCTGCTCGACTTGTATAAGTAAAGAATTAATAGATAACTTTGAATACTCTGAGAATAGAGGGAAAGCACAATGTTAAACTCAAAAAGAAAGGATTAAAATCTGAGAGGTATCAAGAAGTAACATTCACTATCCACATTTAACAATCAAGTATGGATGGGTTAGTCAATAATCATGCAAATGAATTTCTTTGTATCAACCTTAACAACTGTTTTCAGTTTCTACACTTCCTTTCTACCTAAATCTTCATATTTTAATCATTGATTAAATTAAACATTCAAAGCACTTATCAGGACATTGCAAAAATAATCATTAAACACAATAAAAATCATTGTTTTGGGTTTTTTGAATCTTTGAAATATATATATATATATATATATATATATATATACTCAGGAAGAGGCAAAGATGTTCTTTAAATGCGTAGAGAAAAATGCAGTGAGGTATTGTGTGTCATTGGAACAAAGAGTTGTTGCAAATTTTGACAACCTGGCATTGTCTTCACCAAGGCTTTCAAGTTCTACATCCACCCCAATTCTCCTGACTCAAGGGCTTAGTGTCAGTCCTTGATTGTGTTTTGATGTTTTTGCAAATCAACAATTGAGTTTAAATTTAAGCAGTCAAAACAGACATTTGTCATTGTGTTTGCATCCGATTTCCTATGGCACCCTGCCCACTTAATCATGCAAGGAGGGGAATTCTGGCAAAGTGAGAGGGACCAAAGCAAGCTGCTGTGACCTAGCAAGAATCATGTCATATGTAATTACCATAATTTATAAGGATCACTCCAGGCTCACTGGTGTTACTGCTGCACACCAGTTGGACTGTGCTAGAATGTTTAAGTAAATATTTGCACGCAACCTGAAGCTGTTGAGAATTTCCGCTTCAGCTAGAGCCCCCTTCTTATGAAATATTCAGTACATGAACTGTCTCCAGTGGTGCAGAGTAGTGGGTTTTCCCTCTGATTTGATTAGCAGTGATGATTCTTTCATGAGTTGTGAATGTCCTTCTAGATTAGCATCATCCAAGTTCTTTGGTCTTGTCACGAAAGAATAGGACTGGGGAGACTGTTGCTTATGAGCATGCTTAAAGCGGGCTTTAACAACCTATGACATGTTTCCAAATAAGATTTTAAATTCATAGAATACAGTGTATTCTAGTTGATAATGTGTTACGATGGATCTGAAACTAATGGTATGTTAGAAGCACATAGAAACTCCAGACTTCAAAATGATATAGAATATGGCATTTATATCTATAATAATTCCATTTGATGGGTGATATAATTCCATTTAGTGAATAAATAATCATTAAACATGTTATGCAATTCTAAAAAATATACAATTTTGTTTCATCAATGTGGGTTGTACTGACCTGTTCTTGGTAATTTAAAGATTATTAACCAAAATAATACTGAAATTAAAAAGAATAAACTTAATTGAAAATTACCAGTATTTTAAATAAAATGTCTAGATTTCATTCAAATTAACTATATTTTATCATACATAAGAAATCATTAAGTCTTATGTATATACATACATACATAAATTGTGTAAATGCGTGTTTATAAATATATATCAACATATAATTTATAAAATATATATAAAGTTTTTTTAAGTGTTGAAAATGACAAAATATCTTTAACAAATTCCTCTCAGTCGAATGAATCATTTCCCTTAGCAATGATTATAGTCACTTTCTACAGTCCTCCTATTTTGCCCGATTTTGGCCTCTTCTAATCTTCAAGGTCACAGACACTGACTCAAGTCCTTCTCACATTCCAAATCTCTCTGAAACTCCCTTCTTTTCTTTCTTTCTTTTTTTTTTAAGATTATTTATTTATTTATTTAGGAGAGAGAAAGAGAGAGTGAACAAATGCTGGAAAGTAGCAGGAAGGGGAGGGGAGAGGAAGAGGGGAAGCTGACTCTCCAATGAGCACAGAACTGTGTTGAGACTCTACCTCCAGACCCCAGATCATGGCCTGAGCCAAACTTAACAGACTGAGCCACCCAGAGGCCCCAAACCTCCTCTGTCTTATTTCCTATGCCCCAGGCCTGAGAAAGTCCTCTGATTTTAAAACTGCATGGGATTAGATTGTGCCTACCCGGACAATCCAAAATCAGGTCCCTATCTTAAGTTCCATAGCTTTAATTACATCTGCAAAGCACCTTTTGTCATATAACATAAAATATTCACAGGTCCCCAGAATTAGAAGATAGTTACATCTTTGGAGGGTCATTCTTCTTATCAGAGTAATAGATTTATTTTACATTTATGTCTGTAGGGATTTGTTGGTAAATCTAGAAAACCTAACTCTCCTATTGGAGGAAAAAAAAAAAAACTCTTTGATTTGTAGTTTTTGCCTATTTCTGTGATGTAAATAATGCCACTATGACAGGTTTCAAGATATGGATGTGGATTCCAACAATTCACAAAATTCTGAAAATTTAATCTAGCTGTCATGAACTGTTATTTTGTACACTCCAACACACCACTTTGTGTTTGTAGAATTTATAAACAAAATTCTGAAATCTAATATCAAAATGGAGATTAGATATTAATGGTAGTAAAATGAGGAGGAGGAGGATGGCACAAGTCCTTTATATATATATGTCAAAATGTGATCAAATAAAAAGAAAATGCATTTTCCTATAGCTTTTTGCTACTAGTGCAAATATATGTCCTAACTAAAAATAACTGAAGATCATAACATGAAATATTTATTTCTTGCTAATTTTGTGATTAAAGATACTATCTTCATTTTGTATATAAAGATTACAATGTCTGTATTATGTATTATGAATAATTGTTCAATTACACTAGAGATGCAGTTATGAACTGAGTGATAATCATTTATATAGCACACATTTTATTTAAAATTTTATTTTATTTTTAAAATTTAATATTCCAGGGTAATTTGATAATGAACTATGTAAACAGATCAGCAAATGAGCACCAAAATGAGTATGGGAAATATAAATGATAAATGTAAAGTTTTCCTTACCTACCCGTCTAATAGGTTGCCTGTAGAGAAGGGCCTGAATCACATTGTAGCAAAGTGTCAGAATGGTTCTAAATACACTGGAATTCGCTTTTTTATCACATATGTGCTATAAAAGTTATATCAACATTTTCATCAAAATTATAGTAGGCCTTTTAGATAGATAGAGCTAGGGATAGAACTATTTCACTTTTACTGTCGTCTGTTTTACTTCTTGTTACTAATAAAATTCAAGAGTCCCAAATATTATATGTATTAAACAACTAAAAATTTTTTAATGAACTATGTATAATGTATAAAAGTAAATAATCGACAGCACTTCAAGTATATGCATTGTATTGGCAAAAGTAGAAAATCTAAGCTTGTTTACACAACTATCTTTTATTTGAAAACTCCATCTGTGAAAGATATGGTGGCTAGAACGTTATTTGTAAATGATATTTCAAGTTTGTCCTATAACAACCTATCAATCATATTTATTCATATTGCCATTGTTTCTGTTGTACTAATCTTTCCTCTAAGGAGCACATACAACTATTAACAGTAATATGGGATATGGTCATCAGACCATATTTGATTATAACTATGAATTTATTATTCCCTAAAATTATGTTTGTATGGATAGCCAAACAAAAATTTCAAATAATGTATTCCTTTGCATCATTTATTTGATTTCTTTCTTTTTTTTTTTTTTTTTCCCGTCACCCATTCCCCTCCAACACCCGCCCTCCTCCCCCCTTCCACCACCCCTAGTTCGTTTCCCCGAGTTAGGAGTCTTTATGTTCTGTCTCCCTTCCTGATATTTCCCAACATTTCTTTTTTTTTTTTTTTAAAGGTTTTACTTATTTATTTGACAGAGAGACAGAAGCAGGGGGAGGCGCAGGGGGAGAGGGAGAAGCAGGCTTCTGGCTTAGCAGAGAGCCGGATGCCGGGCTCAATCCCAGGACTCTGTGATCATGACCTGAGCGGAAGGCAGATGCGGAGCCACCCAAGCGCCCGCCCCTTATTTGATTTCTGATAAATGGTTATTTTGTCATTCTAAAGTCATAAACATGAAGAATATTATGAAAGACTGAATTAGCATTTGTATGTGTGGCAAATTCTTCTTGTACATATCATGAGAAATTAAGCTTCTGGGATAATTTTTCTCTACATATTATAATGAACATATCTGAGTATAATCAGTCAAATTCTCCTAGGGTGTGATTTCCTACTGAAGAGAAGGGTTCTGATGATTTGGGATGGCACATGGCGTCGTGGAGTTAATGCAGCATCCCTGTGTGCTTAACTCATTCCCAGGGAGTAATTTTAGCCCTCGGAGGATTGTTTCATTTTTATCCTAACACAAATTTTGTGACATTTTCAAATTATTTTTTTTATCTTAACTATTCCCATGCCTGCTGTGGCAGATACATCCTTAGAAGTGAAAGTATCTATTCTTTCTCATAATGATTTGAAAAATTTACATCTATTGAAATAGTATTAAGTTTTCATTGTCAAGTCCACGGATTGTTAATTGTATGTCTTTGATCCTCTAGATTTTGTCACAGACTCTCCTCTGTCTCTTTATTTTCTCTGTCTGCTGGGCTCCATTATTGGCCACTGAGCAGGAGATCATCTGGGGAATGTCTGGGCACAGAGAGAGCAGGAAAGGACAACAGATATTAAGGAAACAGACCAGCAAATCTCATGGCAGTGCCAAAGAACTTTTTTTTTTAAGATTTTATTTATTCATGAGAGACAGAGAGAGATACATAGAGAAGAGAGATAGGCAGAGACACAGGCAGAGGGAGAAGCAGGCTCCATGCGGGGAGTCCGAGTTGGGACTCCATCCCCGGGCTCCAAGATCAGGCTTCAGGCTGAAGGTGGCGCTAAACCGCTGAGCCCCCCGGGCTGCCCCAGTGCCAAAGAATTTTATTAGAAAAAGTCTATGCCTTCCGCCTTCCACTAGTCTTTCCCTACAATATCCCCTAAGACAAAATCCAAAATATTTTTTTTTTGGTAACACAAATTAGAAATCCTTAATATGTGTTTATTTGAAATACAGTTGCAACCCGCTCATATTTTGGCAGGAAGTATTTGAATATTTTGCAATTTTCTGCTTGGACAGGAACAGTTTAAAAGTGACTAAAACTTTTGTATAGTGAATATGGCTATTTGTTCCTTGCAGCACACTCATGAAAGAAACACTAGTTTTCAGAGCTGAAACAGAAAAGAGTCATGGGGAAAAAAGGAGTTTGATATTTGTATGGGTAAATATTAGGAATAATGGTGACAACATCTCATATTTATGTAGTGCTTCTACGAGGCCAACTCTGTACTCGGTGCTTATCATGAATTACTTAAAGTAGTTGTGTACTGCACTGCAAGGTAATATATTATTTCCAATTTCCCGGGGATGCTGCAAGAAAATTAGCACAAACTTGGTGGTGCCAAATAATAGTTACTGTCTTACAGTTCTGGAGTCCAGACTTGCAAAATCATGTTGTTAGTGTGGTCATGCTCCTTCTGACACTTGCAAGGAAGAACCCTCCTCACCTCCTCCTAGCTTCTGGTCATTCGCTGGCAATTCTTGGTGTTTTTTTGGTTTGTAGCTACAGCACTTCCCCCCTTCCTTCCATGGTCACATGGCATTCTCCTTGTGTGCCTTTGGCTTCACGTGATGTTGCCTTCTTATTAGGACACAGATCATATGAGATCTTACCCCAGTATGACCTCATCTTAATTAACTAATCTGTAATGGCCTTATTTACAAATAAAGTCACTTTCTGAGGTATTGGGGATTAGAACTTCAATGTATCTTTTTAAGTAACATAATTTAACCTATGACAGTTATTAAATTACTCCAGAGTAATGATTTTCTAGGTGAATAAACTGAGGCTTCAAATGGTTAATTTCTCCAAAATATTACACCAAGTTTTCTTTTTTTTTAAGATTTATTTGTTTTTTAAAAATATTTTATTTTATTATTTAATTTTTTTTAAGATTTATTTATTTATTCATGAGACACAGACAGAGAGAGAAGCAGGCTCCTTGCAGGGAGCCCGACGTGGGACTCAATCCTGGATCCCCAGGATCACGACCTGAGCCAAAGGCAGGCGCCCAACCACTGAGTCACTCAGGTGTCCCTTTTATATATATATATATATATATATATATATATATATATATATATATAAATAATTTATTCATGAGAGACACAGAGAAAGAGAGAGAGGCAGAGACACAGGCAGAGGGAGGAGCAGGCTCCATGCAGGGAGCCCGATGTGGGACTCGATCCTGGGTCTCCAGGATCAGGCCTTGGGTTGACAGTGGCGCTAAACCTCTGAGCCACCGGGGCTGCCCTTATTTATTTATTTATTTATTTATTTATTTATTTATTTATGAGAGAGAGGAAGAGGAAGAGAATCCTTATGGAGACTCCCCGCTGAGTGCAGAGCCTGATCTCATGACCCTGATATTATGACCTGAGTCGAAACCAAGAGCTGCATGCTCAACTGACTGAGCCACCCCTTACAGCAAATTTTTAAACCCCACTATTTTGTCCACAAAATGCATGTGTTTTTATCTCTCTGCTACCTACTGATTAAGGCTATCATCCTGAAAACTGTTAATTTTCTGAAGAAATCTACAATACAGATTTAATAATCCTTTCATGATGAAAGCCAGGGACATTGTTGAGAACTAGAACAAAGGAGAGCACATAGCACAGTAAAAAGTAAGTATTGAAGCACCTGGGTGGCTCAGTGGTTGAGTGTCTGCCTTTGGCTCAGCGTGTAATCCCAGGGTCCTGGGATTGAGTCCCGCACTAGGCTCCTTGTGGGGAGTCTACTTCTCCCTCTGCCTGTGTCTCTGCCCCCTATCTGTGTCTCTCATGAATAAATGAATAAAATATTTAAAAAAATAAGAAGACAAAGTGGTAAAAGACCAATCTGTCATGAGACCATAGTGTTTAATAAGGATCCCCTTCTGGGTAACCACAACAAGGAAACCTAAGGAATAGGATCATGAAAATAATGAGGGCTCAAACTGTGTGCCTGAGATATAATGAGTACCTTAGTGAATTACAGTGGGTAGAGGTCAGAAAGGATAGTATCAGAAGCAAGGTGATCAAGGAGAAAATAAAGTCTTGGAAAAAAACCATATAAAGAAATATAATAGTTATGAGCTCAGATTAGTGGAACCAGGAGGACACGGAGTAGTGAAACAAATAGAGGATGAAGCACATAACTCATCTTTCCCAGCTCTGCAAATACAAAAATCTAGAGGTAACTGACATTGTAAAAGTAACACCAATAGAATAATAGCAATAGATATGCAATAACATAGAAATGTAAACTGTAGTTGAGTGCTGCAGTAGGTTTCTTGCATGTACCATTAGTCCAGAGATTTCCTGTTATCAAAAACCACATATCAGTTTTATAAAACTATAGGTTATACTTTTCATCAGCCCAATAAAAGTGACAAAACTAATTTTAGTGTCCAGAAGCAGAAACGGCATGTTATTCCTTATAAGTAGAATATTTCCTACATTTCTTACTGTGAAGTGTTGAGGACTCAAAATGAATATGGTATTTTGACAGTCACAGATGTTTTAAAATAATGTTTGTAATGATTCGTATTGTTTGGTCATAATATCTTTAACTTCTTTCTGAGGTCCTGAATTACTAAAACACATTCACATGTTGATACTAGAAACATCAGAATGAAGAAATGCTCAATCCACTACGTCATACTGATTTAAGAGGATCAGCAGGAAGTAGCCAGGACTGGCAATGAAATCATTCATTCCGAGGTTCTTTATGGCTCCTGATTATGCATTATTCCTAATTTGTACTTTACTTTACCCAGGCATTTTTAACTGTTCTTGGAGTTATATTTGCACCAAAATGTGGTTTTCAAATACTCTAGTTTGATTCTAAATTTTTTTTGCATCTATAAGCAATGAGGTAGCCTGGATGGTGATAAACACTTATAAAAACCCTGTTCCTATCCATATTTCCACCCCCTACTTCATTTCCATTCTTCTCCTGTTTCCAAGTTTGAAGTTCTCTACTATTAGTTCACTAATAGCTGCAACCACATGGTCACCATGATTCTGCATCTCAGAACACAAAGATAACCAGTTTGAAAGCCATAGAAAATGAATTTTCCCCTTTATTCTCAAATGCAAGGATGACACCTTAATGTGCTTTTCAGTGTTTGGTGAAGTAATTCATTAAATTGCTGCTATTCAAACCCATTCAGGTACCAGCTGGCACCTATTGACAGCACTTGAAATCATCCTTTTATCATCATACATTTAAGATAGTTGTTGTTATCAGGATGTGCAAGGGAAGATGTAGAATTTACTAAAAGGTATAATGAATAATAGTTACTGGTATCGCACCTTATTGTGATGCAGAGATTATGGTTGTTGGGTGAATATACTCATTCAATATTAACATAGTTGATGGTTTATCTAGGATGAGCATTTGAGGGCCTAGCACAGTGTCTAATTTTTGTATGTGGAGGACACAAGTAATAGCAAAAAATAAAATTCAAAAATAGTCAATTGGTTTTGAAATAATCATGTATAATAAAACATCAAAGGAAAATATAAATAGCATCTGGAAATTGAATATAGGTAATTGGTTAAAGATATCATGCAAGAACTTCCATTTATGCACATCAGGTTTATCCTCCTACATGAAACAAAAAAAGAAAACCCTAATATATATATGAAACAGTTCTTATGGTATTGAACATCAGGCAACAAAGGCCAGTGATTCATAAGGAACATAAATAAATAAAGGAATGAGCACTACTATTGCCCCAGATTACTCTCAAGAGAGTTTCCTGGCCATTTACCAGAGGGGAGACCAGATACAGCTTAGTGGTCTTCCTGAAATGTAAAGATGGAGCTGAAGGTGTAGGGAGAATAGATAGCTGGAGTACACGGAGAACTAAAGGGAGATAGGGAGATCAATTGTTTGATCAACAGATAGACAGATTAATAATTAATTTGAATGTAAATAGACTGAATGCTCCAATCAAAAGACATAGGATGAAAGAATGGATCAAAAAACAATACCCATATCTTTGTACTGCCTAAAAGAGACTCATTTTTTTTTAATTTTTATTTATTTATGATAGTCACACACACAGAGAGAGAGGCAGAGACATAGGCAGAGGGAGAAGCAGGCTCCATGCACCGGGAGCCCGACATGGGATTCGATCTCGGGTCTCCAGGATTGCGCCCTGGGCCAAAGGAAGGCGCTAAACCACTGCGCCACCCAGGGTTCCCAAGAGACTCATTTTAGATCTAAAGACACCTGTAGATTGAAAGTGAGGGAATGGAGAAACATCTATCATGCAAATGGATGTCAAAAGAAAGCTGGAGTAATACTTATGTCAGACAGACTTTTAAAATAGACTGTAACAAGAAACAAAGTAGGACACCAAATAATAATAAGAGATAATCTAACAGGAAGATATAACAATATAATTATGATTCCAACATAGAAACACCCAAAAATTACAGGTGAGTCCTTAATAGTTAATAACTGTTAATAGTTAATAACAGCTAATAACAAAAATAAAGTTAAAAACTAAACAGTTAATAACAGTTAACAGTTAAAAACTTAATAAGAAAGATAAAGGAATGAATAGATTATAATACAATAATAGTAGGGGACTTTAAAAGACCACTTACAGCAATGGACAGACCATCTAAGCAAAAAATAAACAAGGAAACAATGGCTTTTAGTGACACCCTAGACCAGGTGCACTTAACAAATATATCCAGAACATTCCATCCTAAAACAGCAGAATACACATTCTTTTCAAGTATACATGTAAGATTCTTCAGAATAGATTACATATTAGCCCACAAAACCAGCCTCAAAAAATTCAAGAAGGTCGAAGTCATACCATGCATCTTTTCTGACCACAATATTATGAAACTGAGGTCAACAACAAGAAAAAATCTGGAAAGACCACCAATACATAAAGGTTAAGCACCATGCTACTAAACAATGTTGGGTCAACCAAAAAATAAAAGAACCAGAAATAAAAAAGTACATGGAAACAAATGAAAATGAACACACAGGAATCCAAAACCTTTGGGATGCAGCAAAAGTGGTTCTAGGAGGGAATTTTATAGCAATACAGGCTTACCTCAAGAAGCAAGAAAATTCTCAAATGCACAATATGAAGCAGCTAGAAAAAGAACAGCAAACAAAACCTAAAACCATCAGAAGGAAGGAAACAATAAAGATTACAGCAAACATAGATGACACAGAAACTAAAAAAAAAAAAAAAAAAAAAAAATAGAACACATCAATGGAACCAGGAACTGGTTCTTTGAAAAAAAAAAAAAAAAGCCTCAATAAAACTAATAAACCTCTAGCCAGACTTATCAAGAAAAAAAGAGAAAAAAACTCAAGTAAATAAAATCACAAATGAGAGAGAAGAAATAATAAGCAACACCACTTAAATACAAATCATATTATGAAAAACTATATGCTAACAATTGGACAACTTAGAAGACCTTGCAAATTACCAAAATTGAAACAGGAAGAAATAAAAAACTTGAACAGACCAATAATCAGCAAAGAAATTGAATCAGTAATCAAAAAAATCCCAAAAAACAAAAGTCCAGGATCAGAAAGCTTCACAGGCAAATTATACTAAACTTTTAAAAAACAGGGTTAATACTATTCTTCTCAAACAATTCCAAGAAATTAAAAAGTAAGGAAAGCTTCTCATTTCATTCTATGAGGCCAGTGTTACCCTGATAAAACCAGGATAAAAACATTTAAAAAATCTGTTTTTCATAAAACCGATGAAAATGCCACTAAAAAAGAGAACTATAGGTCAATATCCCTGAACATAGATGCAAAGATTCTTTTATTCACATTAGCACTGGAAGTCCTAACCACAGCAATCAGACAACAAAAAAGATGTAAAAGGCATCCAAATCAGCAAGGAAGAAGCCAGACTGTCACTATTTACAGAGTACATGATACTCTACAGAGATAACGTAGAAGACTCCACCAAAAAAAAAAAAATTGCTATAACTCATACATGATTTCAGTAAAGTCCTAGGATGCAATATCAATGTACAAAAATCTGTTGCATTTCTACACACCAGTAATGAAGCAGCAGAAGGAGAAATTAAGAAAACCATTCCATTTACAAATGCACTCCAAATTAAAAATATACCAAGGAATAAACCTAACTACAGATGTGACAGACCTGTACCCTGAAAATTATATAACACTAATGAAAAAAAAATAGAGATGGCACATAGAAATGGAAAGACAGTCCATGTTCGTGGATTTGGAGAACACTGTTAAAATGTCTATCCTATCCAAAGCAGTCTACACATGTAATGCAATCCCTATCAAAATACCAACAGCATTTTTCACAGAACTAAAAGAAACGATCCTAAAATTTGTATGGAACCACAAAAGAACCTGAATAGCCAAAGCAATCTTGAAAAAGAAAAGCAAAGATGGGGGAATCACAATTCCAGACTTCAATTTATATTATAAAGATATAGTGATCAAAACAGTATGGAACTGGCACAAAAACAGACACATAGATCAATGGAACAGAGCAGAAAGCCCAGGAATAAACCCATAATTATATGGTCAATTAATCTTTGAAAGAGAAGGAAAGAATATCCAGTGGGGAAAAAGACAATCTCTTCAACAAATTTGTTGGGAAAACTGGGCAGCTACATGCAAAGGAATGAAACTTCACTACTTTCTTACACCACACACAAAAATAAATTCATAATTGATTGAAGACCTAAATGTGAATACTGAAACCATAAAAATCCTACTAGAGAATACAAGCAGTAATGTCTTTGATATTGGCTGTAGCAAATTTTTGTAGATTCTCTCCAGAGAAAGGGAAACAAAAACAATACTGAACTATTGAGACCACACACATACACACACACACACACACACAATTTAATTTAATTTTTAAAAAGCTTCTGCACAGTTAAGGAAACAACCAAACAAAAAGGCAACCTGCTGAATGGGAGAAGATATTTGTAAATGACATATCCAATAAAGGGTTAGTATCCAAAATACATAAAGAACATATAAAATTCAACATCAAAAATTCCCAAATAATCCAATTAAAAATTGGTAGAAAAGATTTCTCCAAAGAAGACATACAGATGCCAATAGACACATGAAAAGATGCTCAGCATCACTCATTATCAGGAAAATGCAAATCAAAATGACAATGAGATATCAACTCACACACTTGTCAGAATGGCTAAAATCAAGAACACAAGAAACAACAGGTGTTGGTGAGGATGTGGAGAAAGTGGACCCCTCCTGCACTGTTGGTGGGAATGCAAACTGGTGCAGCCACTGTGGAGAACAATATGGAGTTTCCTCAAAAAGTTAAAAATAGAGCTACCTTATGATCCAGCAATTGCACTACTAGGTATTAACCCAGAATACGAAAATACTAATCCAAGGGGTAAATGGCGGCATTATCTACAATAGCCAAATTATTAAAACAACCCAAATGTCCATCAGCTGATGAAAAGATCAAAAAGAAATGTATATGCATACTCTATAAATACCTACAGTGCAATTCTAACTTGGTAAGCTGAAAATATAAAATAAAAATATTGTGGGCGTAAATTAAAATTCATTGCAGCCTTGTTTGTCAGTGAAAAACAAAAATACAAATCCATCAATGGTGAATGACAAATTGTAGAGAATCATACAACAGAATGCTACTTAACACTAAAAGAAATTAACTATTAATATATGTAACAAAATGTGTGAATCAAAGTATTTATGACAAAGGTCAGAAAGAATAAATATGATTGCATTGTACCAATACTATATGCTAAACAAATTGTTTTTTAATGCTATGACAGGATTTAGAAAAACTGTTGTGAAAGATCATGGAGAACCTTCAGGATCCTCACCCTTGGGCTAAACTTTGCTAGTATAACCATTTTGGACAAAATAACAACATTCTTTTAATTGTTAGTGCTAGTAAACTAAGAGTCTCCCTAAAGGCTCATTATATCCACACCTAGCTGGTCACTAAATATTTTCTGTATTTGTCCTACACTTTCCTTATTCTAATTTTTACCTCATTGTGGTTCTCATCATTAGCTGCACAATGTTAAAGTATGTGGATTTGCTACCATCAACTATACAAATACTTAAAAGTAATTCTCTAGAACATGAATCTGATCTTGTTACTTTCTACTTAATCTTTGGAAAACCTTGCTAAGACTACAATATAAACGTGAGTTTCAGGAAGGTATGTATGTATGTATGTATGTATGTATGTATGTAAACAGTCATTATAATATATAATTGCCCTTTTCCATTTTTATTTACTAACTTATTTTTTTAAGTCTTAAAATATTTTATCTATTTTTGAGAGAGGGAGAGAGGGAGAGTGAGAGAGAGAGCAAGCTGGAGGAGGGGCGAGGAGAAGCAGACTCCCTGCTGAACAGGGAGCCTGATGAGGACTCGATCCCAGAACTCTGGGATCATGACCTGAGCTGAAGGCTGACACTTAGCTGACAGGGCCACCCAGACATCCCAGTATTCACCAACTTTTTAAAGAAATATTTATTGAGCAGCATGGTGGTCAGAATTCTCTGTGTCCTTGATGATATGCCATGTATAACCCAGCCCACCTTGAGCGTGGGGGGCGTCTGTGACTGTCCTGGCCAACAGAATACAGAAAAAGAGGAGGAATTTTACAAATTTAATTCAGGTTTCCAGTCCATTGGATCTGAGTTAATCAGAAGTGAGATAATCCTTCATGGGTAATGACTTAATCAAGTGAAGACCTTAAAAGAGAGACATGGTTCAGTTGGGACTTAAGGAAACGAACTAGGGGTGGTAGAAGGGGAGGAGGGCAGGGGGTGGGGGTGAATGGGTGATGGGCATTGAGGGGGGCACTTGACAGGATGAGCACTGGGTGTTATTCTGTATGTTGGTAAATTGAACACCAATAAAAAATAAATTTATTATAAAAATAAATAAATAAATAGTCAAAAAAATAAAGAAACAAATCACTATGATACTACAATCCTAAGACAATGAATTTTGCCAACAACCCAAATGTAACTGGAAGTGGATAATTTCCTATTTGACTCTCCAGGTGAAAATGCATCCCTGTCAACACTTTTGACTTCAGTCTTGTCAGTGCCTGAAAAAAGAGCCCTGTTAAGATTTGCCCAGACTTATGACTTGGAAAAACTTTGAGATAATAAATGGAAGCTGTCTGAGTCAAATGAATATTTTGGCAATTTGTTATGGGAATAGGGAAACTCACCCAAGAAAGTACTCTGCTTCTTGTACTGTATTCTAGAGTCTATGGCCACAAAAGTAATAAGGGAAAAATGTTGGGATTATCTAAGGGATTACTACAGACAGCCACGGAGAGAAAAGAGGACCAGACATTAGATCTTGGGTCACTCCGACTTTAAGAATAGGTTGTGGTAGAAAGCCTAGAAACAGAGAATTAAAAGTGGGAAAAAGTAGAAAATCCACCAGTAGTGAGTTGCTGAGGCACTAAGCAAACTAGCATAGCATAGTGTTTCAGAATCTATATGAAGGTATGTTTTGTGAAGAAAAAGAGAGAAAGAAAGAGAGCACAACTACTTCAAATTCTACTAAGATGTTGAGAGATAAGCAGTTTAATAATGTGGAAATACTTAGTGACTAAAAATGGAGCTTTTAAAAGGAATGGATGAGGATTAAATCCTAATTGGATTGGATTCAAGAGGATAGAAGGACAGGGAAGGAGTTAGGGACCATAAAAAATGTACTAACAAGTGTTTCCATACTTATTAAATGCATTCATCCTAGTAAATTTTACTAGAAAGAATTATTGGAAAGATTCTTCTTTTTCTGTCATATAATGAATTCATTTCAAAGCTATAACGTGAGAAATCTACTACCGCATAATGTTATACATGCTTGATGTATCCTTCAAAATTGAAGGCAAACTGAAGAAAATTTCAGTTAAATAAAAACTAGAAGAATTTATTGCCAGTACATCTGCACTACAAAAACATACTACATCATGTTCTTAGCTTGAAGAGAAATGACAAAAGCTGAAATTCACGTCTTCAGGAAGTAATGAACAACAAAAATGAAAAATTTGAGAGTAAATATGACTGCTCATTTTTCTTCCTTTATATTTTTAAAGGTCATGTAACTCTTTAAAACAAAACTATACAACTGCTTGAAGATTTATAGTGTATATAGATGTAAATATATGATAATGATACCACAAAGGGCAGAAGTGGGTCCATGAAACCATACTATTGCAAATTTTCCACATTTTAAAAAATTTTCCACATTTTTAATGAAATGGAATATTATAAACACTAGGTACACTGGGATAATTTAAAGCAACCTAGTCTTGGGATCCCTGGGTGGCGCAGCGGTTTGGTGCCTGCCTTTGGCCCAGGGCGCGATCCTGGAGACCCGGGATCGAATTCCACATCAGGCTCCCGGTGCATGGAGCCTGCTTCTCCCTCCGCCTGTGTCTCTGCCTCTCTCTCTCTCTCTCTGTGACTATCATAAATTAAAAAAAAATAAAATAAAAAAAAAATAAAGCAACCTAGTCTAATCTTTAGTGCAAAATACTCTCACATTAAATAATAAACAGCTAACATAGTTAAGGGATTAAACACATATTGAAAGAAGTTGTGATTAATACAAATAAACACAGGAAACTGAAGAAAAAGAAAAAAGCTGATAACAAAATAGGAGGGAAAACAATAGAACAACAGCCTACTCCAATTAAATGAAGACTTGGTCAGAAGGGATTAAAAAAACACAACTTTGCTATGGAATGTCTATGAAAGATAAATTTATAGTATAATAACAAAGATATTTTGAAAGCTAAAATCCAGCTAGGATAGTTCAAGGTAAGGAACATTAATGGAAGTAACAGAAAACATTTAATAATGACAAAAGTATGCAACAAAATTATTTTAGTAGTAAATGTATTTTGCTAATTATAGCTTTAAAATACAAGATGCCATCAGATATCTATTTGGAGAAATTTAATTTCCACTCTAATCTCACTTTATACAAAAATAAACTCACGATAACATTAAATCTTAAACTATACAACTTTGGGTAGAGAAGATGAAAAAAACTTAACATTCATATAATAAATGAATAGGAATATAAATACATGCAATAAACTATAATATATTATAATTATCCATTTGCATTGTTATATTAGTATATAATATAGATATATAATTATATACTTAGGTCTTTACCAAAAGGAAACAAAAATACGTTTGTACAAAATGACTTGCACATGAATGTTCACAGAAGCTGAACTTGTAGCAGCTTGAGCTGGAAAATCTCAAATATTCGGGAGCAAATAATGAGAAAAAACAAATCGTGGTATGAAGAATAGCATACTGATAGATGCCATAAATTAATTTTAATATATAATAGTATAATTAATACATACATATTTAGTGAAAAAACAAACAAGAAAGAATACTTTATATCATTACATTTTTATAAAGTTATAGAAAAAGCAAAACAAATGTAGAATTAAAGAAAGCAACACTTTGTGGCATAGGGTCAATGGACATGGATGTGATTCATAGTAAAAGAGAACAAGAAAGCTTTTGTGATTATGAACATGTTCTGTACCTTGAATGAAACAGTGGTCATATGATATTTGTCCTATTTCATCAAACTGTATATTTAAGATGACTCCATTTTATCATATATAAATTATATGGTAATAATTTGATTTACATAAATGTTATTGAGGGCAAAATTGATAGAACTAAATGGAGAGACAAGACAAACACACAATCACAGTTGGAGCTTTTAGTACCTCTTCCTTAGTGATTGATAGAAAATTAGCCCAAAAATTTCAGTAAGAATTTATACACACTGTACCTCTCCATCAACCACAGTGACCTGGTATTTATACTACAACCAACAACTGTAGGATTCACATATACATGAAATATAATGATGCTAAATATCATTCTGGGCACTAAAACACGTTAATAAATTTGAAGAGACTGAGATATTATAGAGTATACTTTCTGCCCACAAAACAACTGAACTAGTAAACTATAACTATAATATATTCAGAAAAGGTCAAAGTATGTGGGAAAAAAAGCATGTGAAAATTATACAGCAACTTACTATAGACTGGGTCAAAGAAAAGCAAGGTGAATTAGAAAATGTTTTGGACTGAGAATTATAAAAATAAAACAAATCACAATTCATGTAAAGAAGTTAAACCAGTTTTTGGAGATAAGTTTACAGACAAATTTTTAAGAGACATTAGTGATATGTATGCCTGCTTTAAACTAAGTAGTAAAGAAGGAATTACAGCAAAAATTAGAGAAAGGAAATAACATAGACGAGAGAATCCATGAAATAGAAAACAAAATAGACAACACTGTGCTAAGTGAAATGTCAGACATGGAAGGAAAAATACCACATGATCTTACTTATATGTGGAATCTAATAAAGCCGAACTCATATAAACAGATTGTAGATTGGTGGTTGCCAGGGTCTAGGGGATGGGGAAACGGGGAGATGTTGACAAAGAGTACACAGGTTCAATTATGTGGGATGAATAAATTCTGGAGACCTAATATGCAGCATGGTGATAATAGTTACCTTAGGGACTATCATAGAAGCGTACATTTGAAAATTTTCTAAGATACAGATCTTAAATCTTTTTTTTTAAGATTTTATTTATTTTTTCATAAGAGACACAGAAAGAGTAGCAGAGACACAGGCAGAGAGAGAAACAGGCTCCCTGCGGGGAGCCCAGTGCAGAACTTGATCTCAGGACCCTGGGGTCATGACCAGAGTTGAAGGCAGACACTCAATCACTGAGCCACCCAGATGCCCCTTAAGTTAAATCTTCTTAATGCAGACACACGCACTTACACTCAGAAGGGTAACCACATAGAGGAGATGGATAAGTTTTTTAACTTGACTATAATGATCTTTTCATAACATATACATGTATACAAAAACATCAAGTGTATATGCATCTTAATATTGGACAATTTCTAAATGTCAAAGATACCTCAATAAATTCTTTAAAAAGGAAAATCAGTAAGCCCAAAATGCTTATTTGAAAATATAATTGAAATTTTTTTTGAAAAAAATAATTGAAATTAATAAAATCCAATAAGACTTATTAAGAATGAAAGTTTACAAACACACAATGCCAATATGAGAACAGAAAGGAAACGATGTGGACTCTACAGACATAAAGTGGATAATAAAAGTATAATGAACAATTATTTGTCAATAAGCTAGACAACTTTAAAGAAATTGACAAATTACTTGAAAAGCATAACTTACCAAGAGGCACATGGTAACTGCAATTTAAATAAAAACTTAAAAAAAAAAAGGGACACACACACACACACACACACAAATAAATAAATAAATAAATAAATAAAGACAGTATAAGACAAAAATACCTAATTAACTCATAAATACTAAACAGACTATTTATTTATTTATTTATTTATGATTTTATTTATTTATTCATAAGACACTGAGAGAGGCAGAGACATAGAGGAGCAGGCTCCCTGCAGGAAGCATGATGCAGGACTCTATCCCAGGATCCCGGGGTAATGACCCGGACCAAAGGCAGGCACTCAATCCCTAAGCTATCCAGGTGTCCCTACAGACTATATTTAAAAGGAAAAAAGATACACACACACACACACACTCACACACACAAAATGAGCTAATTATTTTACTCAGGAATGGTATAGATATATAAAAAAAAAGTAAGTAAAACCAGTTTTACATTCAGTCTTTGAGAACAAGCACTTAGTCTTTGTTATCACAAAAATCCAAATTAAAATCTCGATGAGATTCCACTGTGCATCTACCAGAATGGCTAGGATTGGAAAGACTCCATCAAACTACACCTGGGCAAGGATGTAAAACATTCAGAACATTCTTATCTTGTGGATGATACTGTAAAACATGGCAACCACATTGGAAAAGTGCTTGAAAATGTCTTAAAAGATAAACATAGACTTGCCCCGTGATCAAACAATTGTACGCCTAGATATTTTCTCAGTCACTTAAAACATGAGCCCATAAAAAGGCTTGCACCATAGTGACTTCAGCAGCGTTACTCATAACAGCTGCAAACAGGAAACAACTGAAATGCCCATGAAGAGAAAAAGTGGCATATATTAATTAAACGAAATACTATTTAGCAGCAAAAGGAAATGATTTACTAATATGCACAGTGATACCATATTAATTCATCTCTAGGCAGAGAAACAAGACATGAAAGTGTACTTTCTGGATTATTCAGTTATATGAAATCCCATAATGGAAAAAACTCATCCATGGTGAAAATTTTTTTAAAATTTCCTCTATGTGGGAAGGATTTACTTTCTAGGATGATGGATAATCTTCTACTTTGTACACCAAACTCATCGTTATCAAAAGTCATCAAAGTACACACTTATAATGTGTGGGTTTACTACATGTAGACTTAAAAACAACTGTATTGAAAGTTAAAACCCTGGGGTCATGGACTTCTAGAGAAATCAGAGATAAATTTTGAATTCAATAAGTTGATGTACTACTCATTTTTTAAGTTCTCTATTTTAGGAATCTCTCAGTTACTACAGAAAATTGGAAGATATGTTAGGTATTAAACAATTTCATCTGATTTTAAAAACCTGGTAGATGCCAGAGTTTAGAAATAAATATAAATAGTGGGTTTTGTTTTCCCTTGTTACCTCTATTTTTGAAGCAGTCAAAAGGGACACATACCTAAAACCACATATATTACGCAGTCACAATTTTACACAGTGACGAAAAGCATTTATTTAAAAATATTTATTAATCATCAAATAATCCTTTTATGGATCATATAAAAGAATTTATTTTTCCAAATAATTAATGTGTTAGAGTTAGCACATGTATATATGCCAAACGTGCACTCACAAGCTGACTGCTAGCTACATCAAATGATCGACACACACACACAGATACACACATACTGATAGGAAATACATAAGCCCACTGCTTTCATTAGGTTTAGCACTGGGACTGAATAAAAAATTGACCAGTGAATCCTAGGAAAAGCCTCTACTATTATAGCACATATGAGGTTATCAGAGAGTTACACATTGTCAATATTGAAAACATCCACGAATTCTTTGGAGATTCAGTGTGAACTTGCTGCACTATAGTGTCAGTTAGTGAGGTTTACTATAGGAAATTCTGGAACACTGGTATACAGAAAATGAGTGGTTAGTAAAACAGTAACTGAAATTTCCAATTTTACAAGACTCTGATAGTGACTCAGGTTTAAATTGCCTAAATTCCAGAAATGCACAGAGACTGCGACATTAAATAGTGCCTGGAAATTATTAGAAGGGAAAATTAGAGAAATGGTGGGAGCAGAGGAAAGCTTCTGTTTCAAACACCAATGCACATTTATCAGAAGGAAGGGAATACGCATATTCAGGATCACGGAACCATTGTATGGAACGATGGGGGAATGATGTTGAAATAATTGACAGAAACCAGCAATATGAGCCACAAAATTAAGCCCCGATGGAATTAACCTTACAATCCAATCAACAGTTCACTTCCTGAGGGATGGATGAAGAGATATTCTGTACAGTGTCAGGTTAGGCTTGATAGCCCTTTTTTTTAAGATTTTTTTTTTATTTATGCATGAGAGACAGAGTGAGAGAGAGAGAGAGAGAGAGAGGCAGAGGCAGGCTCCATGCAGGGAGCCCGACGTGGGACTCGATCCCAGGACTCCAGGATCACGCCCTGGGCTGCAGGCAGGCGCTAACCTGCTGAGCCACCCAGGGATCCCAGGCTTGATAGCTTTATATAATGTGTTATGTGTAGTGCGCACATATATTTAAGAGAAAATTCCGCAAACAAAATCCGAGATTGTGGTAAAATTTTCTGACAAAAGAAAATTAGTGGATCAGATTGATGTTGTATTGTGAAACAGCATGTCCCAAGAAGCATATAATAGTCATTGATTTTTCCATATGTGACTAATATTATTTTAATATTTATTGACTATTCAAAATGTGTTAGCACCTCTCATAAGAAACATGGTAACAAATA
Organism: Vulpes vulpes; assembly: GCF_048418805.1. NCBI lineage: Eukaryota > Metazoa > Chordata > Mammalia > Carnivora > Canidae > Vulpes > Vulpes vulpes. Next base: position 100,902,798 of record NC_132780.1, read on the forward strand.
ACAATTTTGAAGATCAATTTTGAACATAACTTCAGCAAGAGATGTTGGCTAAATGCCTTAAAGTGACAACTTAATGGTAGAAACAAAATAATGAAAAATGGTATTAATTATGTAATAATTCACGGTTAGGCAGTTATGTAAAAATAAATCGCCAGTCGAGTTTCCTAACTGGAAATACACAACCACATCAGTACTTTATAGATTTTTTACAGAATATTGACAGAAAAAGTGTGATGTGTTCCTTAATATTTTTCATCGATTCACTCATTGCTAGATGCTCGGTAAATTTTTAGATACCATGTTACTAATTTTATTTAAAAATATTTAAAAATATTTAAAAATTATTTATTTATTTATTTAAAAATGTAGAAATAAAAGTATGATGTTTTAGGTAACTGTATTAGTACATAAAATAAAATTTTATGAACAGAGAATTCTCATAGTACCTTCAAAACCAACTATAAACACAACGAAAGCAACAAGTGTAACCACGATTGCATTCCAGATGACCCGTAAATGGACAGCTGGAGGTACATTCAATTAGACATAATCTATCATATAAACTTAATTTGCTCATGAGCTTTATCCTTATGCTAAACGTACCCAGTTTAAGAGCAGCAGGGCAAATCTGTGTATGGAAAACCACTGAACCTACTGAATGAAGCAAAATATCTAAGTGTCTTGGCCTTTATTATCAGTTACCTGCAATTTCTTGGAAAATATGTCATTTGAATGATACGTTTTCTTCCACTGAATTATTTCTTATCCTTTGTTAAGCTCTTTCTTCCAGCCTTCCGCTAAAATCAGAATCATCCTGTTCACGCACACATACTTGCCTTAAGTATGTGAGCAACAGCTGGGTATCCAGTTATTATAGCCCATCTATTCTATTTGGAAAAATGAAAAAAAAAATGAGGCAGATGAAAATTTATGAATTTCCCTCCCTTTTTAATTCCACTGTGCAGAGTTGTGTTGCTTTTACTCATTACAAAGAACTGCGAGTAAACCTGGTTGTTTGCCTTCTTGACTTTAAAAGTGTATTGTCGGGGTGCCTGGGTGGCTCAGGCAGTTGGGTGTTTAACTCTTGATTTCAGCTCCCGTCATGACCCTGGGGTCCCAGGATCAAGTCCCATGTTGGGCTCCACACTCAGTGGAGAGTCTGCTTGAGATTCTCTCCCCCTCCCTCTGCCTCTTCCCCTGCCCATGATCTCTGTCTCTAATATAAAGAAATAAATCTTTAAAAGCATATTGTCAGTATTTCTGCTTCACTGGAGTAGAGTCATAGCTAGCTGACAATCCTCTCCTCTCCATTTTTTAAAATTCCTATGTTGCTGGGATCCCTGGGTGGCTCAATGGTTTAGCGCCTGCCTTCAGCCCAGGGAGTGATCCGGGGATCCCAGGATCGAGTCCCACATCGGGCTCCCTTCATGTAGCCTGCTTCTCCCTCTGCCTCTGTCTCTGCTTCTCTTTGTCTCTGTCTCTCATGAATAAGTAAATAAAATCTTTAAAAAAAAGTTCCTGTGCTGCTGAACTAGCGTTGTTCTGAGTTATGCATATACATTAAATTATTTTGGAATGCATCTTGTCCTGATAACTGTGGCTAATGTATTGGGAAATTGCTCTTACAGTTATATGCCAGTTATTTTTTTTATCATAGCTTAATTAAGACATAACATATGTCTTCCCTCCTTCAGATTTGAATCTACTTTCTTTTCCTTTTTTTTTTTTTGAATCTACTTTCATGTCTCCGTCTCTGCGTGAATTTTTTACTTCTTCCTACTGTTAAAATTCCATAGCCAGATTTTGACAGAGGTGGTTATGACTAAGCATTATGTCAGTTTATAAAGTACCTTTATAAAAATTGTATGATTTGGAAAGCAATTTTTCTCTTCCGACCCAGTATTTCTACATATTTGGGGTATAATTAGATACCTCTCATAACAACTAGGTCCCTACTATCAAGTTAAAGGAGATAACTTTATTCTTCTGGGGTTTTTGTTTGTTTGTTTTGTTTGTTTGTTTTTGTTGTTGTTTTTCTTTAATTTTTGGAGCAGTTTTAGGCCTATAACTAGATTTTTTAAAAATGCAGATATTTCCCAAGTACGCCCTGCTCCCACACGTGCATAGTCTTCCCCATTATCAACATTACTCAACAGAGAGGTACAATTTTTACCAAGGATGAACCCATAGCGACACATCGTGATCCCTCAAAGTCCAAGGTTTGCCTTGTTTTTTCTTAGTGTTGTGCATTCTATGGGTTTGAACAAACATATAATGAGATATATCCATTATTATAATATCATACAGAGTATTTTCACTGACCTAAAAATCATCTGTGCTGTCTCTTCCCCACCAAATCCTTTGCAACCACTGATCCTTGTACTGTCTTCATAGTTTTACCTTTTCCAGAATATCATATAGTTGGAATTATGTAGTATGCACTCTTCTCCTATGGCCTTTTTCTACTTAGTAATATGCAATTAAGCTTCTTTTCATGTCTTTCCATGGCTCAATAGCTCATTTCTTTTTAGCAATGAGTAACATTTTACAGTCTGGGTGTAGTATTTACCCATTCACCTACCGAAGGACATCTCGGTTGCTTCCAAGTTTTGGCCATTCTTAATAAAGCAGCTATAATCAGCCATGTGCAGGTTTTTGTATGGACATAGGTTTTCAACTCCTTTGCATAAATGCCAAGGAGCACAATTACTGGATCACATAGTAAAAGTAGGTTTCACTTTGTAAGAAACTGCCAAACTCTCTTCCAAAGTGGCTCTACCATTTTGCATTCCCACCAGCAAGGTATGATAGTTCCTGTTGCTCTATATCCTCACCAGCATTTGATGTTTTCGGTGTTTTGGATTGGGGCATTTTAAAAGGTGTGCAGTGGTATCTCATTATTTCAATTTGCATTTTTGTGATGACATAAGGTGTGGAGCATCTTCTCATATGTACATTTGCTATCTGTATATCTTCTTTGGCGAGTTATCTGTTAAGGTCTTTGGCCCACTTTTTAATTTAGATATTTATTATCTTTTTTAAAAGCTTTCATTTAAATTCTAGTTAGTTAAATACAGTTTAATATTAATTTCAGGTGTATAATATAGTGATTCAACACTTTCTTACATCACTGGGTGCTCATCACAAGTGCCCTACTTAATCCCCATCATCCATTCAATCCATCCCCCCAACACTTCCACTCTGGTAACCACCAGTTCATTCTCTATAGCCAAGAGTCTGTTTCTTGATTTGCCTCTTTCTTTCTTGGCTATTTGTTGTCTTATCATTGAGTTTTAAGAGTTCTTTGTCTACTTTAGATAATAATCCTTTATCAGATGTATCTTTTGCAAATATTTTCTCAAGCCTATGGCTTGTCCTATCATTTACTTGATATATTTATAAAATATTTGAAAAGATAATCATCAGTGAGGACTATTGGTATTTTTAGAAGTAATTATAATTTATATGAGGAGAAACAGAATTAAACAAAAACTAGTAAAACACGAATGAAATATGTGGGCTAATTCAAACATTAGAAAAGAAAAAGGTCTGTACCAGTACTATAACTAAAATGATATTGTAAGATAAAATATATCCTTCAAATTAATAACCACAACATAAAAGTATAAACTCGGTAGAATTAAACATGCAGAAGCTGAATTGAAAACATATATATATAAATATAAATATATATAAATAAAACTTTATATACATATAAATATTTAAAACATATATTTAATTTTTTAATCTTAACAGAACAATACAAAAAAAGGAACTTGAGTAAATGCATAAATGTAGAGAAATAGTAGGATACTGTTCTGTTTGAAAAAAATTAAGATAATATAAATATGTCAATTCTGAAATCAATTTGTAAATTTAATTTAATACTATTGATTCCCAACTTTTATTATTTACTTTATTTTTAAATTCCTTTTTAAAAATGACTTTAGGGCAGCCCGGGTAGCTCAGCGGTTTAGCGCCGCCTTCACCCCAGGGCGTGATCCTGGAGACCCGGAATCAAGTCCCACGTCGGGCTCCCTGCATGGAGCCTGCTTCTCCCTCTGCCTCTCTCTCTCTCTCTCTCTCTCTCTCTCCTCTGTCTCTCTCTCTTTCTCTCTCGTTGTGTCTCTTATGGGTAAATAAATAAAATCTTTAAAATAAATAAATAAATAAATAAATAGACTTTAGACTCAAAATAAATGGCAAAAATACTAGAGAGTTTGTACTCTTTATCTTCCCCAGTGGTATCATCATAAAAAGACATCACATTATCAAAACCAGGAATTTAACATTTTGAAACTATTAACAAAGCTAGACACCTTATTCAGATTTTACCAGGTTTACTTGTATTCTTTATTCTGTATCATTATATGAAATTTCACGTGTATAGATTTATGCATATTCGTCAGATTACAAAACTGTTTAATAATCACAAATAAACTCCCTTTTGCCCTCCTTTGATAGCCCTATCTGTGGCCAACCTTAAGCTTTGTCAAATACTAACTAATCTGTTCTCTGTAATTTCAAACAGTGAAAAAATTTACAGAACTGAAACAAAGCAACACGGAACTTTCTCAGATTGGTATTTTTGCTCAATATAACGTCTTTGAAATGCACAAAATTATTGCGTGAATGATTATTTTGTTCTTTCTTACTGGTGAATTCAGCTGAGTTCTATTCCATTATATGGATATATAACAATTTATTTACCTGTTGGAGAAAATTTATGTGGAGGTTTTTTGTTTTTTGTTTGGCTAACATACAAATTTTTATTCCTCTAGGATAAACATCCATGAAATTGCTGTAGAGTACATCTTTAACTTTACAAGAAACTGCCAGACTGTCTTCCAGAGTGACTGTACCATTTTACATTCCCATCACCACTGTGGGAAGAATACCAGCATTCGACAACCCCTCTATGCTTACTCGCTCCTCAATACTGTATTTCTGAGATATGTGCATGTGGCTTTATTTCCATGTTTGATGATTCCAAATGCATACCGTAGTATTCCATGGGAGCGTCCACCGTATTTTACTTATCAGCTGTCAAACGATGGTCTCTTAACTCCCTTGGTCTCTTGACTACAAAATTACACACACTCTGTAAAATATGTGAGTGTAAATTCCAATGATATAGGATCTAGTAATGAGATCACAGGATATGTATAACATAGTGAAATTACCTCTTTCTTTGTATTTCTTAAATATAAAGAAATTATATTTCTTTCCAAAATAGTTATTGTATATACTTCACCAGGAATGAGTTCCTATTTTTCATTTCCTAGCCAAAATGTTCATTATCTAATTTTTGCCATGCTAATTCTTATAAATTAACATTCTTTAAAAATTTGAGCATCTCTGATTGCTAGCGGGTTTGAGCACCTCTTCATTATAACTTACTTATACTTCAGATTCCCTCTTTAGTGATTTTTGCATTTTCATATGTTGATATATTTCTCTTGGGATTTATTTTTTGTTTTAAAATATTTCTTGAAATATTTTATTATCCTCTATCTATTTTAGACATTGCAAGTATTTTATCCAGCAGATCACCTCTCTACAATTTCCTTCATTGTAAACAAATTGGTATGTAATCAAATCAATTGTCTTTTCATGCAGTGAAAAAGATGAACATTTTTGATATTAATCAGTATGTTTTTCCACAACTTAACTACAAAGCATTCTTTCTGTCTGCATAATTGGGGCTTATAAAAGGAACATAATTAGTGAAAGGAAATCACTTTGTGAAACTCTAAGCTTTTTTGATACTATAAGCTCTGCCTTTAGAAGGACTAATAAATATTGAACTGTCCATTTAAAATGATTTTGACACTATACTTCATTACACTTCTTTTCCATTCTCAATCATTTTTATAGAGCATGGAAATTGAAATCACATTATCTTACTCTTATTTTCATGTCTGATTTTAAAGTGTGAAATAATGTCCTTAAAACTTTACAGCACATGTCTTATACTGTGAAAAGTTAAATTGATATCAACAGGAAAAATGTCATTTCTTTTCTTTTCGGCAAATAGCCTTGCCCCATAACGATTCTGACCAAGATGACACACTGCATGGTATCCTGTGATACAAAAGCAAAGTTGCCTATAATTTAAAATATAATACAAAAACTTATTCTCTAGAAAATGGAGGGGGGGGGCTTCATAAACACTGGTGATACATAGCTTGGAGAGATAGAAAGGGAAAAAAACAGGTATATGGGTAAATAAGGCAAGACTTTTAGTTTTTGTTTCCATTTTTAAAATATTTGGAAAAAATATTCCCTACAGAGAACATCCCAGAGCTACAGTAAGTTTAAGGCAGGGAAACAAAAGAAGAAACCCAACTACTATATATAGTCTTCAGGATGTTTTTCAACATTCCACGGGAATCACAAATATATCATTCACAAATATTCCTTCGTATATCAGAATGTTCATATTAGTCCTTTTACACCCTATAGTAAAAACAGTTCAAAATAATAAATGCAGGACTCAAAAAAATAAATAAATAAATGCAGGACTCACCTCAATTCCTGACTCTCCTCTGGCATGTTCACAAGGATCATATTTGCCAACTACTCATGAGAAGCATAATGGGAAATGTTACATCAGGGCTTACAGCAACTGGCCTGAATTTCATAATAGCACATCGTACTTATATCTTCTTGTTGGATAATCACTTTATCATTATTGTATGGTCCTTCTTTGTCTTTCATTAACATTCTTTGTTTTAAAGTCCATTTTGTCTGATATAAATATTGCTACCCCAGCTTTTTTTTCTTTTTCCATTGGCATGGAATGTATTTTTCCATTCCATCCCTCTCTCTCTCTCTTTTTTTTAATGTATTTGTTTATTTTAGCTGGGTGATGGGGGAGCAGGAGCATGGGCAAGGGAGGGGCAGAGGGAGAGGGAGGGAGAGAAGCAGGCTCTGTGCTGATCCTGGAGCCTATCATGAGCCAATTTCAGGACCCTAAGATCATGACTTGAGTTCAGATCAAGAGTTGGGCACTTAACTGACTGAGCCACCCAGGTGCCCCTCATTCCATCACTTTCAATCTATATATATATATATTTTTTGAAATCTGAAATGAGTTTCTCGTGAGCAGCTTTAGTGGGTCTTGTTTTTTTTTAATTCATTTGGGCACCCTATGCCTTGTGATCAGAGAACTTACTCTATGACATTTTTGTTTTTAAAGAACAGGGTGTTGCTTTATTTTTATTTTTTAAAGACTTTATTTACTTTATCTTTTTAAAGATTTTATTTATTTATTCATGAGAGACAGAGAGAGGGGCAGAGACACAGGCAGAGGGAGAAACAGGCTCTCTGTGGGGAGACTGATGTGGGACTTGATCTCAGGACTCCGGAAACACACCCTGGGCTGAAGGCAGACACTCAACTGTTGAGCCACCCAGGCGTCCCAACTCTATGACATTTAAAGTACTTATTGATAAGTTCTCACTTGTCATTTTGTTGTTTTCTGGTTGTTTTTGTAGTTCTTCCCTATTCTTCTTCTCTTTCACTCTTCCCTTGTGATTTGATAACTTCCTTTAGTGTTGCCTTATGTTCTCTTTTCTTTATTTTTTGTGTATCTATTACAGGTTTTTGGCTTGTGGTTCCCATGAGGTTCCTGTATAACATCCTATGTATAAAGCCTAAATTCAAAGTTGATAGTGGCCTCAATTCAAAGATATTCTAAAAGCACTACATTTTTACCACCCTCATCTATGTTTTATATATATGATTTAATATTTTACATCTTTTAATTTTGTGTATCTCTTAACCAATATTTGTATATATAATTTTAACACTTTGCCTTTTAGCCTTAATAATAACTTTATAAGTGATTTATCTGCTAACTTAATTGTGTCCATTTCTTTGAGATTGCTCAGTTTGTTGGCATATAATTTTTCATAATATTCTCTTATAATTGTTTGTACTTCTATGGTGTTGGTTGTGATCTCTCCTCTCATTTGTTATTTTACTTATTTCGGTCCTTTCTCTTTTTGTTAAGTCTCGCTAGGGGTTTATCAATTTTATTAAGTCTTTAAAAAAATCAGCTTTTAGTTTCATTAGCCTGTTCTACTGTTTTGTTTGTTTTTTGTTTCTATTCCATTTACTTCTGCTCTAATCTTCATTATTTCCCTCCTTTGACTGGCTTTGCACTTCATTTGCTGTTCCTTTTCTACCTTTTTTAGGTTTAAGGTTAAGTTGTATATTTGAGATTTTTCTTTTGTTTCTTGAAGTTGCTCTGTATTGCTAAATACCTCCTTCTTTATGATGGCTTTTGCTTCATCCCAAAGGGTTTGGACCCTGGTGTTTTCATTTCATTTGCTTCCATGCATTTTTAAAAATTCCTTCTTTAATTTCTTGGTTAACTCATTCATTCTTTGATAAGATGTTCTTTAACTTCCATGTATTTGTGTCTTTCCAAATTTTTTCTTGTGATTGAATTTAAGTTTCATGGTGTTGTGGTTAGAAAATATTCATGGTAGGATCTCAATCCTTTCATACTTTTTTAAAAGACTTATTTATTTATTCATGAGAGACACAGAGAGAGAGAGAGAGAGAGAGAGGGGCAGAGACGCAGGGAGCCCGACGTAGGACTCAATCCTGGGTCTCCAGGATCACGCCCTGGGCTGAAGGCAGCACTAAACCACTGAGCCACCAGGCCTGCCCCAGTACTTGTTGAGGGCTGATTTGTGACCCCGTATGTATCTATTCTGGAGAATGTGCCATGTATACTAGAAAAGAATATGTATTCTGTTGCTTTAGGATGAAATGTGAATTAGGATGAATATATCTTAAGTCCATCTGGTCCAGTGTGTCATTCAAAGCCATTGCTTCCTTAGTAATTTTGCACGTGAAAAATCTTTGTTTTGTTAGTTCCCTGAAATTTTAGAGTTTGTTGTGGTAGCTATCATTAATTACCCTAATTATATGACCATTATAAATATCAATCACTTACTGAGCATTTTTATCATCAACAGTGTCCGTATCAGATTATATCCTTTCAATATCACCATGAAAATTATCCTCTGCATTTGTAATCCTTGAATATTATTACCAATGCGAATTTTACTCTTCATTGGAATAGAGTTCCTCTCAATTGTAACAATATCCAGTATTGATCTCTTTGAGATCTTACATGACATTTTTTATCAAATTTGTGATACTATTTTTGCTTCTATATACCATGTATACCAAGGATATTTCATTAAAATTCACAAAAATATATAAAAGCAATTATGAATTAAGGATAGGAAAATGTCATTAACAAAATCTCTAGCCCCTGGGAGGGCCTGGATAGCTCATTGGGATAGGCATCTGCCTTTGGCCCAGGTTGTGATCTCAGGGTCCTGAGATGGAGACCCACGGTGGGCTCCCTGTTCAGTGAGGAGTCTGCTTTTCTGTCTCTCTCTGCCACTCCACCCTACTTGTGCATTCTCTCTCTGAAAAAAAAAAAAAGTCTTAAAAAAAAAAAAACCAGAAAAACAAAAAACACGAGACCAAAAAACTCTAGCCCCTTGAAAAGCAACATTTGCTCACTATTTCAAGTATTTTTGTTGTTGTTAAATTCTGCTGTAAGGCGAAATAAATCCATTTTGCTCAATAAATAATCATTGACTAGAAACAGTATGTAACTTATTGGTACCCAATGAGTTACCCTGGGTAACAAACAATGTCTGTGATACCATTTCTTTTTTTTTTTCCATTTTTTTCCTTTATTTTCCCCCTGTGATACCATTTCAATACTAACAATATCCACTCTTTAGTTCATGAGACAAACAAGAAAACTACAAATTGATTATATAATGTGATATGCAAACCCATTTCTCAGGACACACAAACTCACACCTCAAGACCCAACTGTGTCTAGTTGGGTAGATAAAATAGACATTAAAATTCAATTTCAATACAAGCTAAAATGTTACACTCTGTGATAGGTGGCAGGGGGAATGGGTTATGAATGATCAAATAAAAACTATGGATAAAAAGTTCTTAGAGAATTTTTGCTTATTTGGGGAAGGACAGATCATCGATTCATTAGCTTAGAGAGGAATATCTGCTTTAAGCTTTGTAATAGGGTCACCTGGGTGGCTCAGCTGGTTAAGCATCTGCCTTCAGCTCAGGTCATGAACCCAGGGCCGTGGGATTGAGCCCCACATTAGGCTCCCTGCTCAGTGGGGAGTCTGCTTCTCCCTCTTTCCACCCCTTGCCTCTGCTTGTGCTCTCTCTCAAGTAAATAAATATCTTTAAAAAAATTAGAAATTTGTAATATAAATATTTATATAACTTTAAATATCTACTACTGATTATTGAAGTAGTGTATCCTTCTAAAACCCTGGAAGATGTAGCAACAGTCACCAGCACAACTAAAAACAGGTACTCTCTGTGTGTTTTCACGAGTTTTGGTGTTAATACTTATTTACAGTAAGAAAGACTCAAAATCAATGGTACTTTCTCTTCAAAGGATTTTATTTCTCTTGTAAATAGAAAAAAATGTAATAAATGAAAAACTCTTTGCCTCCTAGAGTAGTGTGAAAAGCATATGAATAATTCATTATCCCCAACATGTAATTGATTTGAAAACCAAAATAGCACAATTAGATGACTTTAAAAAACTTGATTTTATTAATTAATTGAAATGGGCATTTTTTTCTAAGTAATCTTTTTGTTCTACAATTGCTTCTTTGCTCTGTATAAATATGCATAATATTGAAAACGTAAGATTGATTTACATAATTTTAAATTAAATTATACTAATTGAGCTTTTTCAAATGTAAGTCAAATTTCATTTTAATCTGAAGCTTAAAAAGTAACATTTTCTTGTGATAGCTACAAATAATAAAAAATTGTCACATTTATAAAATAGTACAGTGAATAACCCACTTTTAATAACACATGAAAAATAGTCCAAAAGTTAATTGATTATAGATTAGAAAGTTATAATAAGCAAGGAAATTCCTCTTTTTTTGCCTGTTTCAGTTGAACTATGGAATAATGAAAAATCAAAGGATTTTCAAACTTTTTGATATTAGATATCACAAGCTATTTAATGTACCATCCATTATTTTAAAATGGTGAAAAAATAGAAGGAAATGACAAGATCCATTTTATTATTTTATTTAATAATATTTAGATCTCAGTCATGAAATGTCATAGAAAAATAGTCACACGATCACTAAATTTTCTGAAGAATACTGCAACGTGTATGTCTTAGATTGTTGGTTGCAAAAGTCATGAGGGAGAGAAAAAAGTTGTTTCCTAGTTAAATAATTTTTAAAATAATTTTAAACCAGATGCATATCATAACTCTGAAAGAGATTCCCAAAACATATTAGGTATTAAAGGTAAGGGCAAGACCTGTAGAAAAGTACCTGCTGAGGTATTTTCAAACCTAGCTAATAGAGACAGGAAGGCAGAGAGAGAAAAAAAAAAAAAGAAAAGAAAACTTGCTTTGAGAACTTCCAGTTGTTACAGAGCAGGTTTCAAGTTCTTTCTAAACAATCTTTGGAAAACATAGTGACTTAAAACAAAAAATGTTGTCTAACAGTTCTAGAGTTCTGGAGGTCAGAGGACAAAGTATTCTTACTGGCTGAAATCAAAGTTTTTAAAAGGACTACATTCTCTTTAGGGATTCTAAGGGGAGAAGTGAGTTCCTTGTTTTTCAATCTTCTAGAGGCTGCCTGGATTCATTGGCTTGTGGTTAATTATATGTGCTAATTTGGCTGGGCCACTGTGCCCAGATATTTGATCAAGTCTTATTCTGAATATTCCTGTAACCACTCCAACACTCTCTATGCTAGACCCATGGAACAAACACATTTATATATTAATAGAACCTATTAGAAATGTTGAATTGATAAAGGAGATTGATTTAAAGGCAATCAAATAGATACCATGGCAACTATTATAGCTATTAAAATACTAGATATAAATTAACTGCCTAGTTAAACCAGAACCCCAGATATAAATGACAACTCTCTCTTTAAAATGAGGTATTTATTTTAAAATACATTTTTTGCATCTGATTTAATTTACAGAATTACATCAAATTGGAATGTATAGTCGGTGAACAGCATCCTTCATAGAAATAAAACATATGTTACCAGTAGCAGTTGTATGATGAAGCTTCATTATTCAGCTCAAAAATGTTGAAGCTATAATCATTAAACATATGTCAGAGATACAGAAAGATAGCAGCTCTAGTAAGACAGAATTAAGATGGTAGAGTAGAATATAAAAGATCTTTCAGAGGCTCAAAGAGAACTAGAAATCTAATTATAATCATGTTTTATCATTAGATATTTAGGATTATCTTCATATCATTTAATTAGAACAAATGAGTAATTGCCAGAGTCACTTTACAAAGGACTATTTAAGACAATTTTTTTAATAGGAAAGTTTATGATTTATTCAAATGGAAGCTACTGCTTCTACCCAGAAACTGATTACATGACCAGAAATAACAAAGAATTCACTTTTTGGGACACCTGGGTGGCTAAGTAGTTGAGCGTCTGCCTTTGGCTCAGGGCTTGATCCCCAGGTCCTGGGAGTGAGTCCCGCATCAGGCTCCCTATGGGAAGACTGCCTTTCCCCACTGCTCATGTCTCTGCCTCTGTGTCTCTCATGAATGAGTAAATAAAATCTTAAACAAACAAACAGTGACTTTCCTCTTTGGTTGCTGTTCCAAAGATACAAAAAAACCAAAGGGTCCAGAGGGAAGGTATAGACAACTGTTTGATGAGATTCTTGCATTTCCTCTGACAAAAGTGTGCATCCTTTGGGGTAAAGGATTCAAATCTTGCAGTGCAGAAACTTCAATCATAAAATTTCCTGGTAGGTCATTAGAGGTGATAACAACAGGGGATGCTCTTTTCTCCATGCCTAGCTTCTCAGACTTCTGTATTTTTCCTTGAAGAAACAATACAAAATAAATATTTCTGTTCAATGCATATTATGCATCCTAGATGATGAATGCTATTCTCACATAACATTTCCTTAGGGCTCATGAGGCAAATGTGTCTTCAGGACGCCAGCAGCTTCTGGTTGGTGCAATAGGTAATAGATACTGGATCTTGTGGACATGGTTTCACTCCCACAACATCTTGGATTTAATGTGACCATTGGTCTCATCCTGATATAGGTACCAGCCAGTGCCTTGCTGAAAAGAACAGCAAACTCATATTCAAATACATGTCTCTGCACATGAGAACAAATTTCTGACTCAACCAGTTTGGAAGAGTAATAAATTTGCCACTAAGCATCCAGTAGGTTTCCTGTAGGAATGATGCAATTTGGGGTTTCCTTGTTGGAGTCTATTGCTAGAAGGTTGAATCATCTTTGGCAAGTGTGAGTTCATTCTGTTGGGTCTCTGTCCCTATGACTATGGCCACTTCTAGTGTAACTTTTCACGCCAGCACTGGCCTGGCCATTGACAGAGCTTGGCCAATACTAACTTGCCATGTAATTTTGTTTACTTGAGAATTTTGTGCCTTTTCCATGGTGAAAAATCTCTGGTGTTCAATAACATGACAGAAAGTTCTGCATACTTCATGATTACTTTATTATCTCTATCCACATGCATCCATCTCACAATATTTTCCCTCCCATCTTCCCACCTTTTTTTTTTTTTCCAAGTCCCTGACCAGCTATCCAGGAGATTTGTCTCTATTCTTGAAACTGTTCACATTCTAACCCTGATTTATTGTTTTCCACAAAATTAAAAAGCCAAGTGCACTGCTCAATTTCCTTAGATATTGACTCTCAAGCTCACCCTTGAGAGTGCTATAGCTGCTGTTCATTTTTTTATGTGCACCCATACAATGACTGACCCATCTATAAACTAAGCTCAGGAATTTTTCTCCTTATTCAGGAGGCTGGATGAAATTCTTCTTCAGGAAGGGGTGTGAGTTGACAGAGGATACTGGTATACCCTTGAGAGCCTTCAGAGTTGTGCTATTTTGTAGGTAAAAAAAAGGTGCAACAACTTTATATTTACTTACAAGAAGATATCCCAGCACACTCCTGATCAACTGTATTCTTAAATAGTTTTTAATCAGGTTCTTGGATCTTCACAGGGTTTATGCCCCACACTCTGGAATGTGGATATCTTATCAAATCTTCTAGTGTGTTACTCATATCATGTTCATAAAATTCAATCAAAATAATAACATCAATGTAATAAATCAATGTGATGTTTTGCAGTATGTCCATATCCAGGCCATATCCAGGTGTCCTCTGACTATAATGTGATAGAAAGCAAAAGAATTGATATGACTATAAAACTAAATTAATAAAATATTCTTATCATATAAATGCACACTATTTCTGACCTTTTTTGATTGAAGTAGAAAATATCATATTCACTAAATCAATGGCCAAAAGCTATGCCCCTGGGCTATATTAAATTGATCTAGCAAAAATACTATGTTGACTTCTTGGCTGTTTCTGCAATGGTCTACAGTTATCTAACATAATCTGTTTTCTACAGGAGTTTAATTACTGAATTACATGGGAACACATAGGAGACTGATCACCATCTTTGCATCCTTTAGGTCAATTAAGTGACACTAATATTCCTAGGGTCCTGACATGTGGTCTTATTTCTTACCTACTATCTTAGTGGGAGAAACAATTAGTTTCACAGTTTTTCAGTTTGCTCTTCCTTCTTGATAGTGCCTGTCCTACAGATCAGGAATGTAGAAGTTATGAAAACTACCAATTACATCAATTCTAATAATATATTTGAGGACCAGGAAAATGACTACAGTTGGATTAAGAGACTATGTTAGCTTTACAGAAGATTTAATTTATTATTAGTCTTCTCTGAGCTACAACATGAGAAGATGGTCACATCGACCCTTCATATCTCCGGTATCAGTGACAATCGGGTACTTCTGCCCAAAGTTCTTGAAAATGTTTGGTTATTCTCCATTCCCCAGAGCAGAGTTACCAATATAAAATGCCATAGCATCCTTTGAAGAAGTACTTGATAAATTCATTCCCTTGTAATTACAGAGTCCTGCTTCCTGAAGATGTAGCCACTTCTGCAGTCTATGGATTCCAGGTCTGATCTCATGCTCAGGTCTGAAAACTGGGATGGAGATCATGAATCTTTATTTAAATGATTATTTTGAGGCTTCTGGATATCTGTCCCTGACTTTTTCCTGTGGTACAGCTATTTGCTTATTTACTTGTAGGTTGGAGATGGTTCTACTAACAACGTCCTTAACTCCATGTGAGTCACGTCCTTTTGGCCACTACTTGACACTTGCTAGTTCTTATGATACTACAATCCACTGGCTTGTGACAGTTAAGTGTTGTAATCTGTTCCCTACTATTTAAGGTCTTATAATTCCCATTTCAATCAAACAAACTCTGTAACAACCTCCCTTACTGTCAGCCTTGGCCTTCCAGAAGAAAAAATACCACTGAATTAATTAGAAATACTGTTTCCCCTTTCACCAGCACATTCATTATAAACTTGTTAAACGGTGTGTTTATGGTCTGGTCTTTCCCTTAAAACACAATCTTTTGGTGGGTTTTCCAAAATACATAGGATACTGACATGGCTGAGCCTTATAATCCTTGTATCACTGTTTACCCTGGGATTTCTAGCATCTCAACCTCCCTTAGCATGGAACATTGCTTATTCCATGTTTGAGGTATCCATTCTATTAATAGATGCTGTATCTACTTGATTTGAGGCCAGCGACACCGAAAGACCATGTACCCTTCTCAAGAGCCATCCATTACTTCATAATTTAAGTGTCATTTTAGAAATAAGTAATTATACCAGTAATATACAATTCATATATATATTAATTAACTCTATGAAATATATATATATAAATTCTATGAAAATACATCTTAATTAAGATACATAGAATGCAGGGGTGCCTGGGTGGCTCAATCAGTTAAGTATCCAACTCTTGATCTCAGCACAGGTCTTGATCTCAGAGGTTGTGAGCTCAAGACCTGCATTAGTCTCCACACCCAGTGTGGAGCCTACATAAAATATAAATAAGTAAATAAACATGTGAAAAAATTTAGAATGCATTGCCCACATGTTTGATGAAATGTGTTTATGTTATAAACATGTACATGCTTATATATGTGTGGGTAGATAGAAAATAAAAAATAGAAACCTCTCAAAATATTTGAGTTGATATGAACTTCCATATACTAATTTCTAACAGTAAAATAATATATAAATAAGTCCAGCAGTGGGCACTTAACTTATATTGTTATTTTTCTTTTCTTGAAATAAACTGTCCTATTAAGCAAACAGAGTTGTTCTGTTATAAAAGAAATACTGAATATTTATTTGCCTGTGAAAGTGTGGATCAAGAGAGCAATGAATAGAAACTATTGCTATCCATTTAGTCACCAGCATTTTAAGTCAAACTCCTGTGTGCTAAAATGATGAAGTGTTTGGCACATAAGAAATACATCATATAAATATAGTTTTGATACAAGCTGGAACAGGGATATTATTATGCTGTTGTAAGAAAGATTACTATCCAATAAAACTAGAATGAAATATAAAACTACAAAGCAATTGAATACAAATACATAAGAATATTCTTAGCATACTGTTTAATAGATGATACAGAAAACAAATCTCAATGCTAAAAAGTAAAGCATGATTTGAGGATTTGAGTTACAGAAGCTGGGAAAGTTTCCAAATTCTTAAAAGGAAAAGATTTTTCACTAATAAAAAAAAAAAAAAAACCTTCTGCTTTAATAACTCAGTACCCTATACCTTTATACAAATTTTAATTCAAACTACACATGTGCCTTTTTCTGACTGCTATTGCTACTTAATAAACTGTCAAAATTAGTAGCAGAAAGTAACAGTTTGTTCTCAAAAATTCTGTTGATCAAGTATCTGGACATAATATAGTAGGGATGACTTACCTCTTGCATAATGTTTGGAGCCTCAGATGGGGATACACGATGGTTAAGATTGACTCAAACAGCTGATGATGCCTTAAAGTTTGGAGCTGGGCAGCCCAGGTGGCTCAGTGGTTTGGCGCTGCTCTCGCCCGGGGTGTGATCCTGGAGACCGAGGATCGAGTCCCACGTCGGGCTCCCTGCGTGGAGCCTGCTTCTCTCTCTGCCTGTGTCTCTGCCTCTCTCTTTCTCTCTCTCTCTCTCTCTCTCTCTCTCTCTCTCTCGAATAAATAAATAAAATCTTAAAAAAAAAAAAAGTTAGAGCTGGAAAAACTGAGGATGAGGGCTTCCGTTTCCAAATATGTTTGTTTCTTGCAGACCTACATCTGGGCTGATGAGACTCAGAAAGTAGAATGTGTGGCTTGGCATTTTCAGCATGTTGACAAAGTTCCAGGAAGAAGATTTCTAAGAGAGTGATCACTCTGGAAGAATCAAGGAGAAGATACATGGTCATTTCTGACCTTGCCTTAGATGAAAATCATCACTAGTTCTGCTATGCTCTGTTACCTAAAATATTCACAATCTTGTCCAGATCAAAGGGGAGAGGATATAGATTCCATCTCTCAAGGGATGGATGTCAAAAATTGTTGTGGCATTTTTTAGAACTGCCCCAGGCAGAACTAAAATAATGGGAACTGACTTTTGTGATTTTAAGAATACAGATAAAAGGTAAAATTCATTTATATTAGACTATTCAATATAGTCCAACAGAAATTTAATGATTTCATGACTTCAAATAGTACTTCAAACAGTGCGGCTTTGTTACTCAACTAAAGTCAACTTAAACAGCCTTCAGCATTTTGATATTCAAATTTTCTGTAAGTTCATATCAAATTGTAATGTGAAATTAAAAAACTATTAGAAATTATCAGTAGCAAAGTCTTACGATTCTGTCTATAAAAAGATCATGTTTGCATAATGTTGAAGGTACTTTTTACTTTATAATGTCTAGTTTTAAAAACTCCTACTGATACCAGCAACTCTATATTAAAGATAAAGGCAAATCGAATACTATCAAATACTATCCAGAACCATATGATTAGTTTTGCCAGATATTTGGATTCCATCTTACAAAGGAAGAGGGCAATAAAGGGAACAGTCATGAAGTAGAGCTAAATTCTGTAATTAATGAGTGGTTCACTGTGAGACTGTTCTTTAGACTTGAAAAGATTTCAAAAGTATGAATTAGCAAGTTTCAATTGTCACACACTCTCTCCCCATAAACACCCTCCCACACACTACATAATAGGATAGCAACTCATGAGAAGAATAAAGGATTTTTATAAAACTTTACTTCCTTCTGCATTTCAGAATGATAATGTTTAAAATATTTACTCTCCTATACTTGGCCCACTCAAAAACTTTTCAGAGATGATTTTTACCTATGGCTTATTTTTTTTTTCCCCATTAATCAGCTAAAAAGAACAAAAAGAAGGAAGGGTCCTAAAAGATGCTTTCATCTGTTTCTAAATTTGTAGGAAAAGCAGAATTCCTGTGAAAACATTTTTTTAAATAAAAGTTCCTTAATGAATCTATTAATTATGCAAAGATACATTCAGAACATAATTTGAAAGCAATAGGCTGAGGCAATGAGACAGTAAATGGCTATGAATAATAAAGAAAAATGGTTGTTTATTTGTTGTATGCTTGTCATAATAAACCTCAGAGTTGCATTAAACATCCTCAAATTGATATTGATCCAACACAAAAGGCTTTGAACCATTAACAATTCCAATAGTCTATACATTATTTTTAGCTACAGCCACTTTGTCACGTCCCCCATAGAACCATCATTTCCATTGCCTGGCTGAGTAGAAGTTAGTAAATTGCAGAATTCCTCATTTTGTTTTATCTCGGGTCCTTAACTTGAAAACTGAACCAATTGGGTATTTAATTATAAAAAAAATAAAACTTCTAGTTCTTATAGTTCTGCCAGAGAGTTGATTTAGTTAACAATATAGCCATCTGAGTCCAATTTAATTCTTTGTATTATCTATAGATTAGGGAAAATACATACTTTAAGGCATATGTAATCTGATTTAAATAATATACTAAATATCCACATATATATTGCTTAAAAGCTATCATGTTGATGTCACTGGGGCTCCTGGCTGGCTCAGTTGGTAGAGTATGTGACTCTTGATCTTGGGGTTATGAGTTGGAGACCCATGTTGGGTGTAGAGATTACTTAAAAAAAAAAAAAAGCTGGCTCTTGGAAAGCCACCAAAAATAAAAACCTAGTTACAAATAACAGGAAGCATAGTATATAATTCTAATATTATGTGTTCATATTTTAAAATTAGAAAAAATTAGTATTCACAATCAAACAGCATGATTCAATTATTGTAAACATATTTTTATGAAAAAGAAGGCTCGTTCTAATATTCATTTTTGTTATTATCACAATATTAGAAGTTATTTAGTACCTTTAAAGCTGATATTCATACATGAAATGGTAAAATAATATCAAAAGTGTTTTAAAAGACAACAGTCAACAATTCAAAGGACACAAAGGGATATTAATTTAAAATGTGTTTTTGCTATTAACAGGATATTTAAAACTCAAATTACTCCTTTAAGACTATTTTGGACTCATATGTGGAATTTAAAAAACAAAACAAATAAGCACAGGGGGAAAAAAGAGAAGCAAATCAAGAAACAGACTCTTTAGAGAACAAACTGATGGTTACCAGAGGGGAGGTGGGGTAGATGATGGGTTAAATAGGTGATGGGGATTAAGAAGGGCACTTGTGATGAGCAGTAGATGTTGTATGGAAGCGGTGAATCACTGAATTGTATGCCTGAAACTAATACACTATAATACACTATATGTTAACTTACAGAATTTAAATAAAATCTTGGGGAAAAAAAGAGACAACACAACATATAATAAAAATCAAAAAGGATAAGACAACAGCAAAGCGTTGAAAAAACATGTAAATTAATATTTAGAAAATATCTGAAAATACACACAAGATCAGCTATTGAAGTTACATCATATTTTTAACCTTCATGTTTTCCTCTTCCAAGTGATACATTTTTTCTACTCAATATGATAAGCTACTAAGTGTTCATATTATACTGATATACTTCAAGTAAGCTACTGAATTACTGTGGTATAAACATCACATTTTTATGAATTTGTTTTTATTTCAGAAAATTTTTCATGTGGCCATACTTGAAATTCTTTGTGGTTCTATTGTATTTTATTCAAACTGTTTTTCATGTCTTCCAACAGTTGGAATATAAACGGTGGTTTTGTCATGTTTTTCTTTTTCTTTGTCTATAAATCCAATCTACGTCCATGTGAATAGTGGCCATCCCTTACATGAGGGAGATGGACAGAAGCTTCTGAAAAGTTTCCAGTCTTCATTTCACAGCACTAGAAGGAAATTCCCCAGCTCACTGGATTCCCATCAGCTCTCATCATCTTAGGTGTAGAAGGGACTTGTACTTGAATACTGCTTGGATTCACTTAGTTTGGACCCTCATGCTGTTTCAGCTTCCTCTATCTCTACCCTGACTAGAGCCTGAGGCCTCCTATATCTCACAAATCTCCATATGCTTGGCTATTCACCTCACTAGTGACTCAACACAGGAGATGCAGATGATGGATATAGATGGAACTCAGGAATGGAGAAACCTATAGATGGGTCTCTTTGCCATCCACTACTCCTGTCCACTAACTAGGGATTATTCTTGCTAGATTAATATTAAACATTACTTATCATTTATGCTGATTTTATGGTATGTATATAGAGTTAAATCTATTCTTCACATTTGAAGAGACTATTTATTAAGGAAGTATTTAAAAATTAGAGGTAGTAGAACATGAAGATGAATTTAAAACATGTATTAACCCTAAAAGCCTAAATTCCAGTGGGATAGATATAAACATGAATAATTTTATAAGATGAAGATGCCAATAATGAAACGTTAATGAATTTTTGTAAGAGAGTCAAGAGGCACTATGACAACTTGGGAGACAAGACTAGTTTTCAGGGGAAAGTTGGTCTTCACTCTAGAATCTATGTACAAGGATGAGGAAGGACATGAAGTGTGTGTGGAGCAGGAGTGGGTAGATGAAAGACTTTCATGCCCAGGAAATAGGTGTTCAATAGTATAAAAAGTTAGAAGAAAAATACATGACAAATGTGTATAATAAATAGTTCTATGAAGATGAATTTTAGAATATCTGCAGAGGAACTGAATGCCAGTTGAAAAGATTTTAAATATCTGAAAGTCAAATATGGAAAGGAGTGAGCATTTACTGAATTTCACATATCAAACAGTTCACAAAGTTATTTACATGCACAAACTCAATTTATCTCTCACTCTAGCCAAAGGAGATTGCCAGGATTATTATTCCCATTTTGTTGAAGAATACACGATGTAAAGGATAATTAACTTGGTTGAGGTCAAATTGTTGGTATGAATCCAAGTAATAACAATCCAAGTCTTCCAGGTAATTTTAAGTAGTTAAGTAGGAAAGAAAATAAGTTAATTATGTCCTTCATTTAATAAAGAATATGCGATCGTAATATAATAAAAAAATTGGATCTGTCTTATGGCACCAGGGACTTCCTTGAAGCTATAGGCTAGGTCATTAAACTCACATCAAATGCCTTCAAACTATTATTTTGGAATCCAGTACATAAATCACAAGCATTAAAATTCCCAACAAAATGTACACAATGGTTATTTTTTAATATAGTGCCAGTATTTTTCTGGTAAGCGAAATGGAAATATGTAGGACTATAAAACCCTACTAATTAACTAATTATATCCCTTATTTATGTAGCCCCAAAGTACCTGAATAGTTCAGAGAATTATAGGTATTCTATTTCATAAATTTCTGCTAGAGAGTTTATTCTACGGAAATAATTTCAAATAATAAATACCCCCAGTACTTTAAGTTTTTAGTAACTACCTAATATTACACAATCTGAATAATCCATTTACATCATGCTGATTTATAATAAAAGTCTCTTGAGATAGCGGCATTTATAACTATATAGAAAATAACAATGTGGCGCTTTTGGGGGGATGCTGTGTAATATACTAATTAAAATTTTACTTTAATTGTATCCCAGTGAGATCACTGCATTTTAAGATGAGGAAAAGTCACACCATACCCAAAGATAATTGTAGCCAATTTCTAGATTTTATATCTGTCCTTTAAAACCACTGCAATTTTAGAAGGTATTTCTGAAAAGTGACAGGGAACATATATTCACAGGTTGTCAGATTTTTCTCATTTCTATAGTTTTGAAAAATATAATTTCGAAAATCTGTAGATAGCATTAAACAGCATCTTCATCTAAAACATTTCCTAACGATGGTAATAATGCAGGCAGAAGAATGAAGATTTAAAAAATGATCTTAAGAAGTAATTGGCTAAACTAAAATTACTCCTTGTTTATCAAGACTATGAGCAGTTAGTTTAGTGAGATGGTATTTTATTTGTGAGTGGTATTTATATTATCACATTATTATAGTTTATAAAATTCTAAATATAAAACATTTTGAGTTTTTTTTACTTTTCTTATCATTAGTATTTTATGATTATTATACCATAATAAGTACTTTTATTTCCATTCTGTAGATTATAGAACTAATGAGGGTTTGTATCGCTCAGAATCTTTGTCTTGGTTTCAACCATCTTTGATTTTGTTTTAGCAGCTATTTCTTTGAACATTTTGTAACCTCAAAATTATTTGCTATAAATATTAAATATTTTACATATTTAATATATTACTATGAATATTATCTGGTCTCTTAACATTTATATATTTTCAAATTTACATATTAGTTCTTCATTAGATGTTTAGTTTTCCACTACTATGTAAAAAATGTAAATGGTTTTTCTAAGCTTCCTTGGAACATTCATTTTTGAGAAAGTCACCTTATGATGATTCATCAACATACTGAATTTGAAGAATCTTACTGGTTACTGGAGTTCATTCAAGGAGTGTCTTTTAACCATTTATACTTATTACAGAACAGAATTTATTCTTTCCTCACTGTGATCAAATAATTATGCAGTTGTTAAATTATAGCAAAGTATTACTGTAATATGTATAAATGTGGAGTTTAATATAATGAATGCATCACACAGAAGAAAAGGATGGATGGCTTTATTTACAAAAATATATATAATTAAATTGTGGCTCAGAGGACAGATCTGTATGGTTTCAGTATAAAGAAAAAAAAATGCTATGTGAATTCCTTGGGGGTGAGATGGTTAGTAAGTTAAGAAAAACCAATCATTATGTACACATATATATCATATATGTGTATGTATATATATATGTGTGTATATATATGTACATACACATACATATATGTGTATGTATATGTATATATATCATATATATCATATGATATGTATATTATATATGTGTGTGTGTATATATATATATATATATATATATATATATATATATATATATAAAAGTTTAGACCCACAACAAATCACACTGATTTTAGGTTTCTCTGTAATACAATCTCCTAATCAAAAGCCTTCTGGAGACCAAAAAGAACTATTGTTTAGGATGCATGTTATTTAATAATTACAAGGTTTTAAAGTTTTCAATTACAAATAAATCCATAAGGGCTTTATTTTGTTACTAGGATGGATGATAAATTGTCATAAAATGTAAAATTTTGTATGACTATCTATTGGGGAATGGGTAGTAGTGACTTGCTATAAATCCAAATTGTTTATCACAAGAAGTAAGTTTTGTTTTTTGGGTTTTTTTTTTTTTTTTTTTGCCAATCATAAAACAAAGTTGATTTAGCATTAAATCAGTCAATTCTCTCCCAAACAAACTTTTCATTTGTTCCGGGTGGTATAAACAGTTTATCAAATTAAAATATCTGCCATATATATAAAACAAAATTTCCCCACTATTGAAATAAACGTAATGAAAAGATTTTTGGTTCTTATGCTTCCTGACTAAATTTTTAGATTAAAGAACTGTAGCTACTATAAATAGAGCAAAGTATTAGTAAAGTCTTAGGCAAGTAGGGATCCAGATGCGTGTGACACCCCAAAGTCAATGCAAGTCCCTAAGCACTTTGTTTCCTGACAGCCTCTAATAAAAGAGATTTAATTTATTAGATTTTTTAAAATACCAAAAATATATTTATGATTTACTATATTTTTAAAATAATCATACATTTATATAATGGATCAACAAATTTTAATGATAGCAAGTATTTTATATCACCTCATAGATGAGGTGGCAAATATCCTGAAAATTCATATTTATGCTGCCAGAGCCGTTTTGAAATTTTGTTTCTTTCTATCTATTTATAGCTATGGTGGTAAAGTTCAATTACATCATTTGATAAGTTAAAATTATAAATGCATAAAAAATACTTCATTATATTTAGAAAGTCCATAAACATAAATTTATACCCGAAAACAAGGATTATCTCAGTCTAAGAAAAATACCACTGTATTTTATGCATGCTCTGTCAAATAGAGAACCTATTGACAGAGTTCAAATTGGATGATGTCTATGAAAATCATACATGTGTGCAACATTTATATAGAATTTTCTATTCAGAGTATATTTGTATACCAATTGTTTGAAATCCAAGGAAATGTAGGATGTTCTGAATGTTGAGTGAATTCCAGTATTATATTTTTTCTTTCTTTTTCTTCTTTTCTTTCTTCTTTTCTCTTGGTTTTAAAAGGAGGTGATATTTTACAATTAAAATTATAGAAATATCACCGTACTGTAATTAAACAGTCAGGAATACAATATGTTGATGTGATGCTTTGTTTTGAACATTGGCATTTGTGCAAGAGCATTTTTAAATAGTGAAGAATCCAGTTTTCTTAGAAAACTCTCCAAGAAATTCACAATTAAATACCCATTAGAGGTTGATGGCACTAGCAGTATATTATTTTAATTTCATTTAAAACTAAGGTTTCGGGCAGCCCGGGTGGCTCAGCGGTTTAACGCCACCTTCAGTCCAGGTCCTGATCCTGGAGACCCAGGATCGAGTCCCATGTCGGGCTCCCTATGTGGAGCCTGCTTCTCCCTCTGCCTGTGTCTCTGCCTCTCTCTCTGTGTCTCTCATGAATAAATAAATAAAATCTTTAAGAAAATAATAAAATAAAATAAAATAAATAAAATAAAATAAAATAAAATAAGATAAAATAAAATAAAATAAAACCAAGGTTCTCTTTTGTCCTGTAATGTATGAAATACATTAATAAATCCGATTTTTTGGGTAGCAATTCAAAATGAAAATTTTAAATCAAGAGGTAGAAGAATAAAGGGGTGCAACATGCATTAAAGAAGGCCATAAAAGAAAATTAAAGAACAGAAAAGAAAATTCTGGAACTACAGAAGAGGGGATGTGAAGGACTAGTCTCTCCTTTAGACATTACAGTGCTTTGTAGGAGCAGGAGAACAAGTTACTATCCAAGTGGGATACCAGCAAGATTGTCAATATGTGGAAGTTCCTGGGATTAAAATATTTTAAAAAGGATAAAAAAGAAGTAATTCTATCCTCTCTATGTGCATATGGAATATTTATTTATTCCTGTACTTATAATTTGTGAGGGTTGTATGTGGGTAACAATATTATGACACAAACAGTTCTTGAAACATCATCTCCTGGAACTAATGCATAATAAAGAATCATAGCTCTCATACTATAAAAATAATTATTTCTAGCTAGATTTATTTTCAAAAACAAGCACTTGGAGTGGCAAAATGCCCAGGCTAAAACAGCAATATTATAACTCTGATACTAATTAATACTGTAATACCAAATTAAATAAAGCTAAAATCATTTCTTAGAAAGCAACATTTTATACTCAGAAATCTACTGCAGCTAATATTGCTTTGTAATGAGTTAGAATTTGAAATTAGCCAGAATACTTTTCATAATAAATATTTGCATTCTAATGAAATAGGGCTTGGACCCTAGCTAAACATGGCCATTATTCCTTATATCATTGGGTTATTTGAAGCCAAGATCTTCCACAACACTAATTCTTTATTTTACTCAGCATGGAAGTTAATTTGGATTATGAATATCTTTTCAGTGTATGACGTTATATATTCCATATATTCTTACACCGATATTAATTGAAATATTAGACCTATCACAAGAATCCTTGTTCCTTCCACATATTTACTTATTTCCTCCCATTTAATTTTTAGAAAGCTCATTCTGTCTACACTTTAATAGAGAAATATGTATTGAATTTTAGGTACCCCTCTGATTGGAGTATTTAATCAGTTAAAATGCATTATGCACAAGGAAAGCAAAGTACTGAAAAAATACAATAGGTATCGTATACATTTTTGTTGGTTGATACTACATAAAAAAGAATTTTGAAGATATAAAACCACATTGTCAAATATATTTACTATTAGGTTGGTGTATAAAACATGGCATTTTGGGATTTTTTTTAAGAAAAAAATTTGTGACTTCTTTGCTGAACTTTGGATTGGCTTGCTCAACACTTATTCTAATTTCCTCTTGAAGTGCCCTCTTGAAGTGCCCTCGCATTTAGAAAAAAACTGAAATCTCTATTTCCACAATCCTTTGATGAATTTAGCGTTCCAAATACAATTTAGGCTCAACCAGTCAGAGGTAGTGTGAGACTGGAAATCAAAACCTGGGTAAATATAAAGAGGAACATTCAAACAAGCAGGTCATTTACAAATGTCAGCAAAATACAAATCACCGAATGAACCTGTATGTATGCATCTATGCATCTCTTTATATCCATCTAACATTTATCTATTTGTCTACCTATGCATCTATATCTATCTATTGCTAGTTACTCCATACAAGCAAGTTTTTCAGTAAAACTGGGAGAGAGAATAGATAAAAGTAACAAAAATTAACATACAGTTGAAGGAATTCACATTCAAGCTTATACATACTAGAAGAGGAAATGTTTCACTAAGAATTAAGTATGCAGAAAGCAAAAGAGAAAAAGATGTCTAATAGAAACTTTAATTCATAATCCTATGTTGTAGGTAAATAAAATACAAACAAGTATCACCAATATTTTCAAATTTATCCTTAGCATCTGGAAAGGTACCAATCTGATAGGCTAATTTCTGCCTCCAAACCCAATATATAGGTGAATCATTTGTCAGCGATCATGAGTCCACTAAAAAATGGAATAAATGTTGTCTTCAAAATGCTACTCCCTATCCCTATTATCAGTGCCTCTTCTACAGTCTATTATACTCTTATACCACTTTAATTAAATTTGTAATAAATTTAAAATCTAAAAATTTTAGTAGGATAATCCAGGTTCAAGATCTAATCAGATATGAAGAATATTAATTTATATTACAGAAAATGCCTTTAAGAGGCATAATTTACCTTGTGACATTTTGTGCTGTAGCACAGCATCATCAGGAAGTAATAATTTATCCCCAAATTTATATCCTTTTTAAAAATCTTCTTTAGTGCTGGGTCTCTCAAATACAAATATCACATTGAATTCATGCATTTTTAGGACAAAATTAATGGGATTATCTAGATCCAAATATCATCTGAACATTTTGACATCATTTACCTAAAATATATGGATGGTTACGGTAAGTATATCACTTTCTCTTTTTCTTAAGTTATTTATTTGTTTACTCACGAGAGACACAGAAGGAGGCAGAGGCACATGCAGAGGAAGAAGCAGACTCCTCACAGGGAGCCCGATGTGGGACTTTTTTAAAAATTTTTTTTTATTTATATATGATAGTCACACAGAGAGAGAGAATGAGAGAGACAGAGAGAGGCAGAGACACAGGCAGAGGGAGAAGCAGGCTCCATGCACCGGGAGCCCGACGTGGGATTCGATCTCGGGTCTCCAGGATCGCGCCCTGGGCCAAAGGCAGGCGCTAAACCGCTGCGCCACCCAGGGATCCCCCGATGTGGGACTTGATCCCAGACCAGGATCACACCCTGAGTGGAAGCCAGATGTGCAACTGCTGAGCCACCCAAGAGTCCCAAATATTTCACTTTGAATAACACCTCACACATTGCCCTATGTGATAAATAATCTGCAAGACAATTCTGAGAAATATATATTGTCATTATTTCTATTTACCTCGGATCCTTTCTAATTATTACATGACAAGAATGCCATGGAGGCAGAGATCTGTGTTCTGTATTTATTCTTGAAAGACGTTCAAATTAAAATTTATTAGCAATATGTCAAATCATCTACCCTTATATTAAAAGAAATGAAAGAGAAAGACAACTCAATATCCATTCAGGAAATGTGAGTATCTGACCAACCTCCCATGTTGTTGCAAGAATGAAGGTAGAACTTACCTATTTTTTACAAGATCCCAATCATTTCCTTTGACATCGTTGACTGATCTCCCACAGAATCCCTCTCGCTTTCAGCCTATCTAGTCCCCAGTCCTGCCTGCATCTGAACAAAGTCTAGCAATGCCTAGTCTGACATGGCTGAGAAGACATTTTTCTACTTGGTGTTCTGTATCCTGGCAAATACATATCTGGTTTATACTTTATGTATACTTTATGTATAAAGTATTCATAATTTATGTAAATAGTCTAAAGATGTAGACAAGCAAGGCAAAATACAAGCAAGGCATGGGCTGTGGAATCTACCAGGGGATGAGAATGGGCTTTCTTGAGAGTGACCTGCTTTCTCTGTGCCTTGGAATCCTCATTTGCATAATAGGGTTTATAATAATGTCCACCTGATGGGTTTTGTATTAGAAATATGCTAATGCTTATAACACAATCGGAAACCTCTGGCAAGTAGAAACTTCTCAGTAAAGATGAACTAATGTTGTTTTTCTTGTTGTTATTGCTATACCTCTTCTGCTTGGTGTAAATTAATTTAGATCAAGGAAACCACTACTCCTGAAACAGTCCAGCAGCCTCCTTTTACCAAAAAGATGACTCCCCCTCTTCCCACACCGTGACTATTGTTGGGTAGCTGCAAGCCATCTACTCAATCAGTGATCTCAATGGGGGTAGAAGTAGATCCTCATTTATCTTAGATTGGGCATAGTAAATATTTTTTTTGTCATTTGTCACCAAGCTCTACACTACATCCCCAGAATTTATTTATCATCTAAGTGGAAGTTTGTACCTTTTGACTACTTTTACTCATTTTGCCCACCCCAACCCCTGCCTCTGGCAACCCCAAATCTGTTTTCTGAGTTTGGTATTTTTAATTCCACATATAAGGGAGATCATACAGCATTTGTCTTTCTCTGTCTTTTAAACTCTTAAAAGTTCCTTGAATTAGTGTTGCCAAGGGACACGTTCCTTCCAATTATATATGCCGCTTTTAAAATCACTATTTGTTATGTAAGTACAAAGAAAAGCTAACTCCATATAACCCAGTTGAAACATGTAAATTCATAAAAATGAAATACCACTAAAGGCTCTATTTTGGACCTTCATTTTAGTTAATTCAAAACCTACTATATAATATCAGTAATTTAATAATTCTTTTCTATTATTGAAACACTCATAGCAACATGCTGTGAATGCTATTAATGCTAACGTCCCGAAAAAAAATTTTTTGTATTTTAACTGTTGGAAGAGGAAAATGAGAAAAAAAGAACAGCTTGAGACTCTAAATGGTCATATTTTAAAATTTCCATGTAAACGAAAAAGCTTATTATCCCCTTAAGGCTCAAAAGTCCTGCCTATTAGTTATGGTTCTAAAGTAAATATTCCCTAGTTGAACCTGATTCATCCTATTTGCATTCTCATCCTTACTCATCAGCCAGCCTTTAGAGGCTGCCTCTAGTCTTTCAGACCACCAAGTACTATTTAGTGCACTGAAGCAGTAACTTAATACTATCCTGGTGACCTGTAACAGCTGATGCAGTTTCCAAAGGTAGTTAGCTTCCAAATAGGCAGTATTTTACTGACTATTTAATAAGCACTGCTTCAGTAGACTAGATAATACCTTGATGGCCAAAAAGAGCTAATGCACCTTCCAAAATTTTGGGGGTCGAAGGAAATAGAGCAACGGTATTTTTTTACCAAGGCATAATAGTAGTAAGACGACACACTTCTACTCTGACCACAGCAACAACAATATAACATGCTTTGAAGTACAATTTAAACTCATTTTATGTGAACTAAGAGTATGATAATATCAAAATGCTATCTTAGCTTTAGAAATAAATATATATTTGTTGGCTAATTAAAAATGTAATGAAACCCACATTCTACCTTAAAGATGAAGTATGGAGTTCCACATTTTAATTCCAAGGAATTCATAATTTCTAAATTTTTTTCTGTTTCTCACTTCTGTGTTACCTAATATGTGTTTTTCAGGGTTTTTTTTTTTAAAGGTTTTATTTATTTATTCATGACACACACACACACACACACACACACACACAGAGCAAGAGAGAGAAGCAGGCTCCATGCAGGGAGCCTGATGTGGGACTCGATCCCGGGTCTCCAGGATCACCCCTGGGCCGAAGGCAGGTACTAAACCACTGAGCCACCAGGGCTGCCCTGCTTTTCAGTTTTTCCTAGTAATTTCCTAACAGAAACAAATTTAAAGTAACAACCTTGAGGATCACCTGGGTGGCTCAGTTGGTTAAGCATCTGCCATCCAGGTCAGATCATGATCCCAGGGTCCTGGGATGGAGCCCAGCATCAGGCTCTCTGCTCAGTGGGGAGCCTGCTTCTCCCCCTCCTGGCCCACTCTCTCTGCTTGTGGTCTTGCACACACTCTCTCAAATAGATAAATAAAATATTTCAAAAACAAGAAGTAACAGCCTTAAAAGAGATTTTACTGTTTTAAATACAATTTTATAGATAAATAATTTTTTAATAAACTAACTTTATACTTTCTACAACTCAAATGTACAGCTTGAGGCTAAGCTTTTACAATGCTCAAATTCTTCTGATCTTCCTTGTTTATTCCTGCAAAAAGAGCTCAGATGTGCACAAAACACTACTACTGCCCCAGATCACCCTCCTATACCCAGACCTTCAATTTGTCTGTAAACATCGTCTGAGTTCTCAAGGCCTACTGTTACCAATATATTTAATACTTTTCCATTTTCCACCCTTTAATGTGAGTCTGCTTAGACCGTTCTTTGTCTTTAAGATTTTATTTATTTGTTTGGCAGAGCACAAGCGTGGGATCTGGAGACAGAGAAGCAGGCTCACCGCTGAGCAGAGAGCCTGATATGGGCTCCACCCCAGGACCCTGGGAACATGACCTGAGCCGAAGGTCCCTGCATAGGCCTTTCAATCATATCTATTCAAATTAAATTAAATAATTTAAAAAATGTGTAAGGATTAAATGCATGGGTATAATAGCCCCGGGTCTCAATCTTTGGGGGAATATGTACTTTGCGTGTATGTATGATTATCTCACAAGCTGCTCATAAAGTGCTTCAGGCCCCAAAGCAAGACATTTTGTTAATAGTTATTCTTTCAATATTATCTCCCACAAATTTTTCAGAGGGGTCTTTACTTCTCATCACTAGCTCATTTCTATGGATTAGTATTACCAGTGCTTCAACGACAATGACTAAAATAATGTGCTAGAGAAAGAATCTGAAATACATTTTTTTTTCACCAGTGATTTTATGTTAGAGGTGGACAAAAGGTAGGGAACTTTTTTGGTATTCAGTTAGAAGCTGTAGACTCTCTGCCTGCCAAAATACACACACAGACACACATTTATAAACTCTGAATAATAGACTTGCTCAAGTGATTTGTCAAAGAGAAAACCCAGATATGGATTTTCTAGGGGCTCTCCAACCTCAGTTTAACAAATCTGCTCTTCCCTGGTCACACTCTTCAGTCTAAGAAATTAAACTCATTTGAAAAAAAAGGTTGATGAAATATTTCAAATGCTTCAAAAAGATCAATTTCCACTCTTTAAGTACATTAACAACAGTTTGCAAGTGCATGCCTTGCAGCTTGTAACAATGTTTTGAAGAAAATAGGAATTCAACCAATATTTTCTGAGAGAAAAAAATGATTAAATGAATGAACTATAACATCAAATTTCTTAAAGAATTAAGGAACTACTCTCTTTTATATTTACCGTACTTTTTGTGCATGGTTATATAAAAGCAGATAAATTATAATCTCAAGAAAACCTCCTGGCTTGGGAGAAAGAGTAAGAAGTAACTAATAATTTATATATTTTAAAATAAGTTAGTAAAGCTTGATTCAATTGGCTACCTATTAGTAATAATACTATAAATAAACAGGTTCCTTGGTTACATTTTTTTCCTAAACTATCCATATCAAAGTGTATTGATAGTAGACACAATCTGTGATATTTAAAGTAGCATGAAATAAATGCCGGGTTGTCAGCATTAAAATGGATCTTAATATATATATTTTTAATATTAACATTGTTGATGCCCTTCCAAAATGCTATCGATAATCTTAAACTAAGCCTAAGATTTATATATTATATATATACACAATCAGATAGCCTAAAAAGTCTTGAGAATGAAGGATAGGGTTTCTGTGTGTGTGCATGACAATTCAACTCCACATCTAAAAATGCTGCCTCAAATATGTAGATAGTATATGCTTCAGAACTTATCACTCAAGGGTATTTTTTGTAGTATTAGAAGTTGTAGTATATCTTCTGCATATGAACTTTCAAAATAAATGGCCTGGCTTATCAACCCTAACACAGAAGCTGAACGGTTTCCTGTTATTCACTCAGGTAATGAACCTACACAATAGGTAGTCCTCCCCTGGGTAGAGCTGGGTTTGCATCTCGGCCTTTTACTTCCTTAAATTTTTAAAATACATTATATCAGCTGCCATGCAGCAATACGAGCTTCTAATACATCCATAAATGAAACCTCCAGCTCAGGCTCTCAACGGCAAATAAGCAGCCATAACATTTTGTAAATTCTCCCTCTGAAATCGCAGAGAAGAAACTCAATATACTCACCAATGACCCTTATCGAATAGCAACTTTGTGGAATGCTTTTTGCCTTCATAGTCTCTCTGGAGGTTACTATCTCTAATGGGAAGGCAATGTACCATTGGCTATTATTCTCACCAGCAGCGCAAGATGAAGAGAGATGCAACCATTAATTCTGTGTTCTCATTGCAGAGTATGAGATCCCAGTGACACCATCTTTATTTACTTCCCTTTGAGAATTAATTGTAGTTTTTGGTATTTATTGATGGCAGTGACTTACATCCCTGCTCCTTGACCTCTTATGAATCTTAAGCCATCCACATGAATGATACTTCACTGTATTTTTCTCTCGGAGTTAATCTCACAATATTCTTTTTATATTAATTTCATGAAAAAACAAGACCTTGTCTATTTTTTTGGCCGAAATGACAAGGCAGATTTCATGCTGTTTCTGAAATCGCCATGTCTAGTAAAACAAATAATATTCTGTTAAGACACAGGAAAAGAAGAAGAATTTTACTGAACATGTTTTTTGGTAGTTGCAGATGATAAACATGTTAAGCTTCTTTGGCCTCCCATGAGGCAAATTAATTAATGGGGCATTGCATGCAATTGCAAGGAACAGAGACATCACTACGCTGGACGAAGCACAAGTGGTTTAGTTTTCTTATGTAACAAATCTGAGGTAGGCATGATAGTGGTTTTGATGCTCAAAAATGTCAGCAGGGGATTTTAGAAATCCTTGTAGTCTTTTTTTTTTTTTTTTTTCATAGTGTCAAATTAACTGCTACAGTTCAGGCATCACATCCCATTCTAGACGAGCAGAAAACAAGGATTAAGAGCAAAAGGCCAAGTTGGATTTCTTTTAGGAACTTTTCCTTAATCTCCACACAAAACCCTCTCTTTGTATTTCACTAGATATCTTAATCTGGAATGGATTTGTCACATTTTAACCGAGCACATCACTAGACCACAAAGTGTAGGGTTATTAATAAGGAAGTAAAATAGGATGGATGGTGGATAAGCAACTGCAAGTCTCTTCAAAGGTATTTTTTCTATTGATTAAATTGCAAGATATGAAATTTCAATAAATTTGTTTTTTGACTACCTAAAATAATAAGGATCATAGGTAAAATGTATTAAATATTATCCACATGCAAATAGGTAATGTTCAGGTCATAGAAATCTTCTCATCTACTCCTCATAACAATCCTGGGAATTAGGTGTGTGTTAGATACAGAGCTTAGTATCTCCGATTCACAGTCCTATAAGATAAACTTTGTCTTATTTAACAAAAAAATCTTAAACTACAAACTAAATATTCCTGTGAATTCTATTATTAAAAGTCCCATGCTCTAAGGATAAAAACGTCATCTTATTGTTTTCCTTCTATCTGTGACAATGAATTAAAGACCATGAGCCCAGTCATGCCTTACCTTTGAGCCAATGTTACCCAATATTGTTATTATGGTAGATCTCCAGGATCACCTTTTTGGATGAAAGAATGTTTCTCTATGCTTTGGGTAATAAAGAATTTTTCTCCCTCTCATTCATATTCCTTGGGATGTTTCTAAAATTGTCATGCTGTAATTTCTTTTTACAAAACAAACAAACAAAAAAAACCCTTCCCTCTTGGTACAGACATACATTGTTTATCAGCTACTCAAGTGTGTTTCATTATAATTGAATTGTTTTACACGTTTCTATAATAAATCATTTTCATCTTTTCTATTTAATGTAATATTACTTATGTATTTGTAAGGTATCTCTCAAACACTTATTTAAAAATATGGGGTTTAACTTATAGTAAAATTTGTATACTAAAAATAGACTATTTGAAATATGGAGTCAGAATTAAAAGTTAAATTAAATTAAAACAAACTAAAAACTTCAGTTGATATCACCATGACAAAAACTGAACTAAAATAAAGCAAATGTAATGATTCATCTGGAAGAAGAAAATTTTTTTAAATTCCCTTTAAAGAAATATGAAGGATGTTTATCTTACCTATTTTTGTGATAGAGGCAGAAAAATATTATGGGCCAGTTTTCAACAATACTTTAGTTGGAAATATGGATATAGATTCAAACAAATTGCATTGTTTTCTAAAATGTTCCATATGTCATGAACATGAATTGTGTACCTTTCTTTGAATAGTGCATATTGTGACTGAAGGATGAGACTTAATCGAGATTAAAAACCTCACAAATGAGTTAA
This sequence comes from Vulpes vulpes, assembly GCF_048418805.1. Lineage (NCBI taxonomy): Eukaryota > Metazoa > Chordata > Mammalia > Carnivora > Canidae > Vulpes > Vulpes vulpes. The sequence continues at coordinate 100,937,885 of NC_132780.1, forward strand.
TATACTAATTCATAATGATAACGTATTTATAATTTTAATCTCTTAAAGTTCAATTACTTTTTACAGAGTCCTTTTTTCAGAACTCATCATGATAAAGTAATGTCAATTAAATTATATATTGATATGGAGGTCACAACTTCTACTACTGTTAATCTTCATTGAAAGAAGAGGACGACTATGTCACAAACTACCCAAAAGGGGTAATTTCCTATATGACGTCATTCTCTTTTTATGATGTCATTCTCTTATGTAGTTATTCCTTTCTAAAGTGATTTAAATCCTAGGGAGAGAAAAGAATAATATACCCTATTATGATGGGGAAGGGGAAATTCTTACCAATTTGAATGTTGGTATTTCATTTATATATAAGCAGGTTGATCTACAAATGTTACAATATCATCAAGCATAATTTTGGCTAAAAAGGATTTGTAGCTAACATATGGATTATTTGTCACTATTCTGTATCTATATTCAAAGTTATGTTTATATGTGCTGTGTTTTCGCAAAATTTATATACTCTTCCTAAAAGAATGGTGTAAGAAAATGATTTATAAGTTGACATATATACACTTCAGGAAAGGTTTTTTTTTTTTCTCAGACAGCGAATATACAGTAAAATAATATATTTTCCAAAGTACTTTGAAAATAAATCATAAGCAGAAAATATCATTAAATAGGAAAAGGTGCATGCCTGTGCATTATGGGAGGCCTATTATCTTTCATTTTAGAAACTTATAAACAGATTTCATATTGTATCAGTACCTAATGAATTATGCAGTTTGAACACTTTGTGACAGGTATTCTTAAAGTTAAATGTCTTATAAAAATTGCCTAAGCTCTCTACTATTATCCTCCATATATGTAGCTTTCTGAGCAATTTTTTTCCTGTTTGTATTTTTTTCAGCGTTATGAGAAATAATTGACATATATCAGTATATAAGTTCAAGGTATACAGCGTGATGGTTCGATTTAAATACATTGCAAAACTATTACCACAATGGGTTCGGCTAACACCCATCTTCTTGTGTAGATATAATAAAAAGTAAAGAAAGAAGAAAAGGATAAGGGAAAAAAATTTTTCTTGTGATGAGAACTCTTAGGATTTACCCTGTTAACAACTTCCCTATATGTCCTCTAACAGTGTCAGCTGCAGTTACATTGGATATTACATCTCTAGTGTTCACTTATAACTGGAAGATTGTACCTTTTGACTGTCTTCCTCCAGTTCCCCTCATCCCGCTTCTGGTAACCACAAGTCTGATCTCTTTTTCTATGCGTTTGATTTTGTTTGTTTGTTTTAAGATTCCACATACAAGTGAAATCATATAGTACTTATATTCCTCTGTCTGACTTTTTTTCACTTAGCATAATGTCTTCAAGGTCCATCCGTGTTGTTACAAATGGTAGAGTTTCTCCGGTGGGTTTATTATTATTATTATTTTTTATCTATATTTTTTTTATGGCTGAATAAGATACCATTGTGTATGATATACAGATCACAACTTCTGTATCTATTCTTTAACGGAAACCCAGGGTGTTTCCATGTCTTGGCTATTATAAATAATGCTATTATGGATACAGGGTGTAGATGTCTTTTCAAGTTAGTGTTTTCATCACCTTTGATAATTCCCAGAAGTGGAATTACTGGATCATATGGTAATTTTATTTTTAATATTTCTCAGGATCCTCCATACTGTTTTCCGTAGTGGCTGTACCACCTTAAAATCCCACCAACAGTGCACAAAGGTTTCCTTTTCTCTACATCCATGCCAGCATTTGTTATCTCCTGTCTTTTTCTTATCACCATTCTAAAAGGAGTGAAGTGATATCTTACTGTGGTTTAAATTTGCATTTCCCTAATGACTAGTGATGTTGAGGATTTTTTTTTTTTAAGATTTTATTTTTTTTATTCATGAGAGACAGACAGAGACAAAGACAGAGACACAGAGCGATAGAGACACAGGCAGAGGGAGAAGCAGGCTCCATGCAGGGAGCCTGACGTGGGACTGGATCCCGAGACTCCAGGATCAGGTCCTGGGCTGAAGGCGGCGCTAAACTGCTGGGCCACCGGGGCTGCCCTTGAGGATCTTTTCATAGGCCTGTTGCTTTCATATATCTTCTTTGAAGAAATGTTCAGATCCGTCGCCCCTTTTGTAATTGGGTTATTTATCATTTTGCTACTGAGTGATATGAGTTCCTTATATATTTTGAAATATATTAACCACATTTAGAAATATGTTTAAAACATTTTCCCATTCCATAGGTTTGCTTTTGCGATTAAGATATTTTTCCCATTCTTTAAGTCTGCCTTTCAATTTGTTAATGGTTTCTTTTGCTATGCAGAACCTTTTTGGTTTGATGTAGTCACACTTGTGTATTTTTTATTTTGTTACTTGTGCTTTAGATGTCATATTTAAAAAAATCATTACCAAAATGCATATCAAGGGCCTTTGTTCTTATGGGTTGTTTGTTTGATTTGTTTGTTTTAGGAGTTTCGTAGTTTTAGGTCTTAAACTTTAATCTTCAACCTATTTTGAGTTAATTTTTGTGAGTGGTGTTAGATATGGATCCAGTTATATTCTTTTACATGTGACTATATAGTCATCCCTATCACCATTTATTGAAGACATTGTCTTTTCTCCATGGAGTATTCTTGGCTCCCTTGTTAAATATTAGCTGAGCATACATCCTCAGGTTTATTTCTAAGCCCTCCATTCATTCCTCTTGTTCTATTGCTTGTTTTAACGACTGTACCATATTATTTTGATGACTGTGGTTTTATTATATAGCTTGAAATCAGGAAGTGTGACACCTCCTTCTTGGTTCTTCTTTCTAGGAATTTCTTTGGTTTTGGGGGTCTTCCCGTATAAATTTTAGATTCCATATAAATTTTAGAAGTGTTTATTCTACTACTGTAAAAAATGCTAATGGAATCTCAACAGAAATTACATCAAAACTATAGATGGCTTTCAAAATATTGACATTTTCACGATATTAATTCTTTCAATCTGTGAACATGGGATACCTTTCTTTTTTTTTTTTAATTTTTATTTATTTATGATAGTCACAGAGAGAGAGAGAGAGGCAGAGACACAGGCGGAGGAAGAAGCAGGCTCCATGCACCGGGAGCCCGATGTGGGATTCGATCCCGGGTCTCCAGGATCGCGCCCTGGGCCAAAGGCAGGCGCCAAACCGCTGCGCCACCCAGGGATCCCATGGGATACCTTTCTATTTATTTGTGGTTTTGGTTTCTCTCAGCAACATCTTATCATCTTCAGTACAGAGATCTTTCACCTCTTTATTTAAGCTCATTTCTAAATATTTATTGTTTTTGAGGCTATTGCAAATAGGATCAAATTCTTTATTTCTTTTTTCAGACATGCCATTGTTAGTGTATGGAAAGTTACTGATTTCTGTGTGTGTTAGTATTAAAATGTGCAATTTTGTGAATCCATTGATTAGATCTAATAATTTTTTGGTTGAGTCTTTGGGATTTTCTACTGATAAAGCCATGTCATATCTAAAAATAGAAACAATTTTACCTCTTCCAACTCTGATAACTTTTTTTTTTGTCTAATTACTCTAGCTAGGACTTCTAGTACTATGTTCTATGTTGAATAGAGTGATGAGAGTGAGCATCCTTGTCTTATCCTGATCTTAGAAAAAAGTTTTCATCCTTTCACCATTGAATGTGATGTGAGCTGTGAGCTTGTCATAGATGACATTTATTATGTTGAGATATGTTCCCTCCGTGGCTAAATTGTTATATTTTATCATGAATGTTGAATTTTGTCAAGTGCTTTTTCTGCATCTTTTTGAGTGATCATATGATTCTCTCATTCTGTTAATGTAATGCATCACATTGATTGATTTTCATATGTTGAACCATCCTCGTATCCCAGCAATAAATCCCTTTTGTTCATGGTGGATTATTTGTTTGAATGTGCTGCCGAGTTTGATTTGCTAGTACTTTACTGAGAATTTTCATATCTCTAACGGGATATTGGACATAGTTTTCATTTCTAGCAGTGTCCTTTTCTGGTTTTGATATCAGAATAATGCTGGCTTTGTAAAACAAGTTTGAAAGTATACTCTTAGATTTTTGGAAGAGTAAAAAAAAAAAAGATTTTTGGAAGAGTTTAAGAAGTTGTTAATTCTTTAAATAATTGGTAAGCCACCTGGTCCTAGACTTTTATTTGTTGGGAGATTTTTGATTATTGATTCAACTCCTTACTAATAATTGGTCTATTCAGATTCTGTATGTCTTCCTGATTTGGCCCTGGTAAGTTATATGTTTCTAAGAATTTTTTCCATTTCTTCCAGGTGGTATAGTTCGTGGGTGTGTACAACTGTTCATAGTAGCCTCCTATGATCCTTTGAATTTCTCTGGTGTCAACTGCAATATCTCCTGTTTTCATTTATAATTTATTTTTTACCTGGTTCCTTTTTCTTTATTCCTTGGTTAGTCAAGCTCAGCATTTGTCAATTTTGCTTATCTTTTTAAAGAACTAACTTTAAGCTTGGTTTATCTTTTCTATTGTTTTTCTGTTCTCTGTTTCATTTATTTCTGTTCTAATTCTTATTATTTCCTTTCTTCTACTAACTTTGGGCTCAGTTTCTTCTTTTTGTTGTTTCTTGAGGCATAGAATTAGGTTGTTTATTTGGGAACCTTTCCTTCTTAATGTAGGTATTTATTGCTATGAAATTCCCTCTTAGAATTGCTTTAGCTGCATCCCATATGTTCTTATTTATATATTGTGTTTCCATTTTCATTTTTATCAAGAAACTTTTTGATTTCCCATTTAATTTCTTCCTTGATCCATTAGTTGTTCAGGAAGGTGTTTCCATGTGTGTTTGAATATTCCTGTTTCCCTCTTGTTAATAATTTCTAATTTCATGTCATTTTGGTCAGAGAAGATATTTAGCACGATTTTAATATTCTTAAATTTACTAATTCACATATGGCCTATCCTAAAATAATGTTCCATGTGACTTGAGAAGATAGTATATTCTGCTATTTGGGGGTAGAATTTTCTGTATATGTCTGTTAGGTTCATTTGGACTATTGTGTTGTTAAAATCCACTGATATATCCTTTATTGAGGGTGAGTATTAATGTCTCCAACTAATTATATCACTGTTTGTTTCTCCTTTCACCTGTTAGTTTTGCTGTATATATTTAGGTGCTCCAATGTTGAGCATATATATATTGACAGTTGTTATTACCCCTTTTATCATTATATAGTGACCATTTTTGTCTATTTTTTAAACCATTTTAGTCTGATATAAATATAACTACCTCAGCTTTTTTATCATTATTATTATCATTTGCTTGAAATGTCTATTTCTATCCCTTCAATCTCATCTATATGTGTCATCAAAGCCAAAGTGAGTCTTTTGTAAGCAGCAGTGTCAGATCTTGCTTTTTTATCCATTTAGCCCTTTTATATCTTTTGAGTAGAAATTTAATCTGTGTATGTTTAAAGTAATTATTAATAAATTTGGACTTACTGTTGATATTTTGTTATTTTTTTCAGTTATTTTATAGAACCATTCATTGCTCCTTGTTTCTTTTCTTTTCTTTTTTTGGTTTCTTATTCTGCTGTGTTTTGATGTCTTTGGGTATAATTAAGCTTTGATTTCTTTTATTGTGTTTTTGTGCAATTGCTATATGATTTTCCCTTGTGCTTATCATAAGACTGCCATAAAATATCTTAAACTCATAATACCCCATTTTAAACTGATAACAACTTGAACAGAATTCATACACTTTACACTTTTACTTCTTCTCCCTCTCATATTTCAGGTTATTGCTATTATAATTTACATGATTTTTATATTGTGTAACTAATAACAGATTATTTTACTAATGGTTATTTTTGGGATTTTTTTTTAACTTTTAAACTACAGTTGTGAGTTATGCACCACTGTTGCCATATTGCAGAGTTTAACTATGACTATATATTTATCATTGCAAGAGAGATTTATGCTACCATTTTGTTTTTTTATGATGTTAATTAATTTCTCATTTCCACTCCATCGACTCCCTTTATCATTTGTTGTAAGTCAAGTCTGGTGGTATTGAACTCCCTCAGCTTTTGTTTGTTTGGGAGACTTTATCTCTCCTTCATTACTAATGGCCTTTTTTTTTTGCTGGATGTAAAAATTCTTATTTGACAGTTATTTTCTTTTAATATTTTGAATATTTCATCCCATACTCTCCTGGCCTGAAAAGCTTCTGTTAAGAAATCTGTCTGTAGTCAGATAAGGGTTCCCTCTATATAACATCTATCTTTTCTTTTGTTATTCTTAAAATGCTTTATCTTTCTTTTGACAATGCAATTATAATGTGTCTCTATAATGTATAGTTCTATTCAGGTTCAATCTATTTAGCGGTCCTTTGGGCTTCATGGATCTGGATATACATTTCTCTCCCCAGGTTTGGGAAGTTTTCAGCCATTATTGTTTTATTTATTTTTTTGCCATTATTATTTAAATATAATAAATTTAAATATATTTTCTATCTCTTTTTCTGTCTCTTCTTCTGGAATTCCCAAAATGCAGATATTGTTTCTTTTTAATGTGTCTCATAATCCCCATAGGTTTTCTTCACTTTTTTTGTCATTCTTTTTCCTCCTTACTCCCTGACTGCATAATTTCCAGTGTTCTATCCTGCAGGTAGCTGATTCTATTCTCTACATAGTTTAGTCTACATTTGAAAGTATTGAACTCTTCAGTTTAGTTATTGTATATTTCAACTCCAGGATTTCTGGTGTTGTTGTTTTTTTTTTTCTAGATTGCTATTTTCTTGTCAAACTTTCATTTTGTTGTCAGTCTGTTTTCTTGTAGAATAATTCCTCAAGGTAATTCTTTGGCAGTTCATAGACCTCCATTTCTTTATGGTCAGGTAATGGAACTTCATAGTTTCCTTTGGTAGAGCAATATTTACCATTTTTTTTTTTGTGATTCTTGATTCCTTACATTGGTATCTTCATATTTGAGTAATGGGGTTCCTCTTCCAGACTTTACAGTTTTGCTTTGTCAGGGATAGCTCTTCAGTTTGGCTTTCCAGGTGTGTCTGCTAGTAACAGCTTTGGGTTGGTGAGGCATGCTACTATGGTCTAATTTGGGGAGAAGGAACTGTTTGCACTCTGAGGACTGGAATGAGGGCTGTGCCCCTGACTGAGAAGAATTGGAGAGGATTGCTTGGTTTCCTACCCAACTGAGGCTATAGGATGGGCTCCACAGTTGCCTGAACTCTCTGGTTGGGTTTACTAAATGTCCAGGACAGGGTACTATACTGAGTAGTACTATTTTGAATTAGATTCTCTCCCCTGATAGGGCAGCAGGCCAGAGACCAGCCCTTGTACAGCTTAATGTTTGGGAAGCTGAATCAGGCCTAAGTGTGGAATGACTTCACAAATCAGGTAACCAGTTTTGGTGTGCAAACAGGGGAAGCCATGGACTATACTTTCTATTTAAGTGCCACTGTACATAAGGCAAATGGGCATGCATCTTCCCATGACCTTAGGTTCCTTGGTCTGATAGGCTAAAGGTTATATTTAGCAATGAGTAGGACCATGAATTAGATTCCCCACTCCTGAAGCAGGATAAGGAACTCTTTTTTTTTTTATATTCTTTTTTTTTTTTTTTATGATAGTCGCACAGAGAGAGAGAGAGAGAGAGAGAGAGAGAGGCAGAGACACAGGCAGAGGGAGAAGCAGGCTCCATGCACCAGGAGCCCGACGTGGGACTCGATCCCGGATCTCCAGGACCGCGCCCTGGGCCAAAGACAGGCGCTAAACCGCTGCGCCACCCAGGGATCCCCAGGATAAGGAGCTATTAAGCTGGTAAAGCATTTTGTTCTCTTAATTCAAGCAACGCACAGCCTAACTTCCCTGGCAGAGCAGGGCCACTGGCTTCACTCTGTAAACTTTCAGCTCTGTCTATGCTTTTCTCAGCTCAAGCTCCCCTGGGCCACAAAGCTTGCAGGTATTTTCACAAGCTCTTCTGGCCAAATGGAGCCTAAAGCCATTCTCCATAGCAGGTCAGGCTGTGTCTCAGTCCCCATGCCTGGGTGGAAGGAAGAGAAACCACTCTAAGCTACTCTCAATTTTGCAAAAAGGCTTTCCAGTTGGGAGTGGCCAGGAGCTACCCTCAGCCTTGGCTATGAATTAATCTTCCTGCCTGTGCATAGCACATGAAGCCGCCATGCCTCATCCTGGTTTTGCTTGGGGGCAATCTGCTCTCCGTGCTTGCATCTCAGCTCAAGTGTCTCTTGACAGTATGGCTTTCAGGTGTTTTCATCAGCCACTCTGATGTACAGCCATTCTCCACTGCAGGTAGAACTGTGACTCAGCACCTTGCGTGGGCACAGGAGAACCAAGATCTAAGCCAGCAAATCTAGTTGTCTGGAGAATCCAAATCAGACTATTTGCACTATGTTGAGTTCCCCTGTCAGAGTGTATCCCAACTTGGTTCTGAAGATGAGCAAAGGTGCTGTTTGGGATAACTACTGGGCATTGCAATTTGGCAATCTGGTGTGCCAAGATCTGTGTGCTAATTGCTACAAACCCCACCCAGTTCTCTGTCATGGTCAGATTTCCAGTGGTTGAACCCTTCAGATTCCTCTGAATTTGCTATGGTAAAAATAAGAATAGGTCCTCCCACAAAACAACCCACAATGTTGGGAGAGGCTGATGGTCCCTTCCTGGACTCTCTTTTCTCACTTGAGGAACTGGAGGCTCAGGGGAGTTGTCAGCATGTGGTGCTGGGCTGGCCTGGGAAAGGGGCAGTGTGGTCAACATACAGCCATTTCTCTTATACTTCTAAAGCAATCTGTCTTGTTTGAGGTGCAGGAGGGTGCGTCAATCTCACCTCATGTTCTAGGATTCTCTCAGTGGTGTCTTGTTCTTGAATACTTGTTAGTTGCTCTTGTGAGGGGTGAATGAAGGGAGGAATGACTATGTCTTCATTTTCATGATGTCACTGTCTGTACTTATTAAGGCAACCCATTGTCAGTTTGTGGATTGAGAAACTAGTATGCAAAGTACTTCAAAGTAGATGACAGTTATTTGTTATATGACCTTTAAAATACATTTATCTTCCATGTATTTTGGATCCTCTGTCAAACACAGATATTGATGTTTTCCCACTTACAGCAAAGCAAAGTTGATTTAACTGCAGAAATTTGTAATATAATAATCCATTTATTAATTCATTTAACAATCTATTAAGCATTAACATTGAACCTTCTAAATGCTAATCAGTATAATATGTGTATATAAAAAATCTGTCCAATGAGTTCAACATCATACACAATCTATTAAACAGCAGAAATTACAAATAAGTAAAAGATCTTCTGAAGACGTAAGACAAAGATCAAATACCTAAATACTTAAACTTTTGCAATTTTTGAAGAAAATTCCCCTCAGTGTTTCATTTAATTAAGTATGTTTATAGTTTTTATATGATTTTTAAAACCTAACTTGTTATCTGGGTTCCAAGGGCACATCAGATTATATACAGGCATTTTCAAGGATCTGGGTATATGGCATCTAACTTTCAAATGCTGTATTTCATCTGGCTGCTGGAATCATAGTGAAAATGCAGAAAATGACAGCTGATATCTTGATAGTGAGTAAAGAGTAAAGATCGAAAAGGAAAATATGCACAAGGTTGAAAAACAGCATTTCTGAGGGCAATTTAACATATCAACAAATGTCACCCCTAAACAAAATCATAGCCCCAAATAGTAAACACATATTTAACCCTGGACTAAAACATGTGAGATACTTAAGAGACCAATTGTGTGGCTACTGATTCAAACTATATTCTATCAATATGCATATAATATTAGTTAATGGAAGCAAAAAGAAATATGCTTTGCTAAGTAAAAATCATATACTTTTGTCTTATATTTTAAATAAATATTTGTTCTAATATTCAATATGTGATTTATGATGCCAAAGTTACTTTTTAACCTGTTTAAAATTTAGGTAACAAAACAAGCCATTCATTTTAACCAGTATTATTATATATTATTTGGTTTTAGACTGAACTCTGACTTCAGATGACTTTGCTAACAATTTTTCTCTATTCAATGGTCAAATCTATACATTAACAGTCATTCTGTTAAAAAAAATCAATAAACATTTTGCCATATGTGAAAAAAAATTTGATATCCCATCTGAATCCATGAAAGTTTGATTAATGTACATTTAGCCATTTATCTAGGGTTTCTATGTGCAAACCTCAGTTATTGGGCACCATAACTCCAATATGTTTACAATGACATTTTAGCATCCCCTTTAAATCTCTGCTCTGGGCATTTGCCTTGCAGGCCAACTCCGTAAGCTACTTCAACATAGGATGATCCATATAAGGCAATGTCTCATGTGGCAAAGTGCGTAAGGTTTACTGTTATATAACTTGGCAAAAGTCCAGGCAGAGACACACTTAGTAACTTTATGATGGACACTGGGGAAAATATAAGTAATTTGCAACCAGAGGACTTTCAATAGCTTAATTTCTTAATTGATAAAATGGAAATAATAGTATCAACTTCAGAGATCATTGTGAGAAATATATCAGATGTGAATGTGAAGTATACCTAAACTCAAAAAAGATTAAACTATGTTCAATATTTTCTATGAATGAATTTGAGTAATCATAATATTTTAATAAGTATCCTAGAATATAACACAGTATTTAAAGATGCTTTTCTATGATTTGGAAAATTTGAATTATCCACAATATTTCTTTGATTATTTTAAAATGTTAAATGAGCAATTACTTTCCTCAGTCCTTGAAAATTTTAGAAATAAAATCTATGCATGCATTAAAAAAATACAGCAATAGAACTAAGATGTTTTAATTCCAATGATGGAATTTTAATATTATATTAAAAAACCACATACTATGGTGAGCTTTGGTGACTGAGGAGGTTTGTGAAAGAAATGGAGAGAGTCAACTTCCAAAATAGAGTCTTATATTTTAGTGTATCAAAAAATCAACAAGGAAGCTTGGCAAGAGTCAGACTTCCTTTGCGTGGGCTTGGGGTTTAGAGCAGAAATCAGAATTTTCTAAGAACACTGGAGATGATTCAGAAGCAAATGAACTTCACACTTTGGGAAACAGCATTCTGAAGATAAGTAAAATTTACCAATAAAAATTAATGGAGACCACATAGGAGGCAGGTATAAAAAATATTAAACATAAAATGTTAAATTAAGGGGAATAAAAGGATTTTAATGGAGGTTTCATAGCTTAGTCTAGATTTGGAGTGTCTAGAATGCCAAGCTAGGAACTTGAACTTAACTATGTAGATTATGGAGAGTTATTATCTTTCAATAAGTAAATGTTTATTCAAGACATACTTAAGATTAATTTGTTAGAACTTCTCTGGTGGGGTACAGAGTAAGACAGATCAGTTAGGAAGCCAGGACAGTAATAAATTAAAGAAAGGATTCCTGGTCTTCTTCATTGGTTTAGGGTAAAGAGAAACAAATATCATTGTGATTGAAGAGGTAACCACAAATGATAAGACTTTTGATATAGAAGACAAAAAATAAACAAATAAAAGAGGTAGACACTCACTTTAAGATTTAGAGTTTACAAAATTGATTATGTTCCTCATCAGAGAATAAAACTGGGTCCATTTTCTATGGGTCTTATGTTTTAGAGATTTTTTTTTGTTGTTTCCAAGTGAAGTAATCTACTAACATAGTAGATGCATTTTTACAGTTTAGAAAGTGATCAGAATTAAAGACAAGTGTTATGAGTAATTTTCACAAAAATAAGAATCAAAACATGAAGATAAAGTGCTGGTTTGAAAGGCATAAGTTGACTTCTGCTTTATCTTTCCTGTTTCCAATTAATCTTAAACTTTCCCTGTGAAAAGTAGTGTATCTGTAAGAAAAAGAAAGAGAGAAGAGGAAGAGAAAATAAATCTTTACCTTTCTCCACCCAGTTTGCAGCACTATGAACCCAAAGAATTTTGTCTCTATACCAACAGAACTACTTTGAAGTCTACAGGCAGCCATGTACAACCCTGGACTATACTAGTCCCCCTGGACTATACTAACCCCGAATTTATCTAGTCCCGTATGTCATATACATCTGCTGTTGATGAATGTCCAGCTTCCACTGACCCGACTTCTGAAACTAGCACCCTATTTGCTGTGGAAAACCACCCCTCCTTGAATTTTAGTCCATGAGAACTTAGTTCACTTGATACCTCTGTTCAAGGTGGGCACACACAACCCAGGCCAAACCAATCAATGCTATTTATTTTATTTTATTTTATTTTATTTTATTTTATTTTATTTTATTTTATTTTATTTTATGATAGGCACACAGTGAGAGAGAGAGAGAGAGAGAGAGAGAGGCAGAGACACAGGCAGAGGGAGAAGCAGGCTCCATGCACCGGGAGCCCGACGTGGGACTCGATCCCGGGTCTCCAGGATCGCGCCCTGGGCCAAAGGCAGGCGTTAAACCGCTGCGCCACCCAGGGATCCCCAATGCTATTTATTTTTGAGTCACAATGACCAATTCACAAAAATATATATAGCTCAAGCTGGGCTAAAATAACTGTATTAGTTTCCTGTAACTGTTCTAACAAACTATCACAAACTTAATGGCTTTAAGTAAGAGAAATTGGTTCTTTCACAATTCTAGAGGCCAGAAGTGCAAAATCAACTGAAATCAAGGTTTCTGCTCCCCCTCAAGACTCTAGGAGAGAATCCACTGCATGCATCTCCCATCTTCTAGTGGCCATAAGTGGTCTGTGGCTTGTCGCTGCTGTCTCTCTCCAGTCTCTGCCTCCATTGTCTCCCTGCCTCCTTTTCTGTTTTCTATTTCCCCTCTGCCTTCCTCGTAGAAGGATAGTTATGATTGCATTCAGAACACACCAGATAATGCAGGATAATCTCCATGTCTCAAAATTCTTAATCATATTATATAAATTAGCATTCACACATTCTAAGGGATTAAAATGTGCATATCTTGAGGGACGTCATTATTTAGACTACCATAGTGACCACTTCTCACAATTTTATTTTAAAATGTTTGGATAGTTGGGTCATCACTTTTCTGTATGTGCTTGGAATTATTGGAAGATAAAGTAAAACCTGTACTGTTTAATATATCCAATTTGGCACTGCTAGAAGGGAGTCTGAGAGGGAATACAATTCATCCGTTACATGAAAGAAAGCAGGGAATAAGCCTGAGACCTGCTAATATTATCTTAGTACCTATGCCCAGCCATGTCTGAATTAAACTCTACCCTCTGGACTTTTCAGGATGCAATTCCTTAATATCTTGTATTGTCACTGCTACTGTTGCTGTTGTAGAAGCCAGTTTCAATTGGTACTTAACTATAAATGTCTCACTTCTCCTTCCCAGTTTCCAAATAAATGTTCCCAAGTATTATTTTCTGAGGATTAATACATTTAACCTATGTTTAATGTAATACAGAAAGAACATTCTCTCTCCATATGCTTCCAAAACATATGCAATTGAAAAGGCTGCCTTTTCTCCCCCATTTCTCTCTCTTTGGTAGTGTACTGACATAATTATAAATAACCAAAGATGGCTTAATGTATTTTTATTGTCTGCTAACTCCTAAGCTCAGAAACAAAATAAACATACCAATATTTGTTTTGTACTAAATGTGGAATGTGTAAACCAGTTCCAGACAATGCAGGCTGCTTAGCTTAGTGGCTGGGTCATGCTGTCAGGAAAGAAACAATCATGTTTCTTCCTTCTACTTTTATACACATGGCCTTACTGTTTAATTTTTGAGATTTTTGAAAAATCTCTATATGACTACGGTGATTGATAAGTTGTTATAGCTGAGTCTTTTGGTGCTTGTGGTGGCCAGAATAATGGCTCCCAAAGATATTCATGCCCTAGTCTCCAGAACCTGTGAATATGTTACCTTAAATGACGAAAGAGACTTTGCAGAAGTTTTGCATGAAGTTTTCTGAGGTGGATAATTATTTTGTATTATCCATGTAGATCCAATATAATCACAAAGATCCTCATAAAAAGAAGAGAGAAGAATAGAGTTCAGAGAAAGATTGGAGTACGCTACTCTTTTGACTATGAATTCCACACCAACAGAGCTACTTTGAAGCCCAAAGGCATATAAGCATGGAAGCCATAGGCCCATGAAAATATAGGAAATGGCCAAAAGCCAAGAAATACAGGCAGCTTCCAGAAGCTGGAAAAGGCAAGGAAACAGATTCTTCTTATAGTCTCCAGAAAGAATGCAATAATGCCAACACCTTGACTTAACTCTGAATCCCATTTGAACTTGTGACAGATAAGATTTGGATTTCTGATCTGTAAGAATTCTAAGATAATAAATGTAAGACACTGAATTTTCACAAATTTGATACAGTACCAAAAGAAATTTGATATAGTACCATGCCCCAAATCACCGTGTAGTTTGGGGTTCCCACACCTTTTTTGATTCTGGTGTAGGTACCGAGATTGATGTCTCATATGTGCAAACTTTCTGAATGATACCCTTAGATGATTGAAGCTGCCTAGCCCTGCTGCCCTGGGGCAGCACCCTACTACACTGGTAGCACAACTCCATCGGCAATAACTGACTCGGACAGATGTAGAAAAGGCCCACTGCCCTGCCTCAGGTGTGACAAACTCAGCAGCACAAATTACGTTACAGAGTCCCCCATGAGATCAGCTAGACTTTATCTGAAGACACTCTCACAGAGCTCCTTCACCTTCCCTATCTTGCTTCTCTAACTCTTTTACCTATTCTCTTGAGAAGATATTCTTAAAAAATCATAATATCCAATTACCCATTCCAAACTCTGGTTCTGGAGAACCACCTAAAACACACACAAATTATTTTTTTCTTAAATAAATGAATGTCTTTTCATGGATATTGTTTTCTTTATTCTTACAGCACCCAGGAGGTAGGTAAGATAAGACATTATGCTTTCAACATTTTGACTAAATTCTAATAAGGCTAGATAAATCTGATAAATTATTTTCATTTCTAATTAAGAAAGTCTTTAGCAAATTATAAATGATTTGTATATTTATCTATATAGTTTGATCAATTACTGGTTAGAATACCTACATACTACACATTATATACCATTCAAATGTGGAAACTATCAACGTTAAGAAAATTCATGGATCAAATTTTCAAACCCACCTAATGACTATGATAGTGTGTATTTTTCTTTAATAGTGTGATTCTTTCTAAAACCACTTAGTGAATCTGTTTATTTTTTACTGGCACCAAAATCGTTTTATAGAAGACAAAATTAACTTACACAGCCAGATTTTATATTTGAACCAGTCATCTTAGCAATAATGGAAAAGCACAAGTTACGGTTTTCAAAGCCCAATGAACTCACTTCCAAAAATTACATGGTCCGCATCTCTAAAAAATTACTGAAAGTATATACAATACTTTCATACGTGTTAATTAACATTTACAGAAAGGGAAATAATATTCTATTGAAAAAAATTTATTCAATAGAAAAATATTTTAAAAGTATAAAAATTAAAGAGTATTAGAAGAATATTCTCAATTTTTCTTTGTAATGTTTTTTTAAATAATAAATTTATTTTTTATTGGTGTTCAATTTGCCAACATACAGAATAACACCCAGTGCTAATCCTGTCAAGTGCCCCCCTCAGTGCCCGTCACCCATTCACCCCCACCGCCCGCCCTCCTCCCTTTCCACCTCCCCTAGTTGTTTCCCAGAGTTAGGAGTCTTTATGTTCTGTCTCCCTTTCTGATATTTCCCACACATTTCTTCTCCCTTCCCTTATATTCCCTTTCACTATTATTTATATTCCCCAATGAATGAGACCATATAATGTTTGTCCTCCGATTGACTTACTTCACTCAGCATAATACCCTCCAGGTCCATCCACGTTGAAGCAAATGGTGGGTATTTGTCTTTTCTAATGGCTGAGGAATATTCCATTGTATACATAGACCACAGCTTCTCTATCCATCATCTTTCGATGGACACCGAGGCTCCTCCCACTGTGTGGCTATTGTGGACATTGCTGCTAGAAACATCGGGGTGCAGGTGTTCCGGCGTTTCACTGCATCTGTATCTTTGGGGTAAATCCCCAGCAGTGCAATTGCTGGGTTGTAGGGCAGGTCTATTTGTAATGTTGTCTGAAAAAATAACGCCCATTTTGCCACCTTGTAGCGGCAGGCAAAAGGAGTAGTAGAGTGTACTTAACTACCAGATCACCTACACAAATAATTTTGTGATAGTACTAGATGAAAACCAAGTTCAGTATTGAATTCAATTAGAAAACATTAAATATAAAATGAAATAGTTCACATTTCAAATATCTTGCATTGGCAAATAAAGCAGAGCTGATCACTTTTATAATATTTTATAATTCTGGATTACCTATCTTACTACATCTAAATTCTAAGGTATTTTTTAAAAAGATGTATTTATTTATTTGAGAGAGAGAGAGCAAGCACTTGGGGGAGGGGTAGAAGGACACAATCTTAAGCAGATTCCCTGTAAAACAGGGATCCTGATGCAGGGCTTGATCCCAGGACCCATGAGATCATGACTTATACCAAATCATGAGTTGGATGCTTAGCCAACTGAACTTAGCCCAAGCACCCCTCAATTCTAATGTATTAAGCAAAATGTTTTCCACTGAAATTGTGAACTGTTTGTCAAAATAAAATAAACCAGAATGAGGAGAGATATTTTTGCATTTTGTCATGGAGAAGAAACTTTTAGAGCTTGCATATAATTGTAAAAGGAATAGTAACATAGATAATGTATTCAGAAACAAGATAGTGAGTGGAATAAAAAAAGAGGAAAGGTTTCAGTAGCTCAGAAATTAAAAACCCAACAAAATAATGTGACTATATTAAGTTACTTTTCTTTTAAACTCCCATCAAATTAGAATAAATGGAATTAGGGAAATTATGTAGAAATTAAGCAAATTCAGTCAGGTTATTTATATTTATAAATGCAAGCAATAGAAAATGCTGATAGTTCAGTTTTGGGGTTTTGTTTTCATTCTTTCTCCTTTTTTTGTCTTCTTTTTGTTTCTGCCTGAAATTTTCCTGTTTCCATGTTTTGGTATCCCAAAGGAAAAAAAAATAAGTGTCTCAAAGATAAAACACTTTCAAGATTGCATATCATCTTTCATGAAAAAAAATTTCCATTAAAAACAACACTTTATTTAAAAATATGGCAAATTTAATGCGCAGAAATGTTAAAATTCCTTGACCAACAAGTTCACTTGAAAGGACACTGCATGACAAATACTGAACTGATAAAATATGCTAACAACACTGAAAATAACCAACTTGATATATCCTATCTATATAATATAAATGTTAATTAGAAAACAGAGGCATACTAGTATAGTAAGATCTTTACAATAAAATTATGGCCTGTCTCTCAAGTAATAGTTTTTAATAATGACTTCCTTGTTTTTCACTATTTTTGCATGTACTTAAATACTTTTTTACTTTTTATTTAATTATTTATCTTTTTTTCTGGTGACTCAATTATGCTGGCAGTTTTCTTTTGTATTCTTAAAGCAGACAATTTATTTGCTTATAGATGGGAGTAACTATCTGAATATAATGTTAGGAAGCTGCCTTAGTGTTTTCCTACTTAATGTCTGTCCTAGGAAGTATTTTACTAAAGTGTTTCTTAAGAATAACTGTTATGTATGTTCTCTCTTTTCATACTACCTAATTGCTACTTACATTAAAAGACCTTTTATTGTAATTTCCTATGACAAATAACAAAGTTAGTCTTTGGACATTATGTGTTTTGTTTTGTTTTGTTTTGTTTTGTTTTGTTTTGTTTTGTTTTTAACCAGAATATGACCAATACCCATTGTACCAATACCTAATACCCATTCAATGTCCCCTAACTGGTGTTCAGCAGTTCTAGAGATTTTCAATAGAAACTATTCTGTGGAAAATGATGAACTTAATGGTAGGATAATGCATACCCTTAAAAACAATCTAGTGTGGTTATCTGTGGAGAGTAGAAGACAATATTAAAATGAACATTCACCAGATCTACATTGGCTTCTTGAAAGTCAGTTTTAAATATAAAGACATTGGGAAATTTCCAATATTGTGTATACAACTTTTGAAAAAAGAAATGAAAAAAAGACCTTGCAATGCTGATCATCACCTAGGTTACTTAATTACATTTTAAAAGATCCTTGATGAATACGGATCCAAAAATTCTCAATAAACTACTAGCAAATCAAATCCAATGAGACATTAAAAGGATCATTCACAATCAAGTGGGATTTATTCCTAGGCTGCAAGGGTGGTTCAATATTCACAAATAAATCAACATGACACATTACATTAACAAAGAAAAGGCTAAGAACCATATGATCTTCTCAACAGATGCAGAAAAAGCATTTGACAAAGTACATTCATTCATGATAAAAGTCCTCAACAAAATAGGTATAAAAGGGAACATACCTCAACATAATAAAGACCATAGATGAAGAACCCACAGCTAATAACATCCTCAATGGGAAAATAATTGAGAGCTTTTCCTTACACTTTGGAACAATACAGAGATATCCATTCTCACCACTGTTATTTAAAAAGTATTAAAGTGCTACCCACAGCAAACAGACAACACAAAGAAAAAAAAAGGCATCCAAGTCCACAAGGAAAAATTTTCAATATTTGCAGATGACATAATACTCTATATAGAAAACCCAGAAGACTCTGCCAAAAAACTTCTAGAGTGATACACAAATTCAGTAAAGTTGCAGGATACAAAATCAATGTACAGAAATCTGTTGCATTTCTATACACCAATAGTGAAGCAGCAGAAAGAGAAATCAAGGTATTAATCACATTTATAGTTACACACACACACAGACACACACACACACACACACACACAAGACATAAGATGCCAAGGAATAAACTTAACCAAAGAAACCTAAACAAGGAAATAGAAAAACATTCCATGTTCATGGATTAGAAGAATAAATATTGTTAAAATGTCTATACAACCCAAAGTAATCTACACATTTAATGCAATTTCTATCAAAATACCACCAGTGTTTTTCACAGAGCTAGAACAAACAATCTTAAAATTTGTATGGAACCACAGAAAACCCAAATAATCAAAGTAAATCTTGATAAAGAAAAGAGAAGGTGGAGGCATCACAATTCCAGACTTCAAGCTACATTACAAAGCTGTACAATCAAGATAGTATGGTATTGGCACAAAAACACATACATAGATCAATGGAACAGAATAGAGAACCCAGAAAGGAACCCACGACTCTATGGTCAATTGATCTTTGACAAAGCAGGAAAGAATATCCAATGGAAAAAAGACGGTCTCTTTAACAAATAATGTTGGAAAAGCTAGGCATTAACATGCAAAATAATGAAACTGGACCACTTTCTTACACCATACACCAAAATAAATTAAAATTAGTTAGATGAAAGATTTTTTTTTAAAAAAAGATTTTATTTGGGATGCCTGGGTGACTCAATAATTGGGTGTCTGCCTTTGGCACAGGGCGTAATCTTGGATCTGATATCCAGTCCCACATCAGGCTCCCTTTGAAGAGCCTGCTTCTCCCTCTGCCTCTGAGAGATACACAGAGAGAGATAGAGACAAAAGCAGAGGGAGAAGTAGGCTTCTTGTAGGGAGCCCAATGAGGGAATCAATTCCAGGACCCCAGATCACACCAACGCGAAAGGCAGATGCTCAACTGCTGAGCTGTCTGGGGGTCCCACAGATGAAAGACCTTAATGGGAGACAGAAAATCATTAAAAACTTAGAGAACACAAGCAGTAACCTCTTTGACCTCAGCCATAGCAACTTCTTACTAGATATTCTCCTGAATCAAGGGAAACAAAAGCAAAAATAAACTATTGGTACTTCAAAATAAAAGGCTTCTGGATAGTGAGGGCACAATCAACAAAACAAAAGAGGCAACCTATGGAATGGGAGATATTTGCAAACGACATATCCAATAAGGGGTTGGTATCCAAAATCTACAAAGAATTTATAAAACTCAGCATCCAATAAACAAATAATTCAGTTTAAAAATGGGCAGAAGACATGAATAGACTTTTCTCTAAAGAAGACATCCAGAAGATCAACAGACAAATGAAAAGATACTCAACATCAATCATTATCAGGGAAATGCAAATCAAAACCTCAGTGAGATGTCACCTCACACAGTTCAGAATGGCTAAAATCAACAACATAGGAAACAACAGGTGTTGGTGAGGATGTGGAGAAAGGGGAGCCCTCTTACTCTGTTGGTGGGGATGTAAACTGGTGCAACCACTCTGGAAAGCAGTGTGGAGGTTCCTCAAAAGGTTAAAAATAGAGCTACCCTACAACCCAGCAATTGCACTACTAGATATTTACCCAAAGGATGTAAAAATACTAATTTGAAGGGATATATGCACCCTGATGTTTATAGCAGCACAATCAATAATAGCCAAATTATGGAAAGAGCCCAAATGTCCACTGATTGATGAATGGATAAAAAATAAAAAAGAAGTGATACACACACACTGACATGTGTGCACGATGAAATACTACTCAGCCATCAAAAAGAATGAAATCTTGCCATTGCCATTTGCAATGATGTGGATGTAACTTATGCTAAGCAAAATAGGTCAGTCAGAGAAAGACAAATACCATATGTTTTCACCCAAATGTGAAATTTAAGAAACAAAACAAATAAACTTGGAGGGGCAAAAGAAGAAAAACTATAAAACAGACTCTTAACCATAGAGAACAAATCAGAGGGGAGGTAGGCCAGGAGATGGGTTAAACAGGTGATGAGGATTAAGGGGGGGCATCTATTGTGATGAGCACCAGCTGTTATATGGGAGTGATGAATCACTAAATTCTATACCCAAAACAAATAATACACTGTATGTTCACTAACTTTAAATAAAAACCAGTAATGAAAAAGAACAAGTAAAAAATAAATGCATCAAAAAGTTATTTTACTCATCATAACTCTTTTTGAGAATATGCCATGTTCTAAGCATTGTTTTAAATACTGAGGTAATAACAGCCATAGTAGAAACTGTAATCTTTTTCCCTAATGTAGTGTCCATTTAAATGAGGAAATTGAAAATAAATAAGGGAACGAAGTCAAGTTCGTAGTATACTAGCCAATGACAATTGCTAATAAGACAAAATACACCATGTGAGGATGATATGGAATGGAGGCAGGGTGGTAGGAAGACCTTCAGGACAAGTGACTTCTGAGTAAAGAGAATACACATGAAGGTGACCTGGCGATGCTCTGAGATCCTTTCTGAGACTAGTAGGTGCAAGTATTTGAGGCAGAAGCCTCACTGGCATGTCTGGGAACTACAGGAAATCCACAGCGCCTGGAGCAGGGTTAGTGCAAGGAACAGAATGGCAGCATGGTCAGAGATGGAATGGGAAGCAGGCCATGCAGGCCCAGGTGAAGAGTTTGTGCTTTTACCATGAGTGATTTGGGAAACTATGGAAATGTTGTGAACATACTATGTTCTATACTATAGGTATTCAGTTTTAGCAGACTGTTCTGGTTGTTGTATAGATAAAACACAAAAGAATGGAGATACCCTACTGTAGTTTCTTTTTTTTTTTTCATTTTTTAAAAAGATTTTATTTATTCATGAGAGATCAAGACAGAGAGGCAGAGACACAGGCAGAGGGAGAAGCAGGCTCCATGCTGGGAGCCTGATGCAGGACTCAATCCCAGGACCCCAGGGTCACGCCCTAAGCCAAAGGCAGATACTAAACCACTGAGCCACCCAGGTGTCCCCTCAATGTTTTTTCTATTTCAATGAGGAAATACAATAAAAAAGAGAACTAAAGTGTATATTGTATTAATTTCAGTCACATTGTTTCATATTTCAAAGAAATTTCTAATCAATTTTGGGAGTTTCTTTTATCATATCCTCAAACTCAGAGATTCTTTTTTTTTTTTTTTTTTTTTTTTTTTGAGAGAGAGAATTGCGAGTTGGGGGGGAGTAGGGGTGGAAGGAGAGGGAGAAGGAAAATCTTAAGCAGGCTCCACAGCGAGCATAGAACCCAACACTCAATTTCATGACCTGAGTGGAAACCAAGAATCAGATGCTTAATGGACTGTACCACCCAGGCACCCCCATCTTGCACATGTGAAGTTTGAAATGCCTATAATATACTTACATGGAAATTTAGGGAGCTGGATGCATGAGTCTACAATTTAGGAGAAAGAGTTTGCTGAAGGCAAGATTAGAAGTCATCAGCACTCAAATAGTACCTAGAAATTATTTTAACTTATCTGTGTTACTTTAAAAAATGGGCATATTAGCTTTATCATTTACTTAAATGTATTTGTTATTAAAGAGAAAGTATGATAAATAATATAAAGCACATGCATCTGACACCTAGAACCATCCTTTAAATTCCATTATACTTGCTTCAGTTTACTTTTAATAAAATTAATAAAGTAGAATTTCCTTTGGTCCCATTCCAAATGTTATGCCTGTTTCTACTCCCACAACTTTATTCCCTCCAATAGACTATTTTAATTCGATCAAATGTTTATTCCCTGTCTAGCTCCATTGTTTACAATGACTACCTCTGAAACCACTTTATTTTGAGAATTTCTAAATATATTTTATACACTGATAATCCCTCACCAGTTTCATTTTTTTTGTACGTAGAGAATCTAGATTTATTTATTTATTCTATTCACACATTTTTATTAGTGTTGTCTCAAGAGAGATAAGAAATAAACACGTTTTAACTATACTGTTTTAATTTTTTTAAAGATTTTATTTATTCATTCATGAGAGACACAGAGAAAGACAGGGGCAGAGACACAGGTAGAGGGAGAAGCAGGCTCTATGCAGGGTGCCTGACATGGGACTCCATCCTGGGACTCCAGGATCAGGCCCTGAGCTGAAGGCAGATGCTCAACTGCTGAGCCACCCAGGCATCCCTAACTATACTGTTTTAAATGTATCATTTCTTAAACCTATTTTCCATTTGTCCAGTCAATGTTCTGTCCAGATCACAATGAAGAAAGACTATCTAGAGTATGTGGCCTCTGTAACCCTGGGAGTTTATAAACTAATGGAGAAGAAATAGATAAGCCAAAAGTGAAATAGGCATTGCAGAGGGAACTGATACCTTTCATTCTGACTTAATATTTAAGTCTTTCATTCCTATCTTACATTATAGAGAAACTATGCAGCACAGTTATCTCTGATTCTAGAAATACTGCTGATTTCTCCTGATTTCTATAGGGAGAACCAGCTTTCCTCTCCTCTGAATATCTGCCTGAAACTATTTACATTTCAAAAGATTCCATACTGCCCCATCAGCTATTTCTCAGTTGTTTCCATCTTCCAAAATTGTGTTGATATTTCTTGTCTCTTTGGGTTTCTGTGTTTATTCCCTTTCTTTCAATTTGGGGTTTAGAGGATTTGAGGGTGGTATGGAAATAAAGATAAGTTTAACTGAAAGTCTATATTTTTTAACAAAAGGAAAATCCAGTACCGATATCTGTTGGGTATAATCAGATGGGCAAATTTTGACCTTCCTGATATTCCTCTATTTGAGCTTTTTTTCACTTCTCTTCTGAACTAACAACATTTAGGAAGAAGTTTGGATTCAATTAAAAATATAAATTATGTTTATAATATACTTGACCTATTTCTTCAAGCCTGGAAAACTTGAAAATTTTTTTATTTTTATAGACAAAAAACACATAGAGCGTAGTTTGTGTGTGTGTGTATGACATGTATATATGTGTATGACATATGCTTAGTTTGATTCCTTAGTTAACATTACATAGTATAATAGTATTACCTCGTAAAATCACTAAAGTATTACTTTAGTTATAAAATGGTAATCATTACTTAGTATAATATCTGTATATTAGCATTTTTACATATGTTTCCTCAACCAAGTTATTAGTTTCAGAAAATAGCACCAGTTTGACATTGTACAACATTTCTTAAAATAACTACAACGGCAAGCATAATTGTTAACAGGTTACATTAACATGAAGAGACATAACAGAAAATAGTATCTAACAATGCCCTGGCTGTGTAGATTTTAGGAGTGTTCATAATTCCTTAATGATATCTATTTTTAGAAGTTGCTCTTCTCAATTGCAATCATTTTTGTATCCGTTCATTTTCTGGCTGAGGTAGAAGTCTTCAGATGTTTTTTGTTGTTGTTTGTTTGTTTCAGATTTATTCATTTATTAGAGAGAGAAAGAGAGAGCAGAGGCAGAAAGAGAATCCTGATGCAAACTGCCCACTGATCAAGGAGCCTGATGTGGGTCTTGATCCCGGAACCCTGACAAGACCTGAGCTGAAATCAAGAGTCGGCTGCTCAACCAACTGAGCCACCCAGGTTCTCCTTCAAGGGTTGTTCTTACTTTCTTTTTTAGGTCACAGAATCAGCTTTTCATGGAAAACACGTCCTTGCTCCTACATTGGTAACCACATGCTCATGCTTTGAACTACTATGCTCTCCCCTCCAAGAGCCCAGTGTCTATTCAGTAGTCTGTTTTGTCAGCTCCTGATTATAGTTCACTTTTTAAAATGAGGAAAAGGTAAGTTATTTCAATTCTTATTCTTGTTATAGCAATTTAGATTTAATTTTCTTCTACAGCTTTACTTGCTCATAAAAAAGATATTATATTTTTACACTGATCCCTTATTTTTACCCAGAAATATTCCTCACTCACTTTTTTCTCATCTTCTGACTGCTGACACTCGAACTCCTATTTTGATTATTCTTGAAGTAATCAAAGTTTTCCTAACATAAACAATTAGAACCTTATACAAAACATTTTGAAAATATTTAAATATTCAAAATACAGGGGCACCTGGGTGGCCTTTGCCTTTGGCTGGTGTCATGATCCTGGAGTCTCAGGATCTAGTCCTACATCAGGCTCCCTGCGGAGAGAGCCTGCTTCTCCCTCTGCTGTGTTTCTGGCTCTCTGTGTCTCTCATGAATAAACAAAGAAAATCTTAAAAAATAAATATTCAAAATGCATTATACTGATTAGAATTATATAGACACTCTTTTTAAAATGTCTTAATGATTTTGAAGATATTTAATAAAAATAATAAATTCCCCACCCTAATAAGAAGATACAGTAAGAGGACTTTTAAAAAAAAAAAAACTCAATGACTTAATGAATGGCAAATGTTCTTACTTTGGAGAGGGCAAAAATGCCTATCATTCATTCACCACTCAAGATCTAACTTTTCTTCTTCTTCTTTTTTAAAGATTTTATTTATTTATTTATGATAGAGAGACAGAGAGAGGCAGAGACAGGAGGAGGGAGAAGCAGGCTCCATGCAGGGAGCCTGACGTGGGGCTCGATCCTGGGACTCCACGACCGCACCCTGGGTGAAAGCCACCGCTGAGCCACCCAGGGATCCCCCAAGATCTAACTTTTCTTAATGATATTCCTACAATTTCCTCAAGTCATGCAACAAGTACTTATGCTCTTGAAATACACCATATTTATTCTAGATCATAGAGTATAGCAGTAAATAAACAAATATGTTTGCTTTCATGAGGCTCTTATTCTGGTGTCAAATAATATTAATTCAGTATTTTAATTTGAAACACTATAAGTAGCAGATTTTGTTATCATTTGTTTGGTTATGTCAAATATTTTGTCTGTAGCTATAAATACCAAGATAGCATTCAGTAGTAATTTGTTAAACTTAAAAGACTGAAAATTTAACAGAGTATATTAAATTTAGATTTCACATTTAGAAAATGTGAAATAAGTAAATTAATTATAAAAAAGACTTTATTGATCACCTAACAAAAAGGAAAGCTTTGCTGCTATTTCATTGCTAAAGATGTTTTTGAGGGACCTCTGGGTGGCTCAGAGGTTTAGCCCCTGCCTTCAGCCCAGGGCGTGATCCTGGAGTCCCCGGATTGAGTCCCACGTCAGGCTCCCTGCGTGAAGCCTGCTTCTCGCTCTGCCTGTGTCTCTGCCTCTTTCTCTCTTTGTGTGTCTCATGAATGAATAAATAAAATCTTTAAAAAATAAAAATAATAAAAAATAAAGGTGTTTTTGACACAGTAAAATTGAAGAAAAAGTCTTTCATCATGAGAAGCTTATCATTGATTTCCTTTGTCAGCCTTTTCAAATGCAGGTTTTTCCCAAACCTCCATAAAGCAATAATTGATATCAAAGGGATTCCTTTTCATGCCAAAAGTCAGCTATCAAACATATGGCTTTGCCATGTAAATATGTAATTAACTCTTTTTCTCCTAAAGCATCATGGAAACACATAGCAGTACTTACTATATATTTTCAAGCATTTATAAATTCTAGAACATTTTAAGGAAATGCAGCAACTGACAAATTATGCATCTCTTTTTAGTAGGTCTTTTCAAATTTCAGTTATTTGGATTATGAAGAAAACACTTCATTGTAAGAGCTTCCAATGTACTCAAGTGGAAATATATTGTAATGAAAAAGATAAGTCCATATGCTATGAATTGGCAACAGCTGTTCTACTCTCATCCTATGGGATGAGAGAGGAACAGAAACTGGAACACCTTGATGAATTTTAAGATGCTAAGAAATAGGATACTGGCATGATAATTCTACAAGTATCGAATTCTTTGTGGCAATATCATTAAACCTAATGACAGAATGATAAGATACTACATCCACACGTTACACTTATCTGAAAATTGAAAAATGTCAATCAGTCTAATAGTGTGTATGTGTATATACTGAGGCAGTTTCAATATCTTTGAGTTATTTCGCTGAATTAGCCAGGTGTCCCAAAACATTATAGATACAATCCTAGCAAGGGCATACGTATAAAACTCAACATCAGCCAATAAAAAACTTTCCTAAAAGCTAAAATAGACTTAGTCAGGGTCTTTATCATGTAATGTAATAGCCAAAATTGTACACCTAATGAAACAAGGTGCTTCAAGAAGTACAGAAAATTACATATTATGCTTTTTATATGAAGTAGTTTTGTGCTTAGTCCCAAAACAATTTGCATCTGCCTAACAGTACCTATGAAGTTTTGGTGGTTAAGGGCACAGGATTTCAAGCAGATGCCAAGAAAAATTCAAATTTTACCATCAACTGGTTGTGTAACTTTGTACAAGTAATTTAAACATTCTATGCCAAAGTCTAGTGTCAACCGTAGATATGATAGGAGATTTGTCATGCTAAGTGCCATTAACCTTACCTGGTACATTATGAATACTCAAATATATTCGTGTAATCTTCCAGTTGTAAGGGACATAGATTTAGTAAAAATTAAAAAGATGATATCTTAGGTATATTTTATGAAAGCAGATTATAAAAGCCTTCAGTTGTAGATTTTGGAGTTTTAGTAAGACAACTAGTAATCACAGTATTTTTGGTTAGGCAAATGTTATAATTTGACTTGATGTTAGGGAAGAAAATTCAACAAATTTATAAGAAAACTTTGGATTAAATTATAGTTAAAATATAATTATAACTAGACATCTGGAATTTGGTTGCTTGATATCAAATTAATTTAAGCCAATGGCAGTGAGGACTTGCTTTTAGAAGAAAACAGATGAACTGGAAAGGTAGGTCAGAGGTTTGTTATGCACCAGGATGAAAAGGATTTGAAGACTATTCAAATATAAGGTTTACCTTAAGATTTAGTAATTAGAAAAACAACAGTGCATTAACAGAGTCAGCAACTGGAAATAAAATTAAAACATTTTTTCATATGAAGAATTTAAAATTTTTCCAAATATGAATATGATTAACGTTATAGCAAAAAAGCACAATGCCAATTTCTTTTTATTATTTAGTGCTATATCAACCCTAGCATTTTTAGGTGTATCACTTAAATTTTTTTGTTATAGCTGGATCTCCCCTAATTCTCTCAGCCATCATTATAACCAAGAAAATGTCATTTTAATTGCTGTTTTGTCACTACAAGTGATCTTGTAAACATAAAGTTTACAAGTTTACAAGTTTACAATAAACATATAGTACCATAATGTTTATTGATCTAAATTTCCAATAAAGTTCATTTATTATGAAGAAAGACATTATTTATGTATCATGGTATTTATATACATAAACAATTTTATTAATTCTCTCTTTGAGGGCATCCAGGTAGAGCTAGAGATGAGATAAAAATATGTTTAACTTTTAGATTTATAAATAACTCCACAATATCCTCTCTACTCATTCTAGTTATGAAATAGTTGAACTGGGTATGAATAAGTTAACAAATGATTTTATTTTGTTATTTAACTTAATTTTTTTGAACAAGTTATTTTAGAAAAAAATTTCAAACTATAATGTCCAGGAAACTTGAACTTACAGACATTCTTTTAAGAAGATATATTGAAGATAGGCAGACAAAAAAGAAAGAACAATTTGGACAGTAGAAATGTGTATATTTTTTAAAAATGAGTATTTCTACCACTGTAGAACTATTACATAACAATATTGCTGCAATAGAGTATTTGGGGAGGAAAATACTGAGACATAAAATCAAAAAGTGCTCTGAGTTAAGAACCATGAATGATACTATACCTATCAATCCTGTCCATCATTGTTGCTATTCATAGGGGAGTATCCCAAGGATTAGTCTAATTTGTCATGGTCTGCATTCAGTGTAACTCTTCATGCACCCATATAACACAATGTATCCAAAAACCCTCAGCTTGTTTTAGGAGAATTTATAGTAAACCAGGATTCTGAACCAATTGGTATTTGAAAAATAATGAGTTGGTGGAATAAAGTGCTGGCAAAACTCAGAAACAGGTCATCCTTTGAGTTCTTTCTATTCATCTCCTTTGTTCTTCTCAAGTTGATATCCTTGACCTTATCATCCTTCTCCCAATATTTCTAGTGGCCATTTTGGTTTCTCTTTCCCATTTTTCCAAACAATATCTTATTTTAATTCCCATAAGTAGAAAATGATCCCACTATGAAGTCCACTATTTTGGTGATAAAATGGATAGGTTCTTCCTATTTATTTTCTTTATTTTCTTGAAAAATATCCCTCAGTATAAAAGTGACAAAGAATAAGAAAAGGGATATATACATAGAACTATCCAATGAAGATAGCAAGTATGATAAAAAAGATTAGACTTTACCCTCTAGGGAAGGAATGACTCTTGGTTCTAGATTGTATAATGTCCCTATTCCTAAATGATGTCCTGAAAAATCCTAAGAACCAGTATATATTATCTTCCATGTAAAAAAAAAAAAAAAAAAAAGACTTCACAAATGGATGTGATTAGGTTAAGGATATTGAGATAGTATAATTATCTAAGATTATTGGTGTAGGCCCAACATGATCACAAGGGTCATTATAAGAGGAGATAGGAAGGTCATAACTAGAGAAAAATTGCTATGACAACAGAAGCAGAGAGAGGTTTAGAAGATGCTACTCTAGTTCCTTTGAAGATAAAGGATGGAACCACAACCCAAAGAACACAGGCAGTCCGTAGAAGCTAGAAAAGGCAATGGAACATATTCTTCTTTAGTGGCTAAGGAAGAAATTCAATCCTGAAGACTATTTTAGACTTCTGGCCTCCAGAATTATAAGAGAACTGGTAAGGGAAAACAGTGAGAACATTCATTTATGCATGTCATGTCATATTAGGATAAAAAAGAATAGTCAATACTGTGTTGGGTAATGATAAAATACTGAAGTTACAGAGGCACATAGGTGGTTCCTCCATTGAGTGTGGGACCCTTGGTTTTGGCTCAGCTCATGATTTCTGGGTAATGAGATCCTGCTCAGTGCTGAGCTCCTGGCTCTGTGCATAGTGGGGAGCCTGCTTAAGATTCTCTCTCTCCTTCTCCTTCTGCCCCCCAATAAATAAATAAATAAATAAATAAATAAATAAATAAATCTTTAATAAGTATTGAAAAAAATTGAAGATGGTGTTTGAGTCTTAAGAATATTCACCAAAGATTTCTCTGTATTTTGCAAGTCATCTTGTGCTCTTCATAAATGCCAAAGCCAATGATCCTCTCCTTCTACTTGGCTTCTGATGGAACAAAATAGTCATAAAAAATTATAAGAGGGCAAGATAAATATTTACTGTATACACATCTAGTCCATGGAGGTATACGAGAAAATATCTAGAATGAAGGAGAAAAGACACCAAAAATAGTACTGAAAATTTCTATTGAATTATTATCCAAATTTAGAGTAAGATTTCAGAATAATTTTGATTGAATACCAATTTCTTATATCCAGGCTTATCCTCACCATAAAAAGTTATCAATGATTTTAAAAAAACGCTATCAATATAAGATTTGTTTTAAAATATTAAAAAAGAATTTAGAGGAATTATAGCAAGTTTTATTTTTTCCATCTTATCTCCTTCCTCACTTCCCTTCTCAAATAATGGCCTCTAGTGTTTTCACGACATTTCCTTTTTGGCCCATGAAAAATATCATATCAAAGTTACCACAGAGAAGAAATAAATCAATCAGGTCTTTAGATAAATTTTGGAAACATACTGGGATAACCAGGTTTTTAAAAGCAGAGTTTTTATGGGTGCATTAATTCACTGTTCCCTAGTCTGAGCTTTTAAGTATCAAGATTTAATGAACAAAAGGAGCTGGATAAAAAGTCTACCTACAATCCCAATTAACTCAGGAAAATATGGTAAGAGAACAAGACTACAGTTGCCCAGGGAAATTACTCTTTCAGGGATAGGACTTGGGGAGCCAGAAACAAAGCAGCAGAGATGTCTATAGATAGACTAGATTTATGGAACTGGACTTCACAAGACAGTTTATATACGGACAGGAGAGGTATTGGACAAGACATTAGGCTGAAAGGAAGGGTTAGCTTCCCAACACAGGGGAAAGATATTTAAATATATTTAAAGATATATAAAGATATATTTAAAGCTAAGGTCTCAGCTTCAGAACCATGCCCCCATCCTGAGGCCTTTGTTCACCACTAGATACTGGGCATGCCTGTTTTTGAGGCACCCAAGCAGCCACCTCCTGGCCCAAATGAAAAGCCAAATTGAGTGCCTGTATTTTGGAATATTTAAACTATTTTAAATCATTGCATTTGTGCATAACAATATGTGATACAATGAAACTCAAATTCACTTATTCAAAAAAAAAAAAAACCAGCTTAGATTCACCCACTCCTAAGTGGGCTATAAAAATAATTTGTTTTAATATTAGCAAATTTATCACAACTTTTTTTCTTTTTAATGAAAGCTATCTTTTATTTCTTCAACAAAGCCCTCTAACAGTGACATTCTCAGCTTTTAAGACCCATATTTTCTGCAAGGATGAAAACCACAGCCCTCAACATTGCCTAACTCACTTGATCAAGGAATTGCATCTATAGACCAAAGTTTGGTGCTCATCCCTTTAAGTGCTGATCCGTGTATTGGTCTCTGTTGCATTTTAAATGCCACCTCATGAAGAACAATGGTTGACAATAGAAATTACCCAGTGGTATGCTCACTTGGCAGCACACACACTAAAACTGTAATGATACAGAGAAGATTAGCATGGCCCCTCACAAGGATGACACTCAAACTTGTGAAGCATTCCATCTTTTAAAAGAAAGGAAAGAAAGAAGAAAGAAGAGAGAAAGAAAGAAAAAAAGAAGAAAGAAGAAAGAAAGAAAGAAAGAAAGAGAGGGAGGAAGAAAGAAGAAAGAAAGAGAAAGAAAGAAAGAAAGAAAGAAAGAAAGAAAGAAAGAAAGAAAGAGAAAAGAAAGAAAGAAAGAAAGAAAGAAAGAAAGAAAGAAAGAAGAAAGAAAGAAAAAGAAAGAAAGAAAGAAAGAAAGAAAGAAAGAAAGAAAGAAAGAAAGAAAGAAAGAAATTACCTAATGGATGGTGTGGAGTAAAGCTCACACTGCATATCTACACACTGCCTTTTATGAATCCTGCCCTTCTCTCTACCACACATGTGACTGCAACTTTATATATAAAGAAAATATAGTGTGACCAAGTAGTTTATACAAAGTATGCAAAAATCAAGTAAGTCAATGCACCGAGTTATTAATTTAGAGCCTCAAAAGACATCTTGACTCAACTAAGCCCAGGTCACTGTCTTTAAATGACACAACAGACCATTGAATTTAGTCCAAGTCTCTTACAAACACGTACAGCCACCACGCTTTCATATCTATGCCAGTACTTTTACACATGGAGAAATTAAACTCTCTACAATCAGTGTTGGAGTTATTTTAGATATATGCAGCCAAAATTAAAACTAACTAATATGGGTAGAGGCAATATTATTTTCCATTTAACCTCTCTACCACATAATTTAAAAAATAATTTTATTTATATTAATTCATAAGGTCATAAAGTACACATAAATATACATAAAAATAATAAGTATTTTTACAAAAGAAATTATTGCAAATCAGTGGCTAAGTATCAATATCCTGATGGAAAAAATATATGAATAGGTTTTTTTGAAACAAAGAAATCACATGTATATGGGAGTATACCAAGATCATTTTAATATACTAGTATCTAAACCAATATACAATGATATAGGTTAGTTATATTTCAAGAAAATGAAAGAGAAAAAAATAGATTAAATTTTTTTTAATTAATTGAGGTAGTATATACAGTGTTTTGGAAATGATCGGCCATCACTAATGATTGGAATGTGATCAGTATAGTATTTTGCAAGGAGACTCTGGTACTATATATTGAAATCATTCAAATATGGATAATATTTGAACCAGCAATTCAAGTTCCATAATTTATGTTTTATATTCTATTTTCATAATTGTAGATTTTTTTCTTTTTGGCATTCTCCAAAAAGGTTCTCCAGCTGTGTATTGTACAACTATAACTCAAAGGCCCAATTTTCCTTTGTCCATAATCCAATAATTTATCAAAATACTTCTCTTTTGGATGAATTCAGGTACTCTTCCATTATGAATGATAATACTTTTCTTCATCACTCTATCAAATATACTTTGTGTTGTTTCATGTCCTTGTTCAGATGTGTAGAGATTCCTTATCACATACTAAAGAAATACAACCTCTTTACCTTTCCTGTCATCTTCGCTGTTCATTATAGTAAGCCTTTCCAATCAAACATGTATCAGAATTGGAAGACTCAAGTTAAGTAGAAGTTACAAAGACAATGAAATTCAAGTAGTAAGCAAATTTTCTCTTAAGACTCCCCTCAACTCTATCCCTCTGCCATATTTGGGAAATAGTCATATAAATAATTCTTTGATAGAGAAAAGGCTAAGGTAAGTTGGTTGTATGTACCATACTTCCACTGGAAGCCAATCCATCACACAGTAAGTACTTCAGCTGGGATGTAACCACAGAACCGGAAAAGCATAAGCCCTGGCTTTACTGTAGGCTGAATCCCAGTTTTCCTCCTTGACACAATGATTTATGCATCACTGTTCTTTAGGGTCTCTCAATATTGAAGTTAAATATTCATAGTATCTTTGTGTGCCCTGTATTAGTAAACTTTATTTAAAACCAATAAGCACACTGTATTGATAAAAATGGCATTAATAAAAGTGTACTAATATCTTAGTTTATTTCTTCCATAAACTTGAAACATAAGAAACTAATAAAATAGAAAGAAATAAGAAGAAAACCAAGTTTCTGTATATTAGAGATGTTAAATACTATCTGTTTTACAATAATAAAATGACCAAAAGTGTTTCTTCACATAAAAATCGGTAGACTTATTGTTTAATAACATTGTATAAGGAGACTACACTTAGTTAAATGCATAAATATTTTCATTCATTTTGAAAACATATGGAATATATGCCTTCAATTTAGGGTCTCTCAAATTAAAGACAGGAAAGCAGTTGCAGAATATCATTGCATCGTTTATATTGCCTTATTTGCTAATGGATCAATCTTGAGAGTGTTTCCTTTTTTAAAAACCACCAGTGAAAATATACCGTTTTTTTTTCCAAGATGGAAAAATTTCTTGGTATTTTATTTATACTCACCACGTTCTTTAATAAAACTGAAAGTAGCCAACGTCTATGCAAATGATAATAAATAAAAGCACCATATGTTTTAACTATGACAGAATAACAAATTGGGCTTTGATATTGCTACTATATTTGCTACCTAAAAAAGTAACATATTACTATGTTAAAGGTATACAGCCTCACCTCGTCCACCTTAGGCTTTCTCAAAAGCTGTAGATACAGATCTGTCACTCTTCTTGACACAGCACTGACATCAGGCCTATCCCACAGAATGATGAAAACCTAATGCAATAAGAATTTCTAATCTCCCTGCAATCACATA
The DNA here is from genome assembly GCF_048418805.1 of Vulpes vulpes. Lineage (NCBI taxonomy): Eukaryota > Metazoa > Chordata > Mammalia > Carnivora > Canidae > Vulpes > Vulpes vulpes. The sequence goes on from NC_132780.1 coordinate 100,972,188, forward strand.
TTCTTTCCTTGAAGCTCTGCCAGGAAGTGTTTCCTCTGAGAACAATGTTCAAACTTTTCATTACAGAACTCAAAACCACTTAAACTCATAGAATTTTAGATGCTCATATTTGCATTAAACTTGAAAGATTGGAGTAGAATTCATGTGGGGAGCCTCTGAATCTTACTAAGAAATTATAAACTTTTTTTTCTGTCTTGAAAATTAAATGCTGCATGGATGGAGATCATTGGTTTAGTATCAAGTTTGATTTAGCTTTCCCATTTCTTTTGGGATGCTGTGCTTTTGTGGGATGTCATGAATACCTGAGTAAAAAGCAAGAATACAGACAGGAAAACTTCCTTAGGACTCATTGTCGATAGGGAAAAAATGTGCCTGAATGTGTGTGTGTGTGTGTGTGTGCATGCGTGCTCATGTGAGTCTGTTGTGTCTATACTTGTCATTCTGTAGAAATTGATTTGCCCACTATATTATTAGGTGATAACATAAGATTTGTTGTCTTCTTTGAGATCACTTGAGTGCAATCAGGGACAATGTTGAACTCTTCTTTAAAAACTCTTTAAAACCAACTGAACTAAACTTATGTTTAACATGTTTCTGCCTTCCTTGAGATCCTAATGGAAAGTGACTTTTAGAAAGGTACCATAAGAAAAAAAGAGCGTCTTTTTGTATAAACCCAACAATTGCAAATGAAAAACTAAGAATTATCTCCATTCCTCAAGGAATCACTCAGTTTTTACCTTATGTTCCAGAGCAAGATTTTAGATCAAAGGTCATCACAATTTTTCTGTAAAAGGCTAATTAAATAATATTTTTACACTTTGTTGGTTCAGAGGTCTCCATCCCATCTACCCAACTGTGCATGAAAGCAGGATGGTTATATATAACTTTATTTACAAAATAGGGGGTGAGCTATAGTTAGACTGTGGGCTCTAGATTGTCAATCCTTGTCTTAAATCATGAATATATGCAATAATGGCAAAATTTAAGGTGAGAAATCTAAATATTTTCCACTAAAATTAAAATTGCATGTATAATAAATCTGTTCTTATTGAAGATAGTGTAAATTCACATCGAAGCCTGTTATCTGAAAAATTACTCATTAATATTTTTGATATTCATTGGAAATCACTATTTATAACAATGTTTTCTTTCATTTTTTAGAAAAGAAAAAAGAGCAGAACAACACAGATGGAGCTACAGTTTATTATGCTAAGTGAAAGAAGTCAGAGAAAGACAAATATATGATTTCACTCATATGTGGAATTTAAGGGAAAAAAACAAATGAACATAGGGGAAAGAAAATGAGGGGGAGAGAGAGGCAAACCTTAAAATAAACACAACTTTAGAGAACAAATTGAGGGTTTCTGGAGAGGCAGTGGGCAGGGGAATGGGCTAAATGGAAGATGGGTGTTAAGGAGGGCACTTGTGATGAGCACCAGGTGTCAGTAGGTAAATGATGAATCACTAAATTCTAGTCCTGAAATTAATATTACACTATATGTTAACTAACTAGAATTTAAATAAAAACTTGAAAAAGTAAATAAAGAAAGAATGATTACTTTTATTAGTTGCTTTGTTCTGCATTGAGGATCAAACAAGGAAAATTTATCTCTCAAGACCTTGTATTCTCAATTCAATCTGAACTAGAAACTGTGAAAATAGAAATGTACATGAAACAGAATAAAAACAGAAAATGTAGGAATTAAATTTATCTGTGGAGGGCAGAAATGCTTACAAAACTAGTTACATCTATAGTGGGATTGTCCATTCTCTTCCTATCACACAGCAATTCAGAGGCACAATAATAATCATGCTTTTTGGATTAATGGAATAAATAAATAAATTCTGGTGCAAGGAAACTACAGAGCAAACATATTTGTTTCGGTATGCCAAATAAGATTGTTGCGGGTATAATTTAATTCAATAGTGGGCCAATGAAGAATAATGGCCTATGAAAAATATCCAGATAGTACAAATTAATAGAAGTTAATGCCTTATTGTATGTATATGCTGCAATGGTGAAGGAGAGTACTTTGCAAAGAGAATTGGAGGACTCTAACCGGGGTGACTAAATGAACAAGCTTAATATAAACTTAGATTTTAACTTAAGAAGGAGGGGCTACAAGTAGTTGATAATTTAGAACATCATACAGCTGAGGTTCTTATAGGTATTTATGGAAAGGCCACTGGGTCATTATAATTAAGTGTTTGGGAAAGATAAGGAGCCTTTTAAATACCAGTGATGCATCCCTAATCACATACTCCAGAAATTATCTCATTAAACAAGTGAACTGGATCATAAATGTATTATGTCCATATTAAAATCACAGTCTTTGAAAGACTTATATGAACATTTAGATGGATAGTACTTCACCATTCTACCAATTATATATTATTATTTAATTTGAATGAATATTTTTGCAGTTAACTTATTCATGAATATTCTGAGATGTATACTTCCTCAAAATTGATTCAATTATAAGAGTCATATAAAATGGAAAACGGTTTTATGGTTTTTCACAACATCATCTACCCCAAGGTCAACTTTTTCATCATTTATAATGATTATTTCAGGGATTCAGTTAAGTAACTGCTTGGATACATGCATGAAAGGAGAATAACTTTTAAATATTTCAGGCCTTTGAAGGTATCTATCTGTCCAATACTTATGAATAAATGGAATAGTCTCTTAGTAAAACAAGTATATAATTCGACATCCTTGACTTTCAAAAAGCAACATTATTTATTTT